>NC_140304.1:7156200-7756200 GCF_964211825.1 Aythya ferina | reverse complement strand
TCTGCTCGGATATCCTCACTTACACTTGAGGAGCGTTTCCAGAGAAACAAGAGCATAAAGAGTTGGGTGAACAAAACCCACTGCATTCCCTCTCAGACTCAGTGCTTTATTTTTAAGTTATTTTGCGCAACTTACATTGGCTATTTTTGTCTGAGGTGTGTTGATTTCATGCCTAAATAATTCAGCAAACTCTTTTAGTTGTCATTGCATATTGTATCATTGCCAAAACCTCATGGAACTCCGCTGTTAGCGCCCACGTGGGGAACCTATAATGCTGCTCTCAACTGTCTGCGATTTATTCTGCTCCATTCATTGGGGTTTCATGTTTCCTCTAGCACAGACCCCAATTCTCTATGCTCTTTTACATTCTGTGTTTAGTCTAGTACTATTCCTTGCTTGCTTTCTGGCGGTTGTACTGGAAAAAAATTGTTGATCTTATTCTGGCATATATAAGCAGTAAGGATTACACCACAGTCACTTTGTTGCTTTTAACTCACATTTGAGGTTCATGATGGAATCCTCTCCTTTTTTTTTTTTTTTTTTTTTTTTTTTCCTATTCAGATACAGTAAACTTGGCTGTCTCTCAGAGTACAAAAGATATACCAGGCACAACAGAAGGTACAGACTCCATTCACCAGATGCAATGCAGTGTTCACTGTAGCACAGCATGCTGCTGCTATCATTTCCCTTAAGCGTTTATGGTAGTCTGCTAGAAGAGGGAATTCAAGTAGTTAAAAAAATTAGATGTCTGTTTCCTTCAGTTCATTGGTGCCTGTATTTTGAGGGTCCTGGTTTTTACATTTGCAAGTCGGTTGAATGTTAATTATTATCCAGACTAGAACATTATTTCCCTTGATTAGTATTGCAGACATTTATACTAATGAACCCTTCCTGTGGTTCCAAATGTTAAATTATGCTCTTAGCACAGGGCTGTCTCTGAAACACAGACTCTAGATGCTCAAACAAATTTAGCTACCTACATCTATGAACTGCAATAACCATTCAAAGTACATTTCTGCAAGAAAACTGCTTGATACAAATGAAAACTGTTTCCTACTTTAGTTTATATCTACTGATTTTTCATGCACATGAAATACATATATTTTTTTTCTCAAACTTCAACTCAACATAGTACTCAAGTACCCTTGTAATCCAACTGGAAGTGATTTTCACTTACACTATAAGAATCTTTTTTCCTGCAAGAGTATTATTGACAAGTCTGTAGTAAAAATGAGAATTAGGATCCTTCACCTCAAAATGTCTTGCAGCATCAGAGTTACTGAAAAAAAAAATACATCACAGGCCTTTTATTTTACCTGAAATCATAAAAACAGAACTGTCATTTAGTATTACAGCTTTGAATACTGTAGTGAACATTTTAACTGAGTTTTTGTCCCACTGTTTGTCCCACTATGGCTGTAGTTACATATGAATTAAATTAGATTGGTTGAGGCACAGATTATCTGCTGCCGGAAGATATCCCATTACCTGAATTTATATCAGCTTGGACAGTAGGCATTGCACCTATTTACTGGAAAAAAACATAGCTTATTTCTAGAAATTGGAAACCAGGGAATTTCTTTGAAGTCCCAGGTAAATGGACTAAAAAGTAACTAGAGAGAATAATAAAACACCTGCAGAAAAAGAAAGAAGTTAAAAAAGCAATAAACAGGAATATTTTATTGGAAAGAAAAAATACATCACCAGCATCTATTTGTTGTGTCAACATAAGAGTGAAAAAAGGAGCTGTTTGTTTTATGTTATTTTAATTTTTTATTGTTTTTGCAAAGTCTCTCCAAAGAGGCTATTAAGACAGCCATGTATTCAGAGGCTTAGAGGTAGATTGCTGCTGCAGATTAGAGATTTGTAAAGCAGTACAAGACAAAATAAAAAAATTGGTAAAATTCCAGAGTGGCAAAGAATTAACTACAGAGTGCCCATAAGAAGACCAGTTGTTTTATAGGGTCTGGAAATGAGAGAGAACATTTGCAGATTAAAATTTGCATATGGCACAGAATTTGTTAGGTTAGCCAGGACCAGCACTCAAGAGGGACCTGTACAATTTAGGCTCTTGGGTCCCACAATGGCAGATGGGCTTAAATGCTGACAAATACATATTGGAAAGGATAATTGGGTTAACATATGATTACATCAGCTCTCCTAGCTGTTTAACAGTCTCATTTTAAACACTTCCTTTGAAGTAGCTGGCAAATACCCATTTGTTTCAGTTAGAGGAGACCCAGATCTGCTGTCTGAAATCGGACTGCAGCCCCATAGCTTGTTTGGGAAAACTGTGCCAATAACAGACTGCTGCTGCACTTTCTTCCAATCAGATGCAGAGGTTTTCTGTATTTTATTTTTTTTCCTGTGAGCTACCACTATTCTCCTCCTCACCCATCCCTGGGTCACACCCCAGTGGCCACACTCACCTTTTACTCCTACCAGCAGTGAGTTCAGGGGAGTTTTTCCCCCAGTGGGAGCTGTGGGACGCGTTGTGCTGCTGCCCTTGTATCTGGTGCCAGCTGCTGTGAGCAGCCGGGCCTTGCTGCCCGTTGCAGGGCTCTGGCAGGGCTCTCTGGGGCTGTGGCTAGCACCTGTCTGGCCAGCACATACCAACTGATGTGCCAAAGGGCCAGCTCCGTGCAGCTCCGTGTGTGCCACCACTAATCTGCCAGACGCACCATATGCTGGTTGTGTGATTTAGGGTAACTTGTGAGCTCACCCGTTTGGAGGAGAACAAGGAAGCAGTGCTGTGCTCATTTCAGTTCTCTTGCTCAGGTGTTAGTGATTTATTTGCCTTTTTGTCTACTAACAAATATCCAAGGCACTTCAAAACAAAAAGGCAGACTATCTGGCTGTTTATAAATAAAAGTAATTTCAGGTATAGTGCCAGCCCTCTGCTTTCATTTTAGTGTGTGTTCACCAGCACGGTGCTTTCTCTAAGCCTCGCTTATGTTCTGGCATCATCTGAAGAAATGATTATTCACATTATCTCTTGGTTCCTGAACTTATCTGTTCATGCTGCACGGTGCAGTAACATATCTTCCTACTCATGGATGAAGTCTCCCTTTTTTAGTCCATTTCACTGATCTATTCCAGGAGTTTATATAATCATTTTGATGCACTTTTTTTCCCCTTAGTTCTTGCAACTCCCTAAAAAGCACTCTTTTCATTAGTTTCATTTTCTTCATCGGATTTACCGCCAGCCCAGTGGGACAGTCCATTGCCAGCTCTCTGATGTCCCCTGGAGGAACTGTGTCTGTCTGTGACCTTTGAGATTGTGGGCATGAGCACTGATCACTTTATCCCGAGCAGTGTCCCACCCCTGTCCCTCAGGGAAGGGCTGGGGTCTCTTGCTGGGGGACTCATCCTTCCGCAGCTGGCTGCAAAACTGTTCCCACTTGCTTTCATCTCTTCAGCCCATCCCTTGTCCTCCCTCCCCACTGGAAGTGCCAGGTCCAGGCCAGTCTCTTTTGTTTTTTTTTCAGGGGCTGGAAAAATCAAGAGTGAGCCGTTGGAGTGTGGGAGGGAGGAGGAGGCTGCTTCTGCTCATGTTGGGTGGAGGCAGAGGATGGGGCTGAGAGCAGGTACCTCAGGCATCCCGGCAGGAGTAGCACTTCCTTTCCTCAAGCAAACAGGGCAGGGCTCAGAAGAAGGACAGGCAGGGAAGGAGAGGGGAAGGGCAGCATCCACCTTCATTGTGCTCCATGACTCCGCCTGGTAACCCTTTCCCACCCAGCCCCTTCTGATGCTCCTCTGCTCACCTCTCAGTCCTCCTGAGACTGTGCCCTCCTCTCTCATTCCCAGTCTTTGTGTTAACCTTGGAGGTCCTTCCCACCCTGGAGCTGCTCTGTCCCTCATTTCTTCCTGAATCCAGCTTATCCCTCCAACTCCTCTTTCCCTCTGACCCCCTAAACCCTCTTTGGAAATTTGGCTTTTGCCTCCATGGTCAAGCCAGCTCTGCTCTCCTTGAATCCTTCCCTGGTGAGTCTACATGTAGTAATATCAAACAGATGTCTGAAGGAATTGGGAACTTTGCCCATTTCTGAGGGAAGCTGGGCCCAGGCTTTTACATGAGTAATGTCCTTGGTGTCCAAAACTCAACTTGTCCCAGGCTCTGGCTATTCACCGGAACCATCTTCCTTTTCTCTAATGACCATTTCAAATCTTTCTAACAGCATAACTTTTTGTCAAGTGGAATGGATGAGTGGCTTTACAAAATATTTCATTTGGCTGGAGGGTCTGTGAATAAACTAGATGATATATCGCAGCAGGTAGTTTGCTTGTGTGTGTGAGAAGTGGGCGTGATCACTACAGAGCTGCTGGAGGTGCGATGCCAAGTCATGCCCAGCCACACTTAGCACTAAGAGGAAAGGGACAATTTTGCATGCCCGCTATAACTCAGTGGGACTTTGAAAGTAGTCTATAAAGCCCTGAGATTACAATAACATCACTTTGGTTTTGCTTCTTTTCAAATTTCATTCTCTGTAGTTAACCAACTTCTGTTCTAAGAATGAAAGGCCTGAAGAATTTGCAATATTTAGGAATATTCCACGGCTCCCAGGTTTTTTTCAACATTGCTACAGTCTGGATTACATGTTCATTGCATCACACATACTCTTGTAGAATAATGGAGAAGAAATTCTAGTGAATTTCTAATTTGCTCCATTCAGATTTGCTGTAGGTTTGCCGTGATATGGGTGAACAAGTTCAGCTGAAATAACCGGTGAACTTCACCCAGATATTTGGGAGGTTTAAACACATCTAGAGAAGCTTTTTTTCTTCCAGTTTCTAATTCTTGCTCAAATTGTAGGCAACATGCACTAGAAAATGCCCATTTTTCAGCCTATATTTTAGAGTCATAAGGTAGATATAAACACTTATTCAAATGAAAAATGCAGACTTTTAATTTCTATGAGAGATGAAAGTTTCTCTGACCCAAACCTCTGGCTAGTTGAAATAAAAAAATAAAAAAAAGAAAGGTCTTGAATGTAGTCCATTTCTGGTCTCAAAAAAAAAAAAAAGAAAAAAAAAAGGCTGAAAGATAACATATGCTATTAAACATTACCTCTGTTGGTGAGTATAAAATTGCTACAGTTGTTATTTTTTAATTTTTACATCTCATTACACCAAAAGCTAAATAGGACTGAAGTAGAATGTCTGTTCTTATTAAAATGGGGATTTTAGTTACATATATCTTGAGTTGTGATGTAAATAGTCCTGAGAGTATTTGCAGATCTTGCCCAATCTGTTTTCTGCTTTGGTTGCTCTTGCTGCTGGCATTGCTGCATCTGAGCAATTACTCATTCTTTTTCGTTGACATTTAATGTAATGGACTGTTTTCTTTAAAGGGTTGCTGTCAACCAAGCTTGTACTTTTTTAAAAAAATAAAAAATGCTGACCTGACAATGCAGTTCATTACAATGGAAACAGTTTTCAAATACCTCTTTTGGGATCTATCACTTTTCTTTTTGTTTTCTGTATTGCACAAAGCCTAGCCTATGACACGAGAAAACACACAGCCTGACTTCTGTCTCCATCCAGGTTTTTTTTTCGGATTCATGCACCTCTGCTTAATGCTGCTGTTAGACTTCTTACTGACTTGAAATTGATACTTTTATTAAAATAAATAAAAATAGTGCTTTGAGTTTTAATTAATAATTTGTGTTTCATCCCAAGTTTTGCAAAATTCACTTGCAGTTTGGGGGCCCAAGACAAATGGACAGTGTCCCTTTAACAATGGTGGAAGTTTCACAGACTTCCAACTTGGCTCCCTTACAGTTTATTCTCAATATAAATATACCATCTGGGAATGCTTGATTCAATGTTTCCCACATAATTGCTTTCTCATGTCAATTCTTCATTCTTTTACTGTGCAAAGTAGCCTCTACTGCACTATTTTGGGGGACAGCGATAGCAGCCACCATTAGATCAGATACTGATGAAAATAATGGTAGCAGCATGAAATATTCTCAGTTGGCAGCATTTTCTCTGTAAGATTGGTAGCCTTAGGAAGTCCCTTAGATAGAAGGGACTAACTGTATGCAGAAAAGTGAAACAACTGTACTCATTCAGAAAAGGCATTGGAAAAAAATACTTAATATTAAGTGTGTGTAACTTCATGGAATTTAAGCTTATGCTAAAAGTTAAGCATGTGTTTAAGTGTATTCTTAACCTGAAGCACCTGGCAAATCTTTCCAACAGGATTTTGCAAAATTAATATTATATTTTTTTAGAAAGGCTGCAGTAAGTTACTACAGGTAAAATTTAATTTTACTTTGTATTTGAAATTAATATCTCCTTAGACTGAATTTATCTTATGCTTTTTCTGTGGCTTATTTATTTTCCAAGTGACTAAAAAGTTGATTTTGTCACTGAGGTGGTGTAGCATACAGCAAGTGCAAATTGACAGAGGGTCTGTGCAATTTTTTAGAACAATAAAGAACAGTTACATTTCAGTTGGTCATGCTGAGGCACACAAACAAGAATAATTTATAGCATATTACAAAAGAATAAATTACACATTTATTATTTTGGGTATTTATGTCAAATTAGTGGCTAAATTTGTTCCCTTAAAAATGACAGCTTCTGTTGGGGTCTCAGTGGTTTGTGTCCATCCTGACTGCTTTGCTGGCATCTGCTATCAAACTTTCAACCAAGCATCTTCTGGGCAAGCCTCAGTCAGCACCCAGCTGAGGACTGGACACAGTGATCTTGTCCATTCCCTCTAGGCTTCACAGGAAAAGAAAACTAAGGCTGGAGGAGAACTCTGGAGGCCACCTTATCCAGCCTCCTGCTCTAAAGAGGAACAGCTTCAAAGCTAGGCCTTTGAAGCTTTGTTCAGTCAGATGTGGGCAATTTCTGAGGATGGAAAATTCTCTCTGTCTGGGCAACATGCTCCACTCCTTAACTTTTCACAGTGGAAAATTGTTGTTGCTGCAAATAGTGATGGCATTTGTCGTCCACCTCCGAGCTGCCTCATGTCCTGTGATGGCTCTCCGTGGCCACTGGTTTCCCCGTTGCCCAGGGGTGAGATGTTCAGCGGGTCTGGCAGAGCCAGGCTGCAGTCAGGTTGTGCAGAACACTATCAAAACAAGCATGAATCTGTGTATTTCCTCTTATTATATAATACCTTCTGGACTTGTTCTAGTCTGTCAGAAATGCATGTACTATTTAACCTGATGGCAGAAAGTGAATGAAGCGTAAGCGTCTTTTTTTTCTTATATGGTGTCTATGGACACACAACATAATAAATAACTAACTCCAGTTTTTGAAAGACAGTACTGTTTACTATTTAATGATGCCAGTGACATTTGTGTTGTGTCTATTTTTAAAGTAGCCATGTATAATTTAGGTGAGTTTTATTATTCAGTTTCTAAGTGCTAGCCATCATGACCCCAAACCTATAAACAACCTTTAAGCCAATATTGGGCCCCAGGTAAATCAATGGAGTGCTGGACTAGAGTTTAAGACTTCGATGAAAATACTATGTAGTATTAAGTAATTGCGTATTAAATCATCAGCAAGGGCTTTTCTCATAAATGATGTTAAGTACATAAATCCTTCAGGACTTTTAGGACATTTTTTAAAATCCCATACAAATCTATCAGCATCTTTCAGCACCAAAGTATCTTTAAAAATTTGTTAAAAGTACCATCAGAAACTTTCCACTGGCTTCCCCATTGGTTAACTTGTTTTCTTTAGAATATAGACATACTTTGGTGTTTACCTTTTGCATATTTATCTTTCTTTTGATATGCAATATTTAAATAAACACAGATTTTGCATCTAGATGGACCATGACTTTGAAAAGGTTCTTAAGATATTTAGATAGCTGTCAAAAATTATGTTGACTTATTAATAACTACCACATTGCTTAAATATTTCTTTTTAGTCACATTCACATCATGCTTTTATTCTACCTAATTGTTATTAATCTAAACATTATTCACCATAAGAAAGCTTAATAAATTCTAGCTCATACCCTGTCGTTTTTCCATTATAATACAACTGTTTGTCATAGAGGTGAAGCATTTCAAATACGCTTTTATAGCTTTCTTTCATAAGGAAGCCCTGAAGTGCTTTAGAGTATGCTGCAAAATATTTAATCCAGTAATAAAAAGAAAAAAAAAAAGTGCTGCACTCCCCCATGTCCACAGAAATAACTTTAACAGTAAGACTTTCTTTAATTCAGGTGTAGTGATTCACTGCAGAACTGGGTCAGACTGAGAGACATTGTAATATAGTGGTAATGTCACTTTGTGTCTGTATTCCTTCCTTCACATCTGAGAAGGAAAAAAGTAATATAAAACTATACTAACAAAACTATAGATATACATATTCTTTCCTGTATGAGATAGTAATCATCTTTGGCTAAGAATATTATCATTGTTGTGTGGAGAGTTGACAGAGAGTTGTGTATCTTGAGTAAGGGGATGCAAAAAGTCAAGTAAGGAAGGATTCATCAAGTAGTCTGAGCAGTATCATCAGCTGGTGGAGCCCCAGCTGAATTTCTGGATACTTCATTTTTCTATTTAAATTTACTATGTAATACAACTAATGTTTACAACCTTTTTTTACTGGTAGGTAGAATATTTCTGGAGTGACCTCTGTGTGCACCTCCTCTTTCCCCTTTCACTCCTCCCCCACTCAATTTAAAATCAATGGTATTTATTCAGCCTTCCTGAAGAAACAGAAATATAACAGGGTCGTAAGTAAGCACCAGGTTGGTAGTGATAAAGTCTATAAGGTCTTGGAAATGTCATCATCTTGTATTTTAACAAATAGGTTCTATAAAAGTTTAATTTTGATTACTGAGTGTAGGTGTCTGCTCGATTAACTGAGTTCTGCCCAGAGCTCTTAGCATCTCCTGTCCTCCTCTCCCTGAGCAAAACAAAGCCCATAAGGAACCATTCCACACACCTGTGTTTCCACATGCTGTGTGTTTCGGTTTATTCCACAGGCACTGCTTTAGGAAGTCCTGTGATCTCTCTTGTGATAAAGGCAGTTGTTCTCAGTGCTCCTCAGTAGGAAAGGTACTTCTCTTTGCAGGTAGCTTCTTGATCACTTTGGATAAGTAGTCATTCATAGTAGAAGTTCAAATGACCGGGAAGATTTCAGACATAATGTAGGAAACGGACCTAAGAAATCTGCAGATGAAGTGTTGTTTACATTACAATGTTTTAATCTTCTGCCTTTTAGAAACCATTGACAATTTGTGTATCTAACAATTTCATTCAAATCTGAATGAATTGGAAAAGATGAGATTGTGATGCACATTATTATTCATGTGCTAAATAACCTAACCAATGTTTTTTCCTGAAAGGTTCTTAGTGACAAAAATAACCATGCCTTACTTTTAAGGCTCTGGTTATAGACATTAATGCTTCTTGAATATTTTTTGAGGCTATAGCAAAATAAGCGGGGACACTAAGATATTTTAGATGTTCCAGGTGGAGGAGCTGGAGCACAAGGCACTCCACCACAATACCCCTTGTTCAGTCTTTAGGGAGCCTTCCAACTCCCTCATAAAACACAGTGGAAATATAAGTTTCCAGTATCTGTAACAGTAGAGGTTTATTTTGATTTCTGCATTAGTCTTCATCATCTGGCTTAATAAATCACTTTTAATGACAAGGATCATTCAGGGTAGCACAAAAACACTGTTAGCTTACAGCTTTTCTTACCAAAGGCAAGCAAATGAGGCAGGTCACCCTTGTCCAGATGACATATGTGGGAGCTCCTCTATAGCATACTTTAGTCCAGCACAACCCCAAGTGAACTTGTCACTCTTGTGCTCAAGGTCTGTATAACCTCAGCTCATGTGAGCACCACTGAACAATTCCCTGCTGCTTATGAGAGACTTTTACTGGGTCAGCTTCTCTTCTTGATCATATGTTTTGCCCTTCTGCTTGTCTTCTCTCTCTTCCGTGGCTTTCCACTCTCTGTCTTCTTATCTATCTCACCTATGCTGCTGCACTTTAGCTTCAGGGGGCTTTAATTCTGGCACTGATCATGGGCCTTTCTAATCAGAGTAACCACTAATAAATTGGACACCTATCTGCTTATCTGGGAGCCATCCATACATAGAGCTGCCAGCTCAGCCTCTCCTTGCCTGTCATGTCTGTCCAGGCAGTGCCTGGCTGGAGCATGCAGAAGGCAATCGTATCTCACCTCTGATTAATAACTACGGGAGGTCACAGTGCTACCACGGCCACTCTCATCTATTCATGGGTTTTAACAGAGACCACTCAATGGAAAGACTAGTGTGCTGACCCTAGTTGGCTGTCACTTTACTGTGGTCAAAAGCTGTGTGTGTCTCTTGCAAGATGAAGAGAGGAAGTAAAGGCTGACAGTTTATGTTAGTACAAACAGCTTTCTAAATGAAAGTGAAGGATCTGCTGGGATCCTTCTTAAAATTGGGTTTAGATGTTGAATTTCAAGCCAAGGAAAAAAGGGTTGTATGTAAACTGAGTAAGTTAATTTTCAGAGCACTTTGCATCTCAAGAGGCAATACCAAGTAAGAGGAATTCAGTCTCCCATAGTGCCATGAAGCAATTTTTTTTGTTTGTTTTGTAACTGAGGTTTAAAAATCAATATAACCATAAACAAAATAAACATCAGGAATTATCCCTGACCTAGAAACCTGTTCTCTTAGCCTTAAATCCATTGCTTACTCCATAGACCACACCTGTTTCTCTTTGCTTTCCAATAAACACAGGTATTACAATGTATTCACTACAGCTGCACAGCATTTATCATGCTGATGTTTCTATTACATGGGAGTACACGACTTCGCATTTAATTAAATGCTTTTTTTATGGTTTTATTAGGACATAATTAATCTATCAGAAAACAGCTAGAGATTGTATATGAAATCTTGGAGATATATCAGTTTTTCTCAAGCAATGTTTATATTTATAGCATTTAATTTTATGGGTAATAACTATCTTCTCTAACAATTAATTCATCTGAGACCAAGTTGTGTTATCAGATACTTTTAGTTTCTTCACCTACTGTTCTTTTTCATTTCTTTCTCATAAAGAAGATGAGCAGTTTGTTTAAGCAGACAGATTAACTATTTTCATCTGCATACGTGATTGGTTTTATTCTTCCCAAATGGCCTGAAATTCACCAGAAATATTGTCTGTGCTGTCTCCCCTGTTTGTTTCATTATGTTGCAGTGGTGCTAGTTTAGTATTAACTTTTACATCTGGAGAGCAAACATTCTCTCCTCGATAATTGTGTGAAGGCAGGTACTGACTTCTGTTATCCAGAACTAGTGAGAGTAAATGAGATATTTAACCTCTTGGGTTGGGAATCCTCCATCTCCTTCAGACAAAGAATTCACCACTATTCTGCTATAAGACAATGACCCCAATCAGCAAGTAAAATTAAAATTTATGTTAAATTGGGCCAAAATTTAGCCCTGAATTAATCCAGGATAAAAGGTGGCGTTATACCTGAACTGACCTTCTTACTCCATCATTAATCTGCTTTGTTATGCCTCAAGAATCGTGAGAACTGCTGGTAATCTCCTCTGCCATATGTGTGGTAATATCTGAACACAGCAGGATAAATTAAGCATAGTTCCATCCTTGCTTTATTACTTGTAAATCAGCCCATTAATGTTATCTGAATGCAGTTTGTTAGGATTAACATAGATGATATTTGAATTGCCACAGTGATTACTTCTTAAAAACTCTTTACTAATGTGAATTTTGAAACTTAAAAATAAATGAAAGTTAAAATCCCTTCAAATTCAGCAAAAGGAAGGATAAATTATCCAATCAATAGGAAGAAAAAACTTGAAACAAGGATATGTAAAATGTCTTTTGTTGTAGTTCATTTCAGTCCCAAAAGACAATCTAAAGACAAAGTATTGGCTTCAGGGTACAATACTTTTACAGTACTTCTTGGTGAGGCAGCAGAGCTCATAAATCACAGCTCAATTTAAATTAGTACATTAAATTAATATTACGGAAGGCTTTCCTTTTTTTTTTTTTTTTTTTTTTTTCTTTGTAAACATGTCTTTTGTCTGATTTACAAAGAAAACACATTATAGTACTCCCTGTCACTCTCTAATCTGGCTGGTCCTCTGCACTCTTGTTTTCTATGTTGGAGTTGCAGTCAGCTGTATTTGAGAGATGAATAAATTTTTCTGATATTTTTAGCTTCATTTTTTGAAATAAATTCTCCAATTGTCGTAAAAGATCATGAGCAAAGATGACCCAGGATGAGCAGTAACTGCCCATGGGCACAGACAGATTAATAACATTATGTCTCCTCTGTAAAACTCAGCACCTTCTTTCTCTTGTAAATCTGTGTCGTTAAGCAATATATAAAAAATATGCCTATAATGTGATGAAAACTAAACAGAAAAAAAAAAGTCTGTTACATGATTAGAGCGATTTCATAGCATTAATATTTTTATTTGCCAAAGTCCTGCCAAAATTCTTGGTTTTATTGAGCATTGCATATAAAGTTTCTGAAACTTTTTCATTGTAATTGATTTTGTTACATTAACTAAAAACAGCGCTCTGGCATTGTACAAGCTCATGGCTTTAGTTGCCCTTTTATCTTTGTAGTCATTCACAGGAGTGTGGTAGAGATGTAGTGACAACTGCATTGCAACAGCCCAGTTCTGAGAAGGGGATGAGGATAGGAGTGGCCTCATCTCGGTAAGCAAATGGCAGGGGGTGCTGCAAGGGAGGAGCCCTGCTGGGAGCCCACACCTCCCTCCCTGCACCTACACCCTGCCCAGCCGAGCTGCTCAGGGGCCAAGTGCTTCACGTCCTTCTGTGTGCTCTGGCCTGAAACCCTCTAGGAAGCCTCAGCCAGAATGTGAGAGGAACCTTAAGGCAGATGCTGGTAGAGAATATATATATAATAATATATAGAATATAAGAATATATAATTACCTGCAATTACTCAGTCCTGTCTTGAAGACTGTATGGACAGTATGGGCATGGGTTGGAAGGTTTCACTGTTTTAATTAGCCTTTCGCTTATATGTAGAAGATATTTTCAAGCAGGTCATAACAATCAGTTTCTACAATAGAGTGTCTTGAATGTTTTCTGCATTTAGTGATTTTCTTTGAATTCTATGATAAGTGGAAAAATGAAAGGGTGGCCATAAATGGATGAACCTTTTTGAAGGGAGTAGTGTGTGGTAGAACAGGCCCTGCCATTCACAGCAAGCTTGGCAGAAGGGCATCGTTTTATTAACTCCTGCACATCCTGCTTCACAATGAGAACAAAAGCAATGAGAAACTTTGTTACAAAACAGAAGAATAAAGTAAGACCTTCAAATATCATTTTATTTACTTTTTGTCTTAAAAGTAGCTTGGAAAGCTACCACTTTTATGTCCCAATATCACCACAGTTATAATCAGAATTTACCTGGAATTTTCTTTCGACAGGTGGCCATTTTGAGGAGCATAGATTCTCTGTGCTGGGGTGATTTGGGGGTATTCATATAGGAATAAATGCTCAAATACCTACTTTTTTGTTTGTTTGTTTGGTTGGTTGGTTGGTTTTTTTGAACCAACGTATGAAGAATTTAGGTGCTGGTATTCCCTGAAAGTACTAATGCAGCCTGATCCAGTTTAGTCAATATAGCACAGAAAACATAGCAAGTCACATACAAGAGCTTTGTATTCACAATGATGTAATGTAAGATTTATTTTAAAGTACTCATGGATTCCCACAACCAGGTATTTGCTATTGTATCCTATAACATGTCAGAGAAGTAATGCTTTCAAGAGAAAGGTGGCAGATTGTCAACCACTGATGATGGTAATTTGGGGATGTAGCATTTTTATGGATAGAATTACAAAAGAATAGCATTAACTACCCGTGTCACAGAACCCTAATAGATATTGATATCATTGTAAGTTAAACTGATATTTTTGTGCTGTTACTAGTACCAGAAATATTATCTTTAAACTCACCTGTTACCATCAAATGTGTAGCAAGGCTGATGTTGAAAGCAGGCCCTGTTCAGAGATTAAATGACATCTGCTATTCTCCAGGAAAGCAAACTAAAAATACACAGAAAATGATGATTCAGCTATTAAATAGAAAGTGTTATTTTAATTTACCCTACAAAAAGAAATGCTTTTTTTTTTTTCTTTTTTTTTTTTTTTCAGTAGGAAAGGCTTGTTTACTCAGCTGAAGAGGAAGCTAAGGGCAACCGACTTGAAAGGGGGTTACAAAGACAACAGAGACAGGCACTTTGTCATACTGGCAAATCATGTAACAGGGGGCAATGGCCACAAGTTGCACCTTGAGAGATTTTGGGCTGAACATTAGGAAAAACATTTTCATTAGGAGGGTAGAACAGCACCGGAGCAGGCTGCCCAGAGATACCATGGGTTCTCCATCCCTGGAGGTTTCCAAGAGGTGATCATGCAAAGCCATGGCTAACTTGATCTGGTGTCACTCTGAGCAGTTAAGTTATATTGGAATTGAAATTGAATGGAAACTGAATTTAAAAATAAACCTGAGCACAGAAAACTATTTTAGCAGTAGGTATTACAATGAACAGCTTTGTCTGTAGAAATGTGGCAATCAAAAAAAATATTGGCCACTTAAAAATGGTGTTGGAAACAGGTAATGGAGCACTATTAGGTCATATAAGCATGTGCTTTTCCAGGCAAATGAGCATCACATCTCATATTGTTTTTTTCTGGATTGTATTTTATTCCTCGTACATAAATCTTCACTGAAAAAGAAAATAAAATTTTCCAACCATAAAACAAAAACACCTTCTTGGGAATTTGTACCAAAATACAAGATGCAAATTTTTTCAGCTGCTGTAAACCATCACTTTTCAGTGGTAGTGTAAAAACATTTCAGCCATATGTGCCAGTTTTTTAAGTGGGACCAGTGTCACCATCAAGAAGTTGACAAAAATTGAGTGTTTGAGATAGATTGTCTCCTGACAGAGGTGCAAAAATTTCAGCTTCGAGAGATATGGAGATAACTTTTTAAAAATAATTCAGAGAGCAGGTTGCATAAGAAGGATCATTTCTTGCAGAGATTTCACTGTTTTATGGAAAATATTTAATGTTTCTATACTACTTTTCTGAGAGAGATTGGGAGTCTGTTTCTTTTACTGTGTGAGTTTGGTTGATGATGGTAGCATCTGCTTTTGCGTGTAGTAACAAATCGTTGAGAATATCTTAGTGTATTCTCATACTGCAAGTTAAAGTATCTGCAAACCTTGAATAGATAAAAGTATTAACACCAAGAGGCAGGACTCCTGCAGCTCAGAATTGTCACTGCTTGTGACACTTGCCAGACCAGTGTGTATAATTAACTGGTTTAACACTGTGAGAAGAAGGTGAGAGCCAAGATTTGTAGGCCCACAATTTTATTCTTCATGTTGAATTCTAAGTTGTGCTGTTTACATTCTTCATATTCATTTTCCTGACCAAATGACAAATACAAGCATAAAGCAGCTTATCTCTTGTATCTGGAAGCTTTTATGCATGTTTTCACATGAACAGGAGAGCAGTTTATGTAGCTAAATGTCAGGAATTCTGCTTGACCTCCAGTTGCCATTGTAAGTGCACAGTAAGTGCTTCTCATATCTGCCAGTCCTGTGCAGATGCCTTAGGTGAGTAACAGTTCTAGATTCAAAGGATATTGTCTCCAGCTCTCAAAATGTTAACGTACAGAAAGTTTGAACTGGTATTTGCTATATTAACCATTGCAGCATGCTCAATCTAAACACGAGGTAAAAAGAAAAATAATCAGTGAAAAGTAAAAAGCCACTGTTATATAAATCATAGTTCAAAAAAAAAAAAAGTCCAATAATTTTAGAAAGTGAAGTGTCTAATATAAATATGAAGGAATGCAAAAACAAAAGCAAGCCAGCTAAAGCTTTCTGGTATTTGTTTTATTCTGCCTAGAAATCCAAATGCAAGAAAGGTCTTCTGTATACAACAACATAGGTATCTGTGTTCTTATGCCTTGTCAAGAAAAATTCTTCTGTAATATTTATAAATCACCTTGCACTATATTATATATTTTTTGCATTTGGATTGCACTATGCATTGGTGCAAAGTGGTTAAAATAAACTTGCATCTCTGGTTCATGAGTTAAACTAAGACTAGGATGAATTTTTATGTAATTATAAGTCAAAGTTTTCATTTCAAGGCCCAGCAACCTCCCACTGAAACAACTAGCAATTGTGAAAAAAACAAACTGGGTAATGCACTATTTTGGTTTTGGACAGAATATCTTATGATGAGGTGAAAATATATATTCTCTTCCCTTCTTTTATACATGTGCTGAGATGCTTTTAAGGAGCAATTTTCCTTCAGCATTAGAATAACATGGATAAAGTTAAGATGTGCATCCAGCAGGTCTTTACTGAGCTGTCAAGTAGCATGGTTAGAATATTGATGATTGAAAACCTCTTCTCAAGGCAGAATTTGTGGATTGACATTTTTTAATGGGACACTGGTTTTGTGTACTAGATATTTGAATTCAATTTGCTGTTTCTTTTAGAACAATGAGATTATAACATTTTCCAATAGTCTGTAGTCAGAAGAAAAGAATCTGTATTCTTCTGAATTGCATATTCATTGTTTTCAAAAAGCTAGTAGGATTTAAACTGCTCTCAAAATTGACACCTGTCAGACAAAGATAGGTACTTTTAATTTTTGTAGTGTGTGCAAATAAAGGTCCAGCAAGAGTAGTGTTATATAACATGTAGATACTTCAGTTTTGGAATTTTTGATAAGGTTGGTAGCATCATTTTCTGTCTGCTGCCGTGTGCTTTCTAGTGCATTAGAACCATTTTAGTAATTACATGATATATTCTGTAACAAATGCCTGAAATCCATTTTTAATGTCCCTCAGAGAACTTCTGAATTATGAAAGCTTCAAAAGAATTTTCATTAGTGGCCCATTAATTACATTACAAATTTGTGCATTACACCATCCTATCTTTATAAAGATTACATAAGCCTGATTCTTGGTTCAACATGTTTACATATGTGCTAATATTACACCATAACACTGATCTTTGTCAATATTCAGTGCTTTTCACCTGAGAAGCCTAATGTGCTGGCATCTTCTTTTAGTGGCATTTGTTGTTATATTGTGGAATTCTACAAAGAAAAATGGTCTATACAGGAGAATAAGCTCGTGAAAAGTCTGGACAATGCTGTAGGTGACAATATACATGTATATAGATAGTTGTTCATATGGAGATAATAACAGCTGTCCAGCTAGTGACCTTAAACATCTGTGGTCCATATTTTCACTGGGGTTTATCTGAAGGGTAAAGTTTCAGTTTCTTAGTTACTTTATAAGACTTTTCTTGGAATTCAGTGAAGCTGTTTATTTGTGCTATTTCTTTCACAAAAAGTCTTGTTGGTAGTTGTCTTATAAAAGCTCTATCAATCAACTGTATATAAGAAAATATTATGGACTGGTAGTTAATTTAAAAAAGCAACATAGGGTTGGAAAATCAGTGTTATGAGGCTGATCTGGGCTAAGGTAACAAGTGCAGTGCTTCATTTGGGCATACTGGGAGAAGGCTCTGTTGGTGCTTTGTTAATTAGATAGCTAAAAGAAAGGGAACTGAATGATTTTGTGTTGTGCTTCACAGTTGATTATTTTCAGAGTTTGGGAGAAGGTACTTGTTTTCTTATTTATTCAAATGTCACAGTTACATGTCATAGTATGAATCTAAACATAATTGTAGTATCTTGAAGTGTGTCTGATAGTTTCTTTGTAAATTATAATTAATACATAATAGATAACCGTATAAAAAAATACAAAGATATCAAACTGCTTTATATAGATAGATAAATACTGCTACAATGGGAAAGCTTAAAGAGAAGTGAGTGAAGGATAGTTCTAAAGATATGAGGTAGTTCCTATTCTTTTAAACCTCTCAGTTCTTAAACTAGAAATGAAACATAGGTCTCCTAAATTTCTTCTCTGATCTTCTACCACAAGATATATTGTCTCTCTTGAGATATAAAGCCACGGAGGACGTGAATTATTACACTGAAGAGTTTGTGAGTTGAAAATACATTTATTTGTCTTTCAAAGTCACAACATTTTTCAGGAGGATGATATATAGCCAAATTAATTTCATCACCACAGACCACATTTTAAATATTTAATTTACACCAAAAAGAAGATCTCCTATTATGTACTGAGTTTATGCATTTCAGGACATAAATGTAATATATGCCCTAACCTACTAAGAAGATATGAGTTCTTTTCATCCAAGACATCCCTCCTATAAAAAATTGATAAGTACTGGTTAGTTTTAACCCAGTCCCTGTACTCTACAAAGCTGAGTGAAGACACAGTTTGACAGCATATCTTAAAGGTTGAGTGTTGTTTTGTTTTGTTTTGTTGCTTTTTTTTCTGCTTTGTTTTACTGAATACAACATAAAATGTTATTTTTTTTCTTTTTAATGGGTAAGATATACGTTCAAATTTAAAGTAAACATACAGAAACACAGGTGCATCCATTCATCATATCTAACAGTAAAATTGATCCAATTTACCAAATGTATGTGTGTTTTGGAGCTCAGACCTTGGAGATGCTGAACACCTTGTATTCCCTTACCACAGTGGGAGGCCAGGGAGCCCATCATCTTGCAAGATGCAGGATTAGGTATTGCAATAATCTGCCATCCCCTCAATATTTACATCCCAATATTTCATCATCTTCTGAAGTCCGCAGCCTTCTCTAGCGTACAGGGAGACAGATGGCTCATAAGATTACAAGCTATGGAGATTTGGAGCTACAGACAGGTCCCCCGGTATTCTAAGAAAATTAACAATTTATTTAAACAGCTCTGTCAAATGCAATCCTCTTTGCCTCATTTTGTCTCCTGCTGGCTCTGTCTCATGCAGGATTGCCTGCACATAGATTCACTGCTTAGAGATTAATGATGAAAGAAAGAAAAGCATAGTCACAAGCTATATGACCAGTGGGTGCGCTGGACAAGCATGTGAACGTAACTGGAATATCAGAAAAAATCACACTTATTTTTGTACCGTCTTTATGAAAGAGCTCTCTTTTATGACAGCTGAACCAGATTCTTGCCTGTTGAGCAGCTCTGAAATAAGTCAAAGGATTATCTGTGTCACAGTGCTCCCAAGGAGCATCCGACTTCAGATAAAGAGGGCACCAGGCTGACTCTGCACCCTGCAAAACCATAACTGCTGCTTCCTGCTGATCTGCCCCTCGTGGCCAACAGAACTGCTCACTGGCTGGTGGAAAGTGAGTACCAAAGAGCAGGCAGGTGGCTGTTTTGCTTAGAAAACCTTCCACTTCGCTGACTATTGCAGCAGGGTGCAGTTTCTGAGCTGACCAATGAAAACAGGTATTAAGGAGCTGGTTGTCACGGGAAGTGTCTCTCTGTGCTGCTGAGTGGCCAGTTACAGGATGGAGCAATTAGCCACATGGCTCCATGTCACAGATGGGGAACACATTGTCCTCTTCCATTTCCTTGTCACTGCTGTACTGCAGAGATCTAACTGTGATCACTTTGTTAAGGGGAAGGATGATCATTTGCTGCCTTGTCATTTACATCTAATGCTGGAGGTAAATAAACATGCGTGCCAACCAAAGCTCTTAAATTCGCTACGTGATAGTTCATTCAGCTGGAAGGCACTCACTGAACTGCAGAGTCTGCTTCCCACTGTGAGGCATGCTGAGAAAGCAGAGCGGTACCCAAGGGTCTACCCAAGTAAAAGCCTCATGGCTCACACTGCAGCAGTTAGCTTTGGCTTGAGAAGGAGCAATGAAGTAATCAGGCAGAGATGTGCTTGCTTGCTGGTCTCTCCTGTTTCTCTGCATTTCTGAGGAATGTAGGTTGGTGGCTCAGCAACAAGGATGAGGCAACACCCTGGAAATGAGAGGCTGCAGCCAGTCACTTGCCAAGGTCTAAGCAAGGGGGAGCAGGTTTCTTATAAATGTATGCAATTAAGATGGCTCTGTAGAAAAATGGAAACCAGGATGTGTCCTTTGCCAGATTTGCCTACTATAGATGTTCTCTTTGAAAATAGTGCTGTTCCTCTTTTCCTGAGTAAAATAACTGTATTTTTTTTTTCTGTACCACTCCTATGTCACATATTTTAACATAGCTTTTCTGAGCGTGAGTGATTAGAATTGTATATGCTACATAATTTGTCAAAATGTTTGGTTTTGCTTATCACTGGAAATACTACCACTGAAACGCACTGGGTCAGCAGTTGCCTTTTTCAGGGAGGAATTACAAGGGATGTTTGACTGTCCTGTCTTCATCCCATATCCTGTCCTTTTTCCCCCCTATGATTTCAGATTGAAAGGTCCTCACTTTTTTCATTATCACCTACCATTTCATCCACGATATTTGGACTATCTTTTATATATACAGTTCATCCCTCTTTGGTGCCATCATTAAATTGCATTAACATACTTCTCTCTTTTCTATGACAACCATTACTGGAAACACGAGACACGAGCATCTGTTCCCACACTGGTCCTTGGGGAAGCTCAGCTCCCAGGGAGCCCTGAGTCCAGCAGTTGTTTTCTGCATAACACAATTGTGCTTCCCTCCAGCGGTTCCATCCCCTTGTACTCTTCTTCTCAGCTGAACTAATGATTTCTTGTGTGGCACCACCCTCAGATGCCTTAATCAGAAGGAAGTAATCTTTCCTAATTCCTTTGCCAAGCAAATCAGCTCTGCCAGGTAGTTTGATGGCTTGATATAGCATAAAATCTCTCTACCAAATCAGTGGTACGTTTTACTGCATTTCCCATTTTTTCTGCACTTTCATACATTCATGCTTTTACATTTTTACATCTGAGTCTAGTCCATGCTTCATCCTTACTGTCAAATGCTTAGTAATAACACCCTTACTTTGTTGTATTTGTACGTGGTTGAAAATCCTTTAGTGATTGCCTTAACTTCCTTTGCAATAGTAGCTAAACTTGACTTTTGTCAAATCTGTTTGCTCATACATTTCCCAGCCTTTAAGAAGTACCTTTGCTTGCTGATCAACGTGATTTCTTTTACTTCTTATAGTTCTTAATTTTATTCTTTGTTCTTCATTTTCCTCCTAATGTCTTCTCAGTCATGGTTTCTCATCCAAGAAGGTCTGGAACCTTTTCTTATCAGGTTCCTTTTTCTTCATTTGGGAAACACTTAAGTCCAAATACTTTTCTCAGCATTGACAGGAATAAATTTAAGTTTCTGCTTAGAGCCATCTCCAGCCTCCCTCTTCTTTCCTACCATGGTTATGAAGACACAAACTGTCCCGTGGAAAAAAGACCCATCTCTACCCTCTAATTGGCATTACAGAAGACAAAAGCAGTTTTCTTCAAATGCATACATATGTCCTTCCTTTTTCATGCGGTTTTCCACATGCAGTTTGGAAAATCTCACTCAAAGAAAACCGAACTTGCCATAACTTTTCTTTGTTTGAGTCCATGACACACTAAATTTTTCTATTTCTTCTACCCATAGCAGAAAACTGCCACATTCTTATGTTGCAGATATTAGTAGCTGCCATAATAAAAGTTATTTAGGATGAAGTAAAGAAAAATTGTCAGCAATTCTATTAGACTAGGATCTACCAGCATAAATTATTTTGCATTATTGCTTTCTCAGTAATTGCCCCAATATATGGCTACACTGAAACAAGTAATTTATCATGGCAAATATTTCAGTTCTTAGCTGCCTTATGTCATGTTAAGTCCTTTGTACTTTTGCAAAGGATTTTGCAAAGTTTTCCACAAACTCACAGTTGTCCATGCACTTTTCTTACCAGTGAATTTCTATATTAGCTTCAAGGCTACAGAGTCACACAGAGTGTTGTTTTAGCCCACCACCACGACCAAAAAAAAAAAAAACAAAAACAAAAAACAGTATGCACTATTTTAACTTAACAACAACAACAATTATTATTATTATTATTATAATGTCCTAAACTGACCCATTTAAAGCCAAGTAGCAGCTCAGCCCCAGAAGACCAGGTATGGAGGAAGAGACATCACTGAGCTCTCTTTTGAACATTTTCTTACAAAGACAAGAGGTTGTGGGAATTCTTTGGCTACAATACCAATAGATCTTGCATCAGAACATAAACTTTCTAGACTTAATTTTCCTGTAACACAGATGCCTCCTTTCCTTGAGAGGGCATGAATGTTGTTTTACAATCTCTTAAATATCTTCTTTAAATAAGTGGCATTGAATGGTCTTTGAAAAAAAAAACAAGAATTTTGTCTTTGGTATTTCTCTCTACCCCAAAACCTAGGGAAACCATGCATTTCATGATTCTCTGTTAGACTGTATAAAGAACTTCTCATTTTAATTTATAGGATATCCTGCTTTCCTTCAGTTTCTCAGACAGACCTGGTTTTAATTTGGCAGCTCTCAGTAGTCTCTGCAATATGATTCAGCTGTTCACTGTAACAGCCACCTTCCCATATGAAAACATTTCCAAATATGAAAAGTCATGGATATTATTTCTTAAAGAAAATAATAATAATCCATAAATCAAAACCAAAAAAAGTAAAAATACAGTTGCTGTCACAGAATAGCTCCCTTTCATCTCCCCCATCTCTTTATAAGAAGGAAATCACACGTGACTCGGTGGAATAACTGCTTGCATTGGTGTAAAATCTATTGGAAAGGTAAGTACTCATTTAGCCATCTTCAGAAGGCCACTACTATGTAAGGGAGGGGGATCAATAGCTATCAACTTTTAGGTGAAAGAGCAGATTCTCCAAAGATCTCTGAATATCCAAAGATTATACGATATGAGTAGATCCTACACATTTCCTGCAGAAGTGTGTTCTGGTTTTAGGAAAATCTCTAGAATTAAAATGATAATCTGTTTGAAAGTATTATAAGAAAATGATCCATTGAAGGGGAAAGGGCGCTTGTCGTGTACCCCCCACCCCGCCCCTTGTTGCTTTGTATTCTCAGGTATGGTTTGTTATAAGCTGTCTCCTGCTTCAGGCTCTGGAACTTTAGGACAAGAATGATGGAGAGACAATTGAATTTTTCTTGTTTGGAAAAAGGCAAAAGCACATGGGGGTAGATATGCCTCTCTGTTAATCCAAGCCTGTCTGTCTCTCTTTTCTGCTGTCTTTCTGCCTTCCCTCTTCTATTGATAGTAGCAGCTAAATGGGAGTGATTAGCGTTCTAATCTCTGAAGCACCTGCATACAGCTGAAGATTTTCTAGCCTACCTATAGGATTAGCAGGCCTAGTTCTTGCTGAAGTTAACGGAATTGGGTATTAAAATCTCAGAGGGAGTTTTGAAAATTACAAGAAGGGTGATCAGCACCTACCTAAGGCTGCTTTTAGCTTAGAGAAAAGAGTTCCTTAGAGGATACTCGGCAAGTGCAGTCCTGAAAATCCTGCAATATAGCCATATGCTGGATATCACTTAATGGTGGGCTACTTGGGATAGTTTACTTTTACTTCTCAGTGCAAATGTCACTAATAAACTTTAATTTCTGAAGTTCAGCATGTTATTCTGAGTGGAAGAATCTGAGCACATTTTTCTTTTACACGCTGGTGAAAAGCATAAAAGGTTTAGTTTAAGCTTGTAGGTAGTGATGAGAAAAAGTGAAGATGAAGGTGTAATTCTGTTGTAGAAAGGTGTAACTCCACCAAGATTGTTTAAGACTGCAAAGCTGAGAGAATTGGTGACCTGGAATAGAAGGTCAACTCAGTAGGAATTCCTTAAAGGCATGGGCAACCAGAGCAAATGTGATTTTTTATTTTTATTTTTTTTCCTTTGCCATGCGATGTGAAGGAACTAAATGAAGAGTAATTTTGAACTCCCTCTGTGGTATGTCATGGTGTGTTGTATGCCTAGCAAGGCCAATTCAGTAATGTTCTGCATGATCCTTACAGAAATGGTGAGTTGTGGAAGACGGAAAACAATTTAATAGCACATAAATGTGAGATGATATCCAGTAGCCCTTCTGCAAGGGAAGTCACCATGACATTAATCTGAAATTTACTTGGAGCTGTGGTAATAACTCTGTGGCATTTCATGAGAAAGAGAATATTTATTTTTTTCAATTTGGGGGAAGCTTTGAAATATCCAAATTTCATATTCCTGTTACAGTCACCCATAAAATATAAGTACAGCATCAAAAATACAAAAAGATAATATGCATACATGGCACTTAGTATGTCTGGGGGCCAGTTAGTTGGGATTCTCAGAATCTGTTCATAGATTTTTTGTCTTTTCTGAAGTCTAAAATTTAAGGGCATATATTTTATGCTTCAGTCCCCCCAAAATGCAGATCTGAAGCAGGACTTTTTCCACCAAGTCTGTCTGCCCTGCACTATTATTTAGGTAGGTCTCCTAAGTCAAAATTAATGTCTAACACCCAGTTTTGGTCGAAGAATATTAATATCACTGGGTGCAAAATGGAAGGACACCCATAAGAAATATGTCAGTCAGGAATTCAGTTGTTTATGAAGGCAGAAGAATGTTGGGTAGAAGCTTCACATTAGGAACTAGGATTTATTGTGCTGATCCAGGGCTAAGGTTGAAGAACAAGAGGTGATGTTCAGGTTCCTTCAGGACACAAGCTATTGCCAAACAGTCATTAATCAATGACATGGCAAGAAGGATGAGCAAGTAGGTATTGTACACTTTAAACTGCTCTTAGTGTATCTGACCACACCTTGTGTAAAAATATTGAGTGCATTGCTGAAATCTTACACGCGCAAATGATTGGAATCAGTCATTCTGATAAGAAACTGTGGATGCCCTTCCTTTCCCTCTCTTTCCAGTTAGCTATCAGTGTAAGTGTGTCAGGATTGTAGGAGATTATTTGGCACACAAAGACGTGAACTTACTGACTCCAGTGACAACTGCAACAAATTTGTTGCCTTATTTATGGAAGCTGTTTTATGTATATATCTGTTCCTACATTTTAGTCATGTAATTTGTGTTTTTAGGTATTTACCCTTAAAAATCAGAATTCTGTTGATGAGAAAAAGATGCTGGGAATCATGGTGGTTTATGTCAGCTTTAATATGCTAAAGATGGTGTACTGCAGAAAGTGTATAAAAGATTATAAAGAAAGAAGTGACAGAGTTTATTATTAAATAATTCATCTTCTTCTCTTGGAACCACAGAGAATTCACACGTTCATTGCAGGCATTTTAATAAGAGCATTAGTGAAACTGAATTCTTACCTAATCAAGTTGCTGTAATCTTACTGTTCTCTTAAATGTACTGTGTTTCTCAAATTTACCGTCTCGATACAGAGAAAGACCTTGTTAATATTATGACAACAAATCTCTGTGAATACTGGCTTCAGGAGCTGGAGCTAAACTAATACCAAGAATTTACCCACCTACCTAATACCGGTGTTGCTTTGTACCTGAGCAGTGGGTGTGCAGGTCTCTGCGTGCCTTCTTACTAATGAGCCCAGAACCTCCTGTGAGCACTGGCTTTGCTTCTGGAGCCCCAGCTGCATTGCAGTTATCACCTCCCAGCCCACCAGACATTTAACGCCTACATGTTACCCTCTGTAAGGAGAGAAACCTACAAGAATCTTAATGAACATATTTAGGGAAGTGTGAAGCAGGGCTGTAATCACAGATAAATCATGGTCCAAAGGGCACTGGCCGTGGGCCTGCAGCATCCCTGTCTGCGGTGCTCAGGAGAGTGCTAGCCATCCGAGCAAAAAGTATTGTGGCAGTGATCACAGCAAAAGAATCAGAGGAAGGAGAGCATTTTTCAGTGTAATTATAATAATTCATAACTTGAGGTTGTTCTCCTGTTAAAATCTCAAAAGCAGAATATTTTTACTTTCTTATAAATTATTCACAGCCATTTGCTTTGCTTCATGACAAGTAACTTTGCTTTTCTTCAGACAGGATTTTCAACCTGAAAGAATGAAAGTGTTGACCTAGTTATGCCTAACAAACAAAACGTGAAAAGAACTAAAATTAGAAATTGATAAAATAGAAATAATGCTTATTTTCTTCTTGTTGTTCTATCTGAATATAAAATCTGTAAAAATATTTCACTTAGAAAAAGAAGAAAATTGACTTCAAAATGAAACTGCTCAGGGAAGCATGGAGCATGCTGTACCTTTTCTTTATCAAAAAGATTCCTTTTGAGAATGCCCTAAAACAGAACATAATCCCAAATCAGTTCTGCAAATTGTGTACAGTGCCTTGCTAGACTCTCATGCCCCATCAGTGGTTTCTCTTGGGCAGGCCGTGTGGCATATGTGGCATGTGGATTTCTGCTAGACTGTTGTGGGCACTGTAAGGGAATTTTGAAGCTACCACATGATATTTTATAGGGTAAAAATGCCTAAGTGGCATCATTTTCCTGTGTGGCATCAGCTTCCATAGTACTAGGTCTAAAATTGGTCTGCTAACTCCTGGTTTTATAAAAATCATGAAAGTGAAAAATCAAAAAGGTTTCATGGAAAAAAATGTGCACCTTTTAACCTTCTGGTATATTCAGTGCTAATGCATGGGATGTTAGTCATGTATTGATTGCATATTTCATTGAAGGAGTATCAATCAGTTAATGTAGGTCAAAAAATGACCTAACTTCTAAGACATAGAGATCAAGACATTCAGAAATGAGACTTCCTTAAATTCCTGGAGCCAGAGTTAAAGCATTTAATGGGTAATGTTAAAAAAAAAAAAAAAAAAAAAAAAAAAAAAAAAAAAAAACTTGCACTTAAAATTCTCAGTAGGATCAAGGATTTAGGTTTTATTATCTGAAGTGCTTTAGAAACTGGCAGTAAATAGCACTTCATTAAATAGATTAAATCAGAAAATTTTTGTTTACTTTATTCTATAAAGAATATAATCCCACAATTTTTGTGACTTGAACTGTTAGCTCTTCTTAAAAGAAAAAGTTAAGTTAAAAGAAACAGGGTGCCAAGCAACTTCTTGTCTACATATTGGAGACAGTCATGATCATATTCAAGATAAGAAGGAAGGCTTGTGTGTATATTTATATATATAAATGTTTGCTGTCCTAGATCAGATCATACATTTTAAATTGGCCAGATGCATCTACTTCTCTTTCTTCTGCTACCACTATTCATAGTATCTGAAATCTGTGAGCTCATAGTTCAGCTCCCAACATGCTCAAATTGCTGTGTAACGACAACAAAAGATTCAGATTTTATTCTCTTCTTCATGAGATACAATCCATTGCTATACCTCCTTGTGCACATACCCTTCCTTTTCTGCTAAATATTTTGCTGAATTTGTCCTATTTGTAGTAATTGCAGTGTCTTGGTAACATCGACTTAAAATATCCAGGCAAATCTTCTGATTTGAGACCTCTGGATAATTAGAGATCTTTCTGCTTGTAATTTAAAAGACTACACCCCAAAAACTGTGAAGTGATCACTGCTCTGTGTGTTCCCTGTTTGCTTTGGATGCCATACCTGAACTTGGCTGCATTCATGGCTACTTGCTTAGGTGTTTAGACGAGTAGTTGCTGGACAGCAGGGAGCCATTTCACTTGCAGATGTTTATTTAGTATTTATCATTTTAACAGTTCAGGAAAAAGGACATTTTCCAACTTCATTTTTTCACAAGAATTTCCATTCAGTACAGGCTATCAACACCTTAACCAAGCCAGAAGTATAAAGCTGGCCTCAGCTGCCTTACCTTATAATTTATAATGATGTTTTGGTAACCGCTAATCTCAGCGTGTGCAATGGAGTCAGTCAAGAGAGTCATGTACACAATTAGTAATGTATGTGGTGGCTCTGAAAAATGGTTATAACATCATGATTCTCATCTGTATTTGGGAACCATAATTTCTCTGCAAAGAACCTGAGACTTTCAAAGAGAGAAAGCAAGCCAGCTGCATGGCAGGCAGTGATAAGCAGAACTGAAGATCAGGCAGTGCTCATATAGAATTGTATGCTTTCTAGCTGCATGTTAAACCTTAGGAAATTACCTCCAAAATAGGAAGGCCTAAATATCTTCTTCGATTAAATGACTGTTCCTTGATATTCTCATGGAAGAGAAATTAAAAGTTTATGATTTGGGCTTTTGTTTAGTTTTGATTTTTGCTTTTATTTCTTCCAGTTGCCAACTGCTGCGTTCACCCTGGCTCAGATGTCGTGCTTCTCCCGTGAGAAACCTGTGCAGGCTTCCAGAGTGTAGGAGATTACTGCCGCTTAGGGAACAACAGCACAGATGCAGTGGAGATAAGTGGATTTGTGACTTAATGATCCCCTTTCTTCCTTACTCTTCTCCTTTAAGCAAATGAAATCTGTATAAGCAATGAATCTATATAAAATTAGAGTGGGAGGAGGAAGAGTTGAAGTAATAGTCGGAAAACCATTCTAGGCTGAGTGAAAGCCTCCCAGTAATAGCACAAAATATGTAAATTCCCTGAATTTTTACATCCTTTCCAAGAGAAAGTAATTTATTTTTTTTTAATCCTGAAAATGCCCTTTCTCAGTTGTTTTAGTTAGATTTACAGTGAATATTTGTGTAATTCATACTCTGTTGACCAGAGGAATGGTTTCTATTGACTGCAGTTAGGGGAGATTAAAACTTTTGGTTCCTTTTAAAGGAAAACAAATCGTTCCTGTGCACTAAGGCTGACCAGTTGTGTAGAAGGGACACTTTCCTCAGCCGGCAGGAATCAATCAGAGGTGGATATCGGGGAGCCTGAATCTGGGGAGCAGAGCAGCCACCAAA
Source organism: Aythya ferina (assembly GCF_964211825.1). Classification (NCBI taxonomy): domain Eukaryota; kingdom Metazoa; phylum Chordata; class Aves; order Anseriformes; family Anatidae; genus Aythya; species Aythya ferina. The sequence goes on along the minus strand of NC_140304.1, from coordinate 7,727,499 downwards.
GCCTTGACTTCTCAGCATTAGCTCGTGTTTGGTAGTCTCCTGCATTTACTGCTGTGCTGTTAGCTTTGCTTTTTAGGACCACAACTGCCCGTTCAGGGGTCTGTGACACCAGCATGTCGAAAGAGGTTGGACTGTTCACAGGCTTAACATTAGGCATGCATTTAAACAACTCGCTGATTCAAGCTTCTGATCCCAGTTTTCTTCCTGAGAAAAAATATTGCTTTCTTCTGTAGGATGCAGCCAGAACTGCATTTAATCTCAAATTGATTGATGTGTGCTATCCCCAACATGTAAAGGAAATGCTTATATACTCATAACTACCTTTATTTTAGGGATGTGACTGCACTAATTCCCCAGGATATTTATTTATAACAAATTACTTTCAGAGCCTTCTAGTGCATTGACCTTGTTTCAGGGTTTAGCTGGGAGGAGGAAAGGCTGCTTTTTTTTTTTTTTTTTTTTTTTTCCTTAAGCACTGCAGGGGATTTCTGTCAGGTTGCTTTAACACTTCCTCTCAGATTCTACCCAGGCTTTTGGGCTAAAGAATTTTCAAACACAGCTAGCCATCATCACACAGGTCTTGCATTTGTACAGCAGTAAATGCAGGAGTCTACCAAATATGAGCTAATGCAGATATGTCAAGGCTTTGGTGGCTGCTTTGTTATTTTCTAAATTTAAAATTAATTGGCTTTCAAGCAAAGAGAAAGCAAGACAATGTTAGTCTAAAGGCACCAGATAAGCATAATAAATGTGTGGAAAAGGATGACTTCTGATCTGTCAGATACGTATGTTAATATGACCACTGTATGGATTGGCTTCATGCACTGTAGCAATTCTCTGTGCAAAGATGTGGAAGGTTGTTATACCCCTAAAGAATAGGGGAATAGAGAAAGGGAGATGCTATGCTGTTGATTTTTTCTTTCAAAGCCTAAAGGTTTCCTAGCAATAGGAAACCAATTTTAGAAATCACTAAAATACTCATGCTCTACAAATATGGAAGTCTTAGTCAGCTTTACCCTACTGTGCCATGACCCGTATAGGTTAGCAATGCAAGTGCTGTTAGCAGTACCTTTTACTTTTCCTTCCTGAGTGTTTTCACATATTTATCTATGGAAAAGGATACGCATGATATCATATAAATATGATACATGTATGAAAAATACAAGGATACACATCTTGAACCTCATTCTCCAACTAAAGTGTATACTGTGTAGTAGCATAAGGTGCACAGTTGTGTCATGGTTTTTTTTTAGGGTGGATTACTGAATTTTCACGTATTTCATTCCCCCAAAATAGCAAGTTACATCTAGACTATGAGAAGGTCCCTCACATATCCCTGGGTAACCACACTAAAGCAGCAGCTCTGGATTCATGTTAAAGAAACCCTACTGAAATGCCAAGTTCCTAATGCTTCTCATGGCATAGCAGGTAGAACTGTTATTCCCTCCTGTTACTGCCTGATCTTTGAACTCTGTCCCTCACCCCTCTCAGCTTCGTGGCATTTCTGTGCTAATCTTTGAAGGCCTTTGGATACACCCTTGAGGCTACGCATATTTATGTACCGGTACTGCTGGAAGCCCTGCTTGGCCAAACAGAAGTTTGGCTTTCCTGGGATAAAATCCCAAGAAGCTTTCAGTGGTGGTTAAGCTAGATGTAGCAGGTGAAAATGCAGAGCACTGTAAATCTAACTTCATTGCCTCTTGATTTTATTAATGCCTCAGAGGAGGACTGGATTATTCTAACTGCAGTGTGAGATCTAACTAGAAAAAGACATGTTTCAAAAAATCATTCATTTATTATATTTTTCAGAATAAAGCAATCACATAGAATGTCTGCTTTCTTAGCAGAGAATTGAAAGAAAGCTGTAAATATCACAGCTGCTCACTGGCAACTAGAAAAAAAAAAAAAAAAAAAAAAACAGTCAAATTCAAAGCTTGCCACTTCTATTCACAGTGAATGACTTAGGAGTTGAAAGAATAACAGGATCCTCCTACGTGTACAGTCTGAAGAGAATATTGCTGGTAAAGTTCTGAGAATGTCTCTTAAAATGGGCAATTGCTCACCATGTCAGCTGGAATAAAGTTTGTCACACTTTATGTCTGGATGCTGCAATATGGTGATATATGCAATTTCAGCCACTCTTTCCAACTTAAGCAGACTTTATCTGAACTGCTCTCATACCCCAAACTCTCTGCGTTTTCATTAAAAGAATGAATGTTCCTGTCATCAGCTTGGTAGGAATAGCAACAGGAAATAAGCTACCTCTAAATGAGAAGATGTATTTTATTGTCTGTGAAGCGAGGGAAATATTAGTCAAACAAGCAACTTAGCTGGCAGATGAGCTGTTTGGAGCAGGGAGTTAGTGCCCCAACTCCCAAAGGTGTGGAGGTCCAAAAAGTAGCCTGGGGGTTGACAACACACAGGCATCCTGATGGCTGTAAGACCTTGGTAATGTCATTAACTTCTCTGTGCCTCAGTTTCTTCATCAGTAAAATTGTGTTAATGGCTTTCTATTGTAGTTTCCAACTAGGAGGCTTATTTTTTACACACTGCGAAGCACTCAGGTCTCAGATTGGAACGTACTGCAGAAGTGCAAGTATTATTGCTGTTACAGCTCTGTTTTGCTTTGTTCAAACTGGCCCTTTGGTACGTGCAGCTAGACAGCTCTTAATGTTATCTTGATGCACAAAGCACTTTTTGTGTGAGGTTTGACTCACACTAAAATGCCAGTTAGAATTTTTTCCTCAGGAACTCACTGGAGCTTGGCTTACAAAATCTGAAAATTAAATCAACCAAAATAGGTCAAACAGAAAACTATATGTCCTTATGTGTCCTCTTGTCCTCTTTTTAGCAGTACAGCACATAGTTGTTGTTTTCTTTTCCATAAAGTTTAGGCCTGTTTTGTTTCTCATCTGGCTTTGGTAGCTATACCTGGGTTACCTTTGGAATACCTGTTCGTGCGAGTTTTCAGTTCCTATTAAATACAGCGTGGCATGGTATGCTCACCTGCTAGTCGTCCAGAAATAACGTGCTGCATACACAAGCAGCTGATGCTACTGAACATGACATTAAAGTGTATTGTTGTGTTACAGTTCGTTGGTAGCCATCATTACAGAGAGATTTTTGAACCTTAAAAAAGGGAATAAAGCATCTGAAATGTAATCAAATGTTAATATAAGCTGCAGTTTTGGATTTACTTTTTCCCTGTAGCTAATTCTTTAAGAATTATTCCTGTTCACATAATCCTTTAAGTTGATATATTTATTCTGTACCTAATTTATAATTTCTATTCATTCATATGTCAAGTAGGTGAAGGTGCTGCTTAAATTAGTACTTACTTCAGTATTATACCTTTTGGAGTTGGTTGTTCATTACAGTCATAACGCAGTGAATAAATTTGTTAATATTTGAAGTGGGAAGGGAGGTAAAAAGGGAAACTGTCTACACCAGTCACAGCCCAGCTTTCTGGTTATAACATATTATAATTTATTTAAACTCAATCAATACTTAATCTGGAGTTTAAATTCTGCTAAAGATCTGTGGCATGGCTAAAAGCAGCTGATGCCAGAGAAAAAAATTTCTTCAGGCTGTGATTCTGATGAATTTATAATGCGCTCTAAGGGTGATGCATTGACCTAAATTCACAAAAGCACTGCTATTCGTATTTATTATTATGAAAGGTGTCGTACCAACCGTTTTGTTCTTTAAAATGTTGTGAGGCTGCTTGAAAAAGGTGACAGGCTGCGGTGAGGATGACTGCAGAGGAAAGAGGGGGGTCTGGGGGTTTCCCTGCACTCCCTGGCTGGAGGTCAAAGCCGTGGCGAGGGGTGAGGAAGCAGAGGACAGCCTGAGCCCCCTGCTCCACGATGGAAGCGCCCAGCACCCGCTCCAAGGCTTTGTTTTTGCAGCCTGTAACCACAGACCGGGTGGTGTCTCACTGTAATTCTGGGATTCAATGCAGGAATAATTTCAGCGCTGCAAAAACCTGGCGAATATTTGAAGCCAGCAGTGAGGGCAGACTTCCTGAGAGGTGTGTGTTTGTGGTGATCATTTGGATTTGTTTTGCTGGCAACGTGAAAGACGTTGTTATGGCAGGAAGACGACAGTTGCATTGAAAACTGCTTCTCCTTTTTATTTTTTTTTCCTCCTGTAGCCTTACTGGGGAAATAGATTTAGATCTCTGCATGTCTGGTCTTCTCTATGTAGCTTTTTTAAATCCCTCGAGCCCAACCATCACAGGACTGTACCCATGAGCAACTCCTACCAAAGCTGCTGGGAAGTACACGCACCGATCTCTTGTAATGATCAGGCCACTTCAGTTTTTCCAATGCATTTTGGCAAGCTTTTCCTCAGCATTGTCCAACAGCTTTTCATAGTAAGTGCATGCCTTCCCAGTGACCCGAGTCCTCTTCCAAGCCTCCTTTGTTACCCTGACAGCTTGCCGTCATGTTTGTCTGTGAAAAGCTATATATTTTAGCCGATTCATAACTGTGAGAGGCTTGTTTTTTGAAATAAAAATGTTTGAAAAGAGTGAATAAGGGAAACGTATAGTGAGTAAAGGCTGAAAAATCATCCCCATTTCTTTCATGATGCGATATGATGCCTCGCATGTGAAAAGAGATGAGAGCTCAATTCTCCCTCCTAATTGGTACTTGAACACTTGTCAAATATTGCTTTCCTGGACAGCATCGGTAAGGCAGGACGCACGTTGGCACTGTTCATCCCCACCTCCCTCGCCTGCCTGCCTGCTTTTGGGGCATCTCATCAGACACTGTCTCCCCACATGTCCACTCTCACTCTATTTTGTGCCCACATCTGCCCATAATGCTACTGTAGTTAAATTCTTGTTGTGATTTATGTCAGAATAAATGTAGGGTAGCATAAATCCTCAGGCTTTGAAGGCATTACCCTGTACCCTGCCTTTTCTCTAGCACAATCAACAGCTGTACCTGGCACCAGGACCTTATTCCACCCCAGCGTGGCCGTGTCCAAAGCCCCTTTGGAAGAGCGCTGCCACGTGCTTGCTGAGGTTTGCTCCTCAGGGCCAGCCCAGAGGATGAGAACAGCATGCAAACACTGCTTCTCAGCAGGAGCAGCTGTTCGTTTCAGCTTTAACCATTACTTAAAAATGTGAAGCTCTTGAACAAAAATGCAAAGGCTTGGAGTACAAGCTCATAGTGAAGTCAGAGAGCTGGGCTCCTAGATCCAATTGTGAATTTCAGACTAGCAACACGAAAGTCTAGATTCAACTTCAGTTTGTGTTCTCCCAGCTGTAATGCTCAAAGTGGGTGCTTCAAGATTCAGATACAGGAGTTCAGATATATTTACCTGATGGAAAGGTGGAGTGGCTCTTTTTAGAGGACTTGGATCCTCCCCACTTCCAACTTGGAACTGTATCAAGCATAACTAGAGACCTTGAGTGATCATTGGCAAAGTCATATCCAAAAGCCATATCTTGTTTCATAATACATCAGATGAGGAACACCAGTAATTAAATAGCTGGAAAAGTTATTTTAAAAATGAGAAAGATAGCTGGAAGATCCCCAAAAGGACTACAGTTGTATCTTAGTGGAATGGTCTGACCAAATCTTCCTAACGTCTTTAATGATTTGAGTATCATGTAAAGGTTGATTTTTATTTTTATTTTTATTTTTATTTTGCACTTTTATTAAAATTCATCATCTGTCTTGCTTTTTAATAGGGAAAAAAAAAAAAGATTTACAATTCTTTGGTATTTCTATTAAAGCCAGTAGAAAAGGGGGCTGTATCCGGTTCATGTGCAAGTCTAGAGAAAGGCATATTCCTTTCCCTACAGAATCCCAGTGGAAGAATTGATAAGATAAGAATAAGGTATAGACTGTGAGAGATGGGCTGGCCAAAAAAAATGATAATATGTGCTTAGTTTTTAGCTAATCTAGAGATGTAATTGTTCTTTGCTTATGTGCCTGATTTTGATTAGGTGCCAGTTTTCTCTCCGTGTAACAGAAGAGGTGAATTTCAAGAGTGGCTGCGTTTTCTTAAATTCAACAAGTTTCATCAGGTCAACAGACTGTTTTCTCTCTGTAGTTCGCAAAACTCTACAGTAATATTTTTTCTTCCCACAGTACTATGAAAAAAGTTTTTGGCTTCAGTTCATGTGTGAAACCTTTTGCACAACAAAAGTGGTTTCTTGTGGCCAGTAAGACTAAATGTTCTGAGCATTCCAGGAAGCATATAAATAGATCGGTACCCTTCCTAAGGTTATGGAGCTTTATTTCTCTCTTTTTTTTCTTTGTTTCTTTCCTTCTTTCCTGTCCTCCCACCCCCCATTAATGCTCTCTTTAGGCAAAGACCAAGCAAAGTACAGAGGTTGAAAATCTTGACTATCATTTTCCATTTTACTTGGGTTTGCCTTAGTTTTATATTTTCTGAAAAGGAATTGTTTAAGTAAATGCAACATAGTAAATTATCTTAAATTACTTCTTACAGTCCAGGCTAGTATTATAACAGGAAAATTGTTACTTGGAGTCTCCCACGCCCCCGGCTGCTGCAGACCTATGTCTCCAGGCTGAGGAGAAACCGATCACTGTACTTATCCAGCAGTCTGCGAGCCAATCCACAATGTGGAAAGTGGAGTTTACATAAAGGAGATCTCTTACCCTTCCTCCTCAATCCCACTAGATACAGTAAAGCTGTAGTGATGGTCAAACATAATTAAGACAGTGATCCTGTGCTGAAGGGTAGGCATATATCTATGCAGAAACCAGATGAGAAATTATTCAAGCCAAAAACATTAAATCTCATGTCATCCATGGATACTATAAAACAACCATCCTGTTTCTTTGATCTATGGTATTTGAATCTGAATGTGTTAATAAGACATACATGTTGGGCATCAACTTTGTCTTCTGTTGAACAAGGGTAAACATTGCATTTGTCTCTGTAAAAATATACTTCAATAGCTGGGAAGAAAGTGAAGATTCATTATTTTTGCAGTTGTAGAAGACATTTAGCAGCTGTGTTTATACTGGCAGACAATTTGGATATTAGGTGGCAGGACAGAGAACTGCAGATGCACAATATTGTGCAGACATTGTGCACTTACAGCCCATTTCCAGGGAAACATGTTATTTTATATTTCCCTTGGTGTCATTAATCACATTTCATGATGTATCTCACTATTTCAACTCATTCCCCTAGATTCATTCATTTTTTGGCCTGTTTATTTAATAGTTATTGAGCTCCATTTCAACAAATTCCATCTCAACTACAGATAATAAAGTTCTTTTTGCTTCAGGGGAGAAAATTAAGACGGCCCTGTACTGATTACTGAGACTACCTGTAATAATCAGCATGTCTACTACATCAGAAAAATATTTTGTTTGCCTTTGGTCAGAAAAATGTTCATACTGTTCTTTGCTATTTAAAATTACACTCATTTCCTTAAAGTAAAAATATGATTCTTATCTTGAACTGCAAAGGAAAACAGCTGTACTTTTTTTTTCTTGAAGTTCTCCTATCTCTCTGCAGGCTTTGTTGTGGTTTTACAGGTGAATCCCTTAAACTGTAGCAGTGATGGCCGGTCCCTGGGAGAGAGATGCTGATAGAAACGGCCAGGAATCCCCCTGCTAGGGAGTCGCAAGCCTGAGGAACCTCAGTGTATGAGAAGTAACCTCAGGCTTTTGAGGAGGGACAAAACTTTTGTCTTTTTTTTTGGCATTACTTCTGTATTTAAAATAATGGCACTAAATCTTCACGAGTACATTTTGGTGTGTAACTGCTACTTACTGTGGGGGTGCGAGCCACCTCACCCTAGAAGGATCACCGGGTGGCATCGTGCTCCTCCTGCAGCTCCCCAGCCCATGGGAAACAGTTTGGACGAATCACTGGCTGGGGGAAGAAAATAGATGTCTCCCATATAGCTGACCCGGTTGTGCTGGAGAGGAGCTGAAAGAGAGAGGGATTGTGCCAAAGTTTGGTGCACTCTGGCAGAAGAGCTGGCTGTGCCCCCAGCGTTGCTCTGGCCTGGGAGGTGGGCAGCTCCCTGGAGGACCCTGAGGTGGGAGTGACACAGCTGCCAGGCACGCTCTGCTGCCCTCCTGGGTAAGGCTTTTCTGCTTGTTAACAAAGGAAAGGAGTTTTACTGACCTGACAGAAGAAGCAAACCCAAAGAACTCACTGCACAACGTGTCCATGGCTGTGCATGAGGGATGACTTACCCAAGATGGCGTGATCAGCAGATTGCTTGCAGAAACCACAAACCCTGCCCAGTGCCCCTTCTCGAGACTGGTTTAGAATGCTAAATATAACCAGGAAGTATTTTTCTTGGGGATAAATGAAAAGCAGAGAGAAAATTGAACTGTTTATGTTACATGTGGCTTAGCCACACCTAAGGAAATGCAATTACTTTCACCCTTTTTTTTCAGAGGATGGCTGTGAGGAGGCTCTGTCCGCTGCACCGAAAGCAGCAAAGCAGTGTGGTTCAAGTACGGTTCTTGCGTTACTGTGAGTTGGATGCAAGAGCTGGCCCCAGACATCTGAACTGAGGCTGAGGTGATTTGCAGCTGTATTCAGAGCTCCTCAGAATACTGAAATCTCAAAAAGAGATTTATTTTCTGGAAGGTCATGGGGTTTGGGCTGGGGAGGAGAGGACCCTGGAGACCATATTTTTATTTCTAGAAACTAATAATATATGTATTTTATGTATTCTTAAAGATTAAGTGGCCTGTGAAAGTACACTGAAAGCTGGTGGCAGAAGTGGAAAACTGGTACAGCTCTGGGGAACATGATAGAAGGATTTTAGTCAAAGAAAATTGTTCATGTTTTTCAGGGCCCCATAATTTTACCTTCTCTAAAATACTTGCTTGTTTCCATTTGATGTTTTCCATGTTTCATTCTCTTTCTTTCCCCAACATCCAGGTACAGCTCTCTTATGTGGTGATGGCTATACAGCTGATGCTTAACCCAACCTAGCAGAAGCTGTCTCCAAGCACGTAAGACTAGCAGGAAGCTAGAAGTGTGATCAGCTGCTGGCATACTCCCTACATAGATGGTATGATTTTTGATGTACATAGCATAATTTAGTGAGGTGTTAAGTGACCTCTAAATGTCTAGTGCAAGTGTGAGTAAAACAGATTAATGAATTGTCCATTAAAAGGTCTATCAATATGTGCTATAATTCTCACTGCCTTCAGATACAGATCCATTTTTGTGATCCCTTTTCTTTCCCTTACTTCCTTTGTGTTCTTCCCAGGTATTGATTTGCAAAATGCTTATCTTTGTACTGCAAATAGCTCAACACACCAAATCAGCACCAGGTTTCTATTGCCTCCACTTTCCTAGTAAAGGCAGCCTCCTCCAGTTGTGTTACATGGCCCATAGTTTGCACCCTGGCCGTCAGCAGTCAGTGATGCTAAGCCATCAGTTAGACAGCTGAGCAACTTACGGAGGATAGTCAGGGAAAGCAAAGAGATTCAGGCTGAGCACGTGGTGTGCCAGTGTCACATGAAGGCACCTACTCTGCTGCCAGCTGTGCAGGCCTCAGGGCATTGGGGATGGTGCCCTCGGAGCGGCACTACCCACATACATGTAGATAGCTCGAGGGTGTCATCATGGCCCACAGGGGCCTAAATGAAATTAAACCTCTTACAGGGGCCTAGCCGTATGGTCACTGAACACCACACCTGGAATCATTTAGATTCTAGCATTACTAGGCATGTATTTTATTCTTCCTTTTAAAATAAATCTAGGAAGTGGCTAGGTTAATGCATACGACCTTAGCCTAAAGGATAAACAGCCAAGCCAATAAATATAATGCTCAAGCTCCTGCCTATTCCTGTCTATACATGCAATCATCTATAGCACCTGTATCCTCTCTGGTGGATGTTTTATGACCAACACATTAAAGTGTAGAGAAAGAGAAATGCTGGTCAAGTGCAATGTATTTAAGTGATTTTTCCCTTAGGAACCAAAGCACTAAGTTGATGATTGTCAGTTCATGACAAGCATGTTTTTCTTTTTAATTGTGGAAATGAAATATTACATTTGTCTAATTGTTTGAAATTTAATTAATGTAAAGTCTTTGCTTAATTCAAGTGACGTTCTGTGGTTAGAGTGCTGAGGGGAGAGAAAGAAAGGAGAGAGGGAGCAAAGAGAGCTGCTTCAGTATCCCTGTCCATAACAGCTACTCTCACCTGTCCTGGTTGCCAAAGTCTCCAAGAAAATGCTGTGGCAATGGTGCCAAGAGTTGGTAAGTCTCAAAACACACACTGGTAGCCATTACATTGCAAAAACTATGAACTTCACCAACCCACAGGGATCTAACAGGCAAGGCAAAGAGTCAGGGCAAGTGAGTACTCTGGCCCCATGACTATTGACTTCCCTTTACTGTCATTTACTCAGATAAAAAAGAACCTCAATTGCCTGCTGCCAGCCACTTCAGGGTCTATCTAAGCAGCAGAAAAAAATAGAAACACTTGCATTTCCTTTCCTGTCCCATGCAAATACTATCAAGAAAGGGCAGGGTAGAGACAAGGATGTAACTCTGGTCTATTTTACGTGAAGTAAGAGATCAGGCCTGGAACATTGAGGAGGAAACTTCTCCCCACCCACCACCCAAGACACAAATACTCTCTTTTTGCATGATTCTCTCAGAACAACATAGATCCCAATGGACCCTATGGTTTTGTATGCCTGAAAGGCACAGAAAGAAAATATGGGGTTTATACTTAACAAAAATCAAAGTGTATCTTCTGACAGGCACTATTCTAGCAGTGAGACATGAAATTGTATATACTCATTACTTCATAATAGGGCACAAATAGGCTCTTTGATATTTTTTGTCCAGAGTTCAGGAAGTGACAATGATGCTGTATTGCTGAATTACAGTGCTTACCACTCAGGTCTGCTACTGTTATTTCCATAAGTAACTCCCATCCATATAGAGATGTATGTATATATATAAACTCACTAAACTGAGATGGTGCAACCAGTCCTCTTCAGATCCAAAAGAAATCACCAAGTGTGTTATTTTTTAATTGGCTTCTGGGGATGTGACCCAATTATCTGCAATTGCAGGTTACATATAATATCTGTTATTTCACACTGTGCAATATAAAGGAACCAGTAGAAAATGACATTCAGCAGTTTGGAGAAATGCTACTGGGTCTAATAGAGAATGATTGAAGGTGATAAATTTGCTAAAGGATGAATTTTGAGCACACCGCTTCAATGACCCACAAGTGAGGAAAGCAGAAGGAACTGCGCAGGACGATCTTTTGGCCAAGCCCATTTTCCCCACGCTCTTGTGCAAACTGCCTCCATGGAGGGGGAGAGAGCAGGAGGAGGGAGAAGCGAGCAATGGAAAGGGAAATGTGGTTAAGGCAGTGGCTTTGGCGACCATCTGACTGGATTCATTTTCTGTCCCTTCCTAAGAAAGTCATTTAGGACATGTCTGTGGCACAGTGCCATTCTGCATTTAGTTTGGCTACTGAAAGCAGCTGTGCTTGCTGTGAGTAGCAGCAGATAACTTCTCTTACAGCTTCTCTATCCTCTGTCTGTGAAATAGGAGTAATATTTCCTTTCCCTCACCCTGCTTAGTGTACGCAATCTTCTGTCTGAGCATGTTGGTAATAATGCCAGGCCGAGCTCGTGGCTCCCTGTCTTTGGCACCTTTTGGCAGCGCTTGGTTTTGCTCCAGAAACAAATGACACTGGAGTTATTATTCTGTAGTTGCCAGAGGCACTGTACATTTATTTCACTCTTGGAGGATGACTTCTGCTCACTTGTGGAGCCAGTGTGCAATTCAGCTACCAATTTATCTCATTCTGATTGCAGAATTTGTTGTGACTTTTAGAATCCCTTTCATCACAACGACCAGATCCCTTTTTATACTGTAGCCCTCTAAAGGAAACAGCATCCAGCCGTGGTTTTCTTGCTATCTAGTTATCATGGATAGAGACAAAGACTTGCCTTGATTAATACATAAAATCCGATTTAATGTTAATTCTTTGGTATATTTAATTCCAGAAGCATATCTGGTTGTTAATATTATTAATGCATTAGATTATTTGAAATGATTTAAGCTATTTTTATTAAACATTATAAAGCATTGAGCTTTAAATTTACAACAGCTGTTCTTAAAAAGTAATGATTTATTGCTGAACATTATTATCAAAGTTGCACTCACATATTCCAAACTGAATCATCTTCACATATTGTCCCGAGAAACTTCTTTAGCAGCACATAGTAAACTGGGTGGAAAAGTATTAAATACTTCTGTTATCAATCAGATCAGCTACCCTAATTAGCTGTATCTAACCAAGTGATAAAAAGGCCTGTTCAGATTTTAGGTGGTGATTTGTTTTCTCAACCAGAGAATGCAACTGATGCAATATCTGAACGTTGTTGCTCTAGATGAATTTGGGAAACTTTAAAAAAAAAAAAAAAAAAAAAAATCAAATCTGCACATGTCTAAACATGCCCAATGCAAACATTGTAAGTGGAATGCAAATGCTAGGACAGAAAATAGTAGTTGGGCTTTTTCCCTTGTATTTCTGGTTTTAAACGCTGAGAGGAAAAAATGTCTTCGTATGTAGGAAAACCTGTGTAAGAAAAAGCAAAGATCTTCCCTTTAACCCTTTGGAAGAGAAGTTTACAATTCTGGCTTCAGTTAAAGCTGGAAGGAAGAACCTTTCAACTTTTCAAGCTACAAAGTCCTGTCCTCGGTGTGGGTGCTTATGACTTCTTTATTTAAGTACTGAGTGGGGCTTGCAGGAAGGAAACTGAGACAGATGGGAGCAAGCAAGAAGGAACACGACTAGGGTTTGCTCTTCAAGGCACTCACCTGAAGAGAGGAAGGGAAGGAGGGGAAAGCTGTTATATTCTGGTTTCTCAGAGAATATCTGTGTCTTTTACCATAAGATATCACTAGAAAATAATAATAATAACTTCAAAACAATTAAACCTTTAAACTTAAAAATAGAGCTGGTGGGGAGGGGTGCATGGCTTGGTCACATAAAGTCTCCCTGGCTAATTTTAATTTTATCTTGCTTTTATTTGAGTAAATGATGATTTATCTGTTTAAATCTATGCAGCTTCTGCCTGTTCAACATTCAAGATATTTCACTGGGATCTTTAAAAACTGCACAAATTCATGACAGAATGCAATCTCCATGGATTTACATGTGCAATCAACTTCCAGTTATTTAACTAGTGTCTTAGCAACTGCATCCTTTAGCAATACACACAGCAAATCACAGTTCCATTTAAAGAAATGAACTTCTATTAATCACTCCTAAAGTCCATTTAAACAAGCATCATATATTTCTTAAAAACAAGAGTTTGCCATAAATGACAAGATAATTATTGTGAGTGTCTAGTTCTGGATAAAGGACGGGACTTATAATACATGTTTGAAGATATAACAATTAAAAGTTAATTGAAATACTTTTACAACACTCCAATAATTCTTTTCCTTCTCTGTTTATTATAGACCCACAAACACCAATCCTCATATAAATTAGAGATTAAACATGCCTTTAATAACACAAACAGCAAGCATAGTTTTTTTATCCGGTATCCTTTAACAGCTAATGAATGCGTCTAAAAACATATTTTCTTAAAACATATTAATATATGCCCTCACTGAGAACCATATGGTTTGCAAATTAATTCAGTCTTGTTTTCTGTGGTCCCTACTTTGTATTAAGACTTGACTACACTGGTGCTTATCTTGTACCAAACGTTGTATTGGCCTGAACAGATCTGAGTTCCTGCAGTAATTTTCTATAGCATTAAGTAGGATTATTTTATCCTTATTTCAGTTTGATGCAGCAGGTTGTTTTCATTGCTGGCAGACCCCCAGTGATATTCACGTGACAATGTTCAGGTTGCGGACTGTGTAGTTGTTTGACAGTGTCAGCCCAAACTGCTTTGCAGCTCAGCCAGTTTTACCTTTCTTTCTTGCTCTAGAAACACATTGATTAGATGCCACATCTCTGGTCAGTGCTGGTGCTCAGCCAGATTCGGTCTCCCCTTTGTGGTTTGGTTTGGTTTGGTTGTTTGTTGGGAGGGGCATGGTTTGGTTGGTTTTGGTTTTGCTCATTTGTTCCAGAAACTAGAACCACCTGTGTGAGATCCGTGCTGAAGTCCTGTGTCTGTTCAGGATTAAGAATGGGGGAAATGAAGCATCAGAGAATGTGTGGGGTTGAGAGCCTGAAACGATGTGCACCAAGGCACAAAGGGCAGGTCTGAGTGAAGGCGTGCATGGGGTGCTGGGTACTGCCTCATTAAAACTAATGATATGAAAATATCTTAGAGAAAGCACGAGCCACCCATCCATGTTTTCATCAGCTGGGTTGAATTTTGCCTTAGGGCACCAGCATGCTCCCCCATCCTGGCAGATGCAGCCAGATCGCGTGGGGAGCAGTGGCGGTCGAGCCGCCGCCTCGCCTGTCTGACAGCGAGCGATCCCAGCCTGACAGATCTTGACTTGCCCTTCTCTGCTATCCAGCCTCAGCCATTAACTATTCATGCAAGCTCCCAATTAGACTGTGGAAGATAAGAGCATTAATTGACAAAGTCATATTCCTTAGTGTCTGACAATAATGATGTTACCCTTTCTGTTTTCAGGTAGGTCTTCAGCATTTTATGTTGTTTATTATTTCTTCTATGTTGAAAACAGGCAGGAATGGATAAGCAATAACTGTACCTTCTGACTGGTTTGGGGGCCATTCTCTTTGATTATAAGCTTTCTTTCAGGACATAGTTAAGTTTTCCATTCTGTGGTATTTCCCCATTAAGATATCGCTCAGCTGAAGTAACATGCTTTAATAACTTCCCGAGCAGAATCAAACAGGCAAGTCCTAGCTTTACTGATGATGATTAAGGATGGGAGTCATGCCGTGAAAAGAGTGACTAAGTGCTGTTATTGAGAGCTGACAATTTTCCTGGAAGATGGATCTGATAACTCCCTAACAAGCATATTTCAGTGAAATGACCCAATTTTAGAAGATTAGTATATTTTCCTAAATTCAGTAAGCTTTTATAAAAGTGCTCATGTCTACAGATCTGTAGGATTCTCTAAAAGGAAGTCAAAAAGGAAGACTTGGAAATATTATCCCAGAGAACTGCTGTCCAGAGGAGCATCCCACAGGACCTCTAGCATTTCATGTCCTGGATCTGTGGAGACATGCAAGATTTAGTGATGATAAAGGCAGGAGGAAATCAAGGAAGGAAAAAACAGTGTTCTGGGAGGTCAGCAACTGGCAACGTTCTTCCTAGAAAAGAAAAGTTGATGCCAAATTAAGCCTCAAGTTGGTCTTACTCTTGTAAGTAATTAATGCATCCATTATAGATAATAGTTTTTATGAGCTGGGAGAACTATCTCACTTGTGGAAATTAATTGCATAATATTTTGCAGGTAGAGGTTAATAGTTAGACCCCCCAACCAGGATACAGGGTATAACGAATACAAATGAGAGACACAATATAATTGGATAGCAGATAGCCACAGGCCTTATGAAACTATATGAAAACAGAAGTATTTTAAATAGAAATGAGGTACCTTACACTATTTTAAATATTTATTTCTTATTTTCTCCAGCCATAAAAATGCTTTGCATGAAACCCACCATTTGTAATTCACCCTTTTGCAGCTAACTGCAAAAGCTTAGCTATGGTCTTCTGTAGAGAGAGGAGTTGGTCCATCCTTTATTTTTCGCCCTAGGGATTCATTTCACATCTGTAAAAGGACTGCTATCAAGAAAATTAGTTTCTATCTCATATAACAAACTTCCCTTGGAGAAAGCAAGGAGCAGTTGTTCAGAGAATAATAAAAGTTCCCAGGTTATGTTCTAGGAAGAGAGAGGGAAGGCTTCATGCCCATCTATAGCCCAGCAGAGCCCTGAGATGCTGCTGCTGCAGTAGAGAGAAGATGAGAGCAGTGACACAGCTACACTCTGATCTGGGGCTACCACTCTTGGGAGAACATCAGAAATTGCCCTCAATCCCTACTATCTATAGTGTAGTTATCTTGTGGGGCTGCCAAGTGAAGACCACCCAAACTCACCTTTTCTAACCATTCCACTCCAATCCTTTCTTTTTTTTTTTTTTTCCTTTTTCTCTTCTTTTTCCTTCTTTCTTTTTTTTTAATGAAACAAACAAACAAACAAACTTGTTTGTTGCTTTGGCCTGAAGTAAACAGAGCAATTTCATAATGGGACCTAGTAAGTAAAGCCGTTCTTCTTTGTCCTCCAAGCTAATGCAGGTTTTTCATCCTTTTCAACTCTCATCTAATTTTTCCTAACCAATCTAATTTTCATTATATTTTCCATAATAATGTTGATCCAAAAATGTTATTTCTGCTGGTGCTTCTCTTAGTCCCACTCTAGGCAATTTATGCACTTATGAAGATTCACACTACAGCAGGACAGTTTTGTTTCAATCTGCTCTTTGAAAGACATTGTAATGCAAAAAAGTTCTGGGCCCTGAATGCTGTCATTTTCTTGCTAAGCACTGCACACAGTTCCAGAGATGCCTAGGGTTCTTGGGTACTGGAATTTCATCATTCAGGGTTCTGCCTCCTTTGCCACATTTTAAATAACTCCCAGTATGAAACATAATTTTTGGTGTGAGCTGAGTTTTTCTTATTCAGGCTTTAAGGAATCCTTAATCTGCCATTTCCTTTTTTTCCTGTCATTTGGTTCATTATGTTGCTGCATATATGACTGACTCATCGTTCCTTCTGGTCTGAATCATACTCTTTAATATGTGCATTTGTATCTGCATAAGAAATATTTTGAAAACTTTAAATATGTCTGGAACACACAGAAGCATAGTAGCTCTAGAAAAAATAATTTTAGGAGATCCAAGAAAGATTTCAAGAAGCAAAGCAGCTGCTTTTGCGTTTTATTTATCTAAAACTCTTAGTCTTTGGTTTTGGAATTTTATGCTGTGTTCAGAATATCTTTTTGGGAAAAACAGTGTGTGTAATGGTGACAGAATCGTTGCCAGATTTAAAAATAACCTCAGCAGCAGCAGCAAAATGCTATCCCTTGCAGTTTGCCTCCCTGCCCCAACATTCCTTGTATATTTTCAGTTACCGTCATTCACAATTAAATAGTTACAAAATGAATTTTATGAGAACTTAATGTGATTCTGAATGCTCTGAAAACCATGTGGTATACATCACATATACAGCTTGCTGAACTAAGGAGAGAAATTATCAAGTCAGTTGTGTGGAAGCTTTCCATGGTCTCCTTATGTGACCTTGTGCAAGACCATGAATGTTTGAGGTCAGAGGCAACATCAATATTCATTTCTACATGACTCATTCTGAATACTCCACTAGACAAATTTTAAAATAATTCTAGTTAACCAGCACTGAAAACATTTGGGACATTGACCATTAATGTTCTACACGTTGGTTTGGCAAAATAGTTTTTCCCAATGTTTTTCCTAATAGAAAACAAAATAAAAACTTTGATCAGACTGCCCCCTACAGAAAGTGCAGCAATGCTTTTTTAATTCCTATGGTTTACTGTCAAAGATATAGGAGAATTCAGAGGAAACATGGCACAACAGTGAATTCACCTATAGCTTCCCAAAAAATAAGCAAATATTAGACTAATGGTTATTTTTCAAGATACTTTAAGTCCATATTTTTGTAGGCACTTATGTGTATTTAAATGAAAATATCTTTTCAGGAAATGTCCTTAAAATGCTACTATTTCACTGCTTCTAAAGGAAGAGCAGAGTGTGGAAGCAAAGCACAGGCCCTGCTTGCTAGTCTACTGCATTCTGTATGCTGCTTTTCATTCCTTTTTTTTTTTTTTTTTTTTTTTTTAATGATAGTTCTCCAGGCAGGAAATGAGTGGCCCACCCCTTCATTTGCAGCCAGTATCAAGCAGTGTGATTCCACCATGACTTTGTGCCTGATTGGGCCTGAACACGTATTCATTAAATGACAAGTACTTCAAAATACTGAAATGTGGTCCTGTGAAAGTTTTTCCCTTATTAGTGAATTAAAAAACTACTTGTCAATGACTTGTATGTTGTGAGCATTTTTTATCTTTTCATTGTTTATACTCTCTCCCAATAGGTCTGTGTATGTCAGAGGAAGGTTTCTGACAAAATTTCAAAAAACTAGAAGTAAAAGCAGTTTTAATTCAGCCTTCAACAGGTATGTTTCCGGGTACAAGAGAGAAGAGCATTCAGACATTTCCATACACTAGAGAGATTTAGGGTGAAATGCAAGTCTGGATTTTGAATGGAATGAGAAAGATGTGCAACAGGCATTACAAGCACTGGTGTTCCCATTAAAGACTGATATTTTGTATAATTAGGGGGTTTACATATTTGTACAAACAGTGACTCTGGTAAAGTCACTGAAAACTTGAATGTTAGCTTCAAAATCTTTCCATATCAGATACTAAGACCTCAAACTATGTTAGGGCAAAGGTTTTCCATTTGACAATGGTGGCTGAGGAAAATTAGCAGAACTGCAAGTTTTTGTGGGTATCAGTAAATTTCTGAAAGAGACAGAATGCCATTTCTAATAGTAGACCATTTTTCTGATGCTTATAGCTATGCTGGGAAACACTGTTATCTAAAAATTAATTATTTCAAATTCAATGGACTATAAATAACGATTTAAAGTATGAAACTTTTTGGAGAAAAATGTCAAAAATGTAACCCTGTTTTCTCCACCTCACAGTGCTTTTCCTCAGAGGCTATTTGCCTTTTGTGACATCCTAGGTGTCCTACCAGCTGAAAAGTGGAAGGAAGTTTCTCAGAGATTGCTGTCTTTCCTATTTTTTTTTTGGCTGTATAGTTTTTAAGGCATGTGCCAGATCCTATCTTTACCTGAGATACTTGTGCAAAAAAAAATCAGAGAAAACATTGAATATTTTTATTATGAATTTTGCATCCTTGAATATTTTGAGAAAATGATTTATTTATGTATTTATTTAATGTGGAAGGCTGTTTCTTTCCCACAAAAAAAGGAAACACTCCATAGTTAAATCCCAGACCGCCCAGCTAGGTGACCTTTTTCCAGACAGACCATAAGCCAAATGAATACTGCCGTTAGTCTCTTTCTGCTTTGTGAGCTTATTGTCCTCTTTGGATTTGGAAAGAAACACCCCAGAAGTAGAAGGGTTTATTCTTGCTTCAAAATCTCATTTAATACCACTCACTGAAATAATATCACCACTCTTCCAACTATGTTAAAATGCAGTTATCATATTGGAAGAAAAAAGATAGAGGGAGAGAGAGAAAAAAAAAAGGGGGGGGGGGGAAGGAAGGAAGGAAGAAAATACAACACTGAACACCCATTGTCTTTCAGCATCCATTAGGAAGAGAGCACCTGCACAGTCCCCATAGAAACTCAAACTAAATAAAATCAGTGTCTTACCTCTTGATAATCATAGTCATTTCCATATCTTAAAAAATGAAGATGATTGTCATTATGAAATTTGGTCAAACTTAAGATCCAAATTGAAACATCATAAAACATCACCAAGCTGAAGCCTATTTGGATGTTTGCAGCTGTTTCTTTAGTCCTGATTAAGGGGGAATTTGTGAGAAGAGCTGCACATTCTCAGTTCCATTCAAGGAAGTTGTAGCTGAGGTATTTTGCAATTGAAATGAAGACATCAATTAATATGTATCATTTGCATAACATGATTTTTCTCGTACTTGGACTTTGGTTATGAGACATCTTAACATTCATGATGACACTCTTTTAAGGTTTTGAACTACATTTATAATCATAAATAATTTTTTAGATTAAATATTGAATATGCACATTGATCCAAAATCTGGTTGAATATATAATTCTGTTGGATTTAATCTAAAAAAACTCCAACATTTTTAAAGACAAAGTCTGGCTGCTTGATTTTTAATTTCTTTGAAACACCGCTTTATTCTCTTATGTTCATGCTTTTTATTTTCACAAATTTTTCACATTATATTTCTAGGCATGGTCCCATTACTCCACCCATGCTCCTTAATGGCAGTGAAAAGATTTTTTTTAGAATCAGTATGTAGTATGTAGCATGAATATATATATATATATAAAGTATGTAGTAAAAAGAGTAGAAGGTCAAATTTTAACATAATGTATGGAAAGTATTAGTCCGCCAATAAATGTAAGGCATTACATCAATGGAAACCGAATTAAATAGCCTCCATACTGTTGATCTAACTAAATTTGCTGCAGATTTCTTTAACTGTATTCCCACATTGTGTCCTTATCATAAAGTATGTGTTATAAAAGTCTTAATCTATGAAGTATATAATATGCAGAAATTGATTTTTTCCATCTTTCAGCTTAAAAGTGATTCTTGGAATCTCATGAAGTGCTTTGTTACTCTGGAGGCTGTTTATACTGAAGTCTAAATTCTTGTTTCTCTTTGTGGTCAGAGTTGTAGCTATAATGCGATAAACAAACAAACAAACAAAAAAAGGTAGTATGATTTTTTTTAATTTCTTTTATTTCTTTAATTTCTTCTGTGAATGTTGGATAAATAGGTCATTTTAAGGCATGTAAGTGAGTGACCAATTTTTGTAATGGGGTGTCACATTACAAAATGTGGTTTAATAGGGTGTCCCCACCCAAAAATATGGGTTTTGCCTATCTTTGAGGTGGGCTTTTGTAAATAATATTAATATATTCAAAATCAGGCTATAATAGCTGGAGTAATGTTTTCCAGTAAATGTTTCTGCAGGAAAGATCTTCACAACTTATCTCATGACATCAACCTTTATACCATTATTATGAACCTTAAAAGATGTTACATTAAATAATTGCAGCAATTAACTAATTTATCTAGATAATTATTTTGTTTCTACATTTTTTTGGCCTAGTTATGTCCAAAATATATATACATTATTCAAGGAGGACTACAGGGAGGCTTCCTTCAGTGTTGAGCTTCAAGGATACCTTGTTTAAATGTTTATAGACTGAAACACCTAAGTACATTTAGATCTTTGACCATATTTCTGTAATAAGAGATAATATAAAAAGACAAACAAATATGGAATGAGTTAAAATACATTTAATGTGAACAGAAACTTTATTTTTGAATGGAAACATTTGCTATTGACATTACTATGACAAAGGTCTTGTATGTGTATTTTCTTTGTTTTCCCTTCTTTATATACTCAAAGAATTCATCCCAAATGACATCATTTTCTGTAATTTAAGTTAAATTTAAATAATATCTAAATAGATTTATGTTTGTCTTGTAAACTAGAGTTATGCTCTTGGCAGCAAAAATTAAGGAGCTGGCTGGTGAAAAATAAAAAACAACTTCTTCCTTCCCTTGTTTTGTCCTAGTTCCTTCCTTCCTCTGCCAACAATCACAATTCTTTCTTCAAACAGAACACAGAGAAAGCCTGACTTTTCAGTTTCTCTTTTGCGTTGAGCAAGCTGGAGCAAATTCAGTAGTTTAACTCCAGGCCCTTGTTTGCTAGGCTTCTAAGGAAACTTCCAAGATGTTGTCTACGAGATGTGCCAACATGGTTCCTTAAATTACATCTCCACTAGTCTAAGCAAAAGGGGAAGCATTAAAAAAAAATCTCAGTGCTTTAAAACTGAAATACCAAAATGCCTGGTTAAATACCTGGTTTTCTTTTGCAGAAATGAAGGACATAGTGACCCAAACACACAGATTTTGTTGTATGGATGCAGATGAGCTTATACAGTTAGGCAGCAGATTAACATGGCTGCAAAGTGCCGACTCCTGGCCTGTAACTCTGCACAGAATATCAGGTGAGTCTACCTTTTTAGTGGGTCTCCAAATGGCTAGAAATTCACAGAGAATTGTGGTAGGTTGATGCATTACCATGAAATAGGGCAGGATGACCAGTCTGTCCAATGATGATTTTTCAATTTTTTTCCCTTCTCTTGGATATCACACAAATTTGAACTTGGTCCTCATGGACATAAAACAGGCATAAAGCACAGAAGGGTTTGTAGGACTAGAGCCATGGATTGTTTCCTCAAGGACAGTGTGCCACTTCTTAGATCTTTGTCATAAGTTCAACTGTTGATTAAAATCAGCCTTCCCTATTCCCATAATCGCTGTTTTCTTTTAGCTTTAGACATCACCTTCAAGTCTAAGTTACTAACTAAATTAAGTAGAAAAAAAAAAAGGTGAGGTTAAACTATAGTATTTTCAAGTGTGAATAATTGATTGGGAAGATTTTTTTCCCATGTGTGGCTTTTATTTGTTAAATTTTATTCATTTTTGATTTTTGAATATCTAAACTGCAGACAATATGCAGTATTACAAATTCATAAGGCAGCCAGATGATGACTGGTTAAAATATGCACAAAAAATTCCTCCTCATTCCCAACAAGTTTTTCTCTCCAAAGATTTTCTTCTCCAAAGATTTTTCTCTTCCATTTGAGACAACAAATGTTTTATTCTTTTCTTTGGTCACAAGTAGAACTTATAAGAAAACAATGAAGTTTTCAGCTATGTCTGCTATGAAATTTCTTCCTTTTCTTTTTTTCATTCCAATATAAACTTCTGACAATGCCAATTTGGATCATGAGGTAATGAAAATTGGATTTATACTGAAAGTACAGAATGGCACTTCCTAAAAACCTGAGAATATGCAAGCATGCATGCCTGTAAACTGACCATGCTCTTATTCATTCTCTGACATGAAAGATATGATCTGGCAATGTTGCTTCTCAAGAGATATCTAGAGAAAGACAAAGCAAGGAAGAAATAATACAGTAGAAATGTGTGAGATGAGTGGGAGGAAGTAAATGGAAATCCTGATTTTTACATTTTCTAGTTCTCTGACTGTTTTTGCACCCAGCACTAGACAACTTGCCAGGAAAATGTGATTGCTAGTCCTAATGAGACAAATATTTGTGAGGAATGCTGATTATATAACCACTCAGAGTCTGAAAGAGCACATTTCTTTCAACTATGTAGCAGAGACAGGCTGGTTAAGCAATAATAATTAATTTAATTTGCCAAAAAAAAAAAAAAAAAACTTCATCCAATAGTGTATACTAGTTTACATTAGCAAAAGAAAGTTTGCAATAGCTTTTGTGGCATTATCCTACAATCATGGAACACTGAATAAATAGTAAACAACTGTACTCCAGTTCTTGCAAGCTGGAAAGCCAAAGCAGAAAAATGTGAAGCTAGCCACACTAAAAAATGTTAAAGGCAGTTCCAGGAAAAAAAAAAAAAATAATAATCATCAGGATCATTACCTTATTAGTTGTGTTCTAGTACTGCTCAGAATTTCTACTCCTGAGACAGCACCCCCATTAAGAATACATTAGAAATATGCATAACTTCACATGATGCATAGAACAAGTAAATAGTTCTGAGCACACTTAAATAAATGTCTTTGAAAATTTGAGTCAGAGAGGCCAGCTAATGGTAGGAAGCTATTTTTCCTCTCAATCTTGCTTTATTTCATTCTCTACTTACAGGATACTATAACTTATGACATATGGTCTGCTTAAATTAGGCAGGCACTCGAAACCTTGTTCCTTCATTTCAGCGTGTGAAGCCAAGTTGTCTATTAATAGGAAAAGCCCTGGAAGAATGTGCATGCAGCAGTCAGTCTCTGTATGGGGGAAGTGAAAGATATAATACAATAGGGAATAAAATGATTTTTTTTGTGTATTACAGCCAGAAACACTATAACCTAGTACTGTTCCAAACAAAGCAGAGAAGGGCTGGTAAATTTGCATGTCTAGGAGATGGTATGCTAGTGACTTGATCTCTGTGTTATCCAGCATACAGACTTGCCAGAGTCATCTCCAAGTTGTCATGGGCAACCTCTTCTCTGCTACCAGAGAGGAATAAACCAAGACCACCAGCAAAGTCATCATGTAATATGATGTGGATATGAGCATTGTCCTCAGGTATTGCATTTAAATGAAAGACTTTATGAAAAAAAATAAATAAAAATGTTGACTGTCATTTTTTTTCTTTTAGCAAACTAGAAATTTTACAAGAATGTTGCACGAGAATCTTATAAGAAATATCCAACAAAATGTCCACTTCACTATGCCGCACATGCTTCAACATAAGTTTCCAAAAATTGTTAAAAATAATTGTATGGAAGTGAGTTATAGAACTTACTATATGATGATTATTATGCATGAATTAATATATATGTAAATTATCACCAAGCTCAGTTGATTACTGCAATATCCATTCATCTGGTTTTGACAAATGCAATTTTGCTGGGATGATTTTATACTACATAGCACTGCAGAGATCATTTTCCTAGCCCATCACTTTGACTGTCAAATATAACACTCCTTTTCTATCTGATATAAGCAGCTTGTCTTCCCTTTCAAAGCCATTCATAGCTTCACCTCATCCTACCTATCATCTCTCATTCAGGATCAAGAAATCACTTCTTTCACTGATTAGCCCATGATGCCAGCCTCCTCCATCTACTTCTTAGACTTTCAGTCACTCAGTTTCAAGCTTTATCCTATGCCATTCCTTACATTTGGAAAGAGCTCCTTTAGACATCTGCAAAGCTACCTCATTATCTTACTTCTAATCCCATCTGTGAAGTTTCCCTGCCATTATGCCTTCAAAAGAAGTTTCAGAGTTTGGAGTGTATTTGTCTAGTTATAACGAGCAGCTCTCAGGAAAGATTTCTGGATCAAATTCAAATGGATCACTCCCAAAGATAAGAAGGTTAGTATCTCCTACTCAGATGCAGCACTGTTGGTTCTTTATGGTAACCAGACCCTCATTTTCAGAGGATGTTGCCTTGCTGTTTTGGGGGGCCAAAGTATTTCTGCTTGAGAACAATGGAATGAATTTAAGGGTGATCTGTCTGGATTGTACAAGCGAATGTGATAGTCACTGATGTTTCTGAAACAAGGGGCTGGTCCAAGGGGTGACTTAGCCTTTCCCTTCATATGGCAGGTGGTCAACAGGAAAATGTATGGTTTGTATTCATGAGGTGAAATAGTGATCCTATAGCTGGACACATACGTTAGAAATTATCTCATACTTGTCAGAAAAGATTGCCTGGACATTTTCAGTTTTGTTGACCAGTTTGGGGGGATTTGGGGACGGGATATTGTCTCTGGTTTGCTCAGATTTCTGTTGTGGAATAAATGAGTAGTCATGGGAACCATTGTATTGCACTGGGTCATCATCGTAGCTGAGAATGTTTTTCTTTGAAGCAATTAAATTTGTAGCCTGTAGCCTTGAACATGTTTGTGTGTTGTGTCATGTTTGTATTTTCATCCCTAGTAGCAATGACTCAGGACTAAATCACCCTTTTGCAGGAACTACCTATAAGGGAAACTGGAAACTCCATGTTTCCACGTTTTGTCATCTTTACCTCCAGATGGTGCCTCAAAATCTCTTCTGAAAGAGCTTGTGCAGAGCAGTTGTGTAAGTATTTCTTCTTGTCTTGCTGTAAGTGGCTCTAATTTTCATGAAGATTTATTTCATGATGCTGGAGAGAAAGGTGCCTGCCTCCTCTCTGCCACAGTGATGTCCTGGTGCTCAGCCCCGGGGCCACCAGGGAACTGTCATGGGTCCTGAAAAGGCAGGAGGCCACAGTTTCCCCAAGCTCCTCACCTCTGTTTTTCTTGGGCCTCTTCTGTGTATTCAGTAGCATCTTCGTCCCTGAGTCCATCAGCATTTCTAACTGCAGAAGGGGCAAAATGCTGCTCAGTTAGTCTGCATGAGGATGTAACAGAAATATCAGACTTCTTTGTTTACTGCAGAGCACTTTGTTGGTATCACATGTTAGCATGGCTGGCTAAAATCTTCAAATAAGTCTTGGAATTTTCTAGTGATTAAAATGTCTTCTAGAGAATAAGTGACTAGATTCAGTCTGGGAATCTTTAGTATAGGGAATCACCATTTGAAAACTCCTTTCATGGAGTTTTTATTGCCCTTACATAATTTATCAGTAGATCTGTAATCTTAGAAAGCCAGGCTGGGATTTCTCCAAGGCACCAATAGGGTGTAGATAGCAAGTCAAGGTCTCTTTTGAAGTCTAAAAACAGTCTAAAAACACCCACAGATTTGTGTAAATTTCCCAAAATAAAAAGTAAAATCACTCCCATACTGAGCTTTTTTTTTTTTTTTGCCAAGTTTCAGCGTAAAACTATATTTTTGTAGGCAAGCTATAAATCTCTGAAAATAAGAGTTTATGTGGAAATGCTAATACAGCCTTAGTTATAGCACTGAAAATGGCTGTAGCACTCAACAGTGATTTGATGCTGAAGGCTATTAGTCCCAAAGAAAACTTTCTTGGAAGAAATTGAACTTTGAAGGTCAATGAGATCTCAGAGGAAGCTGGACTGAAAACTGAGAAAAGCTGCTTTTGTCCATGTAAATCAATTGTTATTGTTTTCCTGTCTGAGAAAATTTTAATGCAAAGACTAAGGATTTACAAGCAGGAAAAGGGAGAGCCTCAAAAGGTCTTGTAAGAAGTGGTGATTCATAACATCATTATTTTTTTAGATAGTGCTATTTTAAAACCTTGTTCTGAAGCCATGCTGACGGGTTAACTGAAGGAAAAGCTACACTGTTCACTTGTGTGTCCTGGTTTTAAGCTTATGGTCAATTTCAGCTTGTGGAACAGTATGGTGGGACAGTACTTTCACAGTTCCACAGTATTTTTATCACAACATAGTATTTTGTAAGAACTGACCCTCACATTTCAGCAGAATTTACAATGATTAACAGAGATTAAGCAAGACATTTTAATAACACAGTCTAGACAATCTGAAGAAATACATGTATTTTGAAGGGTATTTTGAGACAAAAAGTGTAAGGCAGATACAGTTTAAATAAGAGCAGGAAGAGCATTTGGTCTCAGAATGATGCTGCACTAGACAGAAGTACAATTCTACCAGCGCAGCACAAGAAGCCCCCTTAGTTTCTAACCAGGGATGTCCAGGACTATAATGCTGTTAAGCCTCTGTGACTTAATTCCTTAGAAAGCCATCACACGAGGGGTTTGCAAATGGTCAGGACTCTGTCATAGTACCTGACATGCTTCCTGTCATTAGAACTGAAGAATGCTAGAAAACATAGCAATAAATGCTCCCCTCTGCTGCAGCCAGTTAAATCAGATCAGCTCTCAGCTGAAAAGAGCCTGAAACCAACATGTAGAGAATAAAGACTAAATATTTTGTGTATTGTCTACAGGTTTTTGGTTAGGCTTCTGATCTCTTTTCAGTCTAAAAACAGGACCCTACTTGTGTCCCTTCTTAGTTTAAAAATAAAAGTTTTGGATGTAATCACAACCACTTACCCTATCTGTCAATTAAAATAATAGTGATGAAGATATTTTGAAATTTGCCTGCTTTTACCGAGTTCATGAAAGTAAATTATTTGGTAGCAGCTGAGACTACGGGGAAGGGGTGGGGGGCTTATAATTACTAATTAATTACAACCAGCAATTAGTATATATTGTTTAGTGCATTTTCTTCATTTTGTATTCATTATGTATTGTTTTCCTGGTTATTCCAGAAAGCTTGGCAATTTCTCTAAAAATAGAAAAAGAAGAAAAAAAAAATCTCATACTTAAATGTAAGCATGAGTAAACAATAATTTATATAGGAATGCATATTAACACTTTCCAGCTAGCCTAGCAGGAGGTTCTACGCAGCACTGCCAGTGTCACAAGTTCACAAGCTTGCACTATGTGCAATGGTCAGTCATCAAAATCATCCAAACAGTGTAAATCTTCCACATGAGGGTAGAGTAGCTTTGGCATTGCAAAGAGGTGCTTTGCCTTGAACTACTCCAAGCTTCTGTGAATAAATCTTCCATCAATAAAATGGAGAAAATAAGATAATAAGATCTGCCTCTTTTAAAAGGGCTTATGTCATGGTGTCCTGTTGCTGTACACAGTAATTTAGGAAATATTACATTACCTACAGAGCTGTATTGCTGATCACACAGACTTGTTTTCTTAGGTTTCTGAAAGCAGGAATCTTGATTAACCAGGCTGCAGTGATGTAGAGAGCATAAGTACCAGACAAACTGGTGACCACAAAATGTGGGTATTTATTTTTGATCTGTGTTTGACACACAAGCTTGGAACTATATTTTTTAATAATTTTCTTAGAAGAAAAAGGTAAGAAGACAGAAAATCAGAATCACGTGTAGTGAATTTAAGTAACTGATGATATGCGTACCATTTAGAACAAAAACATTCACTTTTTTTGCCATTCCTTTGTTTTTCAGTACATTAAATCACCACAGAGTACATAACATTCAGCCTTGTGATGGCAATGCTCAGGCAACAGAGGGACAAACAGAACACAAAACCATGACGGACTTGCAAACAAGGCTGAAGATGCCCAGAGATGTATGTATCTAAGAGCCAAAGAGAGGAAAATGGCATAAGCCAATGAAAAAAAGTTTAAGCTGATCCTCTTAAATTGTTTGACTTGTACTGAGTGACTTGATACAGAATTTTACAAAACATTATTTAAAAAGAATATAAGAAAAATCATTGATGCTTAGTAAGGTGGTTCAAAATAGTCACGAGACTAAGACTGTATACAGAAGAAGCAGGAAGCACTTAACCCTGAAAAGACATATTACTTATCCGAATTCAAGTTCAAATATTTGTGTCATCTTATGATTTCTGAGAGGCTACATTTAATCTTTTACTCACCAGGAATGTTTTTGGTCAGCTGATGTTGCTTTTATTTAAATAGGCAACAATTTCTGGAAATATTAATATATATATATATATATATTTAACCCTGTTTTTTATTGACAGCACCAATTTAAGATATTGTCAAAAGCCTTCTCTAATAATAATGCCTAACACTGTTTTCTGATGATAATTTTTAATTCAAAAGATGTGCATTTTTGGCATTTTCTGTTTGCAGTCGAAGTCTCTATGGCTAGTGTTTATTGTGACCTTTGTGCTAGAGAAGAGATGCCAGAAATCATTATAAACTGATATTGCAACATAAGAGAATACAACAGTTTAATATGAACCCATTTGAATATCTTTATTGTGATTTTTTCCCCTCAGAGTAAAGCAATAGCATAATACCCAGCTGCATGATAATATTGGCAAGCAAGGCCATGAATTTCAACTGCAAACCCTAAACACTGAATGTGCTGTGCTTTTTAAAGAAATCCCCTTTTGTACCAGATATGTAATACCCTTTTGTGCTAGAGTGGTTTGCATAATAATAGTTTTCTTTAGTTATTCGTTGTCATGTGGTGGAGCTGCAAAGTGAGCTAGGCAGTAACAGCATAAAAGACAATTTTCCATTTTTCTCTAATTTTTCAGAGATTTTCTTGTCTTTTAAAATGTAAATACTTTTAACTATCTTCAGAAAAGATATCCAGTTATTAACATTTCAGACCTAATTGTTACTTTTCTTAATACCCGCCTTCGTGTTTGAGCTTTTCCCTTACAGGAGAAGCTGCAACATTATTTTCTTTGCACTTCTGAGGAACCTCGAGCATCTTAATTTAATTGGGCATAGGATCATCTGGTGTAAATTGATGTAACTCAATTCACAGACATTGATACCATGACCTTAAAAGTAGACCTCAAGACTTGAACAGTAGTACTTGAAATCCAAGCAAAAATCATATTATTAACTGTATAGCCTATATAGGTGTTGTATGTATGTTACACTGCGCCACTGAGGCAAAGGGTGTTAGCAGATTGAAGTCATCTTAAAAATTAGACATCTAGGACATAGCTAAGAACAAGCATAAACTAAAATTTTAAGAATATTCTGATGGGCTTTCCTATGTAATTTTTTTTAAGATTCCTCTTGGGCTTTTTGATGTGTTCTGGTCTGGGTAGTAAGGAAGGAATATTTCCCAAAGGAGGTATAATTACATTGAAATGGAGCTCAGTCTTATTTGCAGTAAAAGCTACAGATGACGACTAAAACCAGGGGAAGTTCCTCAGCTAATGTCCAATAAACTGGGCATTATTCTAGCTGACACCATCAAAAGATTTTCCTTTGAAATCAGTGGAATTATGCCAAGTTACTCTAGCTGTGACTTTGGCCATAAATTACAAGTGGCTTTCAACCCCTGGCTTGCAACCACTGCAAGGGACCATTTCCAAGCAATCCCTGAAAAGTAACTAAGGAAAGTAAGACTATTTATTACCCATTAGCTTAAATTCAGAGTGCAGAGAGGGTTCATAATTTCACTGGAAAACATTTAGAGGCTTGCAAATTGAAAAAGGTCAAAAACAACTGGGCTAGATTATTTCAGAAATGCTGACAAGGTGGATTAACATGCAACTACACATTATCAGATTTTAGCACTGCAAAGAATGCCCAGGAAAAAAGAATGCTCCAGAGCCCTAAACCTATGGATTCCACAGGTCTGTTTGTTAGACACCGTTATATATAACCACCCTACAAAACTGAGATGAACAAATCCACATGTCCCTTGCCAATACAGCAACTGTATATTACTGTTTACTAAAATATCTAAAATCTGTCTTTGCTAAATAGGGCAACAAGAAATTTCACAGTGCCAATGAACCTACTGTCAGTTAATACCAGGGAGAGAAATACTATCACTGAAACTATGAAGGAAGTCCTGGAATCTAGGTAAGAGTTTATTATAATTATTATGTAGTCTGTAAATCTTTTAATCTGGAATCTCACAACTGAGCCACAGGATTCTGTCATCTTAGAAATACGAGTTGCCTCATATCAGTTGGATACCAGATACTATTAATGCACTGAAGGTTAAGCGACATGTTATGCTCATTTAGTGGTAGTGAGACATCCTAGCTTAGATCATTCTCCATGACTAGACAACCTGAAAAAAAAAAGTCTTTCAGAAGGAAAATATTCAATGGAGTTTTCTGAAATTTTCTTCCTAGGAAGGTATAGCCTGTGCTTCATTTACTGTCTCATTACAGAGTACTCTGAGCTTTATTGGAATAAGAGCTTGTGCCACACAGTCACACATGTACCTGTCCCTGGGATACAGCTCTTTCCTCCAGTTTCTCTGTTCCTCTCCCCAGGCTTCTAGGATTCTGTGGAGTTTTTTTCTGCTCCATAACAGATGTAGCAAGAATCTTATGTGCTCATCACTTTCTTTTATAATTTCTTAGAAGTGTTGAAGTTTTTGTTCACAGTAAACTGTGAATGAGAATTAAATGTTTCTGTTAAAAAAAAAAAAAAAAAAAAAAAAAAAAAAAAAACTTTTCAAATATGTCATCTTTATGTGAATATTCCAAAGGGATGCAGATGGTCAGAAAATGAAGGAAGCAGTCATGGGTTTTGTTTGATTTTCTGAAACAACTGTTGCTTAACTCATAAAGTAGTGAACTGTCTACCAAAGGCAATACACTCACCTTTTTTATATTAATAAACATCCTTCAGATGGCTTGGCAAACACATCTAGGTATTGCATAGTTTATGCACTTTTACTGATACTAAATAAAAGGGTACAAATTTGACTGATGCAATTCTTTTTATTATTTGTAAATCAGTTTCAAAATTAAATCATAGTATTGTACATTTACACTTGGTACAAACAGGCACCTTGGAAGAACCATATGAGTCTAACTGTAGGAGTGGCAGCTTAAACTTGCATTTATTTCAGTTAAATTTAAGGTGCAGAAGCACCTTTCTATCCTGTGTCATCATTTGCAAGTGATGATGTTAGTCTTTGTCTTGCCTCATGCAACATCCCAGCTTTGCCAGGTTGAAAGTCTTCAGAAAAAGGGCAGGGCTGCTTCTGTAACACAGTTATCTCCTAGAACAAGCCCAGCTGTGAGCACCATTGCAGTTTAGACATCTCAGTTACTTGTAATGACTGGGATGTATTGCATGCAAGTTCATTGTACAGTAAAGGAGCGATTCCCAAGCCCTTAATTACCTTACAAAGTTTGCCTAACTCTAAAGTGTAGAAAATGTTTGTGCGTGAGTATGTAAGCTAGGAGATCTCCTCTGTGCGTGACTGCACCTTCTTTAGTGTTAAAAACACCAAGACTGTGCTGAAATATGTACTCCAGTGCTCTCTGGGAAAATTTGTATATGGATCCAAATATTGTTGCTGTTTTTTTAGCCCATGTCCTGAGGACTGCCTGCCCACTCTTTGAGATGTTTGCGGCTGATTGCACCGGGAGAGAGGATATCACATTAGATGGGGTACTGAGCTGTTCCTACGTGGTAATTCCTACAACACTTCCACTTTAACAGCTGTCATGTGAATTTCATATGACAGCTTTCTATTGTAATAAAACATTTTTATACTTCCTAGGTGAAAAAATACTCATTAGTTTTGTAGATAACCACAGACGCATTAGCCATTACATTCTCTGTATAAATTTGTAAGAAGCCAGTAAGCAGTACTTCAGGAAACTTGTGAAAGTTCCCTGCACCCCTGGAGTGAGCCCAAGACAGCAAAAAGAAGCTCAGGGTGTAGATGGAAAAACTACTCTTCCCTGGTTGTAGCTACAGCGGATAGGGTTGCATGGAAAGGACAGGCGAGGACAATTTATTTCTATTCTCTATGACAACTTAATGAGTACAGAACTCAGTTTCAAGTAAACTGAGCTATTTCTTGCTCTGTGGCCTCTATACATGAAAACTCAGAATTCACCCCAAATAGTCTTCTGGTGATCCAGTCACTGAGAAAGCTTTCCAAACAGCCAAGGCCTGAGTCTTAATGAATTTTTAAAAGCTTATAAAATGTTCTTTAGTTATATACACTTTAAAACAAAAGGTTTATTCTTACATGTTGGCATGTCTTTATTGGCACCATTTACTTACTTTTTATAGGAGTGAGAGCATGACTACTTCTATGCCAGCATATTTGATTGTGTATGACTTGCTTTACATTTACAGGGATCTATTGTTGCTTATGAGGAAAAATAAAATTTCTGTAGAGTGTTTAGTTAACTCCCTGTTGAAGTTAAGCAAGACATATCTTTGGAAAACTCTTAAGGGATTATTTCTAATAGTGCCAATGGGACCCTTGCTTTGCTTATAAAAATATAAGTGAATTTATAATGGACAAAGATACAATTATCCCAGAATAGCCTCAGGAAAACTCATCAGATTTCTTTCAGATGAGGTGCACAGATATGGATTGCAACATACGTTACTGTTCTCTGGGCAGAGCAGATTATGGCCTGGCTTTTATTTTCAGTGTGAGACACGTTCTGTTACCATTTTCAATGGTCAGAAATAATTCCCTTTAAATCAAGCTACTGTATTTCCTAAGTAGAATTAGTCCTTATTTATATAAGTACACGACAAAGAATAATCTTATGCGGGGATTTTAATATTGCTAGTGATGAAAAACTGAATGCTCAAAGTCTCTCAGTATGCTCAGATCTTTGGAGTCTCTCAAAGTCTGTCCTGGTTTAATCCAAGAAATTGCAAACAGTCTCAGTGTAACAAAAGAAACTATATTCATCAGCCTTTTTCTCCTTTCTAGATCAGGAGTTCTTTCCTCTGCATTTCCACAAAAGCTTTTATGCAAAGCCCTTATAGAGCTGAAGAAACCTTGTTAAAACTTAATTACAAACCCATGTTGTATTAAAAAAGAGCATCTGGAAAGGGCATTTCTCACAGGCTTGTGTTTAATTATTAACAGTTATTTCTGTTGACTCCCCCACTAACTTATTAAATACATTTTCTTCCTCACGAGGAGGGACTCTCAGATACGCAGAACTGACGATTTTTAAAAGATTCCCAGTTCCCTCAGCATCTGAGCATATTTAAACCTGCGGGCCTGGCTGTCCTTCTGGTTGTACACCTGGTCTCAAGCATGAATTACTGTAACAACATCTTCGCTGACAGCGAAGTGCTTCTTCAATAGACGTGAGCTTATTGTCTAGGTACTGTTGCTAGGAAAAACAGCTGATTAGAGGGCTGGTGTAGCAGCCAGTTGATGTAATACATGCTTGCTAAAACTCTTATCAGAACTTTGCACACTTTCAAGAATGCTCACAAGTAGGCTGGATTTATCAATATAAAAAGAGGCCCATTCTTCCTTCATTTCACTTACCTGTTGGAGGCAGCCTGTCTAAGTTGTAAAGCTTGAAAGCCATACTCTGTCCCCTCCTGCTATTCATGCCCATCACTCACCGACACACAGATGCAGCAAAGGAAACACCAGGTCGTAGACAGGTTTTTTTCCCCTCTGTGTCTGTTCTGGGGATGTGAGCCAGAAAGAGGGCTTTGAGCTGCTTTGTTTTGCATGCACAGACGTGTGCTCTTTGGAAGACCTTTCAGGTGTTATCTTCAATGAACCACACTATCTAGATTCTGAGAATGAGAAGACAGGAAAATAGGCCAGATCAGAAGTGAAGTGGGGATAAGTCTTGTGCATAATGTTCAACTGCAATTGTCTCTTCCCAAATGGTATAACTGATCCAAGGTTTCAGCAGGGGATCACACACAAGGCATATTTATTCCTATTATTATTATTCATTAGCCATTAGACAGTTTGGCTTAATGCTATTTAAGGATGTGAAATCAAAAACAACCTTTTACTTTTGATTAAAAAAACCCTCCTGTATTAATTCTTATTATGTAAATCTTATGTAGTTTGCTTAAAGCAAACAACTCCCATCCGTCAAAAGGGAGTATTTCTGTAACTCATGCAAAATGACATTCTTTCTTCTGTACTGCCAACAAAGATGACCAAAAAAAAAAAAACACCCCACCTTTCATCTTGGATAAAATCTAAGAAAAGTGTGTGTCGGATACACTAAAGGCTTGTTGATCTGTGATTTAGCATCACTGGTCCTTTTTTGCAGCTGCTTTGTAGAATGCAGATTAGCTCTCAGATACGTCTTAAAAGGCAGTTGATGGATGACATTAGATTGCTAAAGCAGCCCCTACCCCCTTAGATTAAATGGTTACTGAAGCAAAGAGTTGGCAGGCCCCTTAGTTGAGAACCTTGGCAATTTTTGACCTTTGAAATGGCTTCTTGAGACCTTGATCACCTGGGTGCAATTCAGAACACCCCAGCATGTACACCAACCTGAGAAGGAGGGGTCTTTGTGCATAAAAAACTGAGGTGTCATAGAAAAAATTATGAATTAGAGTTTCACAGAAAAGTAGCACTACAACTCAACTATATCAGGGACTGTTTTGTAAATTTGAAGGCTCCTTTGGGACCTTAACATATAGAATACAGTAGGAAGCAGAGCAAAGGAAATCAAACCGGATAGATAGTGTAGGTACATACAGTATAAGTGGGGAGGCTAGGAGTAGAGGGGAATATTGTATATTACTGATTTGCAAAGAAACCAGTTTGCAAATGAATTTAAATACAAGTTGGACTTTAACCACAGGACATATACTTCTTGCAAATTGAGTCTGTCCTTTCCTTTTGCTTATAGCCCTTGACCATTGAGGTGCTGTAGTTTAATTGTGTGAAACTGAGTTTCAAGATTCAAGATACTGCTCAGATTGTTCTGCAATAAATTCTTCAGATTCAGCAGCTTCAGCACAAGGGAGCCCATGGACATTGAAATAACCAGATCTCTGCAGCTATCACATGAAAAAGGGTTTCTTTCTTCTGGATCCTTCAGACTTTTCCCAGCCTTGTTTACAGGTAATTTTTGGATGCCTGCCTGTTCTCTGTACATGCCTCTAATTGCTTTCCCTTTTATACTTCTTTTCTTGCTAACTTCTTCATGGCTTGCAGAAGGTGTTAGTTTTACATGTGTCTTCTCTGCCCTTGCACTCCTCACTCACAAATGTGCCTCACCACAGTATGCCCTTTTATGCCTTAGTCATTCTTGCTTAGTGCTATACAAAAGGCATAGCCAACCCTGGAAAATCTCTTTCTGTGGCATGCTGATGTATTGTGATTAATGCATTATCAACAATGACAAGTCTGCCTTGGGAAACTCCAGCAACCCGTAGGCTTTTTTTTTTTTTTTTTTTTAAGAAATAACTCTTAAAAACAAGTGGCATATCCCATGCAGATGAATTTCTTTTCTTTGATTCCTGAAGGTAGAATCAGCATGTTGATGTTGCACATAAAGATAAGCCAACAAGAGACCTTGCTCAGATGAAATAAACCTGAAAGTAGTAGTAACAGTGATTAATATTATTTGTGTTGTCTTTTCATATAACATTGCAGAGAACTCAATAACACATGTGGCACTTAATAGAAAGGGTGTTCAATATTATCCTAGCACTGAAGGGGAAAGCCTACCCTCCTTCCAAGCAAGAAGACTGTGCTGTAAGACTCCACAACCACAGCATTTGCATGAGAAAGCAAGAAAGCGGATGGCTCTGGACTTCTGTTCTTGCTAATTAGTTTGGGGAAGTAGGAAGAAACATTTCAAAAAAACATCACATTTCTTAGACAGAGAACAAGTCATCTTGCTGTTAAGTTCTGTTCTAGGGGTGCAAAACATCTCCAGTCTGGGAGACAGGACTGCCGTCCCAAGCAGATTTTTGAATTATTTTTCTTTATTTTAAAACAAGCCAAGTGCGAGTGTTTTTCTGGACAAACTACTGGCAATTCTGTAACTTCTGACATTAGGTCTGCTAGCACAAATCCCATACATATTTTTCTAAATTATAATTCAAAATGATCATATCCCATAACTCATAATTTAAAGAGTGACTCAGGATTCAAAAATAAGCCTTTCAGATAATCTCACTTAATTTAGGAGTTTAGTTTAGGAGTAATGAAAAGGAATTTGCAATCTGTTTGAAATCTCCTTTCAAGCTGAGCTCTAGTTACAACCTTCTGACTAGATGTCTCTAGTTATAGTGCCAAGAGATAGAAATTCAAGTGCACAGTGCTCTTCTGTCCTCACAATAAACCTGAAATTTCTCGACTTTGGACCTCAGCCTGAAACGTTCTCCATGCCTTCTCTTCTCCTGACCTCAGCTGTCACAGTGGCACCCTGCGGGAAAGCGTTTTGTTTTCCATTGGCCTCCATTTTAGTCTTTCAGGAAGATGAATAATATAATTTATATTATACAAATAATGAAACTATGTATTGTTGCATGTGTTCTCCCTGTACATGTACATATCACCGTCTAGAAAATGGGTACAGACCCTGGAGTTAAAGGAAAGAAGAGGTTAATGAATCACATCTTTTTCAAAAAAGTGACTGTACAGAATGCTGTTCAATCACTCATAAGGCAACTTGTGTTTTCTGAGAGATTTACGTAGCCCAGCTATGTTTTATATGGTAGAAACCTCCTTCCCATGTTTCAGACAAATCATATGCCTATCATATTCATAATCACATTCATATATATTATATATATGTGTGTATGTATATAAATATACACACAAACATATATATATCAAATATAATCATATTCCTGGGCAGCCTGCTCTAAGGAACCTGCTTTGGCAGGGGGGTTGGACCCAGTGATCTTTTGAGGTCCCTTCCAACCCCTTCAATTCTGTGATTCTGTGATATGCCTAGAAAATTATACAGGAAAAATAAATCTGCAGGTGACCATTTCATCCATTTAATATTTTTACTTACGTCTGTCGTTTTTTCACCTGCTACCAGAATGAAGGGAGGCAAACTAATGCATTGAAGTGGGGAGAGGGAGCTATGTTTGATAGGACAGGAAAGAACTTCTATATGCCAACATTCATATATCTTCTCTTTACTTGGATTTTTGTTGGTTTGTTTGTTTGTTTCTTTGCTTTTTTAAGCTCAGAAGTCAGTATGAACAGTAACGGGCACTCACAGATGTGCTTTAGAGGAACGTTTGGGGAAGGTGTCTCAGAGTGCTTTGTCATTTGCTGACAAACTGGTGCCAGGACCAGAACTTAATGAAGTCTTCAGAGAAAATTTTGCGGCAGATCAGGGAATCTCAAAGGTATGGACCTGCAGTAAAACTGCTGTAACAGATGATTTATTTACCTTTTTTCATCTCTTGAAAGGCTGAAAGTTGAGCTTTGTGGCAAGCTTTAATATCACCTTCTTGGTTGCACCCTCGTTATTATTTTTCAGGTTTTCTGGCATTCAAAAAAATAAATAAATAAATAAATAAATAAATAAGGCCAGGGCAGTAGCTTAGAGTTACTTGCAGTTTATCTCCCAGTGATATCTTCAGTCTTTAAAGCCTATTGAGCACCTCTGCTATGCTGCCAATGTAAATTACCTTAGACCATCAGACAGGAGAGGGCCGAGTCGCTCTGCTGCTGATTCTCTGTTGCCTTCCACACTCTGGAGCTGGATTCACATCAGCAAGTAGGTGCCATTCTTTTTCCAGGAGGACAGTAACAAAATTTGCTCCCTTACATATTAAAGAATCCCAGGAGACACAGTGCTTTCCTGAAGGAGATTGTTTCAGCGCTAAGCTGATGTTTCTGTTACCAGAAGACTTCCAGTTCTTAGGTAGGACCCTTTATGGGACAGGCTTGTTTACACAAAACTGTTTTGTTTCCCTACTAATGTAGGAAAAGTAGCCGAATGGACAAAACCTTACTGTGTTATTGAAGATCAGGACAATAGTACTAGAAACGCAACAGTATAAATAAGTGGCTTTTCTGAGCACTAGCAATTTGGGGGGAGAATGTAAACAGTGCATTGATTCTAGAAAAATAACATAAACTTGCAAAATGTGCCATTTTTTTTTCCACTGAAAAGATGGGGTTAGTAAGGTTTTTCTCAGTTATACAAACCAGGTTTTTTTCTCTATGGGAAAACAGATAAGGTATTAAAAAGAGATGGTAAAGTTTTGCTCATGTTATGCCCACCTCTTAAAAACACTCTTAGACCGTCACAGCCCATCTCAGCCTACAGGCCAAGAACTGAATGCTCGTATAGGGTCAAATACTTTTTCCCTCCTATAGCGATATCCATTAGGATACAGAGTATGATAAAGTGATGTAGCATCGATGAAGCTAGCTGCCAAGGCAGAATTTCAAAGTAAAGCCAACGCATAATTTGGCTGGGAGCAAAACAATTCCAGTGCACCTCTGTGACTTCGGAAAGCAGAGCTCACGCCACTGAGCCTCACTGGTGGCTATTGCTGAGCCGGCAGCTGGAGAGCCCCAGAAATCATTCTGGCTATCTGAAGGACAGACCTCAGCCACCCAGTGTCAGTGGGAGGATGTGAAGGGACTTGGGTCCTGCCTGGAGTGTGGGCTCGGTCATATAAATGCAGGATCTCATCTTTGGGAATTGTTGCTCTGAACTGCATCACTTTCACCAGCCCTACGAGGCAATGCACCTAGTCCTGGACTCCAGTCCTACACGTAAACGTCACTTCGGTACTGAAAAAGTGTTATTTGGTCAGCTGTGGAGGGAGGATGGCTTAAATTCCCTCTTGTCTCTCTTGTTTAAACTAACTTACATGTCTGCTCAGTGGGCGTTTGGAAATTACCTTTACTGTATGTATTTTCTGTTTCAAAATTTCACGTTGCAATGAGCAGTCCAGAAATCCAGATGTGCCCTGTTACAATGAGAACATTTTAAAGTGGCAGGTGTTATAGCACTCTCTCAGACCAGTACGTTTTTGTATCTTTTGTACTGCTTTAGTGTCTAATGCCAAGGAATTTGATTTTTTCAGGAACGTTTTTTAATTTTTATGAAATGTGTATTCAGATACAAATAGCTAGAAATACCCAGCATCAATTCCTTTCTTCTGATTCCTGTTCTGTTTTCATATATTGAGCTCATGCAATTTGTTTTTTTACATTAAACAGATTCCTGATCTGAAAGCTTACTTAGCTTTCAAATTTAGATTTAAAAAAAAAAAAAAAAATGGAACGGATGAAATTAAATGTTTCTTTTGGATCGTACACTGACAAAGAAAAGGAAATCCCTTGCTGTGGGATATTGCAGTCATGGGTCATGAACGTTTAAGCAGGAGTTACTGCCATCCAGAGGAGAAAAGCCATAAACTGTCATATTTCATTATTGTTTTAAGCATAGGAAGGTAAAACACATTGGTTGATTCAGTTTATTTCATATTAAGGAATCCAAGAGTAGAGAAATAATATAAATGCACCCAGGGGTTTCTGCATGTGCTGTTTGTTTGTTGTTTGTTTTTTACGTAGGTATTTATGAAACAAAGTTCAGAGGAGCACTGGAGATGACACAGTATGAAACACATCCACAGAGGAAGAATCACCAGGTAATAAAAGCAATTTACTTTCCTCTCTGCGGGTGGAGATATGGCAGGAAGAGGTTTTAGAAATACCCGTGCTAGGTTCCAAGCTTTGGGCAAGACACAGAAAGTCTTATGACTTTCCAGCTTTCCAGGGGATAATGCGTGCCCCTCATAGCCTGTGCGACAGCTGCTTACGCCTTCTGCCCAGTGCGGCCCTGAAGTTGAGCAAGAGAAAAGTTCTCAGCTGAAGGGGGAAAAAAATTGAGAGGAAAGGCACAAAAAGATTTAAACTGCTGAAATGCAAAGCCTTTTTTTTGGACAGGCTTTTTGGACAGACCATCTTCATCCGCAACTGTGTGAAAAGTGCAAGAATGGCGATATTTGACTAAATATGATAGTCCTTTGACT
Source organism: Aythya ferina (assembly GCF_964211825.1). Lineage (NCBI taxonomy): Eukaryota > Metazoa > Chordata > Aves > Anseriformes > Anatidae > Aythya > Aythya ferina. The sequence goes on along the minus strand of NC_140304.1, from coordinate 7,687,052 downwards.
AAAAATAATGACAACTACTAACCCCCCAGCTGGCGGCAGCAGGCGCGGTGTTGCAGCGCCCTCTGCTGGGCTCGGGGCGGGCCGAGCGCTCCCGCTGCTGCTCCGGGGGACTCTGCTCCGCTCCCCTCCGCCGGCGGCTGCCGCAGCCCGACCCGGCCTCGGCTCCGGTCCTGGGGCCGGGAACAGCCGGTGACACTGCTGACACCGCCCCGCACCTACCACCAGGCCGGGAAGCCCGCACTGAAGAATCAGGAGTGCCAAAAACAACCGAGCAAACTTCTGAGCTTCCTGTCTGCAGTCTTTCCTTCCAGACGATTATTTATGTTGCGATTGTTTCCAAAGACACTGAAAAACAAACAAACAAACACTGAAATTGTGCTTGTTTATAAACACGCACAATAACATGATCTTTAAATGTATGTTTTAATTGCTGGGAAAAAGTTATTTTCCCTTCTTCTGTATCACCCTGAGACTTAAGGGGAAGCATGAATTTCTCCGTTACTGTATAGTTCTTGAAAATAACACACATCACAATCCACCACAAAGGCCAGCACAGCACCCCAGTGATTTCAGTCAGGTACTCGACACACAGAAATTTAGCAAAGTTGGTAGTTGGACAGGATGCGACCCATGTTTTTTTGCCACTCTACCAGATGCCATGAGTATAACATTGCATCACCTCCACCTCCGTCACGGGATGATCTATTTCAATAGTATGTGAGGAACAACTGCGCCTACAGGTAATGGATAACCCTAAAAGAGCATCATCCAAGAAAAGCAGAGCAGAAATCACTGGCTACTGTTTCCAATTAGGAAAAAAAAAAGAAAAATCAGGAAGAGCTGCATTTTACAGAGCCAAAATGACATCCTATTTCATATAGTCTAATTTTTAAATATTGTAATTCAAACAAAAACAAACTTCAGTCAGAAATCTGCATTAAAATTTGGAAGAGGCACTACTGAGATATAAGGAGGTGAATGGGCCAGGACTCAAAACATTGGATATAGTTTTCCACCACATTTGTCCAACCAAATCCATGTAAACTTTGAGCAAGTTTGGCAAGAGCCATGGTGGTTTTGTTTTTACAGCCATACGAAGGGAAAAAATCCCTTGTGTATTGGGTATTCCTTGAAACGGGTAAAGTCATTGTGGTAAAATGTGTTTATGTATTCTAAGACAATCATAAATCAAGACAAGTCTTTGAAGACAATTTGAGGTAATAATTTCATGCCTGTTTCTTAAGTTGCCTAGTCTACATAGCTGCCTAAATGGGTAAGTGCCAGTGTAAACAGTCACTACTAGGTGCTGCCAAATGAAATCATCACCCTTTTTAGTGCCCCTTACCAAAGCATGCTCCTCACTGGCAGCCTTCAGTACGTATGCAAACCAATGAATCATCTTGTTAGCTCAGAGGATGACAGTGAAATTAAATTCCTTCTCTTCTAAATGCAACAGTTTAGTCATTTGAGACAGGAAATCGCTTTCTGTTGGGAAGCAGTATTGGGTGAATCTCAACCAGTTTCCAGAACTGAGAAGGGCTCAGGTTGCAGGAGAAACGATGTGATTATGATGGGCAGGAAGCAGAACAGGACAAGTTCGAGCAAAGACTCTGTAGAATGCAATAGCGAATATTACTCTTGATTACTCTTCTTTAATAGCTAGATCAAAAAAAAAAAAAAAAAAGTATACCAAGATTAATTCCTAAATACATTAGCTCCTAGAGAAGCTTTTAGAGAATCCTATTCAAATGTTGGGATTTTTCTATAAAAACACTTGCCTGTGCCCGGCATCCCCCCAAGGCAGTTCTGCAGAAGCATCTTCACAAATGATGATGTAAAGGAGGAGATGCAGTGAAGTAGATGGGGAAGCATGGAAACACACCTTGCTCTTTTTCTCTCCCACATCTATTATTTCGCATGTGCTATTGCCCAGCTGTGGTACCTCACTATCAATGGAAGCTGGCAGAAGGATCAATGACAAGTTGTCATGAGAAAAGGAGGGTGCAGGCTGCTCAAAAGCACATTGAGAAGTATCTCCTATTGAGGAACTTCACCAAAACTGATTGTGATTCCTCTGTGTCAAGACAGAGGACAAATTTTGAGTGTTGTTATATCTATTTTTATGATACCAAGATCTCTCTAAGAATTTATGAGACTCTCTCTTTGGATTTACTTATCCCTTCAGGAAGTGTAGATTATAGATTAGTCATTTTAAGCCAGCTGACCTCAGTCACCTTCATTGACAGGCAAACTCAAGCTTAAAGTGAAAGGATTCCCGGGATCACAGGTTTCTACTAAAGTAAGTGCATGTGCTATCAGAGTACTCAATATGAGAAACATTTATATTTAGTTCCAGAATTATTAATTCTCCAAAGTGGTGCAGATTTAAATGGAATTAAATTCAATAGTGAATCCCACCTTACATAATGATACATGGGACTAGAAGCAATAACCTGCTGAAAGACTATGGAGCTGAGCATATCTGGGGTATTTGGCTGACTTGGAGCAGACTTCAAAGATTGCCTGAAAAGGTGGTGCCTTTTGCAGAGCTCCCTGTAATCTATCTGTACATTTTCACAATTTTCAGGACTGTTTTATGTGCAAAATTTTCAATTTAAAGATGAAATGATATCCTAAAATATTCCAGATGGGTTAATTACATTCCTTACAGCACAGTTGAGGCTGAAAAAGTCCCTTCTGGAGCTCTCAGGCTCTGATCTATCCACCTACATCTCTGACAGACAAGGAGGTGTCCCAGTATTTTCAGTGTCTTTTCAGTGTGTTTGCAAGGCTACTTGAAAAGGAGGAGAGAAAAAAAAAAAAGGGGGTGGGGGGGGGGGAGGAGTTCTATCTATTGGAGATACCAAAGAAGGCAATAAACAATGCCGTGCTTTTCTGGAATGAGTTTTCTTAACGGTTTATGAGAAACATTATCAAAGCTCCCTGACTTGATTTCAGAATTTGTAGTTATTTTGAACAAGGGAAAAAATAGGAGAAGATGAGGGATTCTGTTATAAGAGGTTTATTTAGTGCCCTACTGGAACACCATCCAGATATTTCATCTAAAGACTTCATCAAGAGTAAAGTTTATACGGGATCAGCTATCTGAAATTAATTAAATGCTGGAACATTTTCTTGGCTGCTAGATGTCTGAGAAATCTGGAAGTGGCAGATGCCAAACTACCTGCCATGTGTGTACTTCCTGTAGTCTTATTTTCCTAAATGAAATGTAGTTACCACAAAGGATATTTGGAATTGAGAAGGTAAGATCAACTAGATTTGGCTTTCCTAAATGTGGTCTATCTCTTAGCAAGTGTTTTACAGTTGCTATTACAACTTTGTTGAGAAGTTTTTCTCATTAACAATTGTCATTTTACATTTTCAGTGTGGAATAATTAAGATATTGGTCTAAGTTTCAAGGCAGCATTTTAGAGTTTTAGCAAATTATTTCTTATTGTCTAATTGGGATTACACCATTAGCACCCATTGTGCAGTAGTAGTAACCATTTATGGATTACAAAGATATAATTTATAAACAATTATTATTAGTAAATACATAATTCCAACCTTGAAGTAACTAAGAAATAAAGTTGCATTTCCATTACTTTTAACTTAATAATATCTCTAAGGGAAAAAATCTGATATCTTTAGTTCAGTTTTAGAATCACAGAATAATTTGGGCTGCACAGGACCTCTGGAGGTTATCTGGTCCAACACCTGCTCAAAAGGGGTCTCATTGCATCAGGTTGCTCATGGCTGTGTCCAGTCAGGTTGAACCCTCAAAAGGCAGAGATTCCACCATCTGTGCTGAATGCTGGTTACTGCAATACGTTAGTAAGAAACTAATTCACATGCAAAATTATTCTACAGATTTCTGGATACAATTTGAAATGTTCCACCTTCTCTTGGAGTTTTTTTCTCACTCATTAAACTTTCTTGATATACTGTTCAATAATTGTATGTCAGAACATGGTGCCTGGTGACAGCCAACAGGTAGCAGGAGATATTTCATCCATTTAGGTGATAATAGCTAAATAGCTTAGAGTGCAAAAGTTGCTTTAGTAAGTAAAATCCTTTGGTTACTTTGTGATTTACGGCTGGTTTTTTTCGTTTGTATGTTTTTTGTTTTTGTTTTTTTTTCTTGTTTGCAAAGCTAGTTATTTTTTTCCAAGCTATTTTAAAGCTATCCTTCATTGTCTCAACAATGAATTCTCTCAAAGATTTTCTAGATATTTTATTTAACTTACAGCATTTTGATTTCTTATGCAAAGTTTTAGTGGTCTTTCATTTATACTTTATACTCTAATATTGACGCAAGCCTTACCTGACATCAAAAACTTTGTGCTCAGCCCTGCACAGATGCATCAGGAGAATTGCTGCAATACTGGAAAACTGGCAATTAACCTGTCTTCATGCTTCCCAAACTTCTTTTCCCTCCCCTGTGTGTCAGTTAGCTTTTACTGCCTCACCCTGTCCTCATCCTTGGTTCTGTATGAAGGGAGTTGTGGTGATTTCTGGGTGAGCAGGAGCAAGACTCCATTCTTCATTTTTCCTACCTTGGGACATTCTCATTTCCATCCAAAGTCATTTTTCTGGCCAACCGTCTCTTTGAAGTAGCAATGCTACAGTCAAATTTCCAGATTTAATTTGTTCTTAGGCTTTTGAGGGTGACAAAAATCTGTAAATTGTAATTGTCATCAGTACTTAAAAACACTCCCTTATGAAGTCTGTAGTGATCTCACTCTTATTTCTGGACAAACTCTGGGGAAATAAAGCCCATCCCAGGGGCAGATGCAGCTGTTGTCTGGGAAAGATCACAGGAAGGTCAGGGCCCTGGAAAACTGAACCCATCATCTTCACATCCTGGTTAAAAGCCCATTCCTACAGGGGCTGAGTCCATGAGCCCCCTGACATGAGGGGACTTTAGAGACCCCTCAGACACAGCTCTCAGCACAGAGCTCCTCTGACCTCTGCAGAACTGGGGAGCAGTGATTATTGCCTCATCCCTACTGGCCCATCCTATCTCCTTTCAAGTTCTACCCCCTCTTTTGTGTAGACCTCGGGTCAGAAGAGTTCTGGTGCCAGGAAAGCAATCGTGATGACTTTTGTGGCAAAGAGACACAGTCTCAGAGGCACAGTTGATCCTTGTTCCTTTGGTCCCAGTCGCTGGCAGAAGAGAGGTGTTGGTCAGGGCTAGTGCTGAGAGCCCCTTCTTCTACCTTCCTGGGAGACCAGGGCTGTGCTAATCAGCTCCCCCACTAGAAATGAACATGGGGCATTTTGTTTAAACTGAGAAGCTGATAGCATTGAACCCATCTATTTGTATAAACTAGCTGGCTATCTTCTTGCCATCTCTAATGTAAATCTACTACGGTATTGTGAAACTTTATTTATTTTATGCTTGCAGTATTTACCAAAGCAAATCATACAAAAGGGGTCCTTTCTAACTTCCATACCATTTTTCTACTGAATTATTTGTTGGAAAGATATGTTCATGTATAATTAAATGTGGCTTTCTTAAACCTTTGCAGTTGGTAGCTTAATATATATTTTGTTGTACTTTGAGTACAAAGGCTATATTATGCTTTTGTTGGCATCCTTACTAGTTAGTATGCCAACCACATAATTTTGTTCTCTGCTATATGTCAGGATTCGAGTGCCGAGGGCTCAACAGGTGGTGCTGGGATAAAGTTCTGGCAAATCAAATAGGTAATGCAGTTATTTCTTTTGTCAAATTATAATTGAAAACAGAGACGAGTAAAATGAAACTCACATTTTCCTGGTGCAAAACAGGGTTTAGAATTAAATTCAAATCAGTTTCCATGACAAATGCACATTACTACTGGAGCTTGGTCTGTAAATAAACATGCAACACCTTAGTTTTGATGTAGAATGATTTGTTCTCTGTAAATTTAAACCTTAAACATCAGCATTTAAACAATAACAGAAAGCAAGAGTCCTCCATGACTCTTCTGTCTCTCTTGTACATATCTTGCAGAAAACGTGCCAAAAGCTTCAGGAGAACTTTGAAAAGATTTAAATCTAAAAAGTCAGAGAATTTGAGACAATCTGTGATACATAACTCGAATGTTTAACATCAAGAGTTTCCTGCCATATTGTTTTCTAATCATTGCTATAACCACGATCCCAGTAGAAAATGATAAATACACTGGAAATTCCAGTGAGTGTGCTGAATGAGGTGCTGCTTGTTTTATGCTTGACTTGGATAACATTTATTAATCCTAAAATCATAAAAATGGGTTAAGGCCTTCTACAACAAAAATACAACAAATCATGTATGCATAACTTGTTTTTCCAAATTGCATATAAAAAGACCTATGCTTGCAAGCCTATCCACTTTGCTATTGTAGCTGATGTTTTTACACTGAGATGTTTTTATTTTCCTCTGAGGACCTCTCTAAATCCAATGCATATAATCTTATCTACAGCTCCTACAAACACTGGTTTTACTTAGTTTTCTGTTCTTCCTCACTCAAAGACATTTCTCCTGAACTGTAATTTTCTTAACTCCAGTTCCATAGACAGATCACAAACATCTTTATGACCCTTTCAAGCTCTCATTTTACTGAAGGTTTTACCTTTATTTGTGACCACATAGCACATCCTCTTCTGCCGCTTAATAACTCATTCCATAAGTGATCAAAAACTAATCAGCATGAGAAAAGGCTGTCACTTTCAATCCACAAACTTTATAAGTTTTACTTTTTATTTATTGCAGTTACGATTGCTTAGTCCCAGCAGAATACATACCTTTCTCTCCCATGCCAGCAGACTGAGGTTGCAATGCTGACTCCCAGGGCTGCAGGCAGGTGATGGAGGCCTGAGGTGCCCTGAACCGAACAGGATGACAGATCCCAGGGTAAGAAGCCAGCACATTTCAAGATGGTTTTGAGAGAAATTACACAGGTGTTTAAGGAGACATTCTGCGAGAAACAATCAAATTTCACAGAAATCCAAGAGTGAGCATTGGAGATGTTTTGGGGAGTGGGATAGTATATGGCCAACAGTGCCTAGCACATACCACCAGGGTTAGCTCCCCTTGCAGTGGTGTCAAATACCAAAGTTGTGTATGGAGGTAACAAAACTGGGAGTATTGGGAAAAAGTAATTAGGGATGGGTTGTTTACCTGGGAGGAGGCATGGGTGATACTAGCACCTTAGAGCAGGACAATAATCCATCGTTTTCGTCATACTTGTATCAGACTTCTTAGGCATCAGGGAAAAAGCACAGGTCTTAGCAAACATAAAGAAGGGTACCCCCTGAAAACATGGTCCCTCTCCAGCCTTCTTTAGTGATGTTGCTCCCAAGCTTTGAATACATTTAGATCCAAATTTGAAATCTGTGATTAAGGCACAATTCTGTATTTTGGCATGTTGCATGCTATTTTCCTTTGTGTGCCTTAAGCCTGCACAGTTGACTCTCTGTACCCAGCATGGCTTGGTAAAGCTCTCAGCAAGCTCTTTAGAGAACCCAATGGCTAGAAGCCATATCTCAATGTGGATCCCGTTTGCTCTGTACTCCCCACAGTTCTGTGGGTTTTGTAATTGCTACTTTACTTCAGGGGTGAGTCTAGAATTCCAAATTCAACATTTACAGGAGTTGAAAATGGAATAGAGATTGACTGGATTCATGGAGAGCTACTAAATTCATGAACCTTTAGGCTGTTGGTCTTTGGTGGGTCAGCAGTTTAATTTCTTTATACTTTTAGATGTGAAGATAGCTGGGAACAATACTTTCACTGAGAATAAGAATCCCCATTCATCATACCTCTCTTCCAATATCCATGCTTGGACTGAACATATTCCTGGGGAGATTGCTTCATTAACCTAGCAAAGTTTTACCCAGTTTTCTCAGGATTTAATCTGGCACCTTCACTGCAAGGGACGGACTCCAGAGGCATGAAGTGTGCTACAGCCAAAGTATTATTAAAGTTTCTGCCTCTTCAGAAGTCCAAATGTACACTACCACATTTCTAGATTGAGCTGGGACCTGCCGTGAGGACTGATTCCTGCTCTCTCTGATTTGCCATTAATGTTCAATGCATGAGAGAAAGTGTTCTTTTACTATTATTTTATTTTATTTTAAGTAACTGTGTTGAATGTTTATGTTAAACCTCAGGTAGCTGTTTAGAAAAGAAACAGCTGAGAAGCTGATAATGTACCCCTTTCATTGACAAAAGATTTATGTCTTGCCTGGCAGGACTTCATACTTACAGAGCTCATGGCTGACATAGTCAAACACAAACAGCACGTAGTCCAGTGTTTATCCAGGGGAACTGAGACTGCTGCTCCCACACTTTTTTGTGTGAAATTAAATTGGCCACGTTGATATTGGCAAAGATTTAAAAACATGATAAAATTCCTATTAAAAAGGGGGGAGAGAGGCTCAGAAGCAGTTTGAATCAATGAATATTGTGCAAAAATAAGTATGCATGAACATTTCTGCTGACCTTCTGCAGGAGCCATCTGTCTAGTTGCAGGGCACCCTCTCCCTTGTGGGAGTGGGTGAAGAGTTCAGCTAATCTTAGTTGTGAAATGAGAATCTTCACCGAGAAACAAGTTCCTGAAATTCAAAGTTCTATTATTCCATACAGTTCCATTACAAGAAAATGGCAGATTCTTCTGTGGTACTTATGAACAAAGTAATAGCAAATTTTTCAGATTTTTACAGAGCTAAAAATCTGAGCAGAATCTGCCCTTTCTTCTTTCATGTACAGCATTTGATTAATTGAGAGTTCAAAATATAATACCAGTTTTATATTTATCTCTTAGAAACAGCTTGTACCAGGTTTGATTTTTTTTAAATAACTTATTTTTTCCGTGTAGTTGTTTGCCATCACTTTCTGTGGGGGTGCATAATGAAATACAGATACTTGGAAGCAGAGAAACATGGGGGCTGGGGATAAGTATGTGTATGCTGTGTATACGTGCCATGAAGGTACGTATATACATCTCACTCCTAAGCCTGGAACCAGGTTTCCAGTTGTTCTTGAGTTTACATGCGAAAAGATGTGATTTGATAACAGCATCTCTCTGTGTTATTAAAAAATGGGGGATAAAAGCAAATTGTCCAGGACAGAAGTAAGATGGATATCATTTCTCCTCTCTACCAGTCCTCTTGCAGTCCAGAAATATATGCTTAGAGTTGTATTTTCATCTCAGTTTGATGTAGTAGGTTTTAGCTATTCAAATCCCTTTTTCCATTAGTGTAAGCTAAGCTGCTCAGGCTTCATGTGCGGATGTTGCCCTACTTTTGTTGCTGTCTGTGGGTTTTCAGTTCAATTTACCTGCTCTACTCTGCCAGGTAATTGAACCCTCATGGGGCTCAGGCTGGTGTGTACTCACAGGCTACATCACCTGCTGTACCCACCCAACCTGTGATATATCTCGTACTTTCTTTTCACTTTCAGACAAAGGCAGCTGCACTCACAGGAACACAGACCTGGCAGGCAGCGCACCACTGCCAGGGCTGGGAGGGCTCCCAGCTCATCTGCCTGGGCTACTCAGGTCCGCAGGTAAGAGCTGGGAGTCTGTGCTTGTTCCCAGACCCTGCTCTGCCATCCCACCACAGCTTACAGTTAGCCATTGTTTTCTTGTGGTTCTTGTATACATGCTTTTTGAATGCTTGTTTCACTTGCTCCCCAGAACTGCCCTCTCTCTTCTCTTTATTATAATTCCATCTTTATTTATTCTTACTACAAGTAATGTAAGGGATGGAGCCTTGATCCAAAGTCCCATTCATCATGAGACCTAGCATGTCTACCCTGCCGGGGTTCCAGGCGTGTGACACAAGGCAGTGCCTACCAAGATGACTGTCACTGAGTTCAGAAGTCTCCTCACACATTGCATTTCACCAAAAAAAAAAAAAAAAATTTACTTTGTTTCTTATAGGACTTGAGAAGTTGGAAACTCAAGCTAATATCTGTGTCTGCAGCTCCTTCCACTGGGGACTATGCCTCCTCTAGCACATGTGCCCAGCATCTTACCTCACAGTGGTTAACCCCAAGAAGGTTCTTCCATGGCTGCTGCAGAAGAGCCAGGCTGCATGCCATTTACTCCTGTGAGCAGCTGCACCATTCAGCTCTGGAATGACAGTATAATAAAAAATAAGAAGGCTGAGGCTTACGTGAAGAGTGAAGGATGATGTAAGACACTAACTGAGATACTTGGATGCCAATACCACTTAGTGGTCAGACACTCAGCAGAGCTAAAGTGCCAACTTTCTCTTTACAAGGGAAAGAATTATGTACTAATATTGCCATTCTCAAATTTAACTCCTCACAGAAAGACAAAGTTAGAAATGCCCAGCTTTGCACCAACTTAACTTAAAATGGCAAAGTATATAAAGGAGCAGCTAACACAGTCCTTACAGAGTTTGCTTAAAGCAATAATAAAGGTTCAGCATAAATATGTATCATTAAACAACCTCTTCAAATATCAAAAGCAATTATCCTGTCAAAACAGCAGAGAATAAGGCTATAAGAAGTAAAAAGCCATGTAAGAAAGTAAGTTATGTCCAATGAAGAAATAGACTCAGAAAAGTTAACTAAAACTACAATAAATAAATAAAAACAATGTTTTTAAGAGTGTCTTGCTAAACATAGAAATCTAATAATAAAACTGTATTTAGTTTCCTCAGCCTATAGAAGGCTACCAGTGAGCTGGTGGTGCCAACACATGACAGAGATGTAAAAAGAGCAGTTATGGAAAATAAAACCATTGCAAGAAAAGTAAATGCATCAGTAATCAGGACAGGGGGGTTCCTGTCAGACCAAAAGTGTCTTCAGGACTTCAGCAGATTAAAGAGTCAAACGAGTACAACACTTGAAGCAGAGGCATTCACTCTCAATTTCTGAATGTACTCATGTGAAATTGCCGGTAACAATTGTTTGCACTGACCTTAGTACCACAGGTAGGGAAAAGGAAGATGAAAGTCTGTGAGAAAGGCTTCAGAGGTGACCCTGGGAACTAGGAACTAGTAAGCCTGACTTCTGAAGCAAACATACCAAAGTTGGAAAAAAGAATCAAATTGATTGACACGGGAAAAAATACATTCCTCAGAGAGGGGTTCTCCTGCCTCTTGTAAAAGACAGTCGTGTTTCCCAAATCTAGTAGAGCTCTGTGGAGAAATCAGCAAGATATTCTTCTTTATGACGAAAGCCCATCTGCCCAGTTAAACGTGCACCCTTGGAGACACAACTGCAGTTGTAACTAATATTGCTGGGCTTTGGTTTCCTTGCTGGATGGAACTGAATTCTCTGTGCTTGTGATTTTTTCTGAAAGCTGCAAGCCAAATCTCACATGCACCAATTAGACTGTGAAAATGTACTGCTGGAGCTGCCTATGGAATATAAGTTAATGATAAATTGCATGCATGCCGTAGAGAGACATAACAGAGTGTTATTGCCATTGTTCATCCTTTGGTATTTGGTCTGCAGAGTCTGAGCTTGTTAATCAGTAGTAGGTCCTGCTTTTACTAGGGTACGGTCAATGCCAAGAGTGAATTTCCTCTATATGCTTTTCCACTGCAACCTTTGCCAAAGCTCTTTTGTTGAGTATGTCAGTCAGCTGTGCTCTTGCTCTAATTGTGCCAGTAACTCATGTCTGGAGATTATTCATTCTGGGTCCGGTGCAAGTAGCATTGTGTCTGAAGCTTTGGAGACACTGCTTCTTGTGTAGACTCAGCTGAAGGTAAGTGTGATTTTGGGCCTTTCTTCAGGTGCACTGGAGCTCTGAACAAGGGGTTTTAAAGCTGCACCAGGTGAAAGACTGTAAAAATACTAATTTATGTATTGTGCACAAAGAATAAGGAGTACAACAACTTATGTTGTCTGAGTGCTCCTTTTGGGAAAGATTTGATCTTGTTCGTGAGATTTGTTTGAGATTGTTACCAAGAAAATAGTAGCAGTACTGTCAGGAAAATTATTTTGAATAGTATCTAAGTACTAGCTACAGCAATACTAGTTCTATCACTAGCATTTCTTCTTCCTCTGTATGTCTGGGGAGATTGTATTACAGTTGCATGTAAATGCAAAACCAGTTGTATGACGCAGACTGCTTCTTCTAAAGAAAACATCAGCTTGAAAGAGATCAGCCATTCCTGGTCAGAGAGAATATACCATGTATTTGATAGAAGACAACAGTAATTCTTATATGGTTGTCTACAGTGTCAAATTCCACTTAGCACTAATCAGGACAGATGCTAGACACATTCTCTCAAGTGAACTTAGTGATCTTCACACATTTAGAGATAAGCCATTAAATAGACAACAGAATGACTCCCTTGGTTTACTCCCCTTTTCAGACAGAATGAGAAAAAACATTAAAGAAAACTCAGTGTGAAGACAAGATTCCCAGAATGTCAGAAGAAAAAAAAAAATCAAAGGCCAGATCTCCAGGTATGAGTTTGAAATACTGTTCATCCTTCCCATGTTTGGCTACCTTCCCATCCTTCCCTTCCTTAGCTACCTTTGAAGGTCACAGCCCCAAATTATATCTGTACAATATGTATGGTGCAGGGAAATGTGTGTGGAGAATTGAGCCCCACCAGTGTTTTGCTCCACAGGATTGGACTGAGACAAGTGAACTCTCCGGGCATTGTGAATTTCTCTGGGTCCTGGGAACTCTGTGACTAGGATTATGTGAGGAAGAGTAAAGCTTTCTGGTGATCTCAGCTGAGCACATCAGGTCAGTAAATGTTACCATCTCTCTAAGGAACACTGGGAAGATACCTATCTTGTGCTTCCCCCACTTCCCATGAGTTTGTCACCAAAGGGGTAAGAGCAGATGCAGTTAATGGTGTTCCTCTATCAGTGCTTTCTGAGCATGTTTTTTTCTTCACAATGCTGCATTTGAGACATTCATATAAATCAAATGTCTGAATGGAAACAAAATCCTTAAGACAACACTGTCACCCATCAGTGTAGGAATATGTCTCCTTTCCGTGTGCCCAGGGACATGGGCAGTGTGAGACCTCATCTTACCCAGAAGCGTGAATGGGGCTGCACTGACCATCATGCCAAAGCTATTGTGGTGAAGGGAGGTGCACCATCCTGTCTGTAAACACAATATGTGTTTGTGCATCATGGCTAGTTTCAGAACAATAAGGTAAACACAAATGTGCTAGGGAGTGGGAGCTGCCAGTTCCCACTGGAGCTGCCAGTGCTGATTAGCTGGTATCTCACAGGGGAGCCTGTTGGCACATGACTAAATCATACATTATATAAAAACTTGGGTTCACGATTTATTTTGTTTTACTTTACTAGCAATATGCTAACATTTAGTATGAAAGCTAGTCAAAGAAAGAGAAAAATATCTGATGTTACCATCCTGTTTAGAGCAAGATAAAGTTATTTTCATTGTACAGTGGAAGTCTGGATGAAAACATGTTTCTTTGTGGTACTTACTTTTCAGTTTCGCAAAGCTATTTTTGAAATACTCTTCTGTTGGGATACGTGCTGTTCCAGCTTTCATCCTTGATAAAACCTACAATAACTAAGGAACAAACCTTACAAAGTAGTTCATGAGTAAGTGGAATTTAATGGGGTCAATTATCCCCACATGCTTGTGTGCAGGTTTCATTAATATTAATAGGTCTTAGACATGCGTATTGAGCTGAAGAATAGGCTATCATTGGCCTCTACACTCTATTTTGTGTGTGCTGATTTAGAATCATTTAAGAGAACATGTTAATTTTCAAATATCTAGCATGCTAGTGAGGAAAAAAAAAAAAGTCTATTACTCCTGCAAGATACAGAAAAGTTGAAAGAAATAGATTAAACATGAGTGAAACAGCACAGATCCCGTTTGCTTATTCCATAATTTAGAATCACATTACATGCATGTCTCTTCATAAATATTTAATGAAATGGAAATGAATATGTAGCAGCCAGGGTTCTTCCCTCTAAGGGTTAAGTTCCATTTCTGCAAATTGGTTTGTGCCCTATTTCTGTTCCTGTGTCTCTGTGCATCTAGACATTTTCTTGGCATCTCTAACTCTTCTGAGGTTTCAGGAGATCTTCGGAGATTTCCTAGTAATTGACCTGTTTGGATTGCACATGACTGGCATTTGCTAAAAGATAATACAGTCCTGCATTTTGTTGTTAAGTGCTGGTCGTGTTATTAACTTGTGGCCAAACCAGAATAAAGGCTCAGGAGACATCATTTTCCCTTAGACAACTTCATTTGGTTCTTACCGTAATCTCCATTATAAATGAAGCACTTTGGTCTCAGCTTAAGAGAGTCGCATATTCTTTAACTTGTCAGCTGTGTTTGTCCAGTAATGAATACACCCACTTTGCTTCATTTTTTTAAGATGTTACTGTACACTAAGGGTAAACAATCAACATAACATCAAAGTCAGATGATTTAACCTTCTGCCACTTCTCTAACCACTAAAGAGTTCCTGCCACTGCTAACTTGGTATTGGAACATGTGTAAACATTTTCTGAGAAAACAGGATTATCAAATGAAGGAAAGCTGATGCTGTCTCCTTAGGAAACAGGAATAATTAATAAGCTTAGGTCTGCCCAATCCCAAAGGAGTCTGAATGAGCCCTATTTGTTTTAGGTTTATAATGTAACAGAAACAAATCTTGCCGCTAGCTACAAAAGCATCATTCTGGAAGAACCTTCAGGTTTACTGCTGCTGTCATTTCAATTGCTACTATCTCAGTGGAACATAACTGATTTCAGCAAAGTTCATGATGTTTGGCAGCAATTTGAAGGGCCAAGAAAACTAAAAATGAAATTAGATTCTGAAAACAATGAACTAACATTAGCCAGATAAGCACATGCAATCTACTTCGTGCTACACAAAAATTAAATACTGCTGATCTTTGCAAGTAGCAGTGACAACTCAAATATAATGCCTTTGGGCCTGCAATAACCTGGAGGCTAATTAACTGCAGAGAGGGCTTTTTATATTACACTTTATATTAAATAAATTCAGCACAAATCCATAGAGACCAATAAGCATTTTTAGGCAGTCTAGCTAAATTTTACCCCAAAACTGATCAGGCTACATACGATTCTGGCTTGTGAGATGTCTGATTAATGTATTGTCCTCCAGTAATGCAGATGCTTAAGACAAAAAGACCAAAGAAGGGAGGAAGGCAGAGTCAGTATAATTTTCATGATTTTTTTTGGATAAAAATATATTTTACCTCAGAGCTCTGTTATACTGCCCTCAAAATATATCATTTTAAAACCAGAAGTTGATATGATCAAGTGAGGAAAAAAAAAAAAAGCAAAAGAGAGCAGGCCTAGTGCTCTGAGTCTTCATTTCAGGGCTTATCCAAATATTTCCTAATTTCTCAGCCAAACCTGAAGATGTACATTAACTAGTAATAGGCAAGCAAAATGCTGCAAGACCAAGTGCAGGACACGGTATGGATATCAGCAAGGGATTTCTGGGGGGGGCAATAAAATCATGCTTTGCTCATAAAATACGTAGCTGCAAAATAAGACATATCTCATTTTTTATTTCAAAACTAGCCACTATGTGAGCCAGTAATCTATGTCTAAACTGATTATACTACACTATTGTCTTCTTTATGAACACTTCCAATGCAGTTATAAACTGTTGAACATAACAGGGAGAGGAACCAAGTGGAATCTTGAATCTTGTTAGATCCTTTAAGTTGGATAAGTTTAAGAAGCAGTTTCCATGGACTTCTCTGCATTAAAATGGCAAAACCTCTTAAAAGAAAACCTCTGTCCTTCCAAAATAGGTGCCAGGTGTGAAGACAATATCTGGTAGATGGTGATGTCTTGAGAGATCTGAAATAGCAATAGGAGCTCCTCAAGCCCACCTCCATATTTTATGTCTCATTAGCAGAAATGTGCTAAACAGAGCAGCATGAGACAAAAAGAAACACCACCTGCATTGCTTTACCATACTTCTCAGATACCCCAAATCCAGAAGTAAAGTAGTAGATACTGTTGGATTTTACAAAAATATAATAAATAAAATAAACCTGTACCATACTTCACCACCAGTATGAGTCAATTCTCATTTAGGACCTTCAATGAGTAGTGCCAAAATTTATGCAGGAAGTAGGTCGGGGCAACCTTGTAGCTCCTCAAGTTATGACTCCACTAATAAACAGTGTGACAACCTTTATCACAATAGTTTTATCCACAAATTAACACACTTTTTTTTCTTTTTAAACCATCAGAGGTCCTCAGCTGTTCCCAAATGGAGGTTCATTCACATAGATTTTCTAGATATTATAGATAAGGCAAAGTTGCTGTGTTTTGATTCCCATATGGTCAGAATGGAATAGTAAAGTAGCAAAGCTTTTTATTCACGGGCAAAGTTTTGTCTCTAATATGCAGCTACCCTTTTTAACCATTTTTTTTTAAATAGCTGTTTAGAAGTTTCTCGGTCTCAGGATTAAAATAAATACTACTGTTAAAAAAATCTACTGTTAGATTCTACTAATCTAGAATCTACTCTAGGCTGAGTCCACTGGACAAAAACCAACAGATTCCACAGTGTTTTTTGGAAAACAACAGCTGAATCTCATGAATAAAATGTATAGTTTTTGAAAAAAATTAAAGAGTTTCTATTGTAGTCAAGAACCTTTGTTAATGAGATCCAGATAGATTTACATTTTTAAAAAGCATAAAATTTAGGGGTTTTGCCATTTAAATCAACAACTACTGTATAAATTACATTCGTAAGACCCCTTGGCTCCAACCAAAGGGTATTAAGAGTCTGTCTAACTGTCTGAGTTATGAAGGGACCAGGTAAGAGGAAGTGGAAAAATGGACAAGCTATAGAATATCCATTACTAAAATGACTAATATTACTACAAATCTCAGTTCCAGTTTCTTTGGCTACTTTCATGGAGATTTAAAGATAATTAGAGGAAAGGTTCAGGAAAAAAAAAAAAAAAAAAAAGAAAAAAAGAAAAAAAGATGGACAAATCCTGCAAAGGGAGGTCATATTTACAAATGCTCAATATTCCTTCAGGTTTATTGTAAATGATTTATGAGGTGCTTCTTAATATTAAAGTTCTTCATGAGTTCGTTGGAGAGATGGTCAAGATTAGTAATGAACTAATTGTCATAGGAATAAAATCATTGCTAGCTGTCTCCAAAAATCTAGCAGTTTGCCTTCTGTGGGTAAAAATGAGGTAATGTAGCAAAGTCTTATGAGGAAAGTTCTTATGAGGAAACATACACAGTTTTTTAGATCACAGACAATTAAGATTAATGTTACATCCCACACTGTGCTGAAAGGGATATCGTGCCTGCTTAAACTTGTATTTAAAAACCATCTAATTTCTTTGTTTTTCCTATTTTTTTTTTTACTTTTTTAAAAAATAAATGTTTCCTATTCCAATAATATAACTTTTTCCTTTCACACATATTGCATTTTCCTCAACTTCAGTAATGAAAATAGATCAGTTATGTTCACTTTTGTTTAAAGCCAATTTCTCTTTCAGATTTCCATTCAGCAGCAAAGTACATGTATATTAACTCTGAACTCAGAGTTGTAAGTGAGGGCATTGAGGACAACAGATATATAAAATAGATTTCTTTGTCTAATTCATGGAAATATTTCTACTGCTTTTCTATCTTTCAAAATCTTGGAAAAATTATCCTTGAATTAATCTGACAAATTTGTTTAAACTGGGCATGTGGTAAAGTGGAAGATCTTTTAGATAATCATAGAATCATTAAGGTTAGAAAAGACCTCCAAGATCATCTGGTTCAACCACCTCCCAGCCACCAATACCACCCACTAAACCATGTCCCTAAATACCACATCCAACCTTTCCTTAAATATCCAAAGGGACAGTGACGCCACCACCTCCCTGTGAAACCCTCTCCAATGCCTGACCACTCTTTCTGAGAATAAATGTCTCCTAATTTCCAACCTAAACCTTCCCTGGCACAACTTGAGGCCATTCCCTCTAGGCCTATCACTAGTGATCTGTGAGACAAGGCCAACCCCCAGGTCCCCACAGCTTCCTTTCAGGGAGTTGTAGAGAGCAATGAGGTCTCCCCTGAGCCTCCTCTTCTCCAGACTAAACACCCCCAGTTCCCTCAGCCACCCCTCACAGGACTTGTGCTCCAGGCCCTTCACCAGCTTCATAGCCCTCCTCTGGACATGCTCCAGGGCCTCGATGTCCTTCTTGTACTGAGGGGCCCAAAACTGAACACAGCGCTCGAGGTGCGGCCTCACCAGAGCAGAGTGCAGGGGAATGATCACCTCCCTGGCCCTGCTGGCTGCAGTGTCCCTGACACAAGCCAGGATACCATCAGCCTTCTGGGCCACCTGGGCACACTGTTGACTCATGTTCAGGTGAGCATTGATTAGCACCCCCAGATCCTTTTCCTCTGCTTTCGAGCCACTCTGCCCCAAGCCTGTATTGCTGCATGGGGTTGTTGTGGCCAAAGTGCAGGACCGAGCCCTTAGCCATGTTGAACCTCATCCCATTGGCCTCTGCCCATCAATCTAACCTGTACAGGTCCCTGTGCAGGCCCTTCCTGCCCTCCATCAGATTGACACTTCCCCCCAACTTGGTGTCATCTGCAAACTTACTGAGGGTGCACTCAATTTCCTCACCCAAATCATCAGTAAAGATATTAAAGAGGATGGGCCCCAATACCAATCCCTGGGGAACGCCACTGGTAACCAGCCACCAGCTAGATTTCACTCCATTCAGCACCACTCTTCAGGACCAGCCATCCATCTGGTTTTTAACCCAGCAAAGAGTGTACCTGTCCAAGCCACGGGCTGCCAGCTTCTCCAAAATACTGTGGGAGACCATGTCAAAAGCCTTGCTGAAGTCTAGGTAGACTATGTCAACAGCCTTTCCTTCATCCACCAGTTAGGTCACCTGGTCAAAGAAGGAGATGAGGTTGGTCAGGCAGGATTTGCCTTTCATGAGCCCATGCTGGCTGGGCCTGATCCCCTGGTTGACCCACAAATGCTGTGTGACTGCGCTCAAGATGACCTGTTCTATCACCTTCCCTGGCACCAAGGTCAGGCTGACAGGCCAGTAGTTTCCTGGGTCCTCCTTATCGCCCTTCTTATAGATGGGTGTCACATTAGCAAGTCTTCAGTCATCTGGGACCTTTCCAGTTGACTCTATGGTTGACCATAATGTTTAATTTTAATCTATTCTCTCACCATTTTGCTGGTTTGGAGAAATATACATTGCTCTTTTAATCATCATCTATGACAGTTAGTTAACAAACTCGTAAGCAAAGTAGATGGATCGGTGTAAAGCAAGAACTGTCCGGTTGCCATGCTTTTCCTTCAGCCCTTGAAGAACTGTTACAAGAAATTCTGCCCAAAATCCAATCCCAAAGCAAATACCAAAATGTTTAATTAAGCACTTAGGTTTGGTTTGTGGCTGTGTGTGTCTTTCTAAGCTACTTGGTTTGGTTTGTGGTTGTGTGTGTCTTTCTAAGCTACTTGTTTTTCATTTGGTCACAAATACTGGCACCTTTTTTTTATGTTTTGAACATCAGGAATTCAGCAGGAATTAAAGTTGTAATTAAAGTCTTCTCTGGTGGCCTATATAGCACTGTAGGAAGCATTTGTATTATAGATGTAAGATGTCTTTCATTAATCAACATTTCAACTTTTAACAGAGTAAGTTACTTTTCAAAATAAGAGATGACCTTGGTAACCTCCTACTGGAACTCTTGTGTTTCATCTTTAACATGAAACAGTCAAGCAGTAACATAACCCAAGCCGCACCCAGGGTAAGGCTTGCTCACAAATGCACTTCTGCTTGTTTCTGTGCATGTTTTCAGAACAGTTCTGTCTAATGTCACCATCTTCTGTAATCAGGCCTGCCTTTTTTGGTTACTTGGAGAGGAATTTTGTCCCCCAAACCCTGCACTGATGTTGTCTATAATGCTACAGCTGTCGTGCCATTAACTCGGCTTCCAGGACAGTGACTACTGGTGCAATGAGCAGGCAATTACTGCACTCTCTCAGAGTGACCAGTAGAATCAAAAATGTCTGCTTGAATATATTACTTCATGACAAATTCTGAGAATCTGAATCTCTCTCATGTTCACAAGACTGAACTACTCCGTAACTGTAGCAAGCTCTTTAGCATTTGGAGGAAATTAAACTAAATACATCTTGCCAACAGCAAATACTCGAAGGACAACTTTTATTTTAATTACTGTAGACATAGAAAAAGGAGTTCTTTAAGGAAGTCTGTCAACTAAGAGCTATATATAACTCTTAAGGAATTCCTTAGTGATTTTCCTGGTTAAACAGATTTCCTTAAAAAATTTGTTCGCTGCACAGGCTGGAATTATTGTAAAATCAAATACTCATTTTTCAAAAGTCTGATCTGACTTGTAATGCTAACACAGCACATAGTAAACACACACCCATTGGACAAGTCAGGTTTGTCGTATTGATCTTATAAAATGACTAGGCGTTGCAGAGCCAATGTCTGGATCTATTGAGAAAAGGTCCAGAATGAAGTGTTAACCATTGGAGTTAAAGCTCTTTCTCTCATTGATTTCAGTAAACGTTTTTCCAGATCCAAAGCCTTTCTATTAAGCTCAGTGGTCTTTCAGCCAGAGCTGTGATATTCGTTGAAGCCAAAGAACAGCAAAGTTTGTCTGATCTCTTTTGAGACTCCAGTTTCAGCTAAATAACCCAGTGGACCATTCTCTGAATTAGCATTGCAGAATACGTACCAGCAGTGAGGGTACTGCTAAACTGCGAGCTATCTGAGAGGTACTCCAGAACAAGGAAAGCAACAGACCATGCAAACTGCATGCAGTCCTAATTTTGTGCTATTATGAGGGAAAGGACATTTTTAACCTTTTATTTCTTTCCAGACTCTAGGATTAATTTCTTTCTTTCTTAGCCTTACTTTCTCCTTATGTATTTATTTCATAATTTGTTTATTAAAATATAAGTGAATAACATTAGCTGTTCTGGTACTTAACTTTGTAAGGAGTTACCCACTATAGATTTATAGTTGTAACACTATTATTTTATGGCACAAAGCACTGCTCTGAGGATTAGTGAAGGACCTGTGAGTAGACATACATTGAGAGAAATTCGGAAAGGATGGGTAGAATAGACTGAGAAAAAGGAACCACAGAGAGTCAGTGTTAAGGTAAGTGATAAAAAGAGGGAAAAGAAGAGAAAAAGCAGCTAAGTGAATGGTATGTAACACCTAATCTAAAGCACATTTATCTCTCCTTCAGCACATACAAAACTTATAGCAGATTCTTTTTATGGTTACTGAATACCCACATTACCTGAAATTAGAATTTACTGTGCTGAGTACTAAACCCTAACATTTAAAAATAAGCTTCATTATAAAAATATTTATTAATCTGTAACCGACACCATCAGCTCTTACACTCCCACTATATTCATCCCATTGTCTCCCAAGACGAGTACCATGAAGGTATGTCAGCCATAGAAATATATTTGATATGCAACTAGTAACAGCAGCTATTTTCTGTTCCTTATTTCTTTAGCTCTACTTTAAATGCACGTGTATGTTTGCTTTGCAACCCAGCTTCTGAGACAGAAGGAAAAAAATGACTAATTTCTACAGATGTGAAAATATTTCTATAATATGTAAAATCTAAGTAGCTCTTCATTCAATCACTTTCTCAATGAAAATAGGCCAGGATTAAAGAAATCCAGGGAAAGAGAAAAGATTAACCTAGAAAAGGCTGGATTTATTGCTTCCCACTTCAACAGTCCTACAAGGACTGGGTCACAGTGCTACAGCTCTCTCATGCATGGCAGGGGTGGGCATGGTTCCCCTGCATGCAAGCAACACATCAGCTCATGTGAAGTGAATCAGGGACAGCACAATTATTCAAAGGAGGAGGAACATACAATCTCTGGCAGCACAGAACTGAGTTTTCTCTCTGGTTTCATGCAGCTAACACAGAGCAGAGGAGCCAGAGAGTATAGCAGTATAATGGAAATAAATGACTTTGCAGATCCAACAGAGGGAGGTGGGGGAGAAAAAGCATCCTCACCCCCAGCCCCAATGACTGTGTAAATCTGTCCCCGCCAGGCGAGCTCCGGGAGGTGCTCAGCGACCGCCACCTCCCCAGGAGTCAGTGAGAGTTCAGGTGCTTACTATGTCATCAGGCTTGACCTTCAGATGCGACACTGCCAGGACGTTTGTTTTCCCACAGCAGTGATTGCTTCAGTCAATTATTATTGCCCATCCTAGAGTGCAAACACATAAGGACTTGATTTACAGTGCAAAATATACATCCTGAATTTACTTCCTCTTTTGTTTTTGGACTGTCGTAGCATCTCCAGCTTAAAGAGATGACAGCAAATTACTTCATAGGTAAATATATCTATGTATAGGGAAGGATAAATATCAGTCATTCAGGTCATTCTGAGATGAATGTTCAGTATTGCTTTGGATGGGTCATGTCAGATGTGACAATATATTTAAAGCTTTTTGCTTTTTCTTATAAAAAAAAAGAAAAAGAAAAAAAAAAGATATTTTTCCTGTTTTTCCTTGAAGAAAATATCATTAGCAAATTTTTGATTTGGCAATCTAACCTTTAAATCCAGTTTAACACAGATTTAAGATTGTACTTTCAGTTCTTTAAGCAATGTTTAGGTATTACCAATATACTAAAAGATAGATGAGGCAGCCTCGTGGTAATACAGCTTTTAACCTTTCCTCTCCTCTACCATGACGGGGGAGAATTACAGTAAATGATGGTTACCTTGTCTGCAGTATGGACAATTGATTTGACCTCACTGCATCTGATGCTCTAATGGACTTTGTGGCTGAATCCCTGGAGATATAAAATATGTCCAAGTGAATTGGTGCAGGTTAAAGAACGGACCCGCTTTTCATGGCTGGCTCAAGCTATAATAGATCTCCCGGTTGTTCTGAGAAGAAGATTAAAAATGATCAATATCCAAATCATTAAAAAAAAAAAAAAAAAAAAAAAAAAAGTGGTGGCTTCTGTAAATCTACCTTGGGTATTTTTTTACTGCTGATCACTGGAGGGGGTTGTCTATGTTGATGATATGAATTTCTATTACAAAGGTTTGCTTCTGTTTACTCTCTAGTAACATGTTCCCTTTTATATTAAGAATCAGACACACGGATGGCATGAATCAGCATTGCTTTCCTGAAGTCATGCTTGTTTACACCATGAAGAGTCAGGCCTTAGGTTTATTTAAGATAGATAAAATAACAATACTATAATATTTCCTGGAGCAGAAAATAAAATCAAGGACAGATTTCAGAGAATGATGGCAACTGTGATAACTGTGAATGTCCTTACAGCTCTGCTAGCCACAGTGTCTAAGACAAAAATAAAGGTCTAATTTAGTGAGGGGAAAAGAAAAAAGATTTTCCTTGGCTGCTCTGAGCCCTTCATTTGGCAAAGTGCAACTCAACATCTTGTTTATCCCTTCCTACCCTCTCACGAATATGTCTGTGCCCTTTTCCCACCAGCATACACGTGAGCTGAAGGCGAGAATGGGCCTGTCCAGCACGCGGAGCTGCAAGGAGAAAAGCCTTTAATGTCCCATGACTGGGAGTTCACCCAGAGACCTTCCTCTGCACACAGCAGCGATGGACCAGGCAATTTCAATGGGATTATATGTATACATTTACTTAACTCCCTGTAAAACCCAAGCCTTTAGAACACATATGTACAGCTGTTCCATAGGAGGCACACCTATATTACAGCATGTAATTAGTTAATAAACTTGAAATCTAGAGGAGCCCAGATCTTTAACCTGGAAAGTTTGAAGTTGTTTCAATCTGACTTCTCCAATTGTTTAATGACAAAAAAAAAAAAAAAAAAACTAATTCCAAAGTCTATGTTTGAAGGTGGATGCACTTTTTCCTAGTTTTGAGAAGTGTCAGGACATAGGAATTGAACTGCCCTATCTCAACTGCATTAGATTAACTGAGCAAGTATCTTCTATTACGAAGGAATGGATTCTCACTAGCCAGGACAATAAAATTATGGTTTGCATCTACATAAATGGCATGTAAAGAAATAAATGCAAATGTCCAACAAATTGTAAAGGTTTAGAATGTCTTTTATCCAGCTGTTTGTTGAACTGTATTTACCTTTAGCCTTTCATAGGTTGTTAAAAAAACTGAATGTGTAATAACTTCCTCTGAATGTTTCAATGTAAGCTAATGTACTCTTTCTTTATGTAAAAAGTAAAGGCATTTTGAAGCCTTTTGCTCAAGTCTCTGGGATTGTCTATACTCTGGCTAGGGCTGAGCTGAATGCCTAGCATCCATGGGTAGAAGAGGGAACAACTGCTGCCCCTCCGAACCAGCTATTCTTGTATCTGGAAACATTGTCAGGTGCTACAAGCATCACGCCATCTGAAAGGCCAAAGTTGAGCACTACATTATTGGAGTAGATGACACCTTATTCTTATTCTTCAACAATTCTAACAACTTAGAGTCCCTCACTGTCCCTTTATGAACACAGATGTCATTTTGATGAGGGGACAGCCAAAATGACAAGAAGGTGACCTGTCGGTGAACTCAGGAGCAGGTGAGGCCTGTCAGCTTCTAATTTGAAACTGGTGTCAGTCCTGAGGAATGGCTGGTATAATCACATTTGTAACTGATATCCTATAAACTCTGCAAACATTCACAGTGCGCCTGTTATGAGTAATATGAAATTAACAATTCGTGTTTATGACACGAGACACCAACTGAATCAAGTAGGTTTCAGTAACTGGATCAGCTCTGTCTGTCTTCCAGAGCAGCACATCGAACTGCTTCAGCCGGAGCCAAATGACTGTGTGCTTATGTTACAATAGGCATTGTATTTATTTTGAAGACAAACTTTTGTAACTAGGTGTAAAGTGAAGACCTAAGAACTAACTTCTGGTTGAGTTACTCCATGTAAAGTTTCTCTCACTCAAGTCCAGCCCTCGAGACGTTTGTGATTTTTAAGTTAGAGTTTGGGACCTAACAAATCCCATACTGTATCTCAAATTTTCTGAATAACTGAAGGGAAGGCTCTGTGTAAATCTTCTCTCTCAGACACATAAATTACCAGCTGCATGAATACTGCCATTAAGACATGCAGACAAGTGCAAGGGGTGGGGAC
Source organism: Aythya ferina (assembly GCF_964211825.1). Classification (NCBI taxonomy): domain Eukaryota; kingdom Metazoa; phylum Chordata; class Aves; order Anseriformes; family Anatidae; genus Aythya; species Aythya ferina. Next base: position 7,661,941 of record NC_140304.1, on the reverse strand, counting down.
AGGGCAGGATGCCCAAAAGAGGTGGAGTTACTGAGAAAACAAGACATTTGCTCACTGAGTAATTTATCCCTAATCTGCCTTCACTGTAGCTGAACAAGAACAAACACCACAAGTTTGTCAGGCTCCCTCATTCTCTAGTCAGGCCATTTTTTCTGCAAAGTAGGTCTTTTCTTCCTATTTCTACTTGTTTTATGTGTATTTTTTTTATTAGGTAAAGTCAAAACTGCAGTATGTGAAGCTAAGGTTTGCATTAAAGTTAGGTTCAAAGATAAACTAAAGCTAAACTGCATTTCTGGTTTGAAGACAGCAAAATCTTGCAAGCTCTCCCACAATGATTGCAAACCCAAATTGTCAGAAACCCTGACACTTCAGTTCCTTTGCTGATGGTATTGCTGCCAAGCTTGGTGCATAGACTAGAAGAAAGACATGCACAATTAAAGATGAACCATTGCAATTGTTACACTGGAACGCAGCGAAGCTAAATAAACTCAGGTCCAAAGCCCAATTAGCTAGTGGAGCTTCCTGAGCAGTTTCAGTGTATCTTCACATATACAAGCCACTTGAATTAATCGCCTGTTGTGCTGTTCTGTGATAGGCAAATGCCACTACTTTCTATTTTCAACAAGAGAACTGCATCCCACAGAGCGTTGGTAATATAATCAAGGGCAGGTACAGCATTACAGCTGCGATCCAGGCTCCAACACCCCTTGCACTCTGGCTCAGCACTAACACAGCTTTAAAATCGTCTAACACTGCTTCAATTTTCTGGCCGTGAATGCCACCTAATTATCAGAGTACAGATGTAATTGTGAATAGTCATTTCAGGAGAAGGTGTCATCCCTCAAATCACCAGTGAAACCAACCTACAGAACTCCTGTTAACCACAGGTGCAGCTGAAAAACGTAGGAGCCATTTTGTTGTTGCTACCTGAATCTCAAAAGCTCAATGGACAGCTTTACAAATCACTAGAAATACCCCATCATATGTAGGAAAAGGAACTGTCTAGCTCCAACCTTAGCAATCCTTCTCCACCACCCTAAAACTCATCTCTGAGCACCAGCCTCGATTTCTAAGAGTCATGGCTACAAGCTGCACCCACTGCTGTTGAGGTCGTCACCTCTCAATGTGTAATGCAGTAGCTCACCTTACTCTGATGGTACAGCACAGTTGTGTGGTGTTTGGACAGAACACACAAAACCATGATAAAAATGACAGCCATTCAGAGCTTTTCTAGAACCCAGTGAAATATGTTTTAGTTTTCCTTCTACTTACACACTCATAATTCACCATATGGTTTGAATAGCGAGCCCAGCCCCGTGGAACAAAGCCCAGCACAACAGCGCATGTTCCCTCTGCTTCAAGGCAGCACAGAAGCACGGCCGTGGGGCAATGTGCACCTTCCCGCTCAGGTCAGAGGAGTTAGGCAGTGCAGCATGCCAAGGTACCTCACACGGTATCACTGCGGGCAGGCTGGCTGACCTGTTGGAGTTTTCTGAACCTCTGGTCATATAAACACTTCTCTGTCACCAGATAGATCAGTTACATTTTGGATTATTGGCTGTAAATGTCTGTTCTCTGTTGATTTTTGTAGTAAAGTGGGTTCACGTGTGTACACATCCCCTACAGTTATCATTAGAGTAACACTACGATCTGGCACAAGCCCAGAACAGAAGAACATAAAATTGTGCTAGAAACTAATCTTAGCTTCCCCTGTGGTGCTCACTGAGCCTACAGCATCTGCAGCACCCAGCAGATGAAATACCACAAGTAGGAGCCTGGGAGGCCTCACTGCCCCTTGTCTTCCTCAAGTTAAAAGGCTACTGGCGCCATCTAGATCAGCAGCTTACCTGAAAAGGGCCCTTTGACCACGTCCCACTGGCAGGTAGGTGTGCAGCAGGTGATGCTGAGCTGCTCCTCTCAGCACCAGGCCCTCTGCGTGAGGTTGCTGTCAATGGGCACTGCAGCACCAGGCAGCGCTGGGCCACTGCCCCATGCTGTGGCCTCTTTTTTTTTTTTTTTTTTTTTAAACAAAAGGAAAAGGGAAAAATATACATGATCCCTTCTGAAAAGCAGAAAGTAAAAGAATGGGACAAAAACCTTTGAGGCACTGATCAAAGAAGATCCTGATCTTGAGAAAAGTCCCCATTCGCGGAAAGGAGGAGCACCAGAGCACATCTGTTTTCGTGACGTAGCTGATGATATTTTGAGCACTGTGGCTCTGCACTTCCCCTTGACCTCGCACCATCACTTTCTGTTAATATAATTAGTACTGGGGCATCCTCCATTCCCACCAGCTTTAATTTCAAAGTTAAACAAAATGACTTTTTTCAGGTTAATCTCGGAATAGGCAGAAATGCACTGTTGACAAATTAAAAGCAGGCTTACACAGTGATGAGATGGAAGAAAGAAAATGGGGATATAAATGTACGGCCCAATTTTTAATTTTATTCATTTCCATTACATCGGGGTAGGCAGAATCAAGAGAACAATATGTGAGGAATTTGTGTTTGTTTCTGGGTGATGCGGAATGGAGAGCCATGTCCTGCATAAGCTCACTGTATGCGAGATGATACCTGTGCACGAGCCTTTCCTCTGACCAGCATGAATCAAGGGCTTGAGGGTGATCAGCCCATATCTCATGCAGCTACTGTAACTGCTGTCTTACGTTTTTTTTTATCCCAAACTTAATGAATATTTAGCTAGCTCTACAGAATGGATTGGCACTAACAGGGTATACTGAGACCATGAACCAATGATTGGGAAACTAGTCTGGAAAGCAGGTTCAAAGCCTTGCTCTGCTTGATTCCCTTGCTGGCTTACTGACTATTTCATAAATCACCACTCTTTGCTGACTGTAGGGCTCCCATATGCAAGTGCCCTAATCACTGAAGATTTTTTTTCCTTATAGTGACATTTCATCCTGTTTGAGAAACTTTCCCCTCAAAACTGATACATTTACAAGGGAAGTTTTAGATTTGGTGACTCAAAGTTCTTAATAACAATAATAATAATAAACAATAATAATAATTCAGTTAAAAACTGAAATCAACTTGGACTTAAATAGCACAGTTTCCCAGCCCCTGGATGCGTGGCAAACTGTGCACAGCCCTAGGGAAAGCTCCAACACTGCAGTCAAAAATCCTGGGAGCAGGAAGACAGCATTAAAGCCATCCATTAAGTAGTGTTTGCATATACTGCTGAGGTGAATTACAAACCTCCCCAGCAGTATTTGCAATCTGATGGCTTAGGAAAGCCATCTGGGAATTGAACCTCAGACACACGATGTTATGCCAGTAACAAAATTAGTGGCTGTATCTTACCCTCTGGAGCCCTTCTCCTCCTCCTAAATCCTCAGGAACCAGCATGGCAGAGGCAGTTGGGAGATGCCTGTGGCTCACGTTTCCTCTCATTGGTACAGACCTGTAGAATGGTGAAATAGATTTATTCGAAGGCGACAGTGTGGAAGCAGACATAGATACATGTGACAGAGCTGGAGGCATCCCAGTATAATTAATGAGTAGCGAAACAAGTATTTATTTATGTTGCACACTTCTAATGAATGGGAATTAGTCACATTGCTGATTCTTGGGTGGCTATTTATGTTGCTTATCTGATATTTGAAAGGAAATTGCACTGAATATTTTCTACTCCAAGGAGGACTGGGCGGTTAAAACAAGAACTGACTTGTGCTTTTGACTAAATGTTAGGAAACTAGTTTCCAATTTTGGAAGTGTCTGGATGTATTTTTCCATTTTTTTTTTTTCCTTCTTTGAGTTTTCCTGACTTCAGTCAGGAGGTGAAATGCCAGAAATACCCAGAGACAACCTATCTAACAAGACCGCTCCCCCATGGGCATTGCAGCCCGCCGGGTGTTTTTCCAAACCACCCCTGAACTCTGAACCTTCAAATCATTTACAGATCTCTTCCACGGGGAGAGGAAAACCACATCCCTGCGTGACTCCAAAAGGAGTGTGGTGGGGAGCCCAGCACAGCAGCACTCCTGCACCATCAAGCTACTTCACAAGTGCAGCAGGAGCGACCATAACAGCAGCTGTGGGCTCCTAGGCCTTCCTGAGCTGGGGATGGAGGAGTCGTGGCCACGATCACTGCATCAGCTTCTGCTTGTGCCGGGTGCTGTTAATGCCCATTATATAATATATATATTATATGCGGGCATTATATATAATGCCCATAATGCTAAGCACAAGCTGGGCACCCCTTTAGCTCCATCGTCACCCAGCACATAATCACCTCATCACCTCGGCTCAGGCTGGAGCCTGAAAGGACCTTAACTAGCCAAAGGCAACTGGGAGAGCCTCCATTTCCCATTACAAGCACCGTCCAATCTGATGGTATTTTCTGTAAGAAACTAAAGCCTTCTGTCCCTGATGATAAGCTGGTTTTTATTAGGAAATATAAAAGTTGTGTTGTACGTCTCTTCTGTATCATGCAGTTCACAAAGCTGGTTCTGGTGGCTGCTGCCATTGACAGGTGTCCTGTAAAGCAGGACTTGTATTGCATCAAAATGTTCATGATTCTAAGGCAGCGGAAAAAGAAATATTTCCATGGCCAAAAGTTCCTGTTAGGTAACTATTGCTGAAGTGTGTACAAGATTGCATGTCAAAACATTTTTATTGTTAGCTGGTACGAATTACATTGACTGACGGCAGCAGTGTAACAACTGAACTGCAGTGTACTTTGTTATTTTACTTTTCTATAGAACAGCTCTGTATTTTAGGAGCTGCTGTCATTTTTAAGTTACAAAGCCTGTCTTTAGAAATGCATGTGCCCTTACTCCTGTTTTCAGTAGCTTTACCAAGTTGGTACAAGTGAATAACAAAACAGATTAAAAACCTGTGTTTCAGTTTTATCTTGCTATATGGTGTCAGAGTACGAGGGCCTCTTAATAAAATAGTATAAATGACCAGAGGAAGAGCAGAAAAAATGAATAGGAAATCAACAGGGGCCTGGGGTTTGTTTGGTTTGGTTTGGTGGAGGTGTTTTTAGTTTGTTTGATGATGCGTTTCTTTTTTTTTTTCCTTTTTTCTTTCTTTTTTCCTTTCTTTTTCTTTTTTCCTTTCTTTTTTTCATTTTTTTTCATTTCTTTTTTTTTCATTTCTTTTTTTCCCTTTCTTTTTCTTTTTTCCTTTATTTTTCTTTTTCTTTTTTCCTTTCTCTTTTTCTTTTTCTTTTTTCCTTTATTTTTCTTTTTCTTTTTTCCTTTCTCTTTTTCTTTTTCTTTTTCTTTTTTCCTTTCTTTTTCTTTTTTCCTTCCTTTTCCTTTTCCTTTTTTTTCTTTTCCTTTTCCTTTTTTCTTTTTCTTTTTTTTTTTCTTTTTTTTTTTTCTTTTCCTTTTTCATTTTCTTTTTTTTCTTTTTCTTTTCCTTTTCCTTTTTCTTTTTCTTTTTCTTTTTCTTTTTCTTTTTCTTTTTCTTTTTCTTTTTCTTTTTCTTTTTCTTTTTCTTTTCCTTTTCCTTTTCCTTTTTGGGGGGAGGAGAATTCTTAAGGTTCAGTTCCTCCTACTTTGCACTTAATCGAGGCGCTCCAAACCGGGGGCTCGATGGCGAGCAGCGCTTGGCATCCACCCGAGGCAAGCGAGCAGAGGCCGGGCCGAGCGTTCCGGAGCCGCTGTGGTGCCCGGCGGGGCCGCACAGCCGCTAGGTGGCGGCCGGGGCCGGGGCTGGAGCGCGCTGCGCCCGCCCGGTGCTCGCCGCTGGGCTCCTGCCGTCCCTGCGGGGTGCTGCCTGCAACCCTGAAAAAGCCCAAATTCTTCCCTGCGTGTGGCTACTCACCAAAAAGGCTTTCATGGGAGCCTCTCAGATCTGCTGTGATGACATCTGCATCCACATTCAGCTTGTTCCGTATTTATTTTATCTCCTCTCTTTTAATCCTGAAGAACTTTTATTTTTTTCAATGTTTTTGCAGTTTACTTCAGCATAAGGACCACAACTGTAAAACAAAATATTTGCAAGCTACATAACTGCTCGGGACTGGAAACTTCTGTTCAGACTGCTCTGTTTGTTGGTGTACACAACATTTCAGCAAGGAAATGATGCTAATTTTGCTGCCAACATTGCATTAATGTTTCTTGCTTGCTGCCTGCTCACACTATTAACCCAAGCAGCTTCTGCACACAAGCGGCGAAACTTGACTTCAGCACAAGCCAGCGCTGCCGAGGTAGCTGGGCTCAGCTGGGTGCGTTCCTGCAGCGCTGCTCTGGAGCCCAGAGCCCAGCACGACAGCCTGCTTCTCATCTCATCGCCCTTCAACACCTTCTTACTTGACGTTCTTCTGAATTAGGTCTCAGTTGCCACACACTGAAGATGTAAGGGCCTTATTCTGGATCTAACTGGGCAGAATAACTCCAGGGTAACCTCACAGAGGTCAGCTCCCTGTGTCCCGCACAGCTCCACTGCCGGGTTTCTGCGTTTGGCTCTGGCACCACAAAAAGCAGCGCCAGTGCGCAGCAGCAAGAGGCCCTGGAAATGGCAGCACTTTGGGGTCACAGTTAGCCCTGGATTCACAACGCCAGGGGAGTTAACAGCATTATTAAATGCTAGCAGAGAAGATGAGAGTAATATATAGGGAAATTATAAGGCAACAGACTTCATTTTTTCAGCCTATTGACATGTGTGCGTGAATGTATGTGTGTGCACTACCCCATCACATGCCTGTTGTAGCTGCTGCTGGAGAGTAAATATGGAAATGTGGAAGGAGACGATGAATAGAAAAGCAAAGCAGTGTAGAATAAGGAAGCCTGTTATTTTTTACTTGTCTCTGACAACTGATGGATTTGCATCAGCTTGCAGAGCTTCCACGTGGAAGAGCTGATTGTTTTGGAAATGAATGCAAAGATTCACTCCTGGGCAGAGAGATTTCAAAGCACTACAACAGTTAGCTCTTTAAAATGTTTCTGAACAGCAACACTGAAAAACTGTAATGGTAACAGCACAAATAAGGCAATATTAATGAAGTCAGTCCTTGCTGGTAAACTACCACCGTGCTTTTGAAGTAAAAATTTCAAACTGTTTTTGTTTATTTGCTAAGAGTTCAGCTCGTTCTCTTTCTTTTAATCGAACGCGATTTTGGTTCTGCTGGTCATTTTGAAGAACACTGGAGAAGAGGGAAAGGCCACTGTGAGAAATGAATTTAACATCCAAATGTCCCTGAGAAAGCAGAGCCGTTCCTCTGGGCCAGGGGGCACACGGGCAGAGCAGGGGGCTGTACACTGCTCACAGGCTCAGAGCCGCCCAGCTCCCCTTGGGCTTCAGAGGTCAGCGGCCACTTTTCTTTAAATGTTCTGAAAGTTTAAAGAGCCCACAGAAGTCATGAGGAGCATCAGGTGGTGGAAGCTGTTAACTGCCCCTTATTTCACTGAGGTGCCTAAGGAAAAGCTAACACCTGGCATAAATCCTGCATCACACCCAGTAGGCAAATTCTGCTTTACTTCCGAAGTTCTATTTAGAAATTAGAAAAACTGAAACAAAATCCTGTGCTTTGAATACTGTCGGTACATGTGAAGTTTCAGTTTGAATGGAATTACAATAACTAATTTAAGTTCTGCTCAATACTAGCTTGGCTCTGCCTGAGTTGCCGGGACGCCTTATATAAGGCATGGGTGTTTGGTTGATTGCGGCTTCCTTGGAAGGAAGGCTGTGCCCAAGACCCACCATCCAGGAGTGAAAAGGTCACCCTGCTTGCTCCCAAGGGCAAAATCCATTATCTCCACATCCAGGATACTGTTTCCATATCAAAAGATACCAGTTTTGGAAGAACATGATTTCAGAGCATGAAGCAGCTCCACAGACCACTTGGGTTTGACCTTCAAATGCCTTAGATAGACACAAGCCTTGAAAATGACCCTCGGCACCCTGGGAACTTCCATGGAAAAAATGAAGCACCCAGGGTGTGTATCCTTGACTGTCTGTGCTGCTGAGTCAATGAATTACAGTGCTGTAAATGAGCTGAAGCTCTAGGTAATCTAGGAAAAGAGAAAACAGTGCTAAGGCTGATGGTTTTTGAATGTATATGTTAGATACATGCATGCCCCTGTACGCCAGGGAAACAAAAGGAGTCAGAGTGATTTTATATTCCAGTGCCGGTTATCTGGGAAGAGCGAGGAGCTGAAGCACACCCAGGAGCCATCCTGTGGTTTCTGCAGTGCTGCTGACTCCCAGCTGCTCGATGGGGCTGCTGCCACGCAGACACCCACCCAGAGCACCCCATGAACGGCCAGGAGCATGGCATGGGAGCAGGCTGGAGCAGCAAGAGAGCCCGTACAGCTCCCATCAGCAGCACCAGCAGCAACACAACGAAGCTGCCTGAACTCGCACCATGAGATGGTTTCAATGCAGCATGCCCACAAACAAGGAGAGGCTTTGCCAGACCTTCCCAGAAGCACAGAAGTGGAATATGGATCTGGGAAGTGTGGTTTTTGTCTCAGCTATAGATAATCCTGACGCTATGCAGGCAAAAACCATTAATGAAAGAGGAACAATAAATTCTCTGGCTTTGTTTGGGCATCAACATTTGGATATCTGGGGCAAAATACCCAGGGGAGATTGAGACTGGATACTAAGAAAAGGTTCTTCGCCGAGAGGGTGGCCAGGCACTGGAAAGGCAGTCACGGCCCCAGGCCTGCTGGAGTTCAAGAAGCACTTGGACAACACTCTCAGACACTTGGTCTGATTTTTGGGTGGTCCTGTGTGGAGCCAGGAGTTGGATTCAGTGATCCTTGCGAGCCCCTTCCAACTCAGGATAATCTATCATTCTTTGATTCTATGAAATGCTTCACAGAAACAAAGGCATGTTTTTTCTTTTCCTACCTCTTTACATTTTCATTTCAGCATATGGCTTTTCGTACATGAACTTGCACGAAATATCTATGATACCCAGTTCAAACCAGAATTGTTACTGTGGCTCATCTACTGTATAAATGTTTGCAGATCCCACTGTGCTATGTGATGTGCTTTTGCAGCATTCAGAATGTGCAGCTGCATATGGGAATGCAGGAGGGGTCAGCATTGAGGGGATTCACATTTAGCATTGCCTACTGGAATCCCAAAACTAAAAATGAGCCAGAGGAAAACAGCAGTGCTCTTCTTTCCATACGCTTATGGTCAATGAGCAATTCCAAGGATCCAGGTCTGATTTCACAATTCTACACGTGCACCCCACTAAATCTTTTCAAAATCTGCAGCAATAAATGTTTAGGCATCCGATAGTTGGATTCAGATCTGAAATTAATGTTTACTTTGATCCATGATACATGTACAATCTATGATCAGTACCCTAACAAAAACATAACTTTATCTGTGGATTTGAAAAATTGTGTTTGAAGAAAACAATCACAAGTTCTCTAAGTGTAATTAAGTTCTTCTACCTCTCACTCCTACCAGTACAGCCAGCTAAATTGAAGTTAAATATGTAAATGGTTGTCCTTATTGTATTAGGTCAGAGATGGAGTTTTGTTCCTATTAAGAGTACTGCTACTGTGACATAAAACTCTGTGATGTAAAGTAAAGGAATATAGACAATAAAGTCAAAGTGTCTATGAAAACATTGTTCAAGTACCTTGTCTGTCTTCCCAACAGTTTTGGTGTTTGTTTTTTCCCTTATTTGCTGTGCTCCTTCCCATGATCTGTTTTGGTCACTCTCAACAGGAAGATGTCATTACAGTAGAGTTTCTTCAAATTGATGCAAGCTAATTTCTGCCAAGCAGAAATTGGACTTTGTGAAGGCTCGCTAGTTCTTGCAGCTCTTCTGATTTAAGCCACAGACACTAATGTAACATAAATGTTTAACAGCGCTTAGTAAATTGACTAGTAGGAACTTTACTAGCTCCAAGTAATACTAGAAACCAACACAGTGAATTTATGTAAAGCCTACAGCAACTCTGTGATCATGCGTATTTATACAGTTAACTAATCCAGAGAGTTTTCATCAGCCAGTCAGACACGGGAACATGTCACCCAGCTGCTGTGGCTGGTTCACTCATGATTTAGCTGATGAATCTGGAATACTTGCCACAACACTCAGTAATCACTTCAACAATAACTTCTTGGACAAACTGTTCATCAGACAATAACCTCAAACCACATAAGCTTCAAACTTTTAGTCAAAAAAAAAAAATTATTTTCTGTTTTCTAAGGGCTATGTTCTGTGTGCAAGTACTTGACTATGAATAGCTCACCCTGCCTTGCTGACCCATGGGCTGGGGCAGCGCCGTGAGCTGGCCCCGTGCAACCATCCCCACACAGCTCTGCCACTCACCCACTGACCCCGGGCACTCCCTGCTATTCCATCAATGCAGGACCGTGATCCCAGCCCTGCTCACATATTAGGCAAATTCATCTTTTTTTTTTTTTCTTTTTTTTTTTTTTAATGTTGCAGATATTCTCACTGTTATTTAGATGAAGAATAACAGACATATTGATGTGCACATAACTGTCTATAGCATTTCTGAATACCTCAGCGCCCTTTGAGGCCACGTATATGCCGGTTTGTTAAATCTGAGGAAAATTTCTCTCTTAGCATCATTTCACTGACTGGCTGCCTGATCCTTACTTCTTTTTTTTTTGTTTTTTAAGTGCAACATGAATTTGGGTGTAACCAAGCTACTGTGAGGTCCTGCTGCATTCAGGGGAGCCAGATTAAAATGGATGTATGAGCCAGCATTGATGCACTCAGAGATGGGCAGGTTGGACTGTAGGTAAGTATGATGCTAGTTTTTTCTGTGCTACATATAATTACATGATGTGTCCCCATGTGCATGGAAGTTAAACAAATTGTTCAGAGCTGCTGGTGCCAGCTTTGTTTTGAGATCCCCTTTAGAAGCTTGAACTTAGGCTGTCTTAGGAATTGTATCCAAACTTGTATTTCATATCAAAGCATGACATTATATAACATTTCTGCCATTCATGCAATTCTTTAAAAATTCTATTTACGTGGAACAAGTAAGTATAATCTAATTGGTAAGAAAACATTTTAAAAATAAATAAATAAAACTGAACTGCTGTTGCACCTTCATTGGAAAGACCAATCCTATGACTGGGCTGGTAAATGCCCCTAATCATTTTGCAAGGTTACAGTGTAGACTGTGGGCCTTAGAAAACAAATTTCCAGTCAAAGGCTCCATCAGTGATTTAATATTGAACAAGAAAATGACATTTATCAGTCACACCTGTTGAAGGTTATGCAGCCATATTTCCCCCATCTGTATATAAGAAGGGACAGATACTGTATTAACAGCTCAATGTGTTTCCAGACATTTTTGATCCCTTTCCTCGCACTGTTCTTCTATCAGGCAGTCAGCTAAAGTCAGACTCACCTCACTGGCCCAGCACAGCAGTCTGCTTTTAGAGGCAGGAAAATCCGAATCTTCACATTGCTGACCTTATTGTTTTCCAGACTATTGATTGCAAGTCATCGGGTTTCGGCAGTTCAAAGGGATCAACCTCTGGAAAAGAGAAGCAGAAAGAAGGAATGAACCCATATACAGGATGAGGACACTATTGCAACTGACTGACAAATGGCATTTGATTTTGTGTAGTGGGGATAAACAGCAATTAAAAGAGGTTCTCTAGTCTCTCGCACTGCACTGGAACACAGCCAACCAGAAGTGTGCAGCACATCAGAGTCCTCATGTGGTCTGCAGAGAAACAGGTATTGGCAAGGACCATGGCAAAGGCCACATGAGATGACTGTCCCCTTCCAGGAACTCCACATGGACAAGAAGCTCCATGTTTCTCCCCACAGGCTCAAGCCCAACTTACGCTTTGATCAAGAGAGAGTGCTAGAGTCACCACCTAAACCAGAGTGGGACAGGCAACGGGGTAGGAAACAAGCCCACCAGGAGAGGTTGCTCCAGGGGAGAACAACAGCAACAGCAGACAGTGGTGCCCAGGAGATGGCTGGGGGCTGCTGGGCAGCTTCCCAGCACCACCCGACTGCTGGCAATGGAAGGGCAATGGGAGCACACTGGGCAGACAGCCTGAATGCCCTGGAGGTGGGAGGAGGCCACCTTGGACAGACTCTGACCCCATGTCCCAGAACTCAGTGCCCTTACTTAGAGGTGGCAGGTGACCAACACTTCGCTCCACCTCTGGTGCAGGACAGAGGGAGCAGTTTTAAAGTTTTAAACTTGGAAAAAGGAATTTGCAAAATTTCATAAACACATCATGGGGATTTATTTAAATACCAAGTTCCAAAACTTGCATAACAAGTAAGTAGATGCAGATAATTTTTATGCATCTCACCAGCTCTACAAAGACCCATTTTTCAATCAAAGTATTAAAAATATGTTTCCTCTGCTGGGAACCATGTACCCAGGATTGTCAAATAGGGATTTAAAAAATAAAAATAAAATAAAATCCACAAGCTGGGAATACTTCCCAGAAACACTCACCTACTGCAATGAACTCATACTCTGTATTGCTCAGTATAACAATTAGTATAGCTGTACCAGTAAATGGGTCTGTACAGGCTATTTAGCTCTGCTGAGAAGCAGGATATTTTAGTCAGATGGTCAGCTGAGCTCAACTGGCAAAAACCCTTTGCTATATAACACATCTACAGCCATGTTCTTAATACTCTAGCTCAGTAACTGAGAAACATAGCAAACTTTGTGACCTTAGACCATGGATTGCAGGAGACCAGTCTCCCTGTCCCTCTCCGCAGCAGACATTTGGGCTGCACTGAAGTTCTGGCTATGCTCAGCAGCTTGTGCCACTCAGCTGTACCTCCTATTCCTTGTAAAAATCTATGGTAGCAAAATCCATTTTTAATATTTTTTTTTTTACTATATTTAAATTGCAGAGTTTGTTTGCCCTTTGGTTCCCTTCCTATTGTATGGTTAATTATTGTATTTACCAAAACCATGGAATCCAATGCCTGAAGCAGTGTATTCTGAAGGAGATTAAAGATAACAACCAGAAACACAGATGAGTAAAATTCTAATTTAGAGTACTGTCGTACTTGAAACTCTTGTCTCAGCCTGGAAAACTTTTCAAAACTAGGAAAACGGCAAGGATAACCAGTGGGCAACCAGGTCCTCCCATCTCTCATTCAGAGCTGTCACATTTCTCATCTCACAGACAGAAAAGTCCTGTCAGAAGATATCTAGCTGAGCTTTCTCCCCACCACCAGCAGCCCTGAGCCACAGCACAATGCAAATGCATATATTTCTACCAGCTTTTCTTTAAAGCATCCATTTTCCACCGGCCTGGCTTCTTTTTAATGTTGTTATACTTTTGGAATTTCCATTACACCTTTCATTCAAACAGAATTTTGCCTGGAAATGTTTTCATTTTGCCTGGAAATGTTTTCATTCCCACAAGAGCCAATGAAATGAAATTTCTAAAGTTACGTATAACTTACCAAGGTTTAGACTAACAACAGAAATAATTTGGAAAAGTATACCTCTCTGTTTTGGTTATTGACTGCTTCTACTACTCTTAATAAATATTTTGCAATATTGCTTGCAGTAAGAACTTTAAAACAACAACATTAGTTGTTTAAAACAACAACATTATGTCATGACACTAATTCAGGATGCACCGTTGGATATTAGACTTATCAGGCCTTCAGGACACATGTTAGGTCATGAACATCAAGCATATTTTTTGATGAACTATTTGCAAATTAGATGTATTCCAAATGTTTGCTCGTTTAATTAGAACATAAAAGATGGTTTCTTTGACTGGACCTTGTTTCTGACCCTTCTTGCCTGTGTGTGGTTTGTATTGTTCTTGGCTAATGAGATATAGGATATGTACTAAACATTTACACATTAAAGGCATCCTTCATTCAGCATGAAGGTGTTGATACATCAAGGATACCTCAAACATGCTGAGAATCCAGCAACTTGTCAGACAAATTAGCACCTTACCAATCGGGGGTAAAATTGAGTTTCACATTTCTCCCTAGGGGGAAGAAAAAAATCAAAAATCACTGTAGTTTAATGCTTTCTTTGTAAATATGAACACAAAAGGCTTTATCACCTCTGTAGTGTAAATTATAGCCCTCACTGACTACCTGATTTTTAATTCATTGGTTTTAAATGATCCCAGGCAGTTCAGAGCAAATCTATTTTGTCATTCCTTTCTTAGACACTTCCGTTCTTTTAAGTCTATTTTTTTACAAATATTTAAAACACTTCTGTATGTATTTAAATCTACACCTATATATTAAAATGGAAGAAAACCAAAGTCTTAAATCTGTATCTTCCACTAGCAGGAGGTTTTAACCCAAACTCTAAGGAGTATGTGGAATTAAGGGACTGTATAGCAATGAAACTATAAAGCTTTGACTTTTTTTTTCAACTGACTGGTGCTGAAAATCAACGCTTAGTACTTCAGGTTGCTGACATGAGACCTTCAGAGAACTGGGAAGACCTACTGTCAGATAATTCAGCCTGATAAAGTATCTTGATGGAATAACTGGGCTGAGGATAAGGCTAAGGTCAGCCATAGGTGCTGCAGACATTACAGCAGGAACCACTGAGTATCCTGTGCTTCTGTCACAAGCCATGGCATGGCATGTACTGGGAGATCATAGTGCATACTGCTACCTACACGAGATTTGAGGAGAGGAGGTTACTATCATAAACCTCAAAGACGGGAAATATTTATGCATCTAAAGGGCTTTCTGCAACTTACATAGCTGAAACATTAACCCTGCTATGATCTCATCACAAACACACATTTTCCAAAATTACTAGGTCAGCAAATCAAAGCAACCTATAACCAAAGCAAGAGGAGGCCTAAGGTTTCCGTAGAGATTGGGTCTGTACCTATAGGTCATGCTTCATGTTCCCCTTGGCAACTTCCTCATTCTCAATAGTCTCAAATTCAATTATTTATTTATTTAATTTTAAATACAGGAAAGAAATTAGTAGAGGACCTGTCTGGTTGCAATTGCTTGAAAATCCATCAAAAATTTAGGAACTGTCACCATGCTAATGAATTTTACCATCAAGCCCTCTTCCTTTATCATTAAAACCTAATATCTAAACAAAACATACATAGCATCCTGTTCCACAGCTGGACATCTGCTCAGTGTGATTGTGATCCTGCAGTCATAACTTCTCCTTAACTCCTGATGTCCTGCATGCGATCACCGGCATTCAAAAGATTTCAGGAACATGCACTACACCTTATTAAATCAATTACAGAATAACTGTCTGGCAAAAGAGTGTTACCATGAGCAGGTATTTAATTCTGAGGATGTTAATTCCTTCTCTGTAGGTGTATTTTTCTGAATTCTCAATACAAATAGTGAGTAGGGGTATTAGTGCCCAGCAGCTATAAGAAGGTAGACAAGGGACAGAGCTGCTGAAGCAGAGACATGGGATTGAACCCTGACTGCCTGGGCATAACACTGGCATATCAGACTTGTAAACCAGATTCTTATACCAAGAACTTCATACAGATATCCAGAGCAAATCAAAGATTTATGTTGTTCGTAGTATATGTTTGCATGGAATTTCAGAATATGGCTCCCGCTCAGTAATATAGATTACATATATTAAAACACCTGTACACTTTTGCCTTGAGGAAAAAAAATATCTCCAAGAAAAAGACATTGAATTTTTAAATCCTTAAGAGAGCAAGAAATATTGTTTCCCATTCATATAGTGACATGATGTATGAATATGCATTTAAGAGGAACTGATTTACAGACAAGATCCTGAATCTATAGATAAGTGTTTTAGCAGTTGAGTAAAACAATAATGGCCAGCACTAATTGGATGTGGTCTGTTGCATGGCTACTGGAATCAAATAGTAAAGAGGATCACAGTTCCTTATTAGTTAGGACCACCTAGGGTGAAGGAAAGCTTGAATGATCAAAGGAAAGACATTTTTATGCTATAAATGTTGATATGCTCTCGAGCTTTCCAGTATAATTTAGGATCCAGTGTGCATATTTGACATACTAACCACTGAACAGGGCAATGAGTGTGATATTAGACTACAAAAGTTTTGTTTGCTTGAAAGATAAGTGAATAATATTCAGTAATATTTTTCTATTCCCTACTGCATCACAAAATAATTTTATATTAGTTCCAGAGTTGAATGACTTCTTTTTGCCTAATTTGATCAAGATTAAATTAGCCTTTTTTCCTAATATCATATCATGAGAAATTATATCCAGCTTTCTCTGAATATCCAGTGATCACTGGATAGACAATGTGAAAAAGGACGTTATTTCTTTGTATAAATCCAAAGTAATCAGGCATGATTTTTTTACTGTTCATAACTTGGTCACACAGGCCCATGGAATTGTTTCTGTGTCTTGAATGAACAGCTGAAAAGTTTCAAAGAGAGTAATATGCAGTGTTTGTGCAGTATTTTTGGTCATACCTGAATTCATTCAAAGCAGTCTTTCCTTAAAACACTTTTGTGAACAAAAACCTATTCCCTTAAAATGTCTGTAAATACTAACAAAAACATAAACATGATTGAAAGGAGCTCTGCTTTGGAACTGAAGCACATTTGAAAAGTGAGGATTGTCTTGCAGAATTCAAGTGACTTTAATTACTAAGAGCACTTTTTCATTTTTTATGTATACCTGAAGTTATTTTCTTTTGTGTTGTTCAGTCTCCTGCCTTCAACAGGTCACGCCTTTTGATTATGTTATTCATCAAATAAAGTCTACTCAGTGCATATAGAAAAACCTTCTAGTTCAAGTGGAAGATGCTGGAAAGAAGTCAGCGTTAAGAAACTTAAACATTACTTAATTCTACCTTTAAAAAATATCATCTTAAATGATCATTAAATCAGAGTGGTGACCTGAGAGATCTTTCATTTAACATCATGGAGGGACATAAGCAGGAGACAGACACAGTCAAATAACAACAAGATGCTTCCAGTTAGGGCAAGTTTTACTGAGCAGAGGACAGCGGTTCATCTTGTGCTTGTTGCTGCTATTGAAATGTGGGAAGAAGGAAGACGGCATAACTGGTAGGAGGAATGCTGATTTCATTCTCTTATAATTGTCCCACACACACTGTGAAAGGCAGCATGGCCTTCTGCTCTGCTCTGATGCATTTATTAGTGTAAGCTCATGGTCCAACCATATATGCATTTCAGACTGAGGTATCCTCCATATAAACCAGTTTAGCACTTCCTTCTGAAAGCTCTTCAGAACTCTTGACCCAACCACCTCTAAATTCTCCAAAATCACTAGGACCTTAAGGGGTTAATTACCATGCTATAACAGGAATTATTTTTATATTTAATATATCATGTTTATACTATATGTTTAATACTTTATATAAAGAGAATATATTCAATGTCTCCTCACTAAATAAGCAGCATGCATTAACTGGAAAATATTCACAGGCTTTGGGTTTAGGTTCTCTGAAATCTGGAATTAAGCAAATAGATTTAATATAAAATGGACAGTTTTCCAACTAGAAAAGTTGCCTTCTCCTTGTCATTATCTAAAACCTAGTACTTTACTCCTAAAATGTCCAAATGTCTTTGCTGCAACAGCTTTCCAGAAGCTTAAGAGAAGAGTAAGCTGGTGCGTATGACCAAATGCACAACTACAAAGTCACCATTACTTCACAGAGCCCTCAATCTTTGTATAGAGGTGTCCCAATCAAAAGCAAAAGTTTACTTTTCCAGATCATTTAAAAACCTTAATCCTGTGAAACACTAATACAGAATCAGGAATGAGCCTACCACCTATATTCAAACTGAAATGACCTTTCGAAGGTAAAATAACAACCCTGGTTTAGAGTTCAAGAAGAAAGCAAAATACCCACAGTCAGATTTGGAGAATTGATTTAAGCCTTTGGAAGCAAACAGAGGTTGGGTTTATCAACTCTGAACCAGACTCATGTTTAAGGTTCAGACCTCATTAGTTTTGGCTAGGAATGCTCTCTAATTACTAAAAGAGTTTTCTCAAGTTGCACTTTAGAAATTCATCTCTCTCTCTTTTTTTTTTTTTTTTTTTTTTTTTTTTGTAATCTGTAAAGTATTCATAAAAAGCTAAAAACTGTGGGAAAATTAGCATTGATGGATGTTTTCTTACCCTCCATCAGGAAATGATGTACTTGAAACTCATTACAGATCTTCATAGAAACTCTGCTGAATGTGCCTTGGGCTTTGTGCTGATCAGCACACACTGAGCTTACTGCATAATTTATCTCTCTTGTGTCACATTTAATGTATAACATGTATTTCCTGTTAATTATGAAAATAAAGATGCGTCCTTTCTTTTAGAAACATAATCAAGAAATTACTACAGAAATTAGAAAACATGGAGTTGTGTTCTACCCATTTTACATGATTTTTGTTTAAGTCAATATTACCTCCTATGCAGAAACAAGAGGAAAACATCGCTCTGAGAACTCACCAAACACTCTGCTGTTCCCTGTGCACCAGGCACAGCCTCTCTTGCAGCCACACAGAGATACTTAAGTGGGATCCCTGTTGTCCTGATGGCCACCAGGGCCACCCTTCTAATTGTAGCTGTGGGTCATCATGGGGTCCCCTTAACTTTCTTTCTCACAGTGAGGTTTGCATGTTTTTATGTCTTTGTTCATGGATGTCAACGAAACATTAGGCACCCTGTATCTCATTTTCCTCATCAAAGGTTGAAGATTATTCCATAATATTCTATTTTATTTCACCCATCCATCTATATGAGTCTGTTCGGCTTCCCTTTCCAAAAGAATGAAAAAACAAAAATCCCATCTCAGCATCATACCCACGCTAAAACATCTTATGAAGTTATATTGTCTGCCACTCTGAAAGGGAAGGAGTAAAGAGATGAAGCAAGAGGAGGAAAGGAGCAACACTATGAACCTGAAAATTCACCTTTCTTATTTGGAATAACAAGGGGGAAGGGGAAGGCTCATCTGTACTCACTGGTGCATTCAGTCCCTGTATTTCACCAATATACTGATTATTCTGCTTTGGATCCAGCAATCCCTTGCTGGGATTATTTATTTTGTGGCTGGTGAGGCAACTGGGTTAATATTACTTTCACAGTTTACACTAGCATCATATCAATATTGTTTTTTTTAAATATCTTTACTAACTACCAAGGCAAGGTTGAGCCTATCCAATAGATGTAGCAGATGTATTCTAATTGTACTATTGGATCGCCTCTCTTGGAGTACGCTCAAGTATAATAGCATGCAGTTCCCTGAGGAAATCATCTACATTTTCTGATCATAGGTATGTACTGCACTTTTCAAAATGTAAACACAGGTAGCTTAAGGCCTACCTCAAACACAATGGCTCAATAGGGGCTGAAAGGCACATGAGGACCATGGGATAACCTGAATGGAAGGAAGCAAGGTAGCTGTCCTTTGCTCCAGACAAGTCTTGTTCCTCTGGAAAGTTTGATGGGGTCCTTGGAAACAGTGTATGATCTCTCACTTGTGTGGTGGCCCCATCATTCTCCCAATGAAGAAACTTTCTGTGACATAGGCGATACTCCCTTTCTAGTCTTAGCCACATGGAAATCTTGGTTCATAACTGCTTAGGTCAGTAAAGTTGGCTAGCTGCCTAGAGGAATGTAAAGTTGTGTATCACCAATAGTGCTAATGATCTCTGGAGAAACAAGTAAGTCTGGATAAAAAGACATATTATTAGCAGAGGTGCTGGGAAACCAGGATAAATACCCATTTCCCCAGCTGTGCAAAGGCCTGCAGCAGAAATCCACCAAAATGTCCCTGCAGGATGAGAGCAAGCTTTGGTAGTGTCTTCAGGAGGTTTCATCTTCACTGTTCCTTATACAGATATGAAAATGAAATTTAACAGCCGGAGGTCTGTAACAGCCAGAGGTCCCTGTTTAACCGGGATCTGACAGTAAAAAGAAAAAAAAAAAGGAAGGGGGGGAAGGCCTGAAGGAAAAATATCATTCTTACAGAGATGATCTCTATAAGAAATAAAAACAGGCTTGGAAGAAAGTACTTTGTTTTTTGGTTTGTTTGTTTCTTTCTTTAGCCTTCTCCTTCTTATTGACACTTAAAACAATATACTACCACAAATTACTGTAGCATCTGAATTTCTTATGGTGGGCATACTTCAGCATCAACTTCTAGAGTCACATGATTGTGTAAAATAATCCAGTACTTATTGAAAAATATCATCTATACTCATGATCATGGGGAAAACGTGACTTAGAACATGACTTCTAAAACCACAAGGCCTGGAAGGTTAGACATGCCAAATGTTATTAAAGTGGAGGAAGGCAGTGCTGCAGGTGTTGGGATATAACTTTTATCTTTCCAAAACCAAAAATACCTCTTAAAAATCACTGGGATAAGCAGTCACTCCTTCCTTTATGGATAGCTGAAGAATGCCACTTCAGCTTGTTTAGAAGGTGAAGATGTAACCCGTTGCTAAATAATGTAAGTGAACATGAAACAAGCTGTAAAAAAAAATCATGAAACATGCTTCTATGAATGCAGGGATTTTACACAGTCATCTTGCAATAAACACTTTTCCCATCACCTTAGCATTTCACCTCAGGGCAAGTTCATAGATTTTTTTCAAGGTATTGATTCTTTTGTGTATTCTAAATGAGATTTAAGAAATAATTATTTTTATTTTTTCATCTCTAGCTCTCTGTTTTGGAGTTCATTACCTCAGCACAGCCCATTTCATTATTATACACTACACTTGTAATACATTTCTTCAATAGTTAAGCTTTTTTTGCCATTAAAGGTGTTTAATTTCTTTTGGCACTTTTTTATGTGCTGTAAGTTCGTTTACAGCATTAGAAAAAGTAATAGAATAATTAAGACACATTCCATGCTAGAAGTCTACCTGTTCCAAATGTGAATCATTTTTCCTTCCAAGCATAAAACCTTGCATTGTTTTGTTTTTCACCCTCAGGTTTCTTTCACTCTTCAATGGAGTAAACAGTGAGACTGATTTTTTTTTTTAATATATCTGTGCTGATCATTTCTCCTTTGAAGTACTGTATCTTATTTGCAAGAATATTTTATATAGGAGCTGAATTATTGATAGACAGCCTTGACATAACATTTAGGACCAAAAATGTTGCTATATTAAACTATATTGTATTTCTTTCAGCTCAGCTCATAGAATAGTTTGATTTTTGTAGTTTTGATCACAGAGGTTCTGAAGTCAGACAAATCAAATTGAATCAGATCAAAATGTACATGTGCTCCTCCTCAGTCCCGCTGAAGAAAGACTCCACCAATATCTAAATTAAAGAGGAAAAGAAAGTCTACCTTCCCTGTAGAAATAGGCAGCTCTTCCCATCCCAGCCTTTTAAATTAAAGAATTCCTGGCCTACATAATTACATTGCTCTAAAAGTTATGTATATATTGTAAAGCTTCTACATAATGAATGCATGAGGGAGTTTTAAATACAAATTAGTACAAATGGTTCTCAAAATAATATTTTTTCAACATTGTCTAAAATTTCTGTGCACACAGTGTGATTGAAGACAGACAAACTCAGGAGATCTATCCAGACCCCAGCCAGCACCACACAAACGTGCTCAGTTTTCCTAAGCACTCATGCTCTCTTCTGGATCCAATTTAAATTTACCGTTAACTATCATTACTGAAAAGAACAACAGAAATATGGTCTGATTCTCAACCTATCCAAGGTTCAACTCCGGTCTTTTAATGGGAACAAAAGTCCATAAGCATAACAGCGCTGGGTCAGACCACAGGGGTAGCAAGTTTACCATCCTGGATCCAGCACTCATCAGCTGTTGATTATCATGGAAATAGGCCTTTTTCAGTCAGCTGAAGATAAGAGTTAAAAGTATCCCTACCACCAAAGACAGTAATCTTTTGCTTCACCTACCCATAAAGTAGTGCAACAGTTTTCAGCTCAAATTATTTTCTAGACTATTCAAAAACAGTATTTCCTCTGCCACTATCATGAACAAAATTTTGCCAAACTTTCTTGATTCATCACAGGGCATTTTCCCTTAATATGCATCTTGTTTTTTTATGTTTGAAAACATCTGTTTTTTGGTGTGACTGCTTTGTAGAACAGGTAGTACAGAAAAAACTTTTCCTATATCCCTAGGACATCACCTTGAATCCAGAGACTCCTTAAACACAAGTCCCACCAGTCAATTTACTTGCTTTGCCTCCACATCAGGGTTACATTGCCTACATGTTTCTCTCTTGAGAATGAGAAAACAACCTGGAAGAAGAGCAGAAAAGGCAGGCTCGCTAGAGGTGGCAGTCATTGCCTTGGCAAATGGTCTGACAGTCAGAGAGGCATTAAGCAGCTCTTTGGGAGTCCTTTACTCAATGGAGACATACCACCAAAGGGTGATTTGGAAGAGTTAGATTAGAGGAATCTCAACTTCAGCATCATATTAAATAACCAGAAACTAATGCCTCCTGTACCAGACTGTTCTTCCTCTTGAAACAGCACGTCACTGTGCATCATGGAAATGAAACAGCAGATGTTTCCAAATATAGAGCAAGATTCACTGTGCTAGTCAGCTGTCTTCCTGGACTGCAGGCATACATTATAACTGTAGGCAGAAAGCCACTTTGAAAATACCTTACAAAATTGGGGAAGAGATCTAAAATTTTAAATAATGAAGATATTCAAAACATTTACAGCTGATATTTGAAAAACACAGAGTGGGGGAGGTGTGACTGTTAGGAATATCATTCCTCCAGTGAGTCCTTTCAGCTAAATCCCTGCAGAGAGTCCAGCTGAATGTCTGCAGAAGAATTTGACACTAACTTCAATGGTAGTCATTCAGTGGGTGCTAGCTGATGAAAGATACGGAGCTCTTAGAGTAAGAATCCTGTTGAAAACCTGTGGCAGCTTTAAAAACAAAACCAGGTAATGGTTTCCAAAAAGGAACAAAGTATATTGTGAACTTGATACTCCTCTCAATTTATAGTTGATCTTTAATCTGTGAACCCACCCACAAAACAATTGCTAGTTGTTTTTTATTGTATATCTCCTTGAAACAGAGAAGGCAATCGGTGATATGATGTACTTTCACTATGTTAGAAATAGCTTTGCAATTTGGAAGTGGTGGAGAGAAAGTATGAGCTCGTTTAGGACCATCTGTCTTCAACATATACTGTATCAGATTATTGTTTATTTAGTTAGGAGAGGTTTTTTTATAAAAGATGGGTATAAACCATGCATTTCCATACATGGACAGAGAACAAATTCTTTAAATTAAGATTGATGGTGACAGCAACTACATGGAGAAATAATATTGAAATTACAAAAGGACTTGGCCTCAGAATTTGCATGGATACAAAAGATTCCTGAGGTTTCCAAAATATATGTCTGTCTCGCTCTCCAGGCTGCTGTTTTCACCAGCTCTGAAATTAGATGAAAATCTCATGATTCCAATCCAATGAAGGTAATATTGTTACTTTTCAGCAGGACAAGAGTCACCATGGGATACCTTTCATTGAAGAACAGAGCATATTGAGAAACGGTCAATATTGGGAATAGGCTTCAGGGTGGTCTTCTGTAGAGAGTGAAAAGAGAAGGCAAATCCATAATAATTGTAACTTCAAAATTTGAACGTTTTATTGGCATGGTGCCTTTTCTCATATGTACACTGCAAAATAAAATATTCCGTGGAATTCTCAGGATCACAACATTTCACTTAAATTAGAAGAAAACTCACACTGTGGTGTGAAGGACCATAATCTCCTGTTATTTACACATACGTTTGCTCAAGTAGGTCCCTTTTACTGACATTAGATCTATTTCCTCTCTTTTGTAACACTGTTTGTTAGATTTTAATTGCAATGTCAGAAACAGAAAAGATTTTTGTTGTTCTTGGTTTGTTGTGATCATTCCACAATGAAGATTTAGCATTTATTTAAACTGGATGACCCAATATATTCATTTCAGCTGCTAGATTGACTGTCACTGAGTTGTCAAATGCCTGTTATGAATAGTATACAGAAAGAGAACAAGTTGACCTTGAACTCTTTAAATGTTTTATGAATAGTACCCATTTCCAGAAAAATATGCATGTTTTCCAGATTTGCTCTTTTTGCTTTTCTTAAGGCTGTTACCAGTAATAAATGCCTTTCATCTTACTCAGATGCTTGTTACATAGAAGGTTTGGGAAGGGTAGAACAACATTTTAATGATGAATTTAGTGCTCGTGGATTGTAAAGGATTGATTATATTGTATGCTGAATTCCTGGACCTCGCCAAAGGCTATGGAGAATATTGTGGCTATAATGCTAGCATTGCTTTGTAAAACCAGTCTAATTCTGTTTTATAATCTTCCATTACTGGAATGATTTGGTCTTGGTGACTATTCCTTCCTCTTTATTGTCACCTTCATTGTCAAATGAAATCAGAGTAGATAATGCTCTTTAAATAGAATAAAAGAAAGCAATCATAGTTTTGATCTGCCTAGCTCACACAAACCTGTGCATTATTTCCAAACATAAAAACATGACCTTAGCACCTCCAGCTGGTGCTGGAAACATTAATTCTCATGCATGTACCAGAGAAGACTGCAGGAAAGTGTGGCAGCTAGCAATATAGGATCCAGGTCAGAGGATCCAGGTTCTAACAGAGAAGCACACTAAATAGAATTAATTTAAGACACTTGTGCTCAGCACTGGATTTTGATCAAACACTTCAAAAAGTAAAAAATAGCAGCTAATTTACTCTGCCATGAAATATATTGGTTCCTTTTCAAATACATTGGTTCCTTTTCAAAAGCTACTTTCAGCTCTTTCAGAATTTGTGGACAAAGTGGTTTCTAGCTAATATATAGTTTTAAATGCTTTTTTGAAAGCCTCTTGCATGATAGAGTTCATAGCAACAGCTTCTGCTACTGCTTTAAGAGCACAATAAGGTTTAATAAGAAGGATGCACTTCAGTTCATAGATTGCTTGTTTTCTGCTTTACTTTATTCATCATAATCCTTACCTCACCTCCTCTTAGTTAAAAAAAAAAAAAAAAAAAAAAAAAGGAAAAAAAAAAAAAGAAAGAAAGAAAAAAGGCAGTGACCGGTATTGATCTTCTCTATCCCAAAGCAGGTTCCCTTGATCTGGATCGAACCTGTCTCTGTCAGTAAGAGTTTTTCCAGGAGACAGTTCTATTTAAAATGTTTCACAGGGCATCTAGCTATTTGTTCATTTGTTAGGAATGGTGGAAGAGACTATAATAGACAAGCAGCCTCAGCTGGCTGCTGGACGTAAGACTAGATCCAGTCATATTACAAAGACAGAATATACTTTCTGTGCAATGTGGAAAATAGTTTTAAGATACATCTTGACCCAAGACTTCTTAAAGAAACCATTATCAATATTAATTGAAATTCAAAATGCCCTTTGGGATTTCACTGCAAACATTTTTACTCTAATGCTGGTTTTGATGCTATGAATGAGAGGTGAGTGGTTGCAGTACAGTATACATGATAGCTATCAATTCCACACCACAAGATCTCTCTTCCAGGTGAATGTAACAGGAAATATGTTTTCCTGCAGAACACATACCCTGCCACATACTCAGTAAGTCTGGGAAAAGGAGCCTCTGAAACAGAGTCTCATTATCATCTTTTTTATCTAATGAAAATGATCTTTGTGGTTTTTAAAGCACTTCATCTGAAGGATAGCTTCAACTGAACACTGATATTCACAAACAGGAGAAAGAATGTGTGGTGCAAGTGTAGTCCAGACTGTCGTGTGTCATTTGTAATATCAAAGACCACTAAACTCACTTGGAGAGGCAGAGTGCCCGTCCCACATTAGACATGGTGAGAAGAAACCTGAGACCTGTTCCTTTTCTTCTGACACACTTACAAGACAAACACATGCTCCATTAAAAATAACACAGGTCTGCTCTGCTCTGTTTCCCTCCCATGTGTCTGACTTAAAAATATGCCTCAGTTCACAGTGTTATGCTTATTAAGATATAGTATTACTGCTCTGCAATGAGCCACTTCAGAGGACACAGCAGGGAAGTTGGCTCCCATTGCACTAAACAGGGCAGCCCCTTCAAACCCAGCGCTGGAGCAAAACACTCTCCTTTTGCAACACTCTCTCATCTTGCATCTGGAGCTTATTCTTTTATTTTTTTCTCCTCTTTTTCATGTTATTTTCTTGAGTCATGACAGTTCCACCTCTGAAAAGCTGTAGTGACATAATTGACACTCCCAGCAGTTGGGACTGGGAGCACTAGAAAGCCATGTATTACATTTGCTTTTCTCTGCACAGGTCACTGAGCATCCAGTCTGATTTTAGCACATCTTGTTGCAGAGAGCTTTTAATGCTAATTTGTTACCTTTATTTAAGAATAGTCTGCTGATGGGGAGAGAACCTGTATGCTGCCTGAACATTAGATATTATTTTGACCTTGCTTTATTCCTGCAGTAAAATGTGATCGCATGTTGCAAATGCACCATTATTCATACGTTAACCAACAATAGGGGCAACCTAGACCACAACTCTAAGTGGAAGATGAGAGTATGGAAATGATGTAGGGTTTGGGTTTTTTTGTTTGTTTGTTTGTTTTGTTTGTTTGTTTTGTTTTTTTTTGGTTCAGCTATATAAAGGAACTCACGTGTCACTGTTTTTTTGCAATAAAAAACAATACATCAAAACGTTGGTATTAAATAATGTAGAATACCACTGAACATGTGGGGCTATACACAAAGCTTGCAGTTGAAACAATAAAAAGATTGATGTGATTAGCTATATGGTTCCAAAAGAAGCAGATTGGAAAATTAGTCTGCTTAGTATCTTAGTAATAAAGACAGTTTACGTGGGTTTGTTGCCCAGCTTCTTTGAATGAACGTGGCACAGCACATGCTGGTTTGGGAATGAAGGGCTGGCAGTTTTTCCCCGGCAGGTTAGCTAGCCAGAGATTCCTCGCACTGAAATTACCAGTGAACAGCCTGACCCCAAGGGCTGGATTGCTGTCATGTGGCGGTGGCTGTGAATGTTTCAAATATTTAGCACTTATGCATACATTAGCTCATCTTAATTGTTTTCCTTCAAAATGCCTGCAGAAAAGAAATTAGGGGAATCTGGTTTTAAAGTGTTACAGGTTTTTGTGACACATTCTTTTTAAAGACTTTATGCTTCTGCAAATTAAAGTATAAGATTTTGGTTTTGTTTTTATCAGAGCAGAAAGTTTATCACAAATTAAGAGCATCTGAAAACTTTCTCTTTTTCAGCATAAATCAATCAGCATTTCTTTTTTTCATTTCCAGTCTGAATTACTATTGTAGCTGAGGGCCTCCATTCAGAAAAAATAATTTATGAAAGATATTTTATCATGAAATAGAGCAGCTGAAGGTTTGGCCTGGGTATTTTTTTTTACTCCTTATCAAATCCTGCTTCCCATCCCAAAAGAGCAGGGACTTCATTCTTGTCCTGTGTGAGCCTCTTTTTAAAACTGAACCATGTTGTCTAAAAATGTCGTCTATTCACTCCATAACCACTGACGCAGGTCTCACACCTCCATACTTCTCTCAAAAAAAATACTGCCTAACAACAACATTTTGATGCTTCATGTGTATTTCAAACATTTACTGCAAATTTTTATGTCTGCATTAAGTCCCTTAGCCTTGGACACACAACTAAGTTTTTTTGAGCTGCCCCAGTAAGGATTCACACAAGGAATTTTTTCATAAATTCACGTGCTAGGATAGGTAAGTAGGTTCCCATTGTGGGGTTAGACAGCCCAAGGAACTTCACACCTAGTCTGGTTCACGTTATGTATATCAAATGGTTTTATTCTCGCACAAAAGTCAACAGCTCAGGCAAAACTAGGAATGGTTCAATGCCGCCAAGTCAATATTCACTCTGGAGACTTGAGCGCAATAAGAAAGTCTTTCCCAGAGGGGAAGACAGGAGAGTCTCTTAAGAGTCCAAAATAAAAGATAACCTTGAACTGCACCCAGCCTACAGTACAGCGGTACCCAGCAAAGCTGCACTGGGGCCTGCCAGTATGTCACTGCATCTACAAAATAAAGCATATGCAAGTCCAGCTGACAGAGCACTCCAAAATGCTAACCTGGTAAGACAAGATGGAAAGGAAAGTTTCCAGATGAAATTTAAGAACACAAGTTAAAAAGAGTTAATACTTTCTTCGAATAAGGAAGAAGAAAACAGAAGAGGCTGTGACTTGGATGGCACTGACTGAGGCAAACAGAAGAGCTAGAAAACCACGATGAATGTGAAAGGGTTTTTCAGTGCATTTTTTGCTGAAAGCTCTATTAAAAAATACAACAAAAGAGAAAGAATGAATAATAATAGTCTCAGACTTTGAGAAAATAGCCAGAGCTCTGGAGACTTACATAAGAAAGATATTTAGGATGTCCAGAGGGGTGGAATTACGTCTGTCATGAAAGGAAGCAGTAAAGATATAACTAAAAATTTGAAGAAAGGCAAGCACTAAATGTAAGAGACATGCATCAGCAATAACGGGAAGATGCTGCTGTGCAGGTGTTCAGGCAAGAACGATACAAAAGCAAACAAGACAACTGCACAGTGGCTATCCAAGAAGACAATTTTGGATTAGTTTTTCATGCAGAATGGGATGGCTAAATAAGACTCATGGACTCAGGGAGCACTTAAGCTTTTTCTCATTTATCAGAAGGACCACATTACTTTACAATCATTGCAATAATCAGTATTTAAAATTAATGTAATAAGGGGATGGAAAAGCCATTTTTACAGGGTACTTGTACATGTAGGCACACCTTTTCTCCAGAAAGTCTGCAAGTCCCACAAAAGGCTCTAAACATTTTGTTGTCTGTAAATGATCTCAAATATTTAGTCAGTATATCATTTGATCAATAAGCAACTTGTCTAAAGCTCTCTAAATACCAGCAGAGTCGTTGCCCTAGGCTTTATTCCCTTTTTGCCCAGAAATATATGTAGATGATTTGTCCAAGTTAAATCTGATTACTCAGATGCCAGGATATGCGTTCTCAGAAAAAGATATATAATTTTCCGTTGAAATATGTATAGCATTTATTTTATGAATTTATATTATATGAAAATCTAGTTTTATAAAGGATTAAATTGTCCCCAAAGTGTATACAAACCCATTAGCATATATGCATTCCTTCATTTTATTTCTGAGTGATAAAAAAGCTAGATACCAGATACCCATCTTCTGGGTACATGAAGACCTGAGAGTCTGGAACCTCTCTCCCTGCTTAGGTGAATCATTCCTACCCTTCTTAATTGTTCTTAATCTACATGTGTCTAGAAAAGTTTAAAAATATGAAATATATGAAGATTGAGCAAAGCCTAGGGAATTGGAGGGATAATGGAGGACAGAAGGGTAAGAAAAAATGTTATTTTCTATTTCTCAGTGGTAAAAGTCCTGATAAGGTGGATGTTTGTTTACATTCCTCAGACATGCCCTCTGTCTAACATTGTGAGTCTTTGGTAAACACGAGCACTGATATGACAGGCACCTATTCAGCTTTCTAATTATGTAAGTACAAATATCTATGATTTGGTTTTTAGCAATTTCAAACAGTAGAAATGAATCTGATAAGAAAGGGAAAAGGTGAATTTTTATATGCTAATTCCCTCAGGAGGCAGGGAGGGAGAGTTAAGAAGAAATGTTTGTGATCTTAAAGGCAAACTGGCTGTCATCTTGAAAGACATCTATAAAAATAAGTGATTAATAGAGATGGAAGTGAATTGTTTTTCCTCAATAATTAAAATTTTAGGGTGATTTGTTTTGTTTTGTTTGTTTGTTTTGTTTGATTGTTTGTTTGTTTGCTCATCTGTCACTCAAATCATTCGCGGACAGTAAGAAAACCTTCATATTAAAGATTCTTTTTTCGTATCATTGAAATGAATGTATGGAGCAGCTTTTAGGTCAGATCCAGGAATGGATGAAGAGCATTTCCTGGTCAAAAATGAGGCAAAATGAAACCAGAATCTTGGCATCCCCTCTTCCTTCTCAAGCTGATGGCTCCTTGGCACACTGATATACACGTACCCACAGCTGCCTACCTCAGTTGGCCCACAATGGCTGCCTTGACACAGAGATTCACTTGGCAGATGTTTACTTGCATCACCTTCAGGAACCCCAATGAGTTACCTTGACTGAAAGTCAAGCCAAAAAGATTCAGTGTTTGCCCCCTTCGGGTCCCATTCTGTCTCCTCAGCAGCACACCACTCCACTCAGATCAAAAATCAATTTAGTTGCAAGGTCACATGGAAATTCCTCGCAGCGTGAAAAACTCATGACTCTGTCTTAGCAGTGGCCTTTGGATTAAGCAAACAATTGACCACCTAAAAGCGCTGGCCGTACTTCACATGCAAAGAACCTCATGTCCATCTTCTCTTCAGTCAGAGTACAAAACTTGGAAAACACTTTATGTTGCAGTCAATCAAGCTCAGGACACATCCACTGTTGGCACTCCAGCTGGTTTTGCTCTGGTTGCATTTGCTGCAGTTCACTAGTAAATTATGACCACTTGTACTGGCTAACCGCTGAATTACAGCCTTCCCTTACGTATGCACAAAACAGCTCAGATGATGTTCTATCTAAGTAAGGGGAAAAAAAGAGTTACTTTTTTTTGGTTAGAAAGTTGGTTTGGGGGGTTCTTCTCCCCCTCCTCCACTTTGGTCAGTTGTTTTCTTTCTTCTTTAATTCTTGTATTTTTCAAATTTATGAATAATTGTGAGGACTTGTGATGCTGATCTATTGTGATGATTTGTCAAAACATAATCACATAACGCAATGCAGGCCAAGATTTAATTGTGCTCTAATTGGAGCCCTCATAGCCTTAAAAAAATAAAGCAGAGGAGATTGTTTCACTTGCAACTGTGGGCTACAGACATAATAAGTGGCCCTGTGATGAGCTATCATCGAAGAAGGCCCACCAGATGGGAGGCATGAAACAGAAATGTTGTTTATTTCTGCAATCAAGCCAAAGTGAGCTGACAATCCTGGATGAAAAACTTTCTACAGAACTTTTACACAGAGATCAGAGACTTTTTCTTGGGACATACCACCTGGGAATTTGTGATCCTTGTTCCTACCACAGTTGTATAACTTTAACATCCCACAGAGCTGACAGACTTTGACACTAACAACTGTGCAGGGAGTAAAACAGATTTACAAGTGGCAGTGACCTTTTCATCAAGGGAAGTAAAGTAGACTTGAATCCACCGTACCCCCGACTCACAGTCCTGACAACATCATTCAACATACAGTAGGAAAAGCACTTCAGCAAAAGTTTATGAAAGTGACATTGACACAGCGCAGTACATTAAATGGATCCCACCAACATGCCATGAGTTTTAAGTAGTATCTCTTTTTTTTTTTTTTTTTTTCAGTGAGATTAGACGTGTTTGCTACTTAAAATCTTTAGTGTATTCTGGTACTCAGCAACAACAATTAAAATGCTGCAGTATCGGTACCTTTTTAGTTATGAACGTACATATTTTGACCATCCTTCTTCCAGTAAAAAAATAAACAAATAGAAATAATCTGTAATTGAATGTTCCTACCATCATTTCGTTCTTATCTTTGACCCCCATACTTCTGTGCAGCATGGACAGGCCTTATTCACTATCTTGGATCTTGTTACCCTAGCAACTAATAGCCAAGCTGCCTTCAAAAAAATATGGAGGTGGCCTCTCTGATTTTTAAAGGAAATTGACTACTTTAAAGGCAGTGAACACCTGTTTTAATTGCACTGTTCATGGTTGAGAATCTCTCTTGTCATTTTTTCAGAGATAATAGCAGTTTTACTCAGCTATGTGGTTTACTGCATAGAAGCAGTAAAGCAAAACTTCTGTCAGAAACCTCAAGCATGGCTGGTTTATTCTTAGGTATCTAAAACCAGAAACTAGGTCTGCATCTGCTTATTCAAAGTTTTTGCAATTTCAATGTGATTGAAAAGAAAGGCTATTCTTTTAAGCTTCTGTAAGAGTAAGAGCAGTTTACTAAGAAAAGTTATACAGTTAATGAAGATACTCTGTCCTCAGAAGAAAGAAAATTGTTGGACAAATTTATGGTAAAGCAAATTTTTCCTATTGATCAAGCCCTAGAGGGGCATTAACAACACTTAAGGGAACAAACTGCAGAAGATGGCATAACTGACACATAAAAAAGACTCGGCAAGAGAGCTGAGCAGGGCTGGTAGGAAATGGAACACTTTAACATTACAACCCAGTCATACCAAGGTCCATTGACCCTGTACTCATTCCAGATAATTAATTTACAACACATTAAACCTCTGTGTGAAGAAGGATGTTATGCATCAGTTGCGTAGGAATAAAA
Organism: Aythya ferina; assembly: GCF_964211825.1. Taxonomy (NCBI): domain Eukaryota; kingdom Metazoa; phylum Chordata; class Aves; order Anseriformes; family Anatidae; genus Aythya; species Aythya ferina. Next base: position 7,629,706 of record NC_140304.1, on the reverse strand, counting down.
AGTGTTATTGATTTAAGATTTCTACTGTATCCTGCACTGACAGAAAGAAACAATCTAGTGGTGTTTTAAAGACAAAAAAAAACCTTTTCTGAAGGACAAGTTTGCTAAATAAGTGCACTTTACACTACATTTAACTGAAGTATTGTTGACACCCTAAAATAAATGCTGTTAGGAAAGAAACCCTCAGCATAATTAGGAGACTATGGCATGACTGGATAGTATTGGCATTCGCTCTAGGAATCAAATGCTTGTAGGTGATAATGCTCTCTTTTACAGTAAGAGTTTAAAATAGAAAAACACATTGACAAATATTATTTAATGAATAAAATATGAGTGAGACAAAACCGTTAATACAGTACGATACCTAATGAGAATCAAGCCCATTTTCCTCGTGAAAATGTGCATTGTGCACTTAACATGTAAAAGAAGGAAATAGTTGCAGACTGGCAAAGTTCTAAGACACAAACCAGGACTTGCTTCATTGACAGATTCTTTTTTCTGTAATTAAATTACAATTTTCAGATGAAAATTCAGAAAATTCAGAATTTCAGATCAAATGTAATGTGGCTAGCACTTCTTACTGCAGTTTCACTTCTCAGGACCTTGGGACACTATTAAAGTTTGCCCTGTATTACTCACAGCTTTCAGCAAATATCTGCTTTCAAGCTCCTTTAAAACTTTCAGTGGTTAGAAAGAGATTTGAATCAGTCAACAGGCAATATGCTCCCAATCCATGAAATTCAGTTTCACACAAATAATACAAAGAGAGAAAACACAGAAGGGTCTGGAATTGATCTCAGACTGAACTACAATGATGTCACAATAGGGAGAGAAGTGTTAACTTCCTGGTAAAAGGACAGATTGTGTTTGCAGTTTGGTAAAAAATACCCAGAAAGAGGTTATGGACAATCTAAAATGAAGCCTGAAATTTTGCAATGAAGGGAAGTTATTCCAGCTGAATTGAAACCAATATGGGAGCACTGCAAACAAAATACTACAGTCAGTACAAGTACTAAAAGGCTCATAGCAAAGTGTGAAGAATCTGGGATATAAAAGCAGGAGAGTGCACAAATCCCACAAATGAACTCACACACCAAGGCAGGTAATGCGAACCAAGACAATCCTTAGTGTTCAGAAGATTTAAGAACTGCAGTGTACGTTTCTCTGCAAGAGTTTGTGAGCGTTTGCAGGTAGACACAGTATGGGTAAAGTGTGTGACAGCAGCAATATTAGATCCAGGACTCTTTTGTACAAGTCTAGCACATTGCCTCAGGACATAAAGAAGTGACAGCCTGAAAGCCAGCCGCAGGAACACAAACAATATGATGGCAGCAACAGGGATACCAGTGCTACTAGAAAGGGTGCACACATCAGTGGTGAAAAAACTTGAACTTGAAAAAGAAGGAATTAATTAAAAAAAAAAACTTTTCAGCATTAAACTTGTCTATTTATGAACATCTCCAAGAAATACATGGTGGTTTCTCTCAATGGTACAGTCAAAACTGTAGTCAAGTGCATTATTCATCACGGGTACTAATAAAAAATTTAATGTCAGTGCTCTCAAAGAGTGAAGGGAGCCTTTGGCCTTAGTCTACACATGTAAAAAGTTATGTATCTTATTTATAGAAAGCTTATGTTAACTGAAACTGGCTATAAACTACTTATTGCCATTCCCAAAAGGAATCTGATAAGCACCTTTATCTTACCCTCTCCTGAAACTGCATAGATTATTTCTCAACTATGAATGGTGGATTTACAAACCAAATATAAATCTAAGTGAAATTTGTTGCCTACACATGCACATATTGGAGCCTTTGATACAGGCACTGAATACAGATTAAAGGACACACATACCCATCTGACATCCATCTCCCCTTAACTATTTCTGGTCTCAGACTTCCAAATATGAATAGCAGAAGAATATCAGGGTATTAGCCTAGGTTGATGCACTCCTCACTTTCCTGAGATAACCCTGTGTAAAGATCCTCCAGTAAGGCTGCAGGGCACTTGTCAGTCCATTTTCATTAGGGACAATGACGACAGCTTTGCAAAACATCACATGTGTGGTTTGCATTAAGTTGCAGGTTTTTTCCTTTCTACAAGAAACCATACTTTTACCCAGTCTTAAATTCACACTGACAAATCACCGTAACCAAAACAATTACAGCAATCAAAAAACAGTATTAGCAGTTCCCTGGTAGGAAGAATTATCTGTGCCATGTTCAGCTGTACACATCTGAAAGACTTATTATAAGGCAATAAAATGAAAAGTCTTGGTCAGTCACAGGAACAGACAGAGTGACCCCTATAGAGTATTCCTGCATTTTCTCAAAATTCATTTTCAGTAAGACTGGTACAGGCTAAAGAGGAAGAAAGCTCCTGTTTTATAGCAACTCATGGGCCAGTCTTGACTCTAACTCAGCAACGCAGAAAACCCCTCTCCCAGAAGCCTTGCTGGCCCATCACAGTAACTTCTCAAGTAGGTGAAATCATCACATTTTCCATTCTGCATACACTGAGGCATCCACACTATTTTTATTTTTAGCAACCAAATTATCATTTGCCTAGAGTAAAGGAGATAATTCATTTTTAATGGATTTCAATTCCAGTTAGCTGTTTTGCTGAAATCACTTTTTTTTTCTTTTAAAAAGATAAATCATTTGGCATTGAAGCTTGAAACATAGCAGTAAGCAATAATCGTAATTTTGTAAAATAATTCAAGTAAAAATTTTAAATACTTTGCACCCCTCCTGAAAACTGTAATGAAATGAAAAGCACTTTTTTTTTCTTCTGATTCTGTACTAAAGATACCTTTTATCTTTTGAGGTCTGATCAGTCCTTATAAATATGCCACAATATCATGGACTTCACTAAATATCTGAAATGATATTCTGGTATTTCTCTGGAGCAAACTGTAGTACTTCTTTTTGAGGGGAAAACAAACAAACAAACAAATAAATAAATAAATACTTAACTCTTCCCTCTCTTTCTACAGTGAAAAATAGGAAAAAGAAAAAAAAATATTCTTAATTCGTGTTACAGGTTCAAACACACCAGTCTTAACTTTCTGCAGCTTAAATGGACAAAATGGACAAAAAACAGTAAGGAGAAGCAAAATAAAGTGATTTTCTGTTGGAACATGATGCACTCACTGGTGATAGCACCAGAAGAAGAACGTAGGTTTCCTCATACATTACCCATCTGATGACATTGCTTCTGCAATCCATATCAGAGCTGCCTGTTACTTAATAGCTTGTACAATTATATGAAAGTGTTAATAAGTAACCTGGGTGTGTTCACCCTTCACTAAATTATAATCAACAGTTGATTCTACATTTTACGTTTGTTTTTCTCTCACTACATAACAAAGATAAAGATTTCATATTTAGTACACCTGTATGGATAATTACACTACTATGCTACTCCTATCACCACAGTTAAGAAACTGTTCCTCTTTTCCCTGATTTATATAGCATTACATGGCCTCATAAAGTATTATTATGTCATTATTTAAAATCCTTGTATCCGATAACATGGTACTGTCAGTCAAATAAGAATTTTGATATTTCCCTTGGCAACAATGGTGGCGTGTTGAGGAAGGTATTGAACAGCTACACCCAGGCACAGATTGCCTACCTGCAGTTAAGGGACCTGTGCTCCCTCATGCTTGTGCTCCTTCACTCACTCTATGCCATGGTAACCAATGCACATCTCAAAGTATAAGCTTCCAACACACCAGGCTGACTCACAGCAGCTGTATGATTGCACATGCCCTGTAGGAAAAGAAGTCCAGGCAAAGCACCTAGTCCTGCGGAGCAGACAGAGTGAGAGGCCCAAGCCGTTAATCAGGCAAGAAGGTGCAACTGTGGATAAATACACATACAAGGCTGAAAACAGTCTGAAAATGAAACTTCTAATTTCAGTTAAATATACCAATGTTTTATTTTTGCTTATTCTCTGAGTTACTATTTTTTCACTTTTTTACTGGGAATAAAAATTATTTACATTACAATATTAGCATTTGGTATGGGATTACATTTCAACTTTACTATCCTTTACTGAGCATTTCTTGCCATGCTTATTGCCATGGATCAAGAGCCCCTGATTTATCAGACTAGCACTCAGCACATTATTGGTGTGCTGCTGGTGTGTAGATGGCTACTTTTGTTATAATGGAACTCAAAAGAATACCCAATTGTGAATCCACGATTCACCTACGTGTTGACTCCCTGAGATCTAGCTGGTAGCAAAATTTCAAGTGCAATGATACAGTATTTATTCTGGAATCACTGAGATAACTCAGAATTTTGGGTTGTTTTTTATGTACTAGTAACTGTTATGAGTAAATGATTTACTGCACAACAGACGACTTCTCTACTTACATTTTTTGATTAATTGCTAAGTGAGTATTCACAAAGAGCTGAATCAGATCCCCATTAGAAGTATATTGCTATAGCTCCATGATATTCATTTATCCTATGAATACATATTTTCTATGTCAACTGTCTATCTTTGAAAGAATACCTGCTACATGAAACAGTATATCACATGAGTACATCAAAAGATAGGATTATTTTTATATTCTGTTAATTTCAGAGCAATCAGCATCTTGCTGTCCTTTAAAAAAGCACTTTTCTGATGGAGTTTTGTGTGTGTAATAACTGCAACATCAGACTCAAAGAATAAGTAAAACTTTCAAACTAGATCAAAGAATGTAAAGTACAGGTAGTTAATAATGAGTTTTTTTTTTATTTTTTTCTTTTTTTTCCAAATTATTCACCCATACTTACTGTGTCGCTCTCTAGAATTCATGGATCATTATTCTTTGTAGCTCATTTTTTCTTCAGTGTAAGATTGTGGGATGAAGTCCACATTCTGAAATTACACACAAATATGTTATAAAAATGGAGTGTTTGAAATCAATTCTAATGTTAAATGCAAAGGACATTCTGGGCTCATTAAGTAAAAATATCTCATTTAATGAGCAGGAAAGCACTGGAGCACACTGAACCCTGACACAAAGCAAATTATTTAAGTGATAAATTATATTTTATGGGGAATGTAAAAGTTAATAATACTCAGGGGTAAGGTAATAAATGCAGAGGTGTAACTAACTTCATTGACTGCTTTACTTACAAACATGCCATATGTACCTGGTTACTTGAAATAGTAATAAAAGGAATTGGCAGAAACTCCTGGAACCCAAGATTCACGCAGAGACCTTTGTAGCATTCTTTTTGACTAAACAATGTGTTTTATTCTTTTCAAACTCATTCTCCTCCCTCTTTCACTTTAAGATATATACCTCCAGTCTTTGCTTTTCACTTTCTGTCAAATATTTGATCTTGCATTCATTAAAACTAAAACCTTCTTATCTACCAGGGAGGCTAATAAAATCAGTGCTCATTTACCTGCAATGATGCCCCAGAAGTGACCTAAAACTTTACTTGAGGAGAACCAATTTATGCTGAAAGAAAACAGTGGATCAACTGTTAATCTACTGCCCTTCTAACACACACAGGTTCAGTGGCACTGAATCTCCTGCTGTTATTGTTCAGTGAGATCAATGAAGTAGATGAACTCAGTGAGGATACAGCTCACAAATATATGTCTGTACATTAGAATAAGGGGTTTTAGCTTGAAGTTAACTATCAGAGTTAAAACCCTTTCTCTATATTTTTAAATGGCTAGAAGAGATGACGAAGGTACGTAACAAGTACAAATCAACTGAGGAGCATGCAAGATCAAAACTACCTCCTATGACTACTTGCTTAATCTTAAAATGGAATTTGCAATACTAACATTGTCTTTTCTTTTTCTCTCAAATTTTATTGTATTTTTACATTTCCAGGTCAACAGCTAGACCTTTATTCTCACTGACGCATCTAGGAAGTGAATATAATATCAGTGCACCTAATGTTAACCCTGATTTGGTACAATTTGTATATGGACGGGATGGTCGTTCACACAGCAAGAGCCAGAAACCTTCAGCAGAGCTGTAGTACAAAAGCAATCAAATGAATCACAAAAAAAAGATGAATTTCCACTGCATCCAAGATTATCTATATACGTGCAATTTTTCTCTAGGATTTGGCATTCAATCTTGAACTAAGCCAACTTCACCTCAGCCTACTTTTTAGTTTGCATCTTTAAATAGTCTTATAGTCTTGTGATGTGGTCAATGATCTTGAAACCATTTGAGTGAGCTCAATACCTCCCTTTGAATTCATAAAGCCAAAGTATATACAACAATGAAAGTGTTTCTGAACAGGTCCTGTATAAAACAAACCTGTAGGGGAAAAAAAAAAGAAAAAAAAAAAGAAAAAAAAAAAGCCCCGATCCAAATTTTTCCTTGAGCTCTACTAACCAACAGTAAATGTGATATATAAGAGATCATTTTCCAGCAGAAAAGATATGCCTTTGACAGATAATGTAACTAGAAATACAACCTAGAAATTGTCTAGAGACCTACAGTGATTGCCCAGAGTTACTTGTAAAATAGTCGGTCTGCATGTCTGCTAAGAAATAGCAGGCAAAGGCACATCCAGGCAGATTATAAATTCTCAAATACATGTTTGACCAACTTATTCTCTCCTTCTAAATACACATTTAACTTAATGTTATGTGCTTTTTGAATCTTAACTAAAAAGTTCATATTTCACAGTTGTTTTTGAAGCCTGTGTTTTGAACAGTAGCTAAAATTTCCAACTAATCCATTGACTCCAGAAGCCAGGAGTTGCCAGAAAACTTTGAATATTGTAAGCATTGTGAGTTAGAAGTACCAAGAATATGAGCAGATGTATATACATATTATTTTAAATGTTTTATTGAAGTATTTAGTAAATTAATCTAGAAATGTCTTGCATCATAATCCAGTGCTACAGCAAGTAAAGAAGACATACATAAGACTTCTACTACAGCTCAGAATGAAGTTGCCATTGAAGGTCAGACTGCCGAAATGGCTGATACATCAATTCTTGTACTCCTGTCAATATAAAGATGCTAAAATGTATAAAGGGGCCAATATCCAGATCCTTGGGAAATCTCATGGTAAGTTCTGTTTGAACTGTCTTTCTCCTGGCTTTAAACCAGTTCTACGGTCAATAGTCTTTGTACCTGGGAAATACTTCCATGTTTTTGTTTTTCAAACTTCCAGGCTATCAAATATCAGATAAAGAGGATATGTGTATATATTTATTTATTTATTTATTTAAATTGGAGAAGAAACACATCCCTGAAAGAGCAAGGTATACCTCTTATATACTTAGCAAATATTTTAAGTTTTTCCAAAATTACTTCAGATCCTGACATGGCAGGCTCCTCTATTTAAAATAATAATAATCACTAATGGCAAAATGTAACTTTTACCTGCAATTTTCAGATTGCAAGTAAAGCAGATTTTAGATTGCAGTGATTGCACATAGTTAAGGTATGGAAGGTCACCACACTAATGGTCTTCCCAGGAAAGGATTGTTCCTTTCTGTCAAGGTGATGCTACTAGGAACTGCAGTGAATAAACAATATTTTTAATGCAGAATTTGCTCCTGATATCTTTCACAGCAAGTATATTTTTTTAAGAGAGAGAGAGAGAGACCAAAAAATAATTTCTCTCTTTAAAGCATGAATGAACTGCCTATAAAAATATTCTTGTGAAGTTCTTAGACTAGATTCTATTAGGGAGATAGATGAATGTCAAGTTTTCCTTACAAGGTGGGTAAAACAGCAATTTTCTCTGAAACTTCTTTTAAAAAATTAAAAAATAAAACAACAACAAAACACGTTGCACTTCTCCTCAGAGAACTTCAAAGAGATGCAGGGAGTGAAGAGGCTGCATAAAGCCGGGAAGCCAAGGGACAGAAGGGCTCAGCATGTTCTCTGCTGAACTTCCCCATGAACTTACAGCACATTTGATAACAAAAATGATGTCTTCTGAGTCTTTCTAACCAGTAGATGCTGCTATCTCTACTTCTCCAAACATTGCATTTATGTTTTCAGTTACATGTAGAATAACTAATGTACTGGTGCCAGTCAGATACTTTATATCACCAAACCCCCACAAGCAAATTTGTTTTACACAGCAGTTGAATGAAAAACATCCTGTAGAGAGTGCAAACGCAAGGGAATGAGAACAGAAAACAGCACTAGCAACATGATTTAAATTAATTAAGTGAGCATTAATACCTCCAAGACATTGCCTTATTGGTTCATATACTTTGTGGGAAAAGCTGTAATTTACATGTACGATACTTTTAACACCATCTATTAATTAGATATATATGGTTACTCTGTTTAATTGATACTGTAAACAAAAGACCCATTTGAAAACATATGCTGCAATAATTAAAATGCTATTATGCTGACAGTGCCTTTCTTTGAGGAACTTGTAACATCTGTATTAACTGTGATAAGCATTGATTATCTGGAATGATATAAATATTTGGGGAGCTAATAACAATCAGGTAGGGTTTCAGTGCATGCTATAGACAGCAGAGATAAATCACAGGAAATCTAGATCAAAGTTGGTTTGTGAATAAGTTTGTTTTTGTACTTAATGACTCAATATAAAACACACACACAGAAAACTCTTCAGAGATTTAAAGCACACGGAAATGCCATAAAGAAACATCCCATCCTGTGCCGCATTTCTGTACATCTGTAGAATCTCCCTGTGCAGTGTGTAGGATGTCAGCACACAAAAAGGGGAATAAGTTCAATCCATCAAGTACATTACATCAAGTACAATAAGTTCAATACATCAAGTACATATGCACATTTACCAACATTAGACGTTTCTTTGAATTATTGGGCTTTTTTTTTTTTTTTTCGAAAGGCAGAAAAGAAGTATGTAACTCTCATCCATTCCCCTTGGGAAGGTTAAATTAGTGATGCAATAGGTTAACTACAATCTAGTTCCCATTCAGAATGGGTCAGCTGCATCTTGGTTCTGAGGCAGATACATATTTGTTCCGAGTTACTTTCGTTACCACAGACTGCAGTGAGGGCTTACATTACTTGCTGTGGTCCTTTAAAGGTGACTTTTTCCTTCCTGCTCTGACGTCCCTCTATATACACCCCCACTTCCTTGGTCCTGGTACCTATCCTCCCACAGGCTCTCAGGCTTTCTGGAAGAGATGCAGGCTTAAGACAGACTCCTGGTAAGAGGCAAGATGACCTCAACCTCAGTGGAGCTGAAAGGGCACAACTGAAAGCAGGATCTGCTCTGTATGTTCATTAAAGACAATTTTTACTGCCACTCTGTATCCTTCTTTTCACATAAGTGCTCATTCCTGCAAATAAATGAAAGAGAGCACCAGAAACTGTTTGGGAATACACACAGCAATATGTGCTGATGTACAGGAGTAAGGACTCAAATCCCAGTCAGGACTGAACCTGACTTCAGGAGCTGCTGCTCTTGAGGCCAGTACTGGTAACACATGAAGAGCCTGGCACATCAGTGGGACTCTGGCCCCAGTAATAAAATGTGTGTTTTTTGCTGACAATTATGGGACCACATTTTTACTCTAAATGACTGAGTCCAAATGTGCCTGATTTCAAGTGACTGAGAAGCCCTATTGACTACCCATCCCCATAGGACTTCCCACATACTTGTGATCAGGAAAGAAGCCCAGTTTATGTAAACCTTTGCCCATGAGTCAGGGTTGAGTAAACAAAGACTTTTCCATATTTTCTGCAAGCATTCCACTGTTAATACACAGCATGCGACATTTGTTTCTTATTAAGTTGTATTTTCATTTCTTTGCTCTTGTAATTTAGGTCTTTCTAACACTCTTTGTTTAATTCTTTTTTTAAGCATTGCATTAACTTGCCTTCCTATAACCTCTGTACAGCTTTCTCTGTGATTGTTGTAACAATTTGTACTATTCCAAAGCACAGGCATTAATTGCGTCTCTAGTTATTATCTTGTCCTTGTTTCTTTCAGACTAGTGGCCTCTGAATTTTTTTTTCACAACAGCTAGGAGGCTAAAAAGACATCATCTTCACAATAGCGTAAAGTAATGTTCTGTAGACACAACAATAGCTGTTTATTGCACCTTGCATAAACTACTTTAATTACCTTCAGATTACTGGTGTTATTCAAAAACATTCATTTACAGCTGAGAGGGTCCATGGACATTTACTGAAACTCTTTACGACACACAGTACTTTGTCCTAGGCTGCAGCACAGTGTATTATAGTCCTTGTCTATTCAAAAATAGAGTGATTTATACAAAGGAAACTTCAGATATTCACATAGTTTTGATTATCTTAATACTATAATGGCTTCTGTTATTCTAAATTAAATAAACTTACAGCAATGTAGCTGAACTGAACATTGTTACTTAGTAGTGCAATAGTAGCGCCACCACAAACACATAGCTATGTCTAAACCTGTATCTATGGCAGGTTAGTGCACTTTTGCTCAAAACATACGAAAATCCACACAATTTTATACAGCTATATATACCACATTGGCCATGAAGTCTAGTTTCACTGACAACTAAAACAATTCACATTATTTTCTGCAGGCCTACTATTATCACAGGGGGCTATGCTGGCATAGTAGTATAAATAATATGGGAGGACAGGAAGCCTAGGAAGATATTTTAAATGACTCGTTCCTTCTCATTTTGTGTCTCAAATGTTCCTTCAACAACAACGTTAATATACTTGCACCGGGCACATGACCAACCGAAGAGGTGATTGTTGATTACACGTTGCAGAGTGTCACATAGAAATTCATCTGAGTTGGGGCCTCACTGGAGGTGATGCTTGGAGCAGAGAAAGGGCCTTGGTGAGAGCCCCGTCTCTTTGATTTCTTAAAAGACATCAAGAAGGCAGAAAACAGTAGTAAAGCATGGAGAACTGATTTGCCCTGTCTGATTTCTGGTGTACTTCAAAACAGAACTATAAAATTAATTCCTATAATACTACTAGGAAAATTAATAAACATCTGCTTTGCCTTACTACAACCTCTTCTAAGTTAGCTTCTTGGCACACTGTATTGTGCAGGAGGCCTGTATTTACGCTCCGTTATCATAAATAGTGCAGGATTGGTTAATTCTACATTTCAGTTACAATAATCATATTTTAAATATATAAAGGTTGCCACGTCTCATATAGCTTCCCACTACAAAACAAGGAGGTTTTCACTCTTAAGATTCTGTGTCCCTTTAATGCATCTTCTCAACAATGTGGAAAGTATTTCCATTTAGATGTTATGGGGAGGGGGAAATTTACATTTAGGTAGATATTTGCCTTTCATTTCTATCTCATACACTTACAGAGTGCATTGAAAGCTTCACAGGTTTTGCAATATGTTGGAGCAACTCTTGTGTGTTACTGTTATGTTAATAATTGCTGCGATTTGAGACTATGCTTTTGTAAGTACCAAAGATGTCTGAATGCATTTGTTTCTAAATGAGAGAGTCTGTGACAAACACATACTGAATAGCAAAAGGAGGCAGAGGGGCTACAAGACTGTAAATTAACAAAAAAAAAAAAAAAAAAAAAACCATAGCACAGCAGCCCATCTGAATGACCTTGATACAGAATCTACTATTAGCTCTATACAGAGCTTCGACTATTCATTCTGTTTTGCTTCTTTCAGATGACACTAACTCCACTGAAGAAAGAAAGAAATTTGGGCAGAAATAATTAGATTTTGTCTGAAAGGAAAAAAATGAGGGTGACTTATCAGGAGCACTATAAGATCTCATGCGTCTCCTCTGCAAAAGAAAGAATTTGTACACAACTATAAATTTTTTATGTTTCTATCAAACATTGATAATAAAGGTTTTAATATTTATAGTTACCCTTGGCCAAACTCTCAGAGTTCCCTCTCCAGTAGGGCACACTCACAGAGGTACACATTGCCTTTGGGTACCGCTGATTGGGACAGTAAGCACATTATGGATTTCCCTTTGGAATATAGCATTGATGCCCAGCTCTTCTTAATCTTCTTAATATTCAATTTTACGCATTCCTCTGTAATCAGCTTTATCCTGAATTCTAATGAGTTCTGGTTTTACACTGGGAGCTGTGTCTTTTAACAATCAATGTTATTAAAATGACCCTTGATAGTGCATGATTCCACAGTGGGGATTTTCAAAGCTATGTACAAAAATGCAGTTCATTACCACTTTAATATGGAAGTTTAAAATCAGAACTTCTTTCTGCCTTGTTCAAAGCAATTTCTCTAGCTTTGAACAGTTGCTTGGCACACCATAGTGAGTATTACAAGATTTTGTCTCTCTCTCCATGGTGGCCCAAGAACTCCCAGCAAAGGAGGAAATGTGGTGCTGGAGATTGGATAGCTGGTAGATTTATGGTCACTGGTCTGACTGTAGCCCAAGAAAAGACTGATTAAAAAGCTCCAAGACGCACGGTGCTTGGTATTGGTTAGATTTTTTATTGCATTATTATAACTTCATGGGAGTTATTTAATGATCTTTTAACTAGTTTTATTGCTTACTGTATATAATAACCACCAAATTGCTGGCATAGATAAAATATATTAGGAAATGAGTTTCATCTCAATTGCCCTTCTATGGAACACGTGAATCTCTGAAGTTTGTTTCCATTGTACAGTAAATATGCCCAATACAATTACAAGGAGATTATACAACGCTTTGTTGAAAGGATATGAACTGGGCACTAATTCCTAGGTGGAGCCAAGCTGGGACTCAGGGGAGGTACCAGCTTGCAGTGCCAGCGCTGCATGTGTTCTACTGAATTGCAACATACGGATCTAGGATTTGCCAGCTCCTTACCAAGAAAGAGAAAACATGCTGTTTTAAGGGGATTTTTAAACTGAAATCAAGATATAGAAACTGTATTTTGAAGCAGACAGATGGAATAAACAAAAAAATAAACAAAAATAAAACAGTTCAGGAGGAAAGTTTTCATATGTCTTTCAAAATACACAGCAGAGGAATGAGATTTTTTTTTTTTTTTTTTTTGGAAAGACTTAGTAATGAAGAAGATTAACAGCTGCTGTGTAGGTAACTATTCATTAGAAGCTACCAATAAAAAGAGTGTTTAGAGTGAGCAGAAAGGTACTTCACATATAAACTGGAGGAGGGTAAATATAGACTTCTGAAAATCAAATAAAGAAACCTTGAAACTACTTACCCACCCTTCAGTTTCAACTCTAATTTGTTCCGTCCTGAAGCAGAGTTCAAATATTTAAAAAGTATAATATAAAACAGAAATCCCAGGCATCCCGTATTCAACAGCAGTTTCCTTTTCTCCTAAATGTCATGAAAGGAAAGCCTAAGAAATCAAAAGATTGTTTCAAAAACAAAGGAAAAGAACGCTCATACCAGAAGAACATGGTGCCTGCTCAGTGTGAAAAACATTTCCCCTTTGACTTATTTCCATTATTGAGAGTAAATAACCAAATTAATCCCAATGGTAGATTTGAAGTAAGCAAGGCAAAAAAGGCAACACTTCACTTGAAAAAAGGCCCTATCTCAAAATACTTAGCAGAACTGAGTCTAAGTGGAATTTGTGAATTTGCATTAGCATTTAGGTAAAAATATATTTCTCTGGGTGACTGTAGGCAGATCCTTACCATAGCATTGTATCATGAAGGCATACTTTGAAAGAAAAATTAACTCTACAAATCAAACTTGCAGGACAAAGAAATAAGTTTGCCTGTGCCGTTCAATTATACTCCCCCATTTCTGCATATACATTTGGATGCTGCTAGTAATGATGTGATTTTTTTGTTTGTTTGTTTGCCTCCCACTGTGACCTGGCAGAACGCTGCTCTGGAGGTGGGCAAGGACTCTGCAGCAGAGGAGAGGACTGTAAGCTGGACCGCCACCTCGTTATGTCAGAAAACAAGAGAAAGACGTGGCACAACAGGATGCAAAATGACGATGTATTCTTAATCTGATGATGTCATTGTCCTAAATTAACAGAACAACGTTGTAGTATTTGGTCATTGTATTCTACCACACCTCTTAGGCAGGTTGCTGTTCTGAAACTAGGCAATTCACCCAACTAAACCCACGGGTACAATCGGCATGTGTTCCCATATTTACCTATGCCTGTGTTTCTGATAGCTCCGCTGGTGATGACTGAATTTGGAAATATTTTAGGGCATTCATCTTTCAGCAGATGTTCAGCATGTCACAGAACTGAGCTCTTGGTCTTGACACTTAATGGGTTAAATCCTAAAAGTTTGATTTGAGGGCGGGTCTTGAAGAGTGAGGAAGAGTTTTAAGTACTAGTAAAGTTAATTCATTCTAGTGGCTTAACAACTTGTAAGATGAGTCCAGAAGGCACTGAGTTTTTCCCATACCAGTCAAACCAGCATAATTCCATGGACCTAAAGCTCCTTTCTGTTTAACAGGCCTGACCCCAACTCTGCGTCCTCATCCGAACACAGCTGACATTTCTTAATCACTCAGCCCTCCACCTAAGTATACCACAGTTTAAGAACTTCCTAGCAACTTTTTCTCAAATTATAATTTTACCTAAAGAGTGATGGGTTTTCCTTCAGATACTTGTTCTAGAAAAATCATGAAAAATAAGCTAAAATCTCATTGCTGAAGAAATCCTTACACTAATGATGGTTTGGAGCTCTCTGGAGAAGATCATGGCTCAGTCTAGATAGTCTCACATTTCTGTAGTCTTAGTCTCACATTTCTGTAGTCTCACCTGGAATTATCCTCTCATTATTCCTTTTGCAATCACTCTCTGAAAAGGAAAACAAATGACTGGCAAATGTCTTAAATACCAGGATGCTTACAAATCCAGGACTTCATTAGTCAAATTCGAGATGCAATATATCCTCTTGACATTAACTGCCTAGTTGAAGAAATAGATATCTTTTTAATGTTTGGGAAATTACAGAGGGAGTTATTTACAGCCACTTTAGCCTATTGCAGCACAAGCAATTTACTACCAGTATAAAAATTGAAAATTTTCTCATTGCCTCATTGATCAGTATTGAAATCCTCAGAAACAAGAAAAAGTGTGGAGGTAAGCATTTATTATCCTATAAAGACAGTTTACTTTGCCTTGTCTTTCTTAAATGACTGTAAAAGAATAACAGTTTGTTCATTTGCCTATTCTTCGGGAAAAAAAAAAAAATGAGGGCATAGATAGATTATGCTATAGTAGTTGGGACTTAAGAAATGTATTCAAAAATCAGTATTGACTCATGAAGTCAATAAACCCTGAGTGAATTTAACATCTGTAAAGCAGTAGAAAAGAAGTGGTCATATGAATTGATTGTCCCTTTTAAAAACATAGCCTGTTTTACACAGTCCACAGAAAACAGTAAAATATATATATGGAAAAAATATATCATCTTGGAAAACTAGATGTAAAAAAAAAAAAAAAAAAAAAAAAAACAGAATTAAGCAGTTAATGTTGATGAAATTATTTATTTTATGTTAAGAATAATGTAAAAATCACCCCCCAAAATCTAAATCTCATCTAAGATTACTTAAAGATTTACTTGAGGCCATATTGTATTTCTTGTTTTCCTGATTAACAAATCATCACCGCACAAAGCAACACAGGTGGTCAGTCCCCTTGGGGTCACATCAAAGAGGCCACCATGAAGCTTCAGATGTTATTCAAAAGCAATCTTAAACTTGTCTCTCACTGTTTGTCCCATCTATTGTACTCCACAGGGTCATCTTTAAACGAGTGTCTGGTCTGAAAAAAAGCTTTTGTGGAAGATACTTTTAAAAATTGTTTCATAACTGTTGACTGTTTTATGAATGGTCTATGTTTAGAATAGAAAGAAATTCTAGACTATGTTATTGTAAAATAGAGGGGACTTTCAAATCAGTTGTCATGGTCCCTAGATCAGAACTACAGAATAATTTTGTTAAATTTATTTTTAAGTTTTATGCTGGAATTTGAAAATATGTCTTTTTTTTTCTAGGTGTTCTCAGAAACACTAGTGGCACATTAAATAATGTTTCAGTGTATTCACTGCACATCCAACACTCATAGAGAAGATTGTTTTGTGTTTGTTGTTAACACTTTGAAGACTCTACCAACACTGTGCCTTAGTATATGTAAGCTGCTTGAAAAGATCAAAGTCTTATTAAGGCCCCGCTTACTCCATCAATACCAACAGGATGTTTATAAACCATGATTCATGTTGGGTATACCAAGAAGAGAACACAGACTTGCAGTTCTCAGTGATAAACAAAACCAACAACATTTCTCAGCTATGGAAAACTGATTAAAGAGTTATGGGCAAGCTGTCATAGGAAGGAAAACCCAACAGGGCTTCCCACTTTTAATAGGCAGGCAGGAAGCTGACTGCAGAACAAGTTCTGAGTTTCTAACTTTATTCTATGCACAATAAAGTGATCTGATAAACTCTCTAGAGAGGATTTACTTAAACCCATAATTATTCATACAGAGTTAGGGAATTCTTTCAGCAAATTATGCATTCATCAAATGTGGCTTTCAGCACAGACCTATTCAGTTATTTCCAAAGTCACAAACTGAAAATAACTGAGGACTAAAATAATAATCCTGAAGAGACAGACCTTGCCAGGCCAGCAGGATCCCAGAGGTAAGGGCACAGATAACAGCATGGGTTTGAATTTGTCTTATGTTCAAGGGGACCCTGATCCACACCTCTCAACAACTCAGAAAGCATTCAAGACACTAAGCTAAAGGAAAGTCTCATTGCTTCTTGGAAGATCCAAAGTGTTTAAATAAGAAATAAAAAGAAAAAACAGAGTTTAGTGGTCTTGCAGTTCATATCTCCTGGGAAGTAAACTTCAGCTGTTCTGAGACATTTCATATAAAGGGAGGATTTAATGACTGGTTTCATTTCCTGTTGACTTGCTAATGTAACTAATTGTAGACTTTCAGGACTAGTGATTAAAAGTCAGTGGTAGTTCACCATGCTTCCTTTCGTTTTCAAGTCACTTAAACTTATATTTTTTCATATATATACTTTAAGAATATGTTTGTGGAGGGGAGGCAGAAGAAACAAAACCAAAGAAATTATTATAAAACATTAAAATGAAAATTTCCAATTTCCAAACATGTAGAGGGCCCTGCACATCTTGAAGAGGGGCACTGCAACATTAGTCCGAATTCTAGAAAATTCTGAAACTGATTAAGTCATCAATTTCTGATAGAATTTTGCCCTACTCTAAATACGGCATAAACATCTTACAAATGTGCTTTTTCTGCAGCCTTTGAGGATGGATCAAGGAAGTTACACACTGGATGAGGAAGGTTCTTGCAGAAACATTTCATTTATGAATGTGAACTGCAGTTTCTGACTCCCTAACAAAAGTTGCATTAGTCCTATGCTGCAAAATGCTATAAATATATAATTAGGGGTGTGAAAAAATGAAAAAAATAAGTGTGTTCTGTAGTCAAAAATTATTTCATAATGCATGCTGTAAGTTTTGGGTTTTTTTTCTATATTCAATACTTCTGAATTTTATTTGATCACAGAGCTTCCTCTTTATGAAGTCTGTCTGCGTGCACTGAAATCAATAGACCTCTTTAGATATACTCATGCTAGAGAAAGGACAATCCCTAAACAGAAAACAGCTAATTTAAGAATCATATTATATCAGGGGTAAACCTGAGTAAAACCAGGTAGTGGAGCAGTAGCCTGAAACAATTTTACTTAACCAAAGACTGTGTGTACTCAATGCTTACAAATGAAACAGCAGAAAAGTATGTTCTTAGACTTACTGTATTGCCTGGAGCACTTAAATTGACCTCTTAGGAGGGTAAACATTGTGTCTATCCAGTTGACTATGTAGTCAATATCAAACGGAGCAAAGGGTTTTTTTCCAACCTAGGAAAATAACCCCTCAGTGAGACTAATTAATTTCTCTGAAAACATCCAGGATATTGATCTGAGATTTGAAAACACTGTTGATGTATGGTAGCCAGCCACACATGAATGAAAACAGTCTTTGAGGGAACTTTAAAGATGAGGCAAACAGTATTTTATGGTCTTTCACCTATGCATGGAGACAGTTCAACTAAGAAAGGGAGAACCTGAGAATTTTTTCAAATATTCTCCACTTTATGATTCCTCAGAGAAAAAAAAAAAAAAATATTTTCAACAAATTTAATCAAACAGATTTATGATATGGGTAGGAAACAGAAGAACTTCTGAACTATCTTGTTTCTCACACTGACAAGTGCAGTTTATCAGTTACGAGTACAGAAGTTTGGTTTATCTGATATCCCAGAGGTATGGTATCCCTACACCGAACAAATGTGCTTGAAGCATGAATGCATGTTAGATCCAACAGCCAAACTTGTCTTTGCTACTGAAGTCTTTCCCAAGCACTCTTGAGAAATATTCTGCCTTTAGACACATGTGCAATGAACATCTATTTAAATCACTAGTGATAAAACATTTCTTGCTACATCAAGAAGTACCTGTCAATGCTAAGACAGAAAACAGCTTTTTGCAGAGGGAACCATTAATCATTTGAGTAAACTACCTGAAGAGGAGACCATGAGGCATCTGCAAACATGCTGAGGTCTCTCCACATCAGAGCAGTTACTGAGTTTAGTGCAAGATGGAGGACGGGGTCAACCCCAGTGCCTGTACAAGGGTGAGGTGAAGCTGGGCCAGCCCAGCACCACCTTGGGCTCAGTGGATCTGTGCTTCACCCTTAGCCAGAACTGGATCTTCATCCAACATACTCATTGCAGCAGTTCTAACATCTTATTCGGGGTAATTGGAAGCTGCAGTGCTTCCAGTCCACCAAGGATCTTTGCACATAGGATCTCCCTCGACACCATGGAAGAGCCAACAATGAGTGTTTTAACAGAAGACATTGCTCTGTGTTGTGTAGTAAAGATTTCCAGGAGCCCTACAAAGGTAAATAACACAGAGGAGTCAAAGGGACATGTTAACTGGAAGGAGGACAAAGTTAGGAACTTTCTTGTGGTGGTGGTGGATGGGCAAGAAGGGGTTCAGCCAGGCAGGGGAGAGATGAAGAGCACTGTTTTTGCAGTTGCTGACATTAGGAATACTTTGCAGTGGGTATAAGATGGCATGCATCTCTAAGGATGTGACTGTCCACTTTTTTTTCAAGTTGTAAAACGTCTAAACAGAATTAATTATGAAAACATGGTTAAGGAAGCCCCTTTGTCAAATGCAGCCTAGAATGCATTTTTGTGTGTTAGAATTTCCTGTTAAATTATAGGGGTTTTTTAAAGGAAATGCTGACAGTCCCTTAACCATTGCAGTGTGAACAGATGAATAACAATATACATATTCTTCTTGCTAATAAAGCTTTATAGCCTTGAAATTCAGCATAGAATCAGTCTATCGATTCTGGAGAGAATTTTTGAAAGAAAGGCTTCATGGTGCTTTCCTCATTCCATGATGCGAAAAACAAATAGTTCCAGGGGTTTCATTTATTAGCAGGCTTCTAGAAATACCTTTACTGCATTTTTCCTAATATTTGTGTTCTGTTTATGACACTATTAAAGACATAAGCACAATTTCAAGAGGATGTAATGACTTTCTCTGACTTGAGAAAGCATTGAAACAAAATATCCGATTTTTTATTCATTTAACTAGAGCCATTGCTTACATCTCAAGTTCATCTTTTTCTTTGATTTTACACTACATTTCCCAAAAGGTTTTTCCATTAATATTAACAGATTTATGAATCTCATTATTCTGATTTATGTCTTTTCAATATATTTAAGACTATGTCAATATTAAGTTATTTGTCCCTTGTGAGCACCTTCTACAGAGTTTGGATTAGAAATATTTTTAAACATATACTGAGAAGTACTGCTTTGGACTCAGAGGTAACGTCCTTATATAACTACAGTGCTTCTTCAGTTGTTCAGTTAGTGAATCTGCAAAACAAACCAAAAAATTAATATTGTCCAGCAGTGGGACAAAAAACACTTTTAAGATAATCAAACCATTATGATAGAATACCATACTCATTTCCTTTAAGGACATACACGATGCTGTAACGACACCGTACCAAAGGACACATTGTGTATATGATGCCCCACGAAGTCTGAAGCTGCTCTGAAGTTTTCAGAAGGCCACCACGGCCTTGCCTGGACATTTACACTGAGCTGGTTAGCCTGACTCCACACTCACCCCCACACAGCTGTCTCTCTCCCTGTTTAACTCCCAGCTTCCAGTGTCTTCCAGTCTTGAAGAAGTGAAAGCAACCTGCATGAGATGAAGATTGCCAGGAGCAACTGTTCTTAAGGACAATTGCTGAACTCCTAGCTTGCATCTGAAGCAGCTAAACCGGCAGCATAATGGTTCCCTGCTTGTGTGTGTGCATAAGAAGGTACATTTTTTTTTATTTATTTATTTATTTAAATGGGACTCATTCTCTTCAAATAAATTTCAAATGAATTCCAGCACAGCAAGTTAGAACTTGGTCTCTCTATCAATATTGTTTATAGTTTATTTACACATTAGTATCATATATTGATATATCATTTATTTTCATATGGTCATATTGTAAAGTTAGTACGAATTCCCAGACAGACTTTCTTAAATAGTCCTAATGATAAGGCTACACAATGAAACAAGGAAACAAAAAAGCTCATTTCTCAAGCAAAGGATCCATGTCTTGTGATTAGAATTTTCTTTTTTCTTTGCAGAAGATCTGCACAACACTACAATCAATTACTTTGCTAATTACCATGCTTACCATTTTCTATTGATGTGTCAATAATAGAGACAGATGTGGTGTTGAAACACTTCAGTATAATAGACACATTAAAATCTGGCTGTACAATACTCCTTTTGCAAGCCTTTCTATGTTGGTACTGAAAATTATCAGAAACATATTGAGAGTAATTCTGTGTATAGTGGCAATCATGGCAATCAGTGTTCAGGAAAGAAAATCCCTCCATGGACACACACTACTGAGCCTACCAGAAAAATTATTAATGCAAATTGCTTACTAGAGCAATGCACAGACATCATTTCATCTCCCGCTAGGTAAGCTGCAGCTTTGTACTTCTGCTTTCTGCTCCCACTGACTGGCCTCTCCAGTTCCCAGGGATCAGTCCTAGTGACAATTATTTTTTTTAAACATAGGGAGGAGAATTTTTTCAGGAATACCTTTTACTTCTTGGATGCTGACATGAAGACAGCACAAAGATTTTTCCCAACCTTCTTGTTTAGCTTTTTGCAAGACAAAACATGAATTCATCTGTTCCTCTGACTCCAGGATCACGTACCAGACATGCAGATCCTGACCACAGAAGAGATCTGTAAAGATCATCTTCTACTGTCTAGTCTCTAGGCATGTCAGGAGAAAAGAGTTCGTTTGCCTGCAAATGTCCACTTCATACTTACTCTGATAAACTTAGTGGCATTTCTATTTGTAAAAAAAAAAAAAAAAAAAAAAACACAAAACTATGAGAATTCGTGGATTCTATATTCCATATTGCTATTAGGCAGACCTAGAAAAGGCCTTAACCATTCCATGTATGACAATTTATATTTAAAGAGAGTATAAATCTTTCTTATTAGAATAAAAAACAACCGCATCATTGCTCAGGAAAGGTATCTACTATTTTTTGAAAGTAGAAATAGAAATTGATTTTTGGCAAACATATTTCAAGCAAACTTCTTCACTCCATGAAGCCTAGACTTCCACTGCTTGAGGAGAACTGAAGGTGTGATAATTTGTGCTGGTTTTTGTCTGTGTTGCTTGTCTCTAAGATAGATATCAACACAGCACAGAGCTCCTTCTCTTTAGTAAGTTTTACAGAGTCATAACCATTATATACATATTATTTATACCTTCTAATTATAAATAAAGGCTAGACAATATTTTTTTCATATGCATTATTGCAAATACACTGTTTCTGTACTTGGAAGAAATAAGCATTGACCTCATGTAAGAGAAAGCATATATTTCACATCAGTATTTTTACTGCGAAATAGTTTGGCCACAACTAGCATTTCCTATCATTTTGTGGTAATGGTGGCACACATTTGCTTTATTAAAAGGGAGCAGGTCAGACAATAGAGCAAGATCTACAAAAAGAATGAGTTGTGCTAGAACTTATGCTCACCTTGTGTTAGTAAAAACAGATCTTGATTTCAGTCCAGAAATCTTAAACTGGACTTTAAAAAGCTGTACACGTTACAATGCACACAGCAAATAAGCAATACCAGTCCTATCGCATTTACCACTACATTTTGTTTGGAATCTGCTGACTGTGGGGCCCTATGTTTCCAAAGTACTTGTGTGCATAGATCCTGAGATGTGAGAAAAGATGTTTGGCTGTGAGCAGATTCATTGGAATGAAGGAATAAATTATGGGTTGGCACTGCTTTTGTTGTTGTTGTTGTTTCTTCTTAAATCACATGGGCCACCATCGAACTTTGAGTTTGCATCCCACCTTGTCAACTGACATCTGTCTAGAGGCATCCTTCCATCATCATTGGGCAGGGCCAATTTTATCTTTACAGTGAAAGTTCATATCAGGTAGGACTCCCTCAAACCGCCTGAATTTAATTCCACTCCTTTCTCATGATATTAGAAAATGACTCACAGTACTTAAAAGGATGATCTCTGCCAGCCTCCTTATAACCACCCTATTCTTCACCTCTTATTTTTAACGAACAGTTTCCAAAACATTCAAGCTAGAAGAAAGCACAACGAACATCCAGGCTGTCTTCCCACACCCATGGCCCTTCAGATAGCATCCAGCAACTCCCACACCTTGCTGAACTGCAGGAACCGTGCTGTCTCTGTGTTACTGAAATAGTTTTCCAAAGATGCACTGGGGGAAAAACCCTCTGCACATTCATTTTAATGTATTATACACAGCATTTTGAAAGTAGCACTTTATAAATGAATATAGTTATTGTGTATTGTTTACTGTTATTTCTGTAGTAACCTAAAATCAATCAAGTTCATTAAATTGTGTAGATTCTCTCAGAATAAGCAGAACTACCAAACCTTTGCAACCAAAACTTTGGTGTACAGCACAGGGAGCAGCAAACACATGCCTCCTCCTCACCTCTGCGTTACACCAGGGAGGTGAAGGAGAAGCAGTAGCCCTGGGACTGTGCTCCAGCAGAGCTGAGTCTGTGCACAGTCTACCACCACCCAAAGAAGAGTAGCAGCACTTGGTCTGAGCTTTCTGAGGCATACATAGCTTAAAAGAGCACTCTGGATAAGCATCATCCTGAAACTCTGCCTTGAATAATCTCTACCAAAAGCTTCATTTCAACTACAAACTGGAAGAAAACATTCAGTCACTGAAACTGACGTAGCCTTACTATCATCATTATCTGAACACAGGAATTCCCATTAGGAAAAAAAAAAAAAAAAAAGTGTGTTTTTGCTTTTAAAGCACACTGCTGTTCCAGAAACATAAGACTGAAGTTTGTTACATAGGCTAAAAGCTGTCTACAAAAAGAAGTGATATTTAGCTATATAGTTGTATATATCACCTCTGAACAACAATTATGAAAAGCCAGGATGGCAGGGTGGTCACTCATACCTGTAGTTTTGTTGGCTATTTTTCATTTCCTCCCCAAAACATTAGTTGGATTATTTGTCCCTGGAAATGGTGGCAAGGGATACCAACAAATTATTTTGGAGAAATGCAGAGAAATATTTCACAATGATACAAAGAAAAAGTCTGCTAACACCCAGGTTTACGTCAGCAATCTAAGAACAAGGCATTTCAGCCAAGCTATCAGCCAAACTCTTTCTATAGCTGCAAACAAGAAGTTGCATCTCAACAATTCATCCCACCTATCTCAGTGAATGAATTGCTACAATTCAATTACTGAAGGTGCCTCTCTTTCTCCATTGACTAGAGGAAGCAGAGCTGCTGAGGACCCACCACACGCTCAACTTCAGAGCGCCCAAATTAGGTCAAATAAATCACTGTCCTCTAACCTACTAAATTATCTGTAAGATAAGCAATAAGGCAGAGAGGTTCTCCAGACCTGGCATTCCCTTCTACGAGGAAAGCCAACATTAGGTAAAACTGTGAATTAAGTTCACCTAAAAAAAAATTAACAAAAGGTACAGAGTAATTGTACTTAGTCTGATCAGCATTAAATTCTTTTCATAAGTCCAGTAGGAAAAAAAAAAAAAAAAAAAAAAAAGGAAAAAGTTTGTTTTCAACTTTCTGGTATCAGTAGGGAAACAAAGCCACGATAAAAAGGACAAACAGGAACCCCACACCTGACAACAATGAAGAATCTTGCTTTCAAACATCACACAATTGGCTGACACTTTTTTTTTTTTTATGGGCTAGCAGCTGCGTGACTCATTTATGTATGTTTTGCCTGCCTTAGCACTAAGCGGACTGATGTAAATAGGAAGTGATGAGGAAAATCAATTCAGGGCAAACACATTTTTTTCAAGGCTGTAACAGGAAGAGATAGGAAGCCCAGGAAGATACTTGATAGATATTCAACTCTGTAGAAAAGAGGAAGCAGCATGTTGAAGCACTAAGCTGGTTATTTTGAGTTGTTGAACGGAAACGGGATACAGCACAGAAAGGATGCAGATAGGATGCATTTTGTTGCGTAGCAACCCAGGGAATAGGAGCTCCTGCATATAACTGGAGACCATCTGCTTGTACGAGAGGGAGAGAAAAAACACGTGTTTAAAAGGGAAAAGAAAAAAAGTGCAATACTGAAGAAGGAAGTTTAGCTACACTGTGTGTGTCCTGGCCAAATCACCCCTGGTAAGAGTTTAAGGGATAGAAGAACTGAAGTATAAGGCATTGTGTGCAGCTTCCTTCTACGGTGTCTTTGCATTGAGTATGTTCTTACAGAGCCAAATTAGGCCTTTAAGTAAAACAGGCAAACTGCCAGTGAAGATACTGAGTTGGTTCATTTACACTAAAGCAGATTGTGACTTCTTTTATTTCCTCTACAATATTTAAAGTAAAACTACATCAACTTTTAGCTTGTGCGCATTTTTCACATTGCTGCAGTACACCACCTCTTCTCAGAGAGCCACCCAGTCATCAGCTTGCATGGGATTATTTTTCAGTTTAACTTCAGCTCTTGGCACACTACATCTTTTATGAGTGTGATTTTTGGTCCTAAAATAAAAGAAGTGTAGACTGATTTCAGTAGTTGCCTAAGTCAAACTAGAATGAGGATTTCCTCCAACGCATTGATTTTATGACAATTTCATAGCACAATTTCATAGCAAAGGAATTATTAAGAATAAGAAATGCATTCTGAAGAAGAGAGCTCCATTGATAGGCAAGACTAAGAAAGAATTAAGAAAGAAAAGAAAGCTGAGCCCTGCCAGATAGCCTTGGAGCTACTGGCATCACCTAAGAGTCACAGTTCTGGTCCTGGAGCACCCAGTACCCATCCCTGTTGAACACTGATGGTGACCGAAAGGAAAGGGGACAGAGAGCAGGACAGAGAGTGAGACTCAGTTGCAGGGACATGGCAGTTAGTGAAGTGTCTGTTTAGGAAGAAAATCCATATAGCTGGATCATCTGAAATGCCCCAGTCTCCAGCTGTCTGCTGGTGTATTCGGCTCCTCTTGGCACAGACTGTAGGAAGAAGAGCTAGTCTCTGCCTTCATGTGTGACTGTGGCTATGGGGCATAGACTTACGGTTCCCCATCGCTGTCCCCCATGAGTTCATGGTACACCTTCCCTCATAGCTCAGGAAAAAGTGAACATGAAGAACTCTCCTTGTTTTCCTCATTCCAGTTTTCCTTTCTTTTTCTAATACTTTATAATAAAAAGATTCAGATGGGCTCAGAGTCACTTGCAGTCATACAGTATGTAACTGTGTAGGGAAAACCCTTATAACCATTAAATTTATGGCCATGTACTGTGCTGCACTGCATAGCTTCTGACAACATTATGGCATTCCTTCGATTGTATTTTTCCTTATCTGGTGATCATTCGGATGGGACTAGCAGCAGTCCCATGTAACATGGGCTCTCTTCTGTTTCTCACATCATTCTAAAGCTTTTATATGTTCCCTGAATTGCCAGATCCTTCTTGTTCTCCAGCTTAGACTGATTTTTCTGTCGTAAAGGAAGACAACCGCGTCTTGCTCCCAGATGGCTGTAGAGCACAGGGGTGGTAGGCCAGCACCTAAGGCAGCAGGGAGAAGGAGGCAGCATACCCCAAGTGACACTAGGCTGGAGTCAGAAAGCTCATTCTGACTTTTCTAACCTACGAGGTCTCCCAAATAGGGATAGTTTTTCACTAAGGTTTGGTCTAGCAGTCCATGTTTCTTAATAGCTACATATCAGATCAGTTTATATCAAGGCATATGAGATTATGCTTCAGTATATGCCCTAGTTTATGCTGCTGCTCATACCATGAGTTCATTCCTGAAGTTGCACAACCTTATTATTTTACACAGGTGGCAGCATAAGCATCTACCTCACACATCAGCACATACAATCAAAAAAAAAAAAAAAAAAAAGGCACAAGAAACAGCTATCATGAGAAATCACAATTAAAACAAGGAGTTTAGCACCAAAACATACCAATTTCACCTTGAAAATTTCCTCTGTTGTGCATGCACCTAGAACCACAAAATATTGTAAAATTGGTTTATTTCAAGGGATAAAATCCTGAAAAAGTCCCACAACTACTCAACTGGTCCATTAGATGATTAAATTCCTCTCAAACCCATAACTTGAACTGCTTTACACCACAAAATAGATAAGAGAAACCTGATGTTTAAAAAGGAGGAATTTACATCTCCTACCATACTCTGAAACGCATGTGCCTCCCAAGCAAGCCAAACCAAACCAGCAGTAAGGCATCCTGCAGACATACAGCCCAGTTGTGTAAAGCCAATCCCCCAAGCATGAAGCTTCCAGCAGAGAAAGGTAGAAAAGTTGTGACATGTTTCTACACTATTACACATTTGAGATCCTATTTTCACAAGAAGGCTCTCCCCTGAGCTCATTCTTTCACTCATTTTATTATTGCTTCCGCACTGTTGGTCAGTTTAGGAAACGCCTTTGTCCCACTGATGTGCTGCAGAGCTGGGCTTCCAAACAACTACCCAGATGCGAAGCTGAATGAGAGAACAGAGAAGTTGTACCCAAACTCTTGCATTTACATAACAGTAATAAATTAATTTATTAAACTTGTCCAGGGAAGTGCAGAAAAGAGCTAGCAATAGGTCACAGTTCAAACTATCTGGGACTCTATCCACCTACACGAGGTTTTTTTTGGGCAGCAGTATATGAGAGCACTCAGAGACCAGCTGGCAGGGCTACAAGCAAGAACACCTACATTCAGCACAGTTATCTTGTGTGCTCCTCCCCGGCACACACAGCATGACAAGAGGAAATCATTGTAATCCTGATGATGCTCCTAGGGTTCATATTCAGTTAAGAAAGACTTTGGTAGAGCTCAGTAATGACTCTTTGTAATGCTCAGCTGCCCTTGGGCAATAAAACACTTCCTAAATACTTCTCCTGCCTTATACTAATTATATAATACCAGAACATATTTTTCCTTCTCTAGGACACCTTCAGAGTGCAGATTATCCTAGCATGACAGACAGGAGGAGTGACCCTCTTGTCTAGCAGCATATGCAAATTCTTAACAGCCCTCAGGAAAAAAACTTTACCTGAAGCCACAGTAACCCATCACTGGCCAGGGGGGTTTCCTGCATTCAGCTCACGAGCAACACTTGTTGGCTACCGCCTGAAAAAGAATACTAGTCCGGATCGAAACAAAAAACAGTGACAGCAAATAAAAGCTGGTCTGTCAGCATTTAAAAGGTACAGGACGTAGAACAGACAATCAATGATTTATCTGTCTATGTGTGTATGGCCTCCCCTGTAACAGCCTGATTACAGCAGCAAGGAATTTGATCCCAAACGGAAGAAAATCACCAGTCTAGTGGTAAAGCACTGATCCTACAGGGAAAAACAGCTAAGTTTGGTCAGTGTAGTTCTAGTACCTGACCCTGCCCTTTTTGAGAAATAGTGAATAAAAGTGATTAATGTAATAATTTGGTGCATATCTAATACATATATCTTTTTTTTTTATATATATACATAAATGTACGTAAGGAAAGTGTTTTTCTCCTTAGGAGCTCACATAGGATGCAGAGCACATTCAGAAGAGCTTTTTTTCACCATGTACCACCATCAGGCAGTCCCTGTAGCCCCAGTAGCGATGGCTGTACTGCTGCTCATTCAGCTCTTCCACACAGCTTTAAAGGTGTTGAACAGAACTAATCTTTTACCTGAATAAGCAAGCAAAATACTTACTGAGGTTACAATAAACCTGGAGTGCCAAACCACTACCACAGTGTGAGGTTTTGATTGGTTTTAA
This sequence comes from Aythya ferina, assembly GCF_964211825.1. Lineage (NCBI taxonomy): Eukaryota > Metazoa > Chordata > Aves > Anseriformes > Anatidae > Aythya > Aythya ferina. Next base: position 7,601,416 of record NC_140304.1, on the reverse strand, counting down.
TGGTTTTGAACTTGAAGCATGGGCTCCTTGTACTTCAGATATTTTATGGCTTTGAGGTTCAGCAGAGGCTTAGTTCTTTTTAATAACTGATAGAATAAAATAAGTTAATAAATGTAACCTTTCTTACTAGAAACTATATTGTAAGATCACTAGAATAGCTAAAATTGCCACTTATTACCCCAAAGTAGTGCCAGGAGAATCCAGACAGGATACGTTTCTAAATAACAGGAGGTATTTAACCTATGAAAAAGTGTTTTTAGTGAAGCCAAACAAAAAATTCCACCTGCACAGATGTGAAGTCTTTCCAATTGTCATGAAAAGGACTATCCAAATGACAGAGATGCTCACACAGGCAGTATGTAAACACATTTTGAAGAGCTGTCCAAGTTTAAACAATGTGAAATCTGCACATTTTTCCTCAAAACCAGTGATCTCCAAGCAAGTCAAGGAAACCAGCATGCGTAATTGTTTTTGTAGTATTAACGTGCTAACCCTCAATGTTTCTGAAATGACAATCACTCAAAAATCTGGGGACCATTAACAAACCCCTGGATATTAGAAGCAAACCAGAACTTTAGCAGAACCTGAATTATGCCATCAGCTCTGGTCTCAATATATGAGGTATAATTAATCCTTAATATCTCAGACTGACACAGAAAAGTCAATTTTTAAGCATCCACTTCATTTTGCTCCTAATGGGTAACAAACTGACATGTAACCTGATTAGGTAAAGTCTCCTAATGCACTGACACATTTATCTACATATAAATGCAAAACAAATATGTGTTTCTGCATGCCACAGATGCCCATCACATTTAAGATGTAGCAGAATATTCTGTACATTGGAAGAATACAACAGCAAAATCATTCGTGCACTTGGCTTAATGAGCAAATACCTTAAACACTATTATCTGCTCAAAGGGCACTTGCATGGAAAATCTAAAACAAAGTAGCGTTTGCAGAGGAAACGGGGCCTGTTGGATGATTGATGTTCCACAGATTATATTACTTTTCCGTGTGTGTAGAATAAATAGGAAAAAAGCTTAACCAGCAATGGGATAGTCTGAAATATTTTCTTACTAGTATAAATCAATCTTAACTACACAAAGTATTTGAATTTCCACTTTTTTTTTTCTTCCTTTTAGCTGTCCTCTCGTAAGGGATTTCTGACCAGTTGCATCAGCTGTTCCATGAAGAAGCATTGAGTCACCTCACAAACAGAATAAAGAACGTATTACAGGTTTGGGTTGTTTTTAACTGAAAACTGAAGCTCTGCTAATAAAACAGAAGTTATTGCATCATAGGATAGGAACTTTGGCATCCCCCCCGTGCTTTTCTAAGGCAAAGCCTGAGCTAATTTTCATGTACATCCATTTGATATTTGAGAACTACATTGCATGGATGCCAGTGAGAAGGTTCCAGGATTTTTTCTTCAGCTTAATATTTTTCCATCCCATTATACCCATCTAACAGGAAAAATCAACTTGGGACATTTCTCCAACATAATTGAAAGCATAATGGGGAGGGAGAGGGGGGGCAGTAAAAGATTTCAGATGTATGAATATTGATTAGAATAAAAACAAAAATATTCTCCCATTTTTTTTGTGTGTATTTAATGAACTAAGACAAGCTGTTTCCTTATGTTCCACAAACTGCAGCCTTCTAACATTGTTTTCTGTTGTCAAGTATGTAACTCTGTGCTATTACTTGCAAAAATGCCCCCTCAACTAAATGAAATAATTCGATTTTATTGGATAGATCCTTTAAGTGTTTCTAAACCTATTTTCCCCCTTTCCTCCCTACAGATCACTAACCAGAATAAGTGGCTGTAGTGTTTGTACTTTTATAAGTTATACATGTGTATACATATTTGTATGCATCAACACTGAACTTTAATAAATGCATTTTAATATACACATACACACAAATAGCAAACAGTGTTAGGCATTTTGATTCAGAGTTTGTATTTAGCACAGTAACTTGTTAGTTAAATTCTTCTTTAACAACTTGCGTAACTATAGGAGGACTGGGCAAAAGAAACAAAAGAACAGCTTAACAATAAGCAAAAACAAACTCCTAAAATCTAAAATTTTACCTAAAGCACATTTTAAATTTTTGTTGTGAGAAAGCAAGTAGGAGCAGACCCTATGTTTCTTTCAATGCTGTTTTGTGTATCTGGAGTTGCATATTTATATATATCAAGCCTAGATATATACTGTTATTTTTTCTATTAGCTTAGGGGTATAAATTGCATACCTTCATTTTATGAAAACCTATCAAATATCTAAGAACAAATTCAGCGCCTTTAATGAAACTGCCCACACTGGCCATATCTCCTTTAAAATAAGGGGTGACAAAGTTTGTCAGCTGCAATAATTTCTCTCGTATAGTTTGCTTGCACATTTGGTTTTCAGATTTGGTCTTGAAAATAAGTTTGTGTGAATGGTTCTCTTTGGGATTGTCCAGCTTCCTTCCACCTTCTTCTTAACAGCCCTTCTTGCAGCAGGACATCCTGCACTTTAAGAATTTCAGTTTGTTATCTCAGTAGCTCTGGAAGCATTGTCTGAGTCAGGAGTTTTCTTTTTTGTCTTAAGTGCCTGGTATGCAGCTGGCATCTAACCTCACACACATGTGCATACTCTCAGACCTGTCTTTTTCAAGCTGACATTTGACATGGATATAGTAAGTGTGAAAGAGCTGAATGGGGCACTGCTCCAAAGCAAGCAGAGCATCTCGGAAGCTCTGCCTCGCTGCTTTTCCTAGCAGTAGCACTGTAGAGATTTTTCTCTCCCTTTGATGTCCTTTACTGTGGCTAAAAAGCTGTTTCAACTATTGTGTTGATGTACATACATATATGAAAATACATTTACATGTAGGAATTGGATTTCCCACTTTTCCTCTCCCTGAGTAGTTACCGTGACCCTTAGTAATTCTTGTTAGTCAACAGTAATAGTATAGGCTTGATTGCCTCTAAACTATTTTCTAGCCAAAGGCCCGAGAAGTTCTCCAGACCTATGCCAGAGCTCAGAAACCCCACACCAGGGTTATGCAATTCCTTACTGTTATTTCCACTGTGACGCACAGGTACACACCACAGACTGCCTGCCGGGAGATTCCACGACTTTCACCTCAGTCAGCATTCTCTGTAGTAAATTACTGTGGGTACAGAACAGTGTCCCTGTCTGAAATATTCTTCTGCAAATATCCAAAGCAGGGTGTTATCAGTCATTAAAAAAAAAAAAAAAAAAAAAAAAAAAAAAAAAAAACACAGTATTGTGCCAAAATGGACTTGGGGCTAAAAAAGGTAGATATTATCTAGTAGCAATACTCCTTTGCCTCTAAATATCTTTTAAAATTGTATCTGTCATGATTCATAAAGGCTTTTTGCTTCTCATAGAGACTACAGCAGCAATGCTTCCATGAATCACTGGATCAGGAGCTATACTAGAGTTTTATTTTTGTACATGCCATAGGGTCACTGTACTATCTTAGGTAAGTCACTGGAACACTTCACACCCTATTACACCAAGGTGTGACATGACCTAGAAACCACAGTAATGTGGGGACTCAGTATGATAGCTTATTTTTCTAATTTAATTCAAATGACTCCTGACTTAGAATAAATTGCAATTGGTAAAAACCAGTGTAGGTTTAGTTTACCAGCCAAAATCTTGTTAATGGATCTTGACCCTACCTTAAAGCTTAACTGATACATTAATGTGATTTGATATGAGAAATTATGTTTAAGGCTAAACTTTTTTTTTTAATTAACGAAGTACATTTTACCTGCCATAGCTACACCCAGATTACTAAGCAAACATTCAAGAGCAATATGGTCTTCCTATGCACTGTAAAATATACTTGCTTTTAAAACTGATATGTCAGATATTTTAAATTAAACCTTTCACATCATTGCTTATTACTGGCCATAATAGTGTCCATATCACTGTCTTCATTAGCAAGCAAGGAAGCTGTCGGACTGTGATTGAAATAAACAATGTCTAGATCACCTTTACATGCTTATTTTATGCTTTCCCGCTTGATACAGATCCCATTTTTTTCATTTGTTTTGTGCATTTATTTTGGTTGTAATCTGTATAGTTAATAGTGAGGAGTAGTAGTTCTATGTATTGAGTCTGTGCAAAGAACTATAGCATCTGGAGATACTCAGCTCCTCATCACTCCCATAATGAGATATTCAACACCTGCAAGACTGGAAAAGAATAATATCTGGCAGTGGTTGTATCCCACTTCACTTCTCTTTTGAGAATATAAGAGACAAACCCAGAGAATGCCATCACATTAACTCTGGTGTCACTCCACTACCAACAATGGATTAGAAATTCTGTAGTGGTCTGTTTTAGCATCTTCTCCCCTGAGAAATAGTTGGTCCTTAGATATGCATAATGTTTTTAAGTTGTAAATTATTCTAGATAGGTAATTTAGTATGTAGTTCATTAAGATGAGCAAGCCATGAAAAAGTTGGTTCTGAAGTTGGCTGCTGCTACAAATCTGCTGAAAAGCATTTTCTGCAAAGTAAAGCAGTACAGAAAGCTGTTTGCTGTGGAAACTTGAGGGGTTTTTTGTTCATTGGGTTCTAGGATGACTTTAGACAATAACCATTGTGTCACATCATGGCATTCAGAGAATACAATATCTCACATCTCTGGTAAATTAACAACTTCTGAACTATGTTGTACACTATACTATGTAAATTGGTGCCTTACACAACTGCTCAAACCCTGTGAAACAAAAATGGAGAGAAGTTTACAGGAATACTGTTTGCAAACCCTGTCGTACATATCAATAGAGGAGATTATCTATGCCAAAACACTTTATAGTAAATCAAGGGCAGAAGTAACCAAAAATTTTGCCAAGTACAGTAACATTACATGGTTCGCTACTGTACTAACCTACCTACAAAGGCTGGTTAACAAAAACTACACAACTCAAAAGGCTCACAGCAATGATTAGATGAAGAGTATATTTTAGAGTGCCAAAAAAAAAAAAAAAAAATCGTATCTGAAAGTTGAGTTCTGCTTGAGCTCAGTGCGTGCTTATATTTTGAGATACTTGCTGTTCATTTGGTTTGCCCCAGCCCATTGCAGTCAGTGAGTGTATACTCTGTTACGTTAATTTGGGATCACGTTAAGCTGGAAAACACCAGATGATCACCAAGCCACTGCTGGTTGTATTGTCTCAAACCACAGATGCTACGAGATGTAGCAGCCAAAGTAATCAAGAAACTACAGAATTTCACTGAGGAAATGCCGTGAATTAGCAGCATTCATGCTGCTATCTCTATGCATGATCACCATATGCTGCTCCACTGAAAAAATCAGATCCTGTTTAGGAGTCCTAGATGCATTACAAGGCATCAGTTACTCTTTACCAGGAAGCAGGAGACATTACAGATAGACTTCGTCAGGGAATCAGGGTGCTGTTCCTCTCCTCCAGACTGACTGGCCATACCTGCTGTAAACGTTTTGTAATCAGTCATAAAGCTAGGCACTGTAAAGCTGCAGTCTATTTCTACTGAGCATTATCAGTTGTTCTTACCAAGATACCAGACTTATGTTGGGTTTAAATAAAAATGTCCTAGTCAGGAAGGGTGCTTTGGAGCTGAAGCAAGCAATAGTACATGAGGACCAGAATGACCAAAGCAAACAGAAGGGCATCAGAATAGCCTGTCCACTGGCGGATTCAAGACAAAACACTAGTTTACAAACAGTTAGATAAGATTTTTCATTATGATGCCTCCTCTGCATAACATTGAGGAACATGTAGTTCTCTCCACTTTACATTGTAGTTTTCCTCAAGGATACAGTTAAGATGGTATTTTATTGTATTTAATTTTGTCTGTAAGCTACAGGCTAAGCTTCAGTGCTTCTGTTGTAATGTCTTGTTTTTATCTTATCAGGGTAGTCAAGTCTCATCAGCCCAGACTCTAGTTAAAGGGAACTTGATCACATCTTCCTCACATTCAAATGCATTTTGCCCTAATCATTCATCCAGAAGTAGCCTTCTACAGATCCTGACAGCTTTTGCTGCAATTGCCCTGCTGGTGGCTTTATGTTCCACACTGCCATCAAATGGCAGAAGGCATGCTTTGGCTATATTTTAATGACTTTACTAAAGTAACGAAAGCCCTTCAGATAAATGAGACTAGAAATGAGAATGGATCCCTGAGGACACAGCTCTTTGGTAATAATTTGCCTCTGCAAGACAGCTCAGTTATGCTTCAGCCCTCTCTCCATGCACCTGCAAAGTCTCCTGGAGGATCCAGATCCCCCCTGACATTTCCAAAAAATCTCAGTAATATTCACCAGGACATACTTAACATCTAATCCTGTCAGGAAAAACAGTCACAAAACCATCCCACCTGGAAGGGATCTCAGGGCTCTCTAGGCCAGTCTCCTGCTTAAAGCAGTCTCAGCACTGAACCCAAAGCAGGTTGCTCAGGGCTGTCCCAACTGAGCCTTGAAAGCCTCCAAGACAGCCATTACAGCATCCCCCCAATCCTGGTCTATTGCTCCATTACACTGTCTTCTTTCCTCATATCTACTCCGACTTCCCTGCTCCAATTTACAGCCAGTCCTTTGCTTTGCTGCCACGCTCCTCAGGGAGGGCCTGGCTCTGCCTCCTGCTGTTAGGCCCCCCCTGCCCTCTTCCCTCCTGCTGCAGGAACACCAGGCCCATGGCCTCTTCCACAAGACACGTCCCTCAGTGCCCACACAGCTCACTCCAGGTCCATCCATTCCTTCCCATACTGAGAGACCCAAAAGTGGACAAAGTAACCAGTTGCGGATCAGCACAGTAACAGCAGATGGATGCAAATACAGCCCCGCCCTGGAATTGCTTCCCAACAAAATATGAAAGACAGACGTGTATTAATACACCAGCTGTGGGTGTGCATTTCTTTTTTCACTTGCACAAGTTTTTAAACCTTGTAATCGTATTGCAACTGAGTTACATAAAGATCTTAAACACTTCAGAACTAGTGAAGCAGGCAAAAAATTAATGAAAATGCCTTAGCTGAGAGTTCCTTGATGTTTAATGGACACTGGCTCAAATCCCCATTGTGCTGAAGTTGGTGCAGATTTTCATACCAGAGTAAAAGGAGCACCTGCTGCCTGATAAACACTGCCTTTTTGACTTGATTTTATTTTACATCCCCCTCTTGTAAATGACTCTACAAGGCAATGGTCAATAGCAATTCAGGCCCCATACCACTATTTTAGAAGCACCTTCTGTTCATTGCACTTGATGGCATCCAGCCTGAATGCACTCAAAAATATGTACAAATTTAATCAAACTGTTGATCGACAGCTTTAAAAGAAATAATGGCTAGGTGTTTGTGGCTTGGTCATAAAAGCATTATTCAGTCACAAATATTCTAAAAGTCCCATAAAAAAACAGCCCCCTAGTATAAATCAGAGAGGGTAAACCTTGCAAAGCAATATCTCTGATGTCTATTATCTAGATATGATTGATTAGCTGCTCATCCCAGCCTCATCTAAGTGCCTCTCTATGGCGCACAACACAAGCACATTGTTCCTAAAAATAGCAAGAAAATAACTTGGCTAGACAAAACCTGCCACTTTTGTCATAATAAAACTTCACATCCTAATCAGGAAGTTCTTAAAAATGCTAAAGAGGAACTGGTTAGCAGCATGCATGGCTCCTACTGAGCATAAAGGAGATTAAAGGCAAATATGTTGCAATTTAGAATTTGGTTAATGAATATGAGCAAAATAACAGTGGTGGTGTTGCAGGCCTTAAGTGGTTTCTGTATTTGCATGGCATTCAAAAATTCAAGCTCTTGATATTTTACCTAGAAATGCACCAAAAAGTGTCTTTAGGAATAGTATTTCTATTGGGATCTACCAGTGTTAACTTATTTCTATTGGAAAGGAATTACTATCCTCACATTTGAGAATAATTTTAAGTCCAAATAGTTTTAATCCTGGATTATATATCAAATTGATTCATGCTCTCATTTCCTAAATCATTTCATGCTTACTCAATCTCAACTATAATTCTCAGGGACAAGCATGCCAAAAACGTTCTTTAGCCTCTATTCGGTTAGAGTATTCAGCATCAAGTTTAATACTCAAAAATTAGAAGTATTCTAAATTTCAGCATATGAAGATATCTCCTCCAGCTGCTGTCTGCAACTTGCTATAACCGCACAGCAAATTCAATATCTCACCGCTTTCTAGAATGTAAACTTCAATCATGAGGGAACACTTGAATCAGACAAAAGTACAATAGATCTTTACTGAAATGAATACAAATGCACCTCGTGGACAGAACAGTATCAATATTGCTTAGATGTCTCACGTGGTATTTCCAGACAAGCCTTGCTCAAATCCATTCAAAAAAAATACTGAAAACAGCTCTATTTATGGTGAAATACTTTACAAACTTGGAGCTTTTTTCCAGTTTTCTTCTTGTGCCTCACTCCACTGTCGTAACCTGGATTTTCTTCCAGAGTGAATGAAGTGATTAAAAGAAAAACATTGAGGCATCAGGAAGAGAAAACATCTTTGCAGCACAGGAAGAAAATAATGAAAGAAAATTCTGAAAGAATTAGCTATATGCCACAGGTGAAAACTTTTTGGTTTCAGCTCAGTGCCAGCTGTGATGTGAGGAGAGCCTCCCCTGGGCAGCAAGCCTGACCCTTCCCTCCCTGCAGCCTAGACCAGATCTTGCAGGAAAGAAATGACCTAGTTCAAACGTAAGAGCTATGCTCCTACTTTTAGGGTGATATTGATTAGGCATAAAGTCCAGAATAATCCACACTTATGCTACATTTACACACACACAAAAAAAAAAAACCTAACGTACACATTTACCTCTCTACTGATCTGTAGCTACTATATGCTGAATCAGATACAAGTCGAAGAACCCAATTCAGAAAAGGGCTTTCATGCAACTAACTCCTGCCTATTCAATTTTGGCCAGGATTTTCAAGGTTTTTTCTACTCACAAAAATCGGAGTTTACAACTAAAATGCTGGAAGACATTTGGAAACTTATCTGATAATGGTTTTAATGAAAGCAAAACCAGAATACATATGGTAATTAAAAAGAATAGATGAAAGCTCTGCTGAAAATCGGATCTCCATTAATAATGTATTAATGAGGCTACTCTCCTTGGTGGAGATGGGTCTTGGGTAGAAAAGTCAGTTCAGTTTTTCAATGAATGCAAGTCTGACATGGAGAGTACTCTGTCTTATGGATATGCATCAATTTAGGGAAAAATGGTTCAAACACAATGAAAACATTCCTCAACACAAGGGTGAAGCACACAAAGTGTGCTAAATCTTAGTGTGCTAAATCTAGTACTAAATCTTAAGTCTCATAATTGAACAAAATTACTGTATTTGAGACACGTTATAGAACTTATTTCCTTTTTTTTCTCCATTTAGAATTGGGAAAAAATCATGCCATCAGAATAAAGATCAACCTCAAAATATTAATTCTCAGGAATGAGTGAAATGAAAGGGCTGTTATCTAATGACAAGCTTGGGTTACTTTCCAGGCCAACTTTGTTAACTCCCCCAGAAGAAAGGAACTGCCAAAAAAGCCTAATCTTTTTATACCATGTGTCATGAAACTTCAGTCCAGCCTAGTCCTCCAGGTAAGTGCTAAAACCTGACAGGGACACCCTGGTGCAGACCTAAACCAGAGAGCTTGGTGTGTGGGTCCCAGGCAAGGAAGTTATACATTGTCATGCAGCCAAGTCTCAATATTTATGCACAAAATTATGCTAAAGCAATTTTGCTTAATAAAGGCACAATGAATACAGTATTAATGGGCATTAAAAAGACAGCTCATACTACAAACTGTATAGTATTTTACCTTCTACATTATTTTTATCTTAGTATCTTCTATGATGCATTGCAAGTGTACAGTACTTCAGCAGCCTTTATATATTGAAATGCCCCTGTAAATTGTATTAAAATAGCTTTGTTAAGCATTCTTAATATAGTGCAATATTGGTAATACCTGACAATAGGTGATAGCCTGAGTCATAAATGCTTTTCTAAACGTGTTAGAATTGGTTTAGCATTGGATGTTCTGGTCTGATAAGAGAGTCCTGCACTAAGGCAATCAACTGAAATTAGCAATTGGCATGGAAATTACTGTACAAGAGATTGTGTTCCCCCCTTCACTTTCCTTTCATTATGCCTTTGTGAACTCTATAAAAATGCATTAAAGTGAAAGTTCTCAGCTAGGAGAGACTGAGCAGCAGCAAAATGCTTCCAAAAATTAACTACAATTATTTTTAATTCTGACAGACTTGATACTTAAGAATACTGACAAACAGAATTCCTCTTTTCCATCTTGTATTTCAAAGCATGTTCAACTGATATTTCATGCAAGTCAGACTAGCTCATTGAATATATCCCTTGCAATGAATGCAATGTGTGAGCCTCAGCTGGGGCATTGAACTTGGCTTACAAAATATAGCAGAACATGTACAACTATTTACATTTGGGATAATGTAGAATAAATGATGGTGAGGAGGGGTGGGGGGAAAAAGGAGGTTTAGGGGGTTTGTTTCTTTTTTTAATTAGAAGCAGTTTGGGACTGCTGCTTTCAAACAAAAACAGCGTACCCCAAGTGAGTTCTGAGAGTTTCCTGAGACTTTCTGCGTGTTCCACATGCAGTACTCAAAAGTAATGCTAACACCACCTTGAAGAGATTTATGTTCTTGCTTATTGTTTTCATCTTTCTTGGGAGCTTTATTTGATTCCCATTTTCTGTACCACTGTACCAGGCTGCTAAGGGCTTCCATAGTAAGATGCACTTTTCAATTATACTATTTATTCTAAATCTAAAATATTTTATTTCTAATTGCCAAATTTTCTGTCTTAGAACAGATGCACAGTGCACTTACTCTGCATGCTGACAGGTTTTTGGCTGCTTGTAAATCCTGAAAATATTGATCAGTTAAAAATATTCGGATGCTTGCATCCCTTGATTCTGCTTACCACAGCCTTTCTTCCTGGTCAGCTAGGAGAGCACCAGCAATTTTGTTATAATGATAAATGACCCTCATAGACAGGTCACTCTTTTTTACCTAAAGCCACAATTTGCTCCTTCCTTTAGGTCACAACCTGATTTTTCAGGGTGACAGATTTATTACTTTCTTTGTGTGCTAAAAAACAAATCACCAACAATTGCTCAAAACACAGTCCTGTCACAATAACTTTGAACACTTCCCAGCCAGAATGATGCAACAAAAGTTTTTTTTTCCTGTTTTTAAGGCAACAAAATCACTTGTACATTTAGCACAGTTGTCATGAAGACCTATTTGGCCCATTACATCATACACATGTCCAAGCCTCTCCAAAAAATAAAATATTTAAAACTTTCATAAAAGTACCAATAAATTGTTTCTAATAGGTGGTGTTGCCCTTTACATGACAGTCACAAAAATCCAACTTCAGACTGGTCTGTGGTCAGGATTAGAGTTCTGGGTGAAAGTAGTAAAATATTTGACAGGAAAAAAAAAAAAAAAAAAAAAAAAAAAAAAAAAAAAAGGTAGCTTTATGGGCATATTTCTACCACATCCCCATACCTGAAGCACTTCATTATCTTTCTCAAGTCAAAGCTATTTTAGTTACTGCACGTCTCCAGGAAGACTTTTCTCTGATGGCTCTGGGCAATACAATGGTCTCAGGATGTTGAGACCGTCAAGCAATGTCACAAACTCAGTTTTCTTTTGAACTTGAGTGAAACCCCAATTCAGGGTCCCCAAAACCTTGGTCCAGATGCAGTTCCCCAAATGGGACACTCATCATGACTAGAATAGGCTAAGAGAAGTACTCAAGCACTTACTTTTTGCCTTCATTTCCTCAGATCATAAATACCTCTCAGCAAATACCAATATTGACAATGCATTGAACTAGTAGCTAGCAGACACCACCAGAGTCCCAGATTGGTTTCATTGCCTGGATGCTACTTTTATAAGACCAAAACCAACCAATGGGACAGAGGTAGGCATAAATCTCTGCATTTCCTGGTGTAGATTGCAAATACATAGGTTCTTCTCTTCTGAGCCTCCTCATGAATTGGCTCCCAACAACAGTACCTATTTGTCAGAGGTTTTCAACATTTGCTTGTGTAAGATTTACTGTCTGCTTTCAGCACCCCTTTAACAGTCTGCTGATAACAGCAATTGCTTTGTGAAAAGCACTAAGACATTCTTCAAATATCAGCAATCATTAAAATGTTCAAATCACTCCAAAATACATAATTTGACACAGCTGAGTACTATAGTGCTGGAAACGCATTCTAGCCCTGTAACCCTCACACAGGCAAAACTACCGAACCCGAGATGGTTTTTCAGATAGATGCGCTGCAGGACAGCCTGCACAGAGAACAGCAGCCTCAGCTCCTGAGGCCAGCCTTCCCAAACTTCAGTCTGCACAGTTCCAATAACCAATTAGTTCAGTTTATCATCTCTAACATACTTTTTATTTTTCTGAGCCACTATCCTTATACTAGGCAGTGCTTGTAATATGCCATTAAGCACACACCGTAAACATACACTTCTGGTTAATACATAATTTAGCAGAAGAGTTTTTGATAACCTGTGTGCACTACTGCAGAGTTCATAAGGCAGAAGATACGAACACAAGGAAACAAATGATGCAGAATGATTTCATTCAGAAACCAGTGCATCCTTTGGAGTAGCTGCCAAATAAGAACACTGGAGTGAACAGAAACACTCAAACTTGTGTAAAGGGAAACTCTCCAGGAGCTGGTGATGAGAAGGTAAGCGTTGAGAAGTTCATAAATAAAGCAACTGAGTGAGGCTGAAAAAAAGCTTCTTCAAGTAGGAGACCTGCCTCTGAGAGTCAATTTGAATGCCATTAAAAGTCCAAATATGCTAAGCTGCAGAAAGTCCTGATTTTCAATGAATCACTGTTATGCCTCAGTCTTTTCAATACCAATCAGGAATATCTGGTTCTTCACATTTTTTTAACCTGTGTTTGACATGTGCATATGGGGATCCCGAGGTATGAAGAACAGGATTTCATGTTCAATCACTGAGCTACTTATTTGAAATATAGCTGTTTCCAAACTTTTCTTGCCATTCCACAACAGATTTAAGTGTTCTTGAGCTTCACCTTGTACATAGTTTGCAATAAATACAAGCACCATCTAGATGCTTTTAAGGAATTTAGATTATCCTCCCAGCTGCAATTCCGTACATACATAAGGCTGCCTCCAGCTGGCAACCCTCCATTTCAGAAGTGCCACAAAATGAACCCAAGTTGTTCCCATTTCTCCCTGATGGTTCTAATGAGTTAATCTTCTGAGATGTCTTCAGTTAAAAAAAAGTCACAGCCCTAAGACATGCAGGACTTCCACTGTCTTCCATAGGAGGGCTGCATGTGTAACAAGAGCATGGGCTCAAGACACAAATGCTCAAACTGTCCACCTAGTAGCTACACACACCATACTTGCACTCTTTACATGAGAACAGTAGTGATAAGTAGCCTAAAAAAGACTACTTATCTTTACTGATATGTAATGAAGACTATTTTCTCTAAGATGTTTTTTGTATTGCTGAAAGAAATTACTATCTTTTCAAACCTATCCCCTGAAAGAAAAGAAAATAAAGTTGGTGATCATTAGCCAGCTTTATTCTATTTACTGAGATAAGGTTTATAGCTCTGATATGAGAGAAAATTCTCTCAGGACAGCTCACACTAACCTTTTAGCACAGAAAGTATCAAGATACTAAAAGATGCTAACCCATCATGACTGCTGCATGACGGAGAGAATGACTTAATGCAGGACAGACAAAAATAGAAAAAGTAACAAGTTAAGCTCTGTTGTGTCAGTTTGTCATCACGGGGTCCCCAAATACTCCTCTTGGCAGACAATTGCTTTGCAAGCTCTAACAGGGCACGAAGTACAACACTTCAATTTAAACTCCTGTCCATATACATACAGGTCACTTTGCAGCTACATTTTGTTCATTTGTCACATGTGAAAAGTGGCAAATAAGGGGCAGAAATATTAAGTTTATTTAACTTCAGAGTTTTCCCTTCCTTCTCTAACACACAAACACCTGAATGAGAGACTTGAAACCAGCAAGCAAGCCTCCCACCTAAAGTCACCAGGAGAAGACTCCAGTGACTTGCAAGCTCCCTTGAGCACACAAAGCTGTAGGGAGCTGTTCACCAGGGCTGCAGACAAGCAGGCAGTTCAAAAGCTCATCTGCCAGGCCCTCTCATGATTACAAGCCGGAACGTGCCATTAGGCTCAAAGCAAAATAAAAATCATACAGTTGTACCAATACAGTGGTAAATGCTACATTTCCTTGCATGAGTGCCAGCCAGCACAGCTGCTAGAACAAAAGTTAATGTTCAGAATTAAATCACCGTGCTGTGCCCTCGTGCTGAGCATGGCTGTTTCACGAGCTGAAGGAACAGACTGAGGCAAGAAGAGAGGAGCAGCAGCCACAGGGGCCTGGCCACCTCCCATAGCTGCTCTGGGTCAAACCATGGCTGCTAATCCACATTAAGAAATTAACGTCGCTTTGTATATGGACACACTGTAAAACAGTTTTCCCTCAGCTAAACTTGCTTCTTCAGAATTTCAGGAATAAGCTAAACTAATGTAAGCAGAAGTAACCTTTAGAAATCACCTGTGCATGGGCTTTTACCAGTTTAATTTGCTTAAACGCAAACACCACGGGAATTACTGGCATCTGAAGAAAAACGTACAACAGAAACCTAGAGGCAAGAACAACTCTGTTGGCAGAGTTGTGCTTTTGTTTGCTCCCAATGTTTCTGTTTTTTCCTGTTGACTCTAATCGAGCGTACTTCCTAGTCAGGGTGGCTTCGTGCCTTCCTTTAGGAATCCAGGACAGATGAGGAAGTCTTGGGCTCCTCTCACTGCCTTGGCTTACACGTTGCTACGTGGTGACAAACCTGCTCAGTGCTTCCCTTCCTATGACAAAGCTTTCTGCGGTTTAAGTGTTTACCAAGCTGTTTACAACCTTCAAATCAAGGCCCAAAAGAGCATTACTCAGTTAACATCTCCTAAGACTGGATGACAGATTTGTCTCAGTTTACCCATTTCAGCCAAATATCTGTACTAGCGGTGAGAGAGTTCTACACACCCCAGTTCAGCTTCAGAGGAATAAGGACTAACTGCATGTTTTGCTGCACTTCACATTAAAAGTAAAAAAATAAAAATAATAAAAAAAAAAATCTGTTTCTCAGTGACAGTTCTTGCAGGAGTCTCTCAGGTGGGATTTTCATTCAGGCTCCTTTGTTCTGTACACAGGGCTACCCAATTCTTACTTCAGAGCTGCAACAATGCATCAGAACAGCTGAGCTGCAGAGAATGAACCATAACCATTTTTTACGTATGAGCATCAACTGCTACTTTTAGCTAAAGCACATCTTTCTGGCACTGTCAGTTACCAGGCCCCAGCAGGACACACACGGTTTGATTGCACAAGATACCTACATACGTCCTGTATAGACAGAGTGGTGAAATCCCAGCCAAACAAGATAGCCCAATGAGAACAGTAGCAGATTTAAATGCCTGCGTGCATAGATCAAGCAGCTTTATCAGGAAAGACAAAGCTTTCAGAAAGACATCCCAGAGCATAACACTTTAACTTTCATGTGCTCAGCCTTTAAGGACCTCCGTGAAAAAACACTGGTGTCAGTGACCTCAGAGGCACAGGGAATCACTTTTCCACGAAGGCACAGATCACACCAGATACTGAGCCATCAGACATTCACCACTGGCTTTATGTACACATGGTGCCAGTTACCCCAGATCAGCACAGTTGCATATTCCTGAGACAACAATCATGGGCATCAGAGATGCATTCTGGCTTTTATTAAGCAGCCCAGAATTCATACTGCATGCAGAACTCAGGGTCCTGAAATGCAGCTCACCTAAATCAAGCTAAATCAGACTGCTCCTTCGGTATAAAGCACTCATCTTCTGACACTGGCTCCTTTCACTTGGACTCTCTAGCTTTCACCTTCTCCCCCCAGGCAGCTGAGAACCAGCCTCCCTTTTCCCAGTTAGCAGCAGCAGGCAATATAGCCCCCCCTTCTGTGTATTCCTCTCTTGCTACAGAGCATGTGTGGATATAGATAACAGCAAGCACGCCTCATTGGAATAACCAAACAGATAAAATCCACAGGTTATTAACAAACAAAACATCTAAGATACTGCTTTTCCATACATTGAATGACATTACTTGTTCAGACTGCAATAATGGCTTTAGGTTTTATTAGGTCTTTGAACTCCTTCCCACCCTCCACATCAGCTCAGTAAGCACTGAAAAAGCTTTGCATTGAGTAGCCCTCTTTTTAATTTTTACCTCCTTAAATCTTCAGTTCTCATCTCTTGGCAAAATCCATTTAAACAGGGCTCTCAAGTTAATGGTTAAACTTGTTGTTTGTAGTACCATTAATATAGGTCAAGCAGCACAATAGTTACAACTGCTGAGAGGGAAGGTACATAAAGACACAGTAAGCAGTTCAGGACCTTATTACAACATGTCTATCAAATGCAGGGGTACAAACAATGTGCCTGATTCATCAGAAAGATAACTTCTGCTGACAGTACACACTGTTCCCTGGAGTCTCTTGTGCATGGCTCAAAAATTAAAATTGGAAGTGTAGTTTACACAGACACATTCTTGCAAATTCGAGTGTTTCAGCACAGTGAGCATTTCTATGCAAAACACCAGATACAGGCAGTGGGATGAATTCAGCTCTCCTTTGCATCACTGAGCACTGAAGAAACTCAGCAAGAGAGTAACTTTACTCTGCACTTTCTCTCATGTAACCAAGGGAAGAATTTGTCCCAGCAGGCCCAAGGACACACATTTTTCACTGTGGGATGCACATACATAATGCCTGAAACAGGAATTACCTTATGCTTTATTCAAGAATATTCAAAAGGACAGACCTCTATGCCTCAGAAAGTTAGTATTTCAGGAATACTGTCAGTAGGTACTTTTTCCAAAGGTAATAGCACCCTAAAGCTTCACAACATGGATCACTTCTACCCAGTGCCAGTCATTCACTACTTGCCAGTTCAAATGCATGCCATTCCCATTCTGCCTCCCAAGCTCCGTGACCAAAGTTTCCAAATTCAAGTGAATTACTAGATACTGGATAGAGTTGAATTAAGCATTTGTATTGCAAACACAGAACTGACACCAAAACCTAGAAATCACTGCAAAATCTAGCGTGCATAAGACTTTGTTTCAGACTTCTGTGGTTTTTTCATCAGTAAAAATCAAAGACAGTTTTCATCTGTTTATCTCATTGATATTTTGCATTTCTTTGGTACCTGTTATCTCGTATTTCGATGTTTTATGAACCTTGGACTAGATCTTCAGCAAGCACGAATCAACTCAATACTGACTTAACAAAACTCTTGAATTGCACTACCTGAAGCAATTAACTGGCATTGCACAACCACCTTATGGACAGATTGGACATAGAACAGCCTCATCTGACAGCGGAACACTGATCTCAGGTGTGATGTTTTTGTCTCAAAATATTAGTAGCATTCTGTGTAATAAGACTTTGAAACATTGGTTAAAGCTCACCAACAGCATTCTAACCACCTTAAGATAGACAAAGGATTGCGTTGCTTTGTGCATGTTATACATATCTCATCCGAGGTGTTTTTTCCGAGTAAAACAAATCACATCACATAATCAAACACATTTTTGACACTTCAAATGAGTTTCAGTGCATGTTATTTATGCTACATAACAACTCAAATAGACTACTCAGTCTTCTCATTGTATTTATATTGGTAGGGCGGCCCATCAAGACAGCTCGGATAAGATAGCTTGCGTCAACACAAATACCAGCATGATAAAGGGATTTTTGTGCATTTATCTAGACATTTTTTTCTACTCCATATTACAGGTCCTCCCTAATAGCTTCATATGTTGCACTTTCCTCACTAGGATGAGATGTGCTCCACTTTAGCACAGATGTACAGGAAACTCTACTACAGTATAGTTCCTCCCTATTAACAGAGCTAAATGCCTTTTCTACAGACTGCTGATATTAATGCCCGCAGCATTGCCTCACACTGTTTTTTTCTGAACATCAGTGAAGATCTGATTTCATTTGATTACTACAAATAATAGAAGGTGAACTAAAGTAACAAAAACAAACTGACTACAGAATATGAAGAATAAGAAACTTAAGAGTCCACAGAACACGATGCAATTGCCTGTAAGAACACATGCGCCTCCTGTCTTCTTCCTAAAACGGATAATTAATGGCTTGTACAGACAGTGGGAGGAAGGCTGCTTCCTTAGGTACTCAAGGGATATCTCTGCCCAGTCATTCAAGAAGCACGAGGTAGTGGCGCTCTACTGATGTTCAGATTGCTAAGGTAAGAAGCAAAAGGCTTTCTCCTCACCACCGTTTTGCTCTAACATGTTGTCTGCTGAATTTCAGCTAATGACACTTCGTCCCATTTAAAATGGAGGGAAAAGCCGAGCACTTCAGCCCAGCAGAAACGTAATCAGCCAAACTAGTTCTATTAGTCTCTTTTAAAAATGTTGTTCTGATCCCAAAGATGTGTGTTATAGTTCAGTGAATTTCCCCTTCTGTTGTTATGGTTGTCCTGTTTAAACAGTTACAGGATGGATAAAACTAAAGCTGTGATGATGATAAAGCACTTAGGTAAACGTCGATAAGTCAGTACAACTCAGCATTCAAACGTACTTCCATTGTGTCAGCCAGAATGATAACAATTCACCTTGTTTCTACTAAAATGTCAATAGAAATACATCTGCCAATAATGCTACCATGAATTAACATCATGCCTTCGTGCAAATTTTTGTGAAGACTATTAGGCCATAATAAAACCAATAATGTATCTAGTAAAACCTAGCTCCTTCCTAGCACATCTGTGTTCCCAGTTACGAAGCAGGTGGATGACCCTGGAAATTACACTTGCTGTGAAGAAATGTATACTATTAGTGGTGCCTGATCTAAAGATAGGCTCACACTGTACAGGAGTACCAAGCAGGCTTCATCGCTAAGTTAGGTGGTTGTTAAGGATTTTCTTCTTGCATGGCATGCTTTAAACATGTGATGAACCACTCACAAAACAGCAAGTAGCAAACTCTCCTTTACTACTCTTCAGGAAGCTGGTAGGACAATAGGGCCTTTGTGCTTTGGAGTGACTCTAGGACTGAGTCCTATCATCACAGTGATTCAAAATTCTCTAAATGGCTTCTCAGAACAATGGTATAAGAGCAATTGAGGCTTAAGGAGAAGTACAAAGTACCACACGTTACAGACAGCTTTCAACACTGTGGGTAACAAAATCAAATAAGATAAATCCACCTGGATGCAATCCTGTGCAATGAGATCTAGGTGACCCTGCTTGGCAGAGGGGTTGGACTAGATGATCTGCAGAAGTCCCTTACAACCTCAACCATTCTGTGATTCTGCTAAGTGAGGATCATCTCATTTACTATCCAGCCACCTGGGCCTGTCTGCTTTAAAGCTAGTTCTTTCCACTTTCTATAAGGAGAAAGCTGCAGGCTTACAGGTACAATCTGGGGAACTGACAGCTCTCTGAGTTCCCCCGTGCACACAGAGGTCTTGCATCAAAGACTCAGGTTTCATCTCAACATTTTAACTTGCATGTTCTAGTCATCTAAACTCAAAGATGGTTTGGCAGAATCAGACGTGAAAATTCTAGGATGCTTACATTTTGAGTAGGATGGTCATACTGAAGTGGTATCAGTTATTTTTATAGCAATCAAGGTGTAGAAGATGCTTCACATAAGAAATAATACCCTCTCAAAGATCTTTCTTATGGAATTCAACACAACAAATCCCTTCCAAGTACCAAAAATTTGTATTCACTTCTGATGTTACCAAGTTACCTCACATGTACAAGGCAGTCAGACATATTGACATGGCTGCTTGAACTAAAGCTTTTCCTCAAACAATCTCTTGCAACAGGATCAGGATTAGCTTAAAATCCCATAAGAATCTATGATAAAGCAAAGCTTGAGCTTTTTGGTTAGTTTGTTTTGTTTTTCAAACTAGAACAGGGCCTCTATATGTGCGAGAAGCACTGAGTTTAGAGCTTCGTGAACTGTTCTGCTCACAGAACCGTTCTCCCTGCAAGATGACCTTCCCTCACGTGGCTGTTTTCAGCATGGAACAGAGCAGGAATGGGGTCCAGGCAGCCCCCAGCATCTCATGTTAGAGGGACTTGGTGACTGAAGCAATACTATGGGTTGCAACCTTCCAGCAGAACAAAACCATGGGAATCCAACCACCAGGCTGCAACTGAGGCAAAGAACACTCTCAAAGGCAGTGAAGAAATACCGTGCAAGCTCAAAAGTTAGAATCAATCCTTATTCTTCCAAAGAAGATGATGCAAAGGAGTACAGCTTTAGGCTGTTGTTTTAGTACTGTATATGAAGAATATTTACTGTACCCCATTTTTTATACAAAGGAAGCATTTCTAGCCACAGCAGCACTGCTATTACTGCAAGCAATACAAAGGCCTAACATGGGAAAACGCTAAACAACCTCAACAACTGTATTTCACAAGGTGCTCAGTGTGGGTGCCAAAATAAGATTTCAAAGATATAGGGAAGCTGCAGCCAGAGGAAATATGTCCACAACAGAAGACTGCAGAGGACCAGGCAAAAAGAGAAAAATGGTATCTGAAGCCAAAAGGGAGGAAGGGAATAAGATCAGACAGTAACAGAACAAAGAAGCGAGAGATAAATACATCTGTGTTTGAAGTAACAAAACGTACTTTTATTCTTGTTGTGGAAACATTTTGAGCTACAATTCCAGTTGAATTTTTCTAGTTTAAGTCTAATGATACTATAGGAGACGTGATACAGAAATGTTTGACTTCCTTCCAGAATCCTAGTCTGCTGCAAAATTAGTGTATTCCCCAAACTTTTGAAACTTCAAAACAATGTCTCAGCTCTTTTCCATTCCCAATATTTTATACAACTAAAATGTCAGTGAGCTCCCTAAAGCAGCTCTCAACAGGGTAAGTTGGGAAAGGATTCTAGTTTATTGTGGTTTTGTTTTTTGTTTTTTAATAAAGAAAGTGATAAAGCTTGTTTGATTTCCACCAGCTGAAGCCAATGCCTCTCTTCATTTGCCTGAACACTGATATGGAGTCAGAAAACTTCCACCCCATTCCATCTCTCTTCTGTCATTCAGTGTTTGTCATTTGTCTCAGTATGCTTTGGGTAAATAATTGATCTAATGCATTTATTTATTTTAAGCTTAATGGATGTTTGCTTCAGGACTGAAATTCATTGCAAATTTTTGTGCGTTTTATAGATTGTGAAACTTTGATGCCTTAATAAGAGAATTCCATACAATTTCTGAACATAAGAAATATAAGTTTGCAGGTAGAAAAAGATGACACTTCATTTACAGCAAAACAGGAATGCCAACAGTGGCATGCTAGCCTCACTAACAGATTCAGAAGTTTCCACACCGTTAATATGAAATGAAAAATCAATAATTATTGTTCAGTCATTACCTCCCATGAACTGATGTACAGGTGCCAAACATGGCAGTAAGTTAATGGTAACCCAAGTTACAGCAGTTATTTTTCAGGAACAGGCTTCAACTGCCCATTTTACATATCCAGACCTTCTCTAACCTCTTACCCAGAGAGGTTCTCTCCCCACCTTCCAGGTGAAGCCTGGAAGTGCTTGCTTCCAGGCAAGCAGCTAAAAAGGCTCACATTGCAACCAGCTGGTGCAAGCTTTTCACAAGAAGGATCTTGAGAAGGTCAGTGGGATTCTGTCCAGATGCCACAGAAGGAAAAGCTACCATTCACCATGAGCTATGAGAGCAAAAGTAGCTTTTTAATTTTACTACGAGGGAAGCAAAACTATACATCAAAAGGCAGAATCCCAAGAGAGACCATCTGACTGCTATTTGAAAAGCCTTCACATTTCAAGTGAAAAGCACACACAAGTCCCACCAAGCTCTAAAAAAGCACAATTCCATGTGTTTCGTTATAGGCAGTTATATGTGTATATGTTATATGTCCACTCCACAAAGGGATGAGGAGAGCTCCTACAAAAGATCTGTGGCAGGAAGAACAGAATGCGGAATAATGAATGCAATCACTGCTGACTTTATTCACAAGACTTATCTGACTGACGTAAAAAAAAAAAATATATATATATATATAGTAAAGGCCTCTCCAATATGTGAGAGAACTCCATCTGCTGCATAAAAGTAAGATCAATCCTCAGGATGAAGAACCGCTGCACTGATATGATAAAGTTGATAGATAATCTAGAAATTCAAGAAGATACATTTATCTAATATATAGCACTTGCTTCACTGACTTAAGTTCAGCCCTAAACACTGAAACTTTCCCTTAGGGTTTGTGGGTTTTTTTTGTTTGGTTGGTTGTTTTCTCCTTCCTTTCTAAACCAGAACTCCTATTGGGCATTACAGGGAAAGAACAGTAGGGTAGATATTTCTTGCATAAACCGCTATGTTTTTCAACTGGTGAATCTTAGATGAACTTGAGACAGTAATTTCATGGTACAAAAGCTATCAGGGAGCAACAAAGGACAGCTGCACCCTAAGCAACAGCAAACTAAGAGCCAAAGGCAGCCACAATATAGACTGGGTAGAGAACTCACCAACAGAGCGCAGTCCCACAGCACAGGAGCTGGTTGAGCAGAGCAGTGGCAAGTCCTACAGAGTCTCCAGCAGTCATCAGATCAAAGCAGAGTAGAATAAGGCTAGGTCTGCAGTCAAAACAGAAAAATACAAATAACTCAGGAACAGGTCCACATCCAGCACAGCTCAGGAAAGATTCTGAGGCCCCAGGCAAGGGCTTAATGGACCTATGGCCCACGAGTGGGGACCCAGGTGAAGCTCATCACAATCTAGGTGAGGGTCATTATGGCCTACTAGTGCACTCCAGGCTCTGACAAAATCTTATTTTTAATCATCCTTCCACTATTATGCTACTATTTTTTTCCTACTGTGTATATATGTATATATATTTGTTTGTAATACAGTATTTTTCAGAGGTCATGATCAGGTCTTCAACTTATTGTGCACGCTGTTGTCTGCCCCACAGGAAAATACTTCAGTCTAGAGGGAGGATATGCAATGGTAACTAAAGGAAAGCATGAACAACAGTGGCAGCATGAGATTAATGTGAATTTACAGTTATTAAGGGTGTGGTAGAAGTACCAAGAAGCCCCGGTTTAAGATGAAGAATTTGGTCTGAGCATTGTGCAATCAGAGTGACTGAAGAGATTTACATGTATTGTGGCAGATGCACTAATGGCCTGAGTTAGAGCTGCTCCCTGAAAGGCAGGGCTCCTCAGAAATCCCACCTGCTCCTGTTCTCCCCAGAAACGTAGACACCTACATTCCAGAGTCATTTGCATTTTGTATTGTCATCTAAGCTTCTAAAATAAAATAAGTATAATGTCTAACAAACTCTGGGCACCTTCTATAAAAAGATATAAAAGTATTAATTAATACATTATACTAATCTATTCTTCAAGTAATTGCACTAGGCCGACTATGTCCTTGAAGGAATGAAGTATTTCTCAGATCCTAAGTCTATTTGTTATATTTTTCAGGAACTGCTGTATTTATCAAAGTGGTACCTAGATGACTTGGAAGACAATGAAAAAGCTGTGTTTCTGCAGTGCTATATATGCTTGTGAAATATATCTGCTGGACGGAATAGATAGGGTATTTTACTATGAAGCTTACATCTAAAGCAGTTACTGGTGCTCACATTTCAGCATATGCCTCCAGAAAACAACTACCTTAAATTTTCAATTGTCAAGAGAAAGACTAGTGTGCTGTTTAATTATTAGTGCCATAAACCAGAGCAATATTTACCTGGCTATAACAGGGCTTAGGAAAATCCACTTATCTCTCTTGCCAGGTGCTACATTTCTCATAGTTATTAATAAAATGATCAGAAATCGTTACTTCTCAATGGCCTTTGCCCCAGTTTGTTTCTCCTGTCCAGCATACTTCACAATGAAAGTCAGCTTTGAAAATGGAACAACTTCTGCACTTGCTTGTTGGGAAGATAGAAAGAAGTGAGAGCTCTCATCTGCACCCGATCCACACCATCATGCCAGCACCAAGCCCTGATTCCTCCTCCCTCCAGAGCGAGGCTGGCCCATCCAGCGTGTGTTAGCATCAGCCCCCAGACATCCTCCAGCTCCTGGGTTCAGCAGGAGACCACACTCTGCTTAGGCACAAAATCCCACTGACTGGCTTGCTTTTGCTGTCTTTCACTTTCCATTTGCATTCAGCTCAGGCGTACTCCACGGCCCCAAGCAATCCAGTCAGTGTGAGGTGTAGCACACGTGCAGCTCCCTTCAGAGGTAGAAACCGGTGAGATGCATCAGAGCATTCAGGGCCTCCTGGGATGTAGTCACCTGAAGCAAGACTTAAAACTCCCATCCTGCCTCAAGTGAAGATGTTGGGGGTTGTTTTTTTCTGGGGGGGGTGGGGAGGTGGGTTTTGTTTGTTTGTTTGTTTGTTTGGGGGAAGGGAACTGTGTCATCCCCACGCATATGTACATTATCTTGAAAAAACAGAGAATTTAGCTACCAAATTCAGAAGGTTTTAAGTACCACTTGACATCCAGTTTAAGACTTTTCCTCCTCTCCTCCTTCCAAAATAACATATTCCTGATATATTATTAATAATGCTCTAAAGACAAACTGCTTTCTGCTCCTGATTGCTGTGACGGATATGTTCACAACACCTGTTACTGGTCAGTACATGGAAGTCATTTCCCCCTGCCTGTTTCACAGAAATCTGTTCTTTTCTCACAAAGTCAAATACTCTGCTCCTATTTCTAGTAAATATCTCATAGATAAGCTTTGAAAAGGTTCTGTAACTAATTAATATCTTTTTTCTTTGTATGCCAATAAGTTAGATTATTGAAGAAAAGGAGGTGGGCAAGAAATTAAAATTGAAGCTGCCTACATAGATAGACAGGCAGACAGACAGATAAAACGTGTCTGGATAGCTCTCTCACACTAAGTAAAAGTTTGATTTTCTCCGATGCAGAGAGCCAGCACTAAATCTGTGCCCCACCGAAACACTAATCCTTCAGTTAAGGCCAAAGGAGGACTGCTGTGACCCACAACTGTATGGCTCCTTCTGCATAGAACAGAGTTTTCTTCCCAAGCACTCCTGAAGGCTTCTGGATTGCTCATTTGCACTAAGAAAGTACTTTAAAATGTCTGCATTTACCTCCTCCTCTGGATATTATTTTATTAGCAGAAATATTCACTGAAATAACTTGCTGTAAGTAATTAGCAAGGAAAAATCAGAGGAAGTAATTTTATAATTTCTACAGTTTATTATTCCTCTCTAAATACGGTTTCTACTGCTTTGTGTTCATCCAAGCAGAGAACAAAAGCATATAAGAGACTAAAACATTCAAAGAGATCGATGTAATCAAGGAAAACCCACAAAGAACTTACCATGCTGCTGTTCACCAGAGTTGAATGTGAATATGCTGAAAATCCCGCATAAGGTGTAGCACATACCAAAATGTATTTTAATGCCATTCCATTCTGTTATTGTGGTGATAAGCATAACAGCATTTGTATAGAGAGGATAGTATAAGAAATATACTATATTTATATACTACATATAAGAAGTGTATATTTATAGTATAGTATAGGAAAAGAAGCAAGACATTGAATAGTGTAGTCATACCATACGACCAAAGAGTAACTGAGAATCAGTTGGTGGAAATGATTTAATAAATGAGAACTTTTACATTTCAGTACTATAATTACTTCACTGAAAACCCCAGAAGGTGAAGAACAACAGATAGATCAGATTCTCTTAATTCCTTTTACAGAACTACTGGGGAAAAGACATAAGACTATTTTCAATGCCACAGTTTTGCACATGTAAAATAAAATAAAATTCATGAAGGTGGAGAAAATACACTGAAGGATCCAAAATAACTTGGAATGTGATAGATCAGGAAGACTATCAGAATGACTGAAAAGAAGAAAAGTTTTTGAAGAGCAATAGAATAGAGTTTGTAAATCCCTTTCCACCTAACCAAAGCTCCAGCTGAAACCAACTGGCCTACTCTCAGGAGCGGATAATGACTGGGGCCTGTAGGCACCGTGCCAGGGTCAATGCCACGTTTTCCCTGGACCTTCACAAGGATTCTGTCCCTCGTTTGATGTGTGCTGTGCTGAAAGTTTAGCTTTGCTGAAAAGTACTGATAATAAAGTTGACAATACTTTGAGGTGCCATAGAAAGGCAAAGAGGAATATACTGGATTCAGAAAAACTACATCCAAAATGTCAAGGAAAGCTGACAGACCTCACCAAACTGACACCAACATGGACAAGCCAGGGATTAACGCTCTTTGAAAAGGTCTCTGTTCATTTGTCAAGCCACTTCCAGAGCTTGTTTCTCACCATCCTCACATGCCCAGATTAAATGCTATTTATGAAAATGTCCATGAGAGGAGAAATTCCTTCTAATTCCATTTTTGTTGTAAATGGTTGCAAAACAATTTGATGTGCAAGAGTCAAAGGAGGGATTGTTGCCAAGCTTTTGAAATCAGGTACATTTTCTTTGAGGGACATTTGTCTGAGGGACAAACAAGGGACAATTTCGTCATACAAGAACTGGCAAAAAAAAAAAAAAAAAAAAAAAAAAAAAAAAGACAGTAAATGGTTTTCAATTACCTATCTTCATGAAAAAAACAGAGACAGAAAAGCACATGTGAAATAATAACACTACCTTCCGAAAGCCTTGTTTCATCCTTTCCAGATAAAAATAAAAATAGAATAGAATAATTAAAAGTAAGTAATTAAAATGAAATAATTAAAATGAAATACCTGAAAAACACAGATATAAAATGAGTTCATGATGTTGCAGCCCCAGTTAGGAAAAGCTGATCCCAGTAAGACCAGTGGCTTTTTACCAGAGACTTCCACATGAAAAGGCTACAGTTCTCGATTATTGAGCAAGCAAAGTATTCAGCCATAAGCACAAGTACTTTATTTCAGTGCAACAAATATGCCTCATTACATGCATCCTTTTTCAGCTGGAGCCCAAACATATCACTGCTAAATATACATGTACAGAGGTGCTGGATCAGGGGCTGATACAGATTGTCCTGGAGTTTTCCTGTGAGTTTATTTTCCACCACTGGACTAGGTACACAGAGAGGCAAAGAAAGTCTGCCTGGTTGTGCACCTGGCATACACATTCTTCTGTCCATGGAGACAAAGTATCAGAAAGGAAAAAAGGAACGTTTTTAAGTGACCCTGACATTTGATACTGATGCAAGAAAGGAAAGGAATGACAGAATTTGAAGCCAAAAGCATGAAGTTTCTTTATATTTCCTATGATTTAGTATCTCTCTCCCCCACACACGGCAGATTCCTTTATAGAAGCCCTTGTACATGGGCCAGCAGTGCTCCAGCAATGTCTCTGATGCCACAGTAGAAAGTTTCTAGCCTCAGTATCACTTGCAGCTCTGCCTTCCTATTTTATCTCCCATCCTGGAAGACACGTGGTTTTGGTTGTTTGTTTCTGATGGAATAAATCATTGTTCGTGTTTTTTATGAATAGGATTCTAAAACTATTTGATGATCAAATGAAATAGAATAGACAGAGAGACAGATTCCTTAGGTTTGTATCAAAGCTGTTGTAAAAGCTGGCTTCCAGCTTTCAGTCAATCTAATTAGATAAAATTATCAGTGACCCTGAAAAAACACTCATAGTATCTGTTTCACCTGATTTGCAATTTATTTTTTCCTGTAATAAATAGGAAGATACACAAGCATTGCATGCTTCTGCTTTTAAAGCATTTCATAAACATTACAAGTCAATAATTCACAGCATTGTTGAGAGGCAGTTGGGTACAGTTTGCTCACTTTACAACTGTAAAAAGGAGGAAGAGAAACCTGACTTCTGGAAGTTTTTGGTGCATAGGTCTGTATGATTTCGCTTGCTGCATGTACCATAAACAGTGAATATTTATGACTGGCACTCATTTGAGTGAACAAGTGTGTGAGTAGTACACTCTGGCATGGTAAATAAAGCATATGAAACTCAGGTGCAGTTGTTCAGTAAGAATTTGGAAAATGAGGCCTTCCCTCCACAGCCTGCCACCCTCACCGGGGGGCTATAGAGAGGGCCAGCACTGCACGGACAGACCGCTGGTACTTCAGGGCTCCAGGCCATAATGCCCAAGCTCTGGGGTTTGCCACTTCAACCCCGTTATGAGGCCTGCTCAGGCCTAACTGGGAGAAGCCTGAGAGGGTGCTCAGTGTGAGCCCTCAGTAACCCGCCTGCCACTTTACCATCAAAGTGTAACCATTGCGAGAAAGCATATGAAAGAGCATATGCTGCTTCGCAGCCCTCCACAAGTTTCAAGAAAAAAAAACCTGCAGACTTCAAGAGGCTTCAGATCCAGCCCACGGTGGGATAACTTCTCTCTTTTTCAACAGACCTGAAATATCCAATATCATCTGAGCACTCAGGCACACGCCTGCTCTCGGGAAGTGCCCACAGACTCCAGACTCCAGGCTGCAGCGACCGCTGCGGGCACCACGATGGACCCAGGAGGGGCCCCATGGCCGCAGGGAGCCCGGGAGGGTTGGGGTGCCCCCACAGATCCCCTTCCCCTGCAGCCCGGCATGCCCGCAGCCGAGCCGAGAGCCCAGCGCAGCCGCCCGCCGCTCGCAGAGCAGCCCTTGGCAGCCCTCTGACGTGCTGGCAGTGCGCTTCGTACCTCAGCAGCCTCAGAGGTGAGCACAGTGCTGTCTGTGTATCTTAATCCTGGGGTCTCGGTGTTTAGCCACGCCGTAAAGCTCCTGCTTCGCTGAGAGAACAGCGCACACCTTCAGCTGAACGGCCACAACCTGGGGCTTGTCCCCAGCCCGAGGACGGGGGCAATAAAGTGATTGTGTCTGACAAAGCCGCCAGCAGAGGCTCGCGCCTGCTGTCAGTCAGGGCGCTGAATCCCAGGCACATTCTCAAGCCTCCTTTAAGGAATTAATGCTTGCTTGCTTTGCCATCCAAAGAGTGTTTACAGAAGCCAAACCGACCGTGCTTGCTGTCCACTGTGCAAAGAGGTGATGACATCAGGAAGACGGGTCACAAGTCTGAGTTTATAGTCATTACACTTACATTGGTATGGCTTTTCATCCACTCAGTATGATCTTATGACCCTACAACTTTACAACCTTCCACTCTCTGGGCTTCATAGCACCTCTCCATTCCAGGTTAATCATTTCTCTGCCATTATCTGCCAAGAGTTCTTATCTCTTTTGCTGTCACTTTATAACAGGGTCCTCTTATCAAGCTGTACAAAATCACGTGACGGGGCCAAACCTATCACAAGTTCCAATTCTTCTGATTAGAGACTATCATGAAATGGGATACATGGTTTACAGCAGGTCACTAATGCTGGAAAAAGTACAGAGTCCACCGAAAGACACGCTTGTTACTTTCTGAATTCTTGGATAATTTTTTTGTTGTTGTTCATCACGCCGACTTTCACTGAAGGTTATTATAGCCTGGGTCTCAAGGCCAGAAAAGTTTACAGGCTGCACCTCTTCCGTACTCAATGCTGTACACCTTGCACCCAAGGGTACCGTATATTTACACTTAATAATGTCTTCTAGTTCTCACACGGCCATCATACAGGAATCTATAAAACATGGACTTACATCAGTCGGTAAGTAACAGTTTTCTGTTTTGATGACTCTGCGTACATATATTAAACTTGAGGCTGCCCAAACTGAAAAAAAAAATCATTGTGATTGGGCAAGGAAACAAAACTGACTAATTTACACGTGGTTTTAGGCTAATGAGAACTTTATGATGCAATGTAAAAACGTAAGAAAGCAGCTGATGACTGGGTGAATGATTTTTTTCTCCAGAGATGTGATTATCAAATATATCATTGGATAATAGGTAGCATTTTTAATATATTACAATTGCCAATAACTATGAAATCGTGCATGTGTGTAAACATTTGTGAAAAGCACGAATTTATCAACAGATTTAAACTGCTCCTGTCCTGACTGTTCTTGTTGAATAAAACCTCAGGAATGCTTTCATGCTTTTTTCTGTAAGCAATACAGATGTTAAATGCAGATGCCTTTTAATATCTAAACCCGCAGGTATATATTCATGCAGTGGGGGTGGGCTGGATAGTGAAAGCTGGTTAATGCTTTAGTGCAGAGAAGAAGCCGATGCTTTCAGCAGCACATGGAAGGGCAACCGCTCTCCGTTGGGAAAGCAGGCGGGTGCGGGTTGCTCCGGTTGCCGGCACGAGGAGCGTTGCACCCCGGGCTGCAGCTGAGCCCCAGCAGCACTGGAGGTGGCGTGCCAAAGGAGACGGCTCCTGCACAGAGCAGGGGGCTCCTCAGCCTGTACAAGCCCGCCCAGCCATGCTGCAGGTCCCATCGCCCGTTTTGCAAGGCTGTGCCTGGCACAGTGGTTTATGGCAAGGATGAAAGAAGGGAGCTTTGGCCCGGGTGTGGGCACCTGGGCTTGCTCTCCTCCTCTTACCCCCGTAGTGCGTCATTGCATGCAGGCGAGGCACTCACCCTGATGCTGGGTGTGATATGGGCACCTCGCCATCAAGGGAGGCTCTGGAGCTGTGGGGATGGAGGGTGCAGCAACAGCTGCAGGAAATAGCCTCAAAGCTAGCTGGAACCCGGTCTTGATCTCCTGGGTGGAGCTGCTGCTTATCCCAAGGAAGGGGAGGGTGTCTGTGGAAGGGCTCCCACCTGGGACCTGGCTGTGCCCCAAACAGCCAGACCCCAGGACCTCCCTTCTCATTCCCTCCTCCTGCCCCACACCTCCTGCACAAGGATCATGCCCAACGCCACAGTGAGCTTTGCTGGGTTGCAACTGAATGGCAGGAGAATAACACCCCATGGACTGCACCACCAGGCCCACAGCCACCCGCCCTCTGGCGCGCAGTGTGCTGGGGTGGGATCCCGGTGCCTCTCCTCGTAGGGAGCCACGTGGTCCCACTGGCAGTGCCCTCAGGTATCCCATCCCCAACACCTGGAGAGGGGAAAATAGGACACTCCTCTCCATCATATTTGACCAGCTAAATGTCATCTTCATAGTCTTCAAAAGACCAGCAGGTCTGGGTTCTCTAAACCATGTGGATGTGAGGGACAGATTGGTAGAAGACATAAATTATCAGAGCACTGTTGTCATCATACCTCCAAAACACGCTCACACGTGTGCTGTATTGCAGAAATACCAGATCAGATTCATTAAGCATGGCTCAAGAAAAGCAGGTCTAAATCCTGTGAAACTCTGGAATTGTGTGTCCTGGGCCTGGGGAGGGTTCTGCTCGTGTGTGTCACCGCACAGCCAGAGGTCATGGTGGCATCCCTGAAATCACCCAACTCGGTGTGTGTAACCTGGCCACCACGTACTGCTCAGGGTTAAACGTGACCGGCACCACTCTGTGGGCTTCTACTTGAGGGTAGGGGGACCAGGTAGGAAGGAGCTGGATCCTACTCTTATTTGCTCTTGGAGAGTAAGAAGCTGTCCTCCCAGGGTGTAAGCACAATCTGCACCAGGGCCAGGTGTTCTTAAGGGTAAATCCCACCTCAGACTTTCACTTTTGTCCAGTCCTTCCCAACTCCTCCCTTGTTTTTTCCCCTCCAAGCCGAGGCAGCTCAGGAGGGGCCCTGGCAAGACCTCCATGGCCCCAGCCCCTGGTGGCCAGGCTGGAAGGTGCCTTGGTGGGGGCACCCGCAACACCAGCGTGGGGCCGGTGGGTGCACCCAGCTGGCATGATTTGGTGTGCGGTATGAATGAGTGAATGAATGAATCCAGCCCCTGTGAATGCAAACAGGGCTCCTCCACTGAGTAAAACGGGGCTGGAGCTGCCTCTCAGAGAGCAAACACAGCCAGTCCGGAGATGGAGTGTGAGTGGGCACTAAGCTTTGCCCACACTTGCTTGTAGATTTAGGGTCAAATAGCCAAAAAGGCATCTGGAATCCACACTATCTTAGCAGTACATCCTATCTGCCAGATGTTGATCATCATAGGGACTTCTGAAAATGTTGATGGAAGTGCCATGGTTTTTTCCTCTACCAGTTTCCTAGGCAATACAAAGCTACTCAGCTAGTTTTATTTCTCCTCTAATCAGCCTGCTCTTTCAGTGGCTTTAGGGATCCTATGCAACTTTTATAAGCACTAGCTATGATTATTTAACAGAAATAACTGTTTCGTTAACTTGAAAAAAAAATAGTTATAGAGCAGGAAAAATAATCTACTTGCAGTTTCTTACTGTGAGGCTTTTCATCTTGTATAATACTTACTGCCATCTTAATTTTAATGTATGTCCTCAGGCAGTTTACAGTATTATGATATAATTAATGCTCTTGAGTTTGGCAAGGTTTATTTTTCTGTATTATTATTACTAGAGCGCATATATAATGCAGTTTCTTATGACTAACAAAGACAGCAAAGATTTCCTTTAAAAGTTTGGATGAGGATTTTGGCCAGCAATGGTGTGGGCAAAGCTTCCCCAGGAGTGATCGGTTTGGGGCTGCCCATGTGAGGGCTGCAAGACCCAGGTCACAGGCAGTTTATGACAGGGACATTTTGATTCTAGTTTTGACTTTTAGGCAATTTTCTTCTCCTTAAACACTTCTCCCTTTGTTATACTGCAAACGAGCGATTTACAGAATTTGCAGTATTTACACCCATTTTTTTCCAGTTAGTCTAAATACCCAAATGCATGAGGCATAATATCAAGGATGATGCCTGTGGTCTCCAGAGGAAAACCTCCAATGCTGCCAAAACGCCTCCAGCCACTCGTCCGTGCGGGTAATTTAAAGGTCAGCTCTCAGGCTGCCTTTATATAGGGTGAAAGGGAAGAATTATCTGCAGCAAGAGTTGTGCTCGGCTGCAGTGTGGAGAAAAACATTACGGCTTCCCATGCCACGTGATTATTAATGCACAGAGTTTACTCATATACTATCTGAGTACATGATAGATATTGCATAGTTAATGTATGCAGCATTAGATATTAATATATATTAATAGATTCTTATACATACTGAACAGATGCGCTTACGTGCACAATCCTTATCAAGATTCTCAGTATAAACTATGCTATTTTATCTTTCCATGGTTTGTTTCATGGTTATACACTCATGAGTGGAGAAATCGTGTGATATATATATATGAGCTGAAATACGTTGTGTGATACATATATACACGAGCTGAGATATGTTCATGATGAAGATCAGCTACTAAATTACTTTTTTTTTTTAAATAAAGTTTTCCAAGTTTCAAACCACAATTAATATTTGTGAGAGCGGGGGAAGAAGCAGCCCTAAACATTTTTTATTTTTTTTTTTTCCACCGGCAGATCAAGGTCAGTTGCATGAGCAAAAAAAAAAAAAAAAAAAAAAAAAAAAAAAAAAAAAGAAAGAAATTTCATTTTTAAGCCTGCCTGCGCAGGACAGAAATCAATTATCTCTCCAGGCAGCGGCTGGTGGGGACGCAGCGCAGCGCAGGGGCCGCTCGGGAGGGCAGCGCTGCTCCTCCACCGCCCCGCACCGCCCCGCACCGCCCCGCACCGGGGCTGCGGCTCGGCTCCGGGCGGGTGGGACCCGGCGTGGGTTCCCTGCGAGGTTTTCCCCCCCGCACCGCCAGCGGCAACAGGTCCAGGCAGCGCTGCGCTAGGACGCGCGTTGCCTACGGTGGCAGGCGTGCGGTGGTCGTTAAAAAAAAAGCCAAAATCTGGCAGGCTGTGAATCCCGGGGTGCCTTCCTGCCTAAAGGCCGCCGCGTGGCGAAGGCTGCCGGGGCTGCCGGCCCGGGGAAGCCTCCGGCCTCCCTCCGCTGCCCCCCGGCCCCGGGGCAGGCTCCGGGCAGGAGCAAGCAGCGGGGCAGCGGCGGCAGGACGCGGGGAGGGCTCACGCCACCTTCCACCACCTCGGCGGTGAGTCACTGAGCAATAAAAGCAGGGCAATCACGGAGATGCTTTACCACCCACTTGGCCCGACACGCTCCTCGCTCTGGAGTATCCCCGAGCTTTGCATCACCCCTCGGTGCCAGGTGTTTATAAGGCAGCGGCGCATTCCAGCGTGCGGCGGTAAGCTCGGCCGGGCTTTAAAAATAGCTGCTCAGTCAATAATTGACTGTTTGGAAATGTTCTCTGCTCCGGACCAGGGAGGATCGACTTCTCCGTAAGGCAGCAGAGAATGATTCGCAGCAGAAAAAAATTGCAACAGGCTTTGGAAAGTGATCCTCTGTGGTGTGCGTTTTACTACAGAAAGTATTTCAGCCCGAAGCACCCACTCCGTTTCGCTGACAGCGGATCAAAAACATTGCAGAAAAATAAAGTATGTTTTTGTGGGTTGTTTTTTCCAGTTCTCTAGAAGGGACAGATTATTTTCTGAAGCCTGAGTCGGAGGCACTAACAACCTCCACCCAAATGAATCCCTAGGAATTAAACACAACATTTCCTCGGCAAAGTCAGGAGAAGTGCCCGTTGGCTATGCGATTTGGAAGGGTTCAAGGAACCCTCCCCTTTGTAGCGCAGGGGTGATCTGTTTGTGACAAGGAAGCAAGGGAGGGTGAAGACACGGGGAGAGAGAGAAAGAGGAAGAGAGAAGAGAAAGAGAAGAGAAGAGAAGAGAAGAGAAGAGAAGAGAAGAGAAGAGAAGAGAAGAGAAGAGAAGAGAAGAGAAGAGAAGAGAAGAGAAGAGAAGAGAAGAGAAGAGAAGAGAAGAGAAGAGAAGAGAAGAGAAGAGAAGAGAAGAGAAGAGAAGAGAAGAGAAGAGAAGAGAGAAAAGGAAGAGAAAAGAAAAGAAAAGAAAAGAAAAGAAAAGAAAAGAAAAGAAAAGAAAAGAAAAGAAAAGAAAAGAAAAGAAAAGAAAAGAAAAGAAAAGAAAAGAAAAGAAAAGAAAAGAAAAGAAAAGCTGAGCTTGTGATAAATGCATATTCCCTGGTACAAACAGTCTCGTAAAGTTGGGCGGAGGGGTGTGTGAGATGCTGCCGCACACGCATTACAAACGCCGCAGCTGCAGAGGGCTCCTGCGCACGCCGCCCGCTGTCCCCCGCTGCCTGCTCCGGGGCATTTCCCTGGGGCTGGGCCGGTGTTTGGGGCGGTGTGTGGGGCCGTGGTGTTTGGGGCGGTGTGTGGGGCCGTGTGTGGGGCGGGCGGTGTGCCGGGACAGGTTGGCTGAAGCCACTGGTTTCAGGGAGCGATTGCGCAGCTTGACTCTGGGGCTGCACATGTGAGCGCTCAGTGGGAGAGGACGGGGGAGAGGATGCGGATTTCTCTCCTTAAAGACTTCCCCGTGAGTCTTTTTGATTGGCGTCGCATTTAGACTTCCCAGCAGAAACTTTCCAGTCTTTCATTAATTTCTCTCATTTGTTTCTGCGAAGTTTGTCTTGAACACTCCCGCCAAAAAGCTCTCGCTGGAGTTTGCTTGCTGGGGAGGTAAATGAAACCTTCGGGGCACTTCCCTGCGCGGAGGTAGAAGGGAGCGTGCTGTTTGGTGCTCATCGAGCAGATCCTCAGAGATGGAAATGTCCCCGCTTAGGGGAAAAATTGCCCGGGTTCTGTGGCCTCTTTGAAGCTGTAAGAAATAGGAGCCTGCCTTCAAATAGCATCACACAGAACCCTCCGCCTTGAAAACAGAGAGGTGGAAGAAGCTTCAGATTATTTAAAATTAGACGGCGTTTTTTTAATGTAAATGTACATACATTTAAATAGGGAAGTATAAAATATTCCAGGTCTTGATCCTTGTACTAATCAAGGCTGCTGGAGGCTCCCCGAGCCATCATCTTTTATAATTATAATTACACGCGTCAATCAAGACCTTCAGGCAAAGTCAGAACAAGGCAGGCAAACTCAGGAGAGAAATCACATTTAAAAAAAAAAAAGTTTGGAGAACTTAGTAAGGAATGGAGAAGAGATTAGAAGAAAGGGTAATTAAGGTTGCTCAAGGCAATCGTGAGAGCTGGAACTCCATGTTAAATTAAATGTAGCCACAAGGGACCAGGTATCATTTATAATGTGTACTGCCCTAAACTGTTACTTCGGAGAAACGTGGATGTGTAATAACCACTCCAAAGTATTTTCATCTATGGCGATAGCTCGCGGAGCAGCTTTGCAATGTACACTTTGAACGGGCTCCAAAGCCTTCCCGGAGGAATGACACTGAGCCCACGGGGGGGAGCGAAGCGCTCGGGGACGGGGGCTAGGGCCGGACCCGAGGGGGTGGCCGGGGAGAGCCCCTCCGCCGGGGCACAGGCGGCCGTCCCGTCCCGTCCCACCCCGGCGGCTCCCTCCTGCCCTGTCCGAGCTCGGGGTTTTCTTCTCCCCCGGCTTTCTCCCGAAACGCGGGTGCCGTTCCCGGAGCAGAAGTCCCGGGGCGCCTCCCCGCAGCGGGGCCGGCAGGGAAAGCAGCACCTGGTTCCCCGACGGCTCCCCACCGCTGCGCGGCACCCAGGCGAGCCGAGGCCTGCCGGCGAGCCCGCGGGGCCGTGCTCCGACGGCTGCTCTCCCTTGGGGACCCTCAGCCCCCCGGGCTGCCGGGAGCGGGCGCGGGCGGTGCGGCGAGAGCGGGGGTCGCAGCCCGTACAGCCAGGGCCCAGGCGGGGGCTCAGCCCCACCTGCTTCGGCCCGGAGGCGCGGACATCCCCGCTCTCCCTGCGGACGGCTTGCGGCCTCAGCCCTCAGCCGGCCGGGCCCGCAGCTCGCCACGTCCCCCCGCTAAAACTCGTTGGAGGCGAACCGCTAGGATGTGAAAATGTAAGCGGAGAAACAGCCTCGGTACAGAGCGAGGCTGCCCGGCACCGAGGGGAACGGGAGAAGGGAAGGAGCCCGAGAGGTCCCAGCCTCTCTGCGCGTTGGGTCCGTCCCCGAATTGCTAAACCCTGCGCGGAGAGGGAAAGGAATGAGAGAAAATCGATTTCAGCGTTGCCGGGGCAGGGCTGGCTCGGGATGTGCGCTGCTTTAGACGAAGAGCTCTTCTCCCGCTCGGTGGCTGCGGGAGGTTCAAAGCGTGAGGACCGCGGCGCGCCCGGGCCCGTGGCCGCAGGTGGCCGGTCCCCCCCCGCGCCCCATCTTTCGATCGCCCCCGGCGCTCTGCAAGTCCGCACCGGGGGCAGCTTTTACCCAATCCGCCTCAATCGATAGGAAACGAGGCACCCGCGCTGCGGGCAGTGCCGCGCCTCGCCTTCGGTCGGAAGCACCTCTCACCGCCAAAGGTTTTCACCTCGGAGCGCGCACAACGGCGCTGAGCGCACGGAAGCAGCGCGGGCGGCAGAAGGGGCAGGAGCCGCTCAGCCCGCCTCGCTGGGCCCCGGCGGGGGCGGGCGGGGGGTCCGGCCGGGGTCACCGGGCAGCCCGGACCCCCGGCCCCCGCCGTGCCGCGGGGCCCCCCCGGCTCTCACCGCCCAGGCACGAAACGAGCGGTTCGGGACAGCTCTGCAGGCAGTGCCGGCCGGGGAAGGGAGCCACGGCTCCGCCAGGGCACTGGGTTTTGCGCAAACGGTGCAGCGGCACGTTTCGCAAGAAGTTTTAGGGAAGGGAGCCCCGAAAAGCCAGACTAGGTAGGGTGAGCTCAAGCGCGGCTCCTGCCCGCTTATTCCAGGTTCCCGCTGCTCCCCGCCCGCAGGGAAGGCGAGCGCCGGGGGTCCCGCAGCCGCTGCCGGCCCCGGGGAGCCGCCGAGGGGCTGCCAGGGGCAGGGAGGCGCAGCCGGGCTGGTGCCCGGGGGGGGCTCCGCTGGGACTAGGGGGGGGTGACCGCAGCCCCGACCCAACCAGCGGGCGGGGGGCGAGTGGGTTCTGCTCGTGTGTGTGTGTGTGTGTGTGCGTGTGAGGGTGTTGCTCATCGCGGCCCTGCCTTCCTGGCTGCGAGGGCGGTGTCAGTGCCCCCCTCCG
This sequence comes from Aythya ferina, assembly GCF_964211825.1. NCBI lineage: Eukaryota > Metazoa > Chordata > Aves > Anseriformes > Anatidae > Aythya > Aythya ferina. The sequence continues at coordinate 7,563,423 of NC_140304.1, read as the reverse complement.
CCGGAGCCCCCCGCGCCCCGCAGCCCCCGGGCTCCGGGAGCGCCTCCCCGCGGGCCAGGGGCTGGAGGTCCTGACTCGGCACCTCCGCACTTGTGGCGGGGGAAAAGGGGGGGGGGGGGAAGAAGGAGGAGGAGGAGGAGGGAGGAAGGGAGGAGGGGGACGGGGGTGGGAACCCTGTCCAGCAGCACCAGCGGCGGCAGAGCGCTCCCGTGCACTGTGCCGCTCCGCATGGATCGGGGCGCCGGGCTGCCGCCGCGCTGAGCCCCGGGCGGAGCCGCTGCGGGCTCCCGGGGTCGCCCCTTCCTCTCCTGCGTCCCCCGACCTTCCTCCTCCTCCTCCTCTCCTCTCCGCCCCCGCCGCCTGCAGCCCGACCACCGCAGCCGCGGGCACCCGGCGGCGCTTCCCGGCGGCCGGGGCCGCTCGGTGCTCCCGCGGCAGCAGGGCAAGGGCTGGCGTGGAGCAGAGGGAGGAAAGAGGAGGAGGAGGAAGAGGAGGAGGAAGAGGCAGCGGCCGCCGAGCGCCCCTTGGTCCAGCTAAATCTGTGCTGCCGTGTCCAGGTGCTGGTGTCGCGGACGGTCACGGAGCCCCCAGCCCGGCCCGCAGCCGCCTTGTCATGCTGCCCAAAGTGGAGACGGAGGCCCTGGGACTCGCCCGGTCGAATGGGGAACAGGGGCAGATGCCGGAAAACATGCAAGGTAAGGGGGGACAGGCACGGCGCTCCCCCTCCGCTCACGCTTGGCTCCCACCCCTCTGGCGAGGCGCCCCTTCGTCCTGCCAAAAAGTTTGGGGCCGCCGGCTCCCGGCGCTGGCCGGGGGGAGCCTTCCCCGGGCCGCCGTGCTCGGGTCCGCCCGGCCAGCGGGGGCTCAGCCCCGGGCCGCCCCAAAAACTCTCGCCAAGTTGGCGGCGGCGGAGCTGCGGGGGGGTCCTGCAGAGGACACCCCGTGAGCCGCCCCCGGGGCCCCGAGCGGCACTGGGCTGTCCCCCGGGCGCAGCGCAGGTGGCGGCGGTGCCAAACTTCGGGGGTGGCAGCGGGATGCCCGGGCTGGGAATGCCACCGGGGGGCAGCGGAGCCCCCGTCCCCGTCCGAGGGCTGCCCCGGGAGGGGGCGGCTGCTCGGTGCCCGGACCCTGCCCGCTCCGCCCTCCCCCGCGGTGGAAACTCCGGTCCCGGCCGCTCTTTCGAAATTCTGCCCTCTCCTCCCGGGACCTGCTGGGAAGCCGGGGCGGGGTGGGCTGGGGGCCGCGGAGGTGCTGGGGGCGGCCAGCCCAGCCCAGCCCTCTCCTCCCCTCCCCTCGCCCTCGGAGGAGGCTCGGTGCCAGGGCGCGGCGCTCGGAAACCCCCTGCTTTCCCACTCGGGTTTTCCTGCGAGGAGGGGAACTCGCTCCCAGCGGCCGGGAGCAGAGGGGGGGAACCGTGCCGGGCACTCCTCCTCCGAGTCCTCCCCAGGCTCTGGCAGGCGGCGGGTCGGGCCGGACTGCGGCCGCTCCCCTGCCCCGAGCCGCGGCGTGCCGGAGGCAGCAGCCCGGGGGTGCCGCTCGCCTCGCTCGGGAGCCACCCGCCGCCGCCGTCCTTGCCCAGCAGGACCCCGGCGGCCGCCCCCGGAGCCCCAGGGGCGAGCTGCCTCCAACCCAGCTCGCCCCGAGCTCGCCGCTTCGGCGAGTGGGTACCCGGCGGGGCTGCGGGACGCGCTGGGGCTCAGCAAATATTTGCGGGCTGGCGCTGCGAGAAAAGTCGAAAGGAAACGACCGCGGTTACTGCCCGCCGGCGGCACTTCAGCTTCGCGTCCCGCCTTTTTAAAGCCCGTCCTCGGCTACTTTCGGATTTGGATGAATTCTGGCAGTCGGGGATGCCGCAAGCACGGCGCTGGGTCGCGGGCGCTCGGGAAGTGTGAATATTTAGAGCAGGAAGGCGAGGAGCCGGCGGGGTTGTGTCCCACCTGCCAAGTATCACGCGGGTTTGCAGTTGGGGAAAAGTTACGCGTTCCCGTGCAAGCTCCGCTTTTAAAAAATAAAACTTTTTGCAGTTCGCAGCGGCGTGCTTAAAGAACTTTCCCTCTAGACGAAAACAGTTGCAGGAAAAGTGAGCTATTCACGTAACTCTAATTGAATGTGCTATCTCTCCTTTTCCCAGTGTCTCAGTTTAAAATGGTGAATTACTCTTATGATGAAGACCTTGAGGAACTCTGTCCCGTCTGTGGAGACAAAGTGTCTGGGTACCATTACGGACTTCTCACCTGTGAAAGCTGCAAGGTTCTGTACCAATTTCTTCACACAAACAGAAGTACAGCCCAAAAAAGTTCCAAACAATCAGGAAAAAACAGATAATTTAAAAATATAGATGTGTAATAATTTGGCTTACTTCTGATGTGTTTCTTGTTAGTCACATGAAAAATTAACCACCAAAGCATTTGAGATCTCACCAATCATATTTGTACAGATGGAAAGAAACAACTTGGACTGGTTTGGATTGGAGCTTTATCAGTGCTTTTAAGTGTTTTGCTGTTGTAAAGTGATGTAGCTAAAGAACACCTTTCCTTCCTAACTGTCCTAAACATTGATTATAGTTGATTTATATACATTTAGAGCATTGCTGTTCCCGGAGGATAAAGTGAAAAAGTATCCTCAATACAGAGCAGTTTTGCAAAGTCTAATGCAGCTTTCTTAAGATTTTCCATCCTTCAACATTATCATGTAAATTTCTGGGATTGTGATGACCTTGCACTTTTTTATACAAACTATATACTCTCAGAGCTCACTTGACACAGAGTTGAGTAGCTATTGTATAATTAAATTACTAATTCTTAGAATAAAATATTTGTTAATTTATCTTCAAACATGAGTTGCATTTATCTGAATGATTCTATTATACAAAAGAGTTTAAACAGTTACAAATTTATAGCATGTCAAATTTGTCATGTAAAAACGTTTTAAGTTCTTTGCAATTTTTTAAGTAATGCCCTGTAAAGGAACCTCCTTTACCAGAACAATGCAATTTAAGATATTTAGTAGCATGGGAAAATTAACTTAGCACATTATATTTTCATTAAAAAAAAAAAAAAAATCAATGAGAAGTGAATAACAAGCACTTATGCCTTTAACGTGCACCATTGGGATGTACATTAGCAGGAGGTATTCTGTATTTCTGTTATCTTTGCCATAGTGTTCCTACTTATTTCATATAGAATTACTTTCCAGGGAACACTTCAGTCATTTTACAATTATTAAGAAATACAAAAAGAGCTGGTCAACCTCTCTACTGCTGCTACCACTGCTAGGGGCACAGGAGACTATAGCCAGTCTTGTTAAACTTTGACGTAAGTGTATAAAACATAGCCCTAATACAGGAAAACCTCTAGACTCTGGTGGTTTTCTCCTGGGTACGGCTCTCTGTAATTTAAAGTAAACCATAGAACTTCAGAAGTTCTCAAGTGGTGTATGAAAAATACACTACAGTGATTTCTGTAAAATAAAATGCTGAAATACTGTTCAAGCAACAGAGGCTAACTTTTGTGTCTATCATACAGGGATTTTTTAAGCGAACAGTCCAGAATAACAAAAGGTACACATGTATAGAAAATCAGAATTGCCAGATTGACAAAACACAGAGAAAACGATGTCCTTACTGTCGATTTCAAAAATGCCTAAGTGTTGGAATGAAATTAGAAGGTAAGCCCTATAAGTTTTGCTCATCTTGTCAACTATAGATTAATTCCTGAAAAATAAGGACTACATATGATACATACTGGTTTATAAAAAATATGCTATGTATTTATCATGTTTTTGAAGTTACAGTAAAAGGTAACTTTGTGAGTTCAATGAAATTGTTGCTCTCTAAAGGAAATCTAATGAGTAAATGGAAAGTCACTAAAGCCTAGTCAAAACCATAAACTCAAATTTCATATACATATATGTTTTGATATTTCAGTACTTTTGAGCTTTTGAATGAAGGGATCTAGATAGTATGGAAATTAGTTTTGCAGCTTTATTTAATGTTTAACCCAAATTAAGTTTTGTTTTGTTTTTTAATAAGAGTCCAGATTTTAAAAAGTCATTGTTACAGACAGTGATCCAATTTTATTTCTATTTTGTCTGGTTGTTTTTTTTTTTTTTTTTAAATAATATCTTCTAATAATGTGGCATAAGTGAGAGAGAAAATGTGTACTTCTCACACTGACCTGCTTTGGGATTAAAGAACAAAATCTCTTAAATTACATCCTATATTTTTTGTGTTGCTACACCTGAGATGTTAGTACTTAAGAAAGAGTAAGAATTTTGAAATATATTTTTTGACTTCATTTGGCTCTCTCAGGTACAGAGAAGAATTAGTACAATACCCTTTGAGATAATGCAATGCACAATTATCATTCTGATTAAAATGTGAGACTCATATACACAACTTTAACTTTGATATATAGAATACTAAAATTCAGATTTCACAGCAAATGAATGGAATTTCTGCTTGACCAAGGACAAGCTTATAAAATCCTTATTTTTAAAATCATACTGAAATCACATTCACCTGACACTTAAAGGAAGAATCAGACCAGTAAGGGATACAATAAACCTTTAAAAGAACCGTATAGCATAAGCCCCTGTCACCTGAGTTTGGCAACGGAAATCTGTTGATATAACTGAAGATCAACAGAATACTCAGCCTCCTGCAGTCTGATGAATTCAGCACTACTCTAATCGCCCACGAGACTCAGCTAGCACTGACACTGCACTAAACGTTCTGAATCCCACAGTCTTCCAAATTCAAACAGTAAAATAATAGGACATTTGGAATCCTTTTCTCATTGTTGACATAAAGAATGAGGACAAAATACCTGTAACTACTGCTACTTCTAACACCTCTCAATTGCTGGCAATGATATGGGACCAAATTTTGTGCTTCTGCAATTACAAGCAATACACCCTAATATCTGTAGGAGTTACATGAGAGTATGTGCTAATAGAATTTGGCTTACAGTTGTTAATTCTAGAATACTTGGAAGGATACTGTATATACATGTTTAAAGTTAATTACATCTAGCAGCATGGTGATTTAATTACTTTAAATTCCTGCATTCCACTCAATATCAACATTCAGCAGCAATAGTAGAAGCATTTTTACTACAAATGTAAGTAAAGTACATGTATTTTTAAAGATACTTTTAAAATGTACTTTAACTTCCTTAGCTGTACACACACAACTTTTCCTCTATTTAGAAGATCAGAAGAATGTTTACTTCCATAATTGTAAATGTTTGTGACATTTATGTGTATTTCCCTGATAGTGATATATATAGCCTTAAAGTCTAGTTCATAAATTACCATGGACAAAAAAAAAATCATTAAACGTTAAAGTCCTTATGATAATGTACAGTATTATGCGTATCTAGCATTCATAATAAATTTTTAATGTTCTACTAATCCCTAAGATAAAAAGCTCAAGAACTTAACCTCCAGCAATCTCAGCAGTCTCAACATGTCACCAGGTTGTCAAAGGTTCCTCTTTCAATCTAATTGCCGTTGGGCAAGGTGGGCTTGGTGGGAGCTCCTCGCTAGACCATTACATATATACCATGGTGACAGACACTGCTGTGACAGAGACCACCAGTATGATTCCCAAGGCAGCTGTTGAAGTGGATTTGTTTTAATTATTCCTAATTCCGGAGATATTACAAGCCAGAACAGCGCCAATAGTTTCTGTGTCACTTCCACCTTCCACATGGAAGGCAGTGAGCTGACAGCTTTCTCTCTGCACATTCCAACGGCAGCTAAACATTTCTGTAAAGCTGTTCAGATATCTAGATTTTTTTTTTTCCAAGCTCTACACCAATTTGAACAGAATCCTCAAAAGAAAATATTTCCTTTTTTGCCAAGAAAAACATTCCCCTTTGTGACTACTGAACATTTCACAATTTACATTTCAGATGTTTTGCTGCAGTGGAAGGCAGTAATAGAATGATTATAATGAGACAATGGGGTCCACTGGATACATCTCAGACAAATTTTGGACATCAGCCCTTGTTTCTTAATGACATAGTAGCTTGACGAAATCAAATATACATTGAGATCTCCACATGATCCTATAGCAGGTGTGAAATTCCTGTAGCCAACCATTGTGTTTGTCCCTGTCTCCTAATCAATGTAAAGAGCAGTTCTTTCATGTTAGCGACGTGCATGGTATATTTAAATTACCTGAAAAAAGTGACATTTAATAATTTTTTTTTCTTTAGGAATAAAAGTGCTACTTTGAAATTGAAAAAAAAAAAATCATCCAGTTACATTTTTACATTTCTGCTCTGTCTTACTATGTTTCTTTAAAGAATGTTGATTTCAAGTTTTCGTTACGATGTATTTCTCTCCCCTGACAGCTGTGCGAGCTGACCGAATGCGTGGCGGTAGAAACAAGTTTGGACCAATGTACAAGAGAGACAGGGCACTGAAGCAGCAGAAGAAAGCTCTTATCCGAGCAAATGGACTTAAACTGGAAGCCATGACTCAGGTGATCCAAGCAATGCCAACTGACCTGACAATATCCTCTGCGATCCAGAACATCCATTCTGCCTCCAAAGGCCTACCTCTGAACCACACTGCCTTGCCTCCTACAGACTATGACAGAAGTCCCTTTGTAACCTCTCCAATTAGTATGACAATGCCACCCCACGGCAGCTTGCAAGGTTACCAAACATATGGCCATTTTCCAAGCCGTGCTATCAAGTCTGAGTACCCTGACCCTTACACTAGCTCACCAGAGTCAATAATGGGATACTCATACATGGATAGTTACCAAACAAGCTCACCAGCAAGTATTCCACATCTGATATTGGAACTCCTCAAATGTGAGCCAGATGAGCCACAAGTCCAAGCTAAGATCATGGCATATCTGCAGCAGGAGCAAGCCAACAGAAGCAAACATGAGAAGCTCAACACATTTGGGCTTATGTGTAAAATGGCTGACCAAACCCTCTTCTCCATTGTCGAGTGGGCGAGGAGTAGCATCTTTTTTAGAGAACTTAAGGTAGGTAACAATCTTATATTTAATTAAGAACAAAAGATAATTTTTACAATGTTGTACTTTGAGCAAGAGAGTATGGTTTGTCTTCTTTTTTCTCCCCAAGCATCTCTAATTTATTTGGCTTTAAGTAGACAGATTATTATGAGGAGAAATTTGTACCTGTCTTCCACCTGAGCCCGTAATAAGCTGTATCAAAGAAATTCACATTTTAGTTCCTCTCTTCTGTATTTTACTACTTATCACAACTGTTATTAACCTCCACAGGGACTAGCACAAATTTTACTCCTTGTCATCCTTTCTCTCTGACTTGTATTCCAAGCTGTAATCATACCTGTTACACCATTCTACACTCATTTACAAACTTACCATCTCATTTAACACAGAATGGAACCCTATTTCTACCATCTACGTGGACTCTATGTGTATGTCCATATTGGAATATTAACTTTCTCACTGGGATATTAGTGTGTGTGTGCGCATAGTTAGCCATGAAGGCTAAGTCCTAAGCAGGGTACACACAGAACAGAAAGCAAGGAGGAAGAAAATTACCTTAAGGACTTCTTTTGGTTCTCATCACTACTGGTACATCGGGGATTCCTGTAATCTACACTAGCTGCAATGACCTTTAGGCTCTTATTTTTATTGGTGCACTAGGAAGTGGGACTACCCAATAAATGCTTATGCACAGCTCTCTGGTGGCCAGAAATTCCCCCATATACATTCTAGATTATTCATTAAGGCAATTTGGTGGTTTGTTGTGGTCAGCTCTGACACAGAAATATTAAGCCAAAAATTTGGAATCAGACAATAGAGATAAACTAGTTTTTAACCACTCTCTCAATGAAGAAGTTAGCTCTAGAATGAATAAAAGATCCACCTAAAAAAAAAAAAATCATCACAAATGTAAATTACATCTGAATTTCCCTATTACATTGCCAGTCACTGAATATCCTCCTGCAACAGGGAGATGTTTTTTGCCACAACTATTTGCTGCCAAACTCTTTAAATTTGTGACCACCCATAACTTTTTAGTTACTCTTGTGTAACGAAGGGAAAATAATACAATATCCAAATACAAGAGTTACTGTAGAAGTTCACTGAGAAGTGAATCTATACTTATCGAGCACAGAGGGGATCTCATTAAAAATCTGCAGTCAGGATGCTTGCCACAACAGAATTTCCATCATAACCATAATGACGCAGAGATGAACTAAAGCCAATGATTGCAAGAAAAGCAAGCTGTGTATGTTGTATATACAATGCCAGCTTCTCTCAGACTTTTCCATACAAATAGTTGCAGGAACCATTATAAGCTCAGCATAAATAAAGAGAAACAAGGGACAAAGCTTCCTCAGAAGGGAAAGAGAAGTTGGATTAAAAAGGGGAGAAAGTTGTCACATCTTAGTTTGCTATTTGCTTTTCGTAATTTTTTAGTAAGCTAAGCTGCTCATTTTAAGTAATTTAACAATTAGAATTACAACACATTTCCAAGAAACTATGTCCTAAAAATCAGGGACCAGATCTTTCAACCCATACAGTACTTTAGTCTGGAGTAACCATTTTAAATATTACTGAGATTTGCAGAAGATACTATTCAGTGTAAGAATTTTTAAGTTAAGATCTGCCTTAAAAATCATAGGTATGATACAAGTGATAATATGAAAAGATACTTAAGCAACATTTACTTTTTATGGTTCTATTGCTTAATCTGTAGGCAGATTTCATATGCATTCAACATGCTATGCTGGTAACAGTTCTAGAGATGGTCTTTACCTCCAAGCTCAGGCTGGTTGATATTCTTCAACCAATGCGTGCTTACTACTACAGACATAAAAGACAAATGTTTTTCATGAAAGTTTTGATCAACTGCTCCTAACTCCAGTAGAACATGTATACTACCACATAAATACAGACTTCTAGAAATACGTAGGTTCTAGAAATTCACTACACACAAAAATGGCCAGTGAACTTTTTCCACATATTTATGGGAAGCATCAGTTTCATCATATATCCATACCCTTATATATATATATATATACACACACACATATGATTTTTAATTGGACGAGCTCTACTAAACTGCACAGCATTCCAGAACAATGTCAACATATTTGGAAATCCATCATTTAGGGACCAGATAACACAACACTAGGAACATTAAACTTCTCAACTTCAAAAACATGAGGTTCTCAAAACACATTTAGATTAGACTCTACATTGTTAACAGCACCAGGTAACACCATCTCTTAGCAGCAGAGAATCAGAATTAAACAAAGAATTTCCAAACCTTTCTTGAATATGGCCCTCTTCTGTCCATCCATGCTGTCAGCTCCTTCTGATCAATGTAGAAAAAGCAGCTATTTCAGATTGCTCTGGAGGACATGAATACCTGTGGAAATTAAAAAAAAAAATAATAAACTAAGTAAATGACAGATTTTAAATGAAGAAGGAAGGGAAGAGGCAGTTGTGAGGAAGAAACAGCTAGATTTTCAAAATCAGCTAACTTTGTTCCCTACCTACACACGGCTGAGAAGTATGTATTTGCTTGAGAAGACACTTTCCTGTTCTTACTTGTCTATACAAAGACTACATCTTCAGATGTCTTCCAGATAAGATAGGTGCATTAGCAGATCTGACACTAAATTTTTAAATGACACAAATAATGAAAGAATAAAAAGGTATACAAAGGTAGGTCATATGAAATTTAGAATGATTTTGTAGTGGCAAATTATTTCTTTGCACAACTGGCTGCGAGTTACCGAACAGTACGTACACAATTCTCTTCTGTATCCTTTCACTTCATTCTGAAGAAAGAAATGAGTAAGACTAGCTTTAATTCATATAAAAGCGCAAACACTTTCCTTTCTCCTAGACACTTAGGCATTTGTAGCTAGCAGAGTTCAGGAGGTATAGAAAGGGATGAGTACATGATGAAAAAATGCTGTCCCAGACTATCAGTGGTTTAAGCCATATTTAGCCTAGATATAACCTAAAAACAAACAAAAACAGTGAATTACAGTTTTAAAGCTTTTTCTTTTCTTTCCATTTTTCTGAAAAATGATTTTTTATTATTTTTTAATCTCAAGTGATACTAGATGTTTTAAAACAACTTTGTTTCATGAAGCTTTTATCAGCCTCTGTTTATCACAGTTTTCACACCTGTTGCTCTACAAATTGTCAACATGTCTTTTGGAATGTGTTAGGCATATAGCATGTACAAAGTCAAAATATTTATCAGCCAGAACTAGCTGCAAAGTACTTTTAAAAAAGTACATAATGTAATGCTTATACTTGCTAAAGAGCAGATCCTTCTATATTCATATTGGATATCAGAAATCACCAGAAGTATTAGTGAAGTAAACTAGTGAGAATGAGTACCAATGCCAGAACAAGATCCGAAGCAGACAGCTGCAATCTAGTAACTTTGACTTGAACACCTGCTAAAATCTCAAACATACATCTATCTTGTGAAATCAGGGTGCTCTGTCATTAGAAATCACATGAGAAATTCTCTTTTGACATCACATAATGCTTACTTACTCATCAAGAGAAATGTTTCTGTATAGATCTTTAGACACAGATGAAATAAGAATATAGAAGCAACATGCCAGTAAGATAGCGAAGAAGGCCTTTGTTGGCTATTTTCTGGAGTTGCTGAAAGCTCAGTAAATATAAAAGAAAGATATATCCATCTTATCCTTAGCTATGAAAACTCAGGAATGCCCTGGGGATGCTAGATTTGTGGCCAGCTGTCTTAGTCAGGTGAAAGGTCTTTGTACAAAGCTAAAAAGAAAATATTGCAAGAGTTTCTAGAGTCCAAAGGTTACCTGGCCCCAAGAAAGGATGCAGACAGTTCCAGTGAACTGGTCTTTCCTCATCAGCTCACATCAGGGAAAATTCAACAACTACTTCCAAAGTATTCCTCAACCCATAAAAGAAAGCTGTCTTTGCTTGGTGCAGAAGAAAACAGAACCTGCACTGGAGAACAGTCCTCAGAACATTTTCTTGTGGCAGAGGATCAGAAAATTCACTAAACATTGATAATTACAAAAAAAGGGGCTTAAAGAATCTGCAACTCACCAAAAAGAAAAAAATCTACCTTGACTTATTTGGCTATTTTAGTGAGGATGTCATAGGTCAAAGTACTAGGTGAGCACAAGCCCAATTAGTGAATGATTGCAGGAAGAGCCAGCATACTTCACATTAAAGAAGTTCATCCTAAAACTATTCACTGAGTTTGCAAATTGATTTAGGCCATTCACTGATGTCAGACTATCAGTTCTGGGATAGACTCCTTGCAATAAGTACAAATTTGTCTGTGCTTGCATTAGCTGTAAACGTGGCCTTCAAAGAAACAATGGTTTAACCACATATCTCAAAAGAATCCCATCTTGCAGGACTTCTAGTGTACTATGGAAACAGATGTTTTGGCAGCTAAAAAGCAAACACATGCCTAGTTTTGTATTACATATCCCTTGTACGTACAACTACATTAGCAGAGTTTCAAATTGTTACTTAAAGCAGTACAAACTTAATGTGAATAGGGTCAGCAGAACTACTGGTGTCTCTCTCATAATACGCCTTTAGATAGCTACAGTAATTATAGTCAATACATCACGGTTAATTTCAAACTTCAGTCTTCTTGGAATGAAATGTCAAGAAATGCACAGGAAAAAAAATAAAAATTTACAGGAGAGAAATTGAATTATTAAATCAAATGAATACAGGGGAAATGAATTAGGGGAAAAAGTAGTTTTTGTTTTTTTTTTTTTGAGAACAAGTATCAGTAGTGGAATACCTTAAAAGTTCTTCTTCAGGGTGATGAAAGGTTGATACATTATTTAGACTTAAGTAATCAAAGGCAATTTGATAACTTCAAGTGCTTTTGGACTTTGTAACACACATTTATCAGGACAGGAAGTGTAACTAACGTAGCTGATGAAATAAAACTGTAGTGTTCTTTTAGTCAGGGAAGCAGCCAGAAACTGAGGTTCAAGATTGCCCTTTGTGTCAGTAGTCAGACTAGTGAATATACTGTCATAAGTAGTTACTGATTTTTGGTCTGGTTTGAATGCGTTTGGATCTGAAAAAAAATATCACCATTTTCTTCAAACATTAAAAAAATGTCGGGGTAAATGGAAAAGTATTCCTCTCACACAGTTAATGTTCTTTGCATTAGAATCATTAATTTAACTAAATATTCTTGGATTGTGAAAGACAAGCATTCATAACAAGTACGTTTTGTCTGAAATGTGGAAAGTAGTTGTAAAACAATCGCTATGGAAAGATGCCTCAGCACAAAAAAACAGTGTTTAATGAAGCACGGGATTATACCTGCCACCCTACTGAACCTTGTAGGGGAACACTCTGTTAGAAGTTCACTTCATGATCATCTTCTTGATCTCTTCTGAACAAAGGATGTGACTAAATGCAGTATTTCAGCATACAGGCATGCCATTTTGTAGCCTTTCTAAACAGCTTGTTCACTGCTAAGCCTCTGGCACTTTTTCTAGGGGCAAGAAGAAAGACAACATTCTCCTATGTCCATTCATGTCAAAGCTATGTACTTTCCTGCTACCGGAGGTGACAACATGGTGGAGTTAGATTGAATTCAGCCACCCTGGATTTAGTCACTTTTCCATCTGATGTTCAGCATTGGGCTGAGACTATGCAGTCATGCTTCACGCAGGCGTTTTGTTTGTTTGTTTGTTTTAAGACCTACAATTGAGTGGATTTGCCATTACAAGTTACTTTTTTCCTTCAAAAGTGTAAGTTCCCAATTAGAAGCACAAGACAGCGGTGAGCTGCGCCAGTAGAAAGATTAACTGGGTACACTACCAAATGCATATCGCATTTTTGTAGGGCAGTATGAAGACAATGCTGTTCAGAGCTCACACGCTGTGGTTAGTTCAAGATAATACTAAATTCTAATAATGAAAGTTATACTGATGTTACTATAGCCTATTGTATTCTCAGAACACTACTTTAAACTGTTATTTTCTGCTGTGATGATTTGCTATTTTTGCTAAATGCTAGAGAGAATGTTACACATTAAAAGCAAAGAAAAAATAACTCCTCTTGGAGTTTCTCTTGGAAAATAATGATGTATTTCAAATTTTGCTCCATACTGTCAGTTTTATTGGTAAAATGACAGACTTTCATTTGCAACGAACTCTTTACCATGTTTCTGCCACAAAAATAATGCTATTTGCATCACCACAACCCCCCTTGAAAATTAAGGCATTTCTTAGAACCAGGCAATAAGTCTTACTGTGGGAAGAACATGACTCTACTCTGTGGAAGTTGTTCATTCACATCCAATGATTTTGTATGATACGTGTATCGCTCTGATACAGCGCATGTGTATATTACTCTTATAATATTTCTGAAGGTTTGCCTCTATACCAAGGCTGTTTAGATTTAAGAACATTCGTCTGCTAACCTGTAGACTTCAGGATCACCTGCAGAAAGGATGAAATCCCAGCCATAATGTTGTCACTTACAGACTTCCTATCAATCCTTCTAAAAGCCTATAATATAAAATCATGTTATTTTATAATTTCATGTGTAAAGATAAGCTGCTCCACATCAAGGGATGATCACCTTTATATATACAGTACTCTGGAGTCAATAGCTTTACATAATCCACTCAGCTCTAGGCCTGAAAAATACTGACAAAGTGATAACAAGAGTTGAAAGAAGGGTGATTTATGAAGAAAGATTAAGAGATTCAAGTTTCCACAACTTGATGAAACAACAAATACAGCCATATAACAACCATGTAGAAGCACAACACCTGAACAAAACGGACTTCAGCCAGTGAGGAGCTGCGCTTTACTGGTTGTAGCACTAACAAGATGGCTTCCGCCATATCCAGTCAGACTCATTACTGGAGAAAAGGCCTAAAGCTGAAAGCTATCAGGTTGTACTTTCAGGCTGAATGCACTCTACAACCTCATAGTCACAGAAGTATAATAAACCACTTAACTCTTTTCAATTTCTGATATTAAAATTATTATGAAATTATTGCTTTACAGCTACATATTGAAGCAGTAAAAGTCAAGCCATAGACTGCACTAAGACTTCTTAGTCTGGTATTTCTCAGCTCCAGACTTCATCCAGTGTGCATTAACATGTAGATTTTCAGCTACCTAAAACAGAATAGACTACTTCCTTCCAAGGAAGTATGTCATTTTATGGTACCCAAAAACATGGCCATAGAGTTTTTGGTTGGTTGGTTTTGGTCATGTATCAAGCTATTGCAGTTTGCTCAATTTCATAGCCTCAAGTTACAAGTATTTGAATCCATGCCAGACTGCTTTTAAAAGGAAGTAAAGATTAATTTCATGCTCTGCAAATAAAATGTAGTTGCTTATTTTCTTCACTACAAGCAAAGATAGAAAAAAATCAGCCTCAAAAAGGGTGGGTTTTGGTATAGGAGGAAAGCGTATTTCAACAATTAATTTAAATCTGAGAGCAATTCAGGAGATAGCCAACTGAATAATAAACCTTTGGCTTGAACATCATTACAGACAATCCAAAGGTAATGACTATGCCCAAAATCTGGTACTCTATTAAACGTGTACAGTACAAAAATTTTATTTAAGTGACATACAAAGCACCTATCTATTTCTGCGCTCCCACTTTTCCCCACACTTGGATGGAAAGATCAGTTAAAAGAAAACTGAAACATAATATCGTTATCTTTAGAACAGCTTTTAGCAGTCTTCTGTTTGTTTTTTCTTCTAATAAGAATCTTACAAATTACCACATTTCCAACCATTTCAGCACACTAACAGAAAGCAGCTTTATTCAGACTAATTCACAACACACGGCATTTACACTCTATCTTACCCCATCAAAAAATTGACATGAAGCATTTGCATTTTTGCCCAGCGGTGCCAGTGCCATTTTAATACACTAAGCCTGGTACCTACCACATACTTCAAACTGCTGGCTCTCTCCTCCAGGTCTTCAGCTTGGATGAGGGCAGGGGGAAGGCACCATTCTCCACACATTGAAGGCAGCAGGCACTGCCCCTCACAGCCACTGAGCATGAGCCTGCTGCCCCATGTGCCAACCAGCACAGGCCTCAGAGGGCTGCAAGGTCAAGGGATGAGCCAAAACAAGGAAGCAACTGAAGGAGCAATTAAGGAAAAAACCCCATAAGACAGCCTAAAGGAGAACATGGCCTCGGCTGGAGCTTAAATGGTGCCACAGATTGGGGCCAGGTGGGGCCATTAGGGCCTGAGGACCCTCTTGCACCAGGCCGGGGAGCCTGCCCCACCTGCTGGGCATCAGCACCTAACGCCAGGTGCATAAACCTAAAAATACTGTGAGATTAAGGGTCAAAACTCAGCCTCTTCCATACAGCTGTTTTCTCTGCTCTGAGACTCTGTGCCATGTTCCTTTTTTTTTTTTTTTTTTCTCTGAAATAGTTTTTATTTGCTGTTTTGAATTAAGGACTGAAAGTTGTAGCTACTGCCATTACTATAAACATGTTTGTGGAGCAACTACAGCAAATAAAAGGGCAGATTTAAGAGGGGGTTGAGGAAAACTTGGAGAGATAAAGCATGGTTCCAGTAGGAAGATGAAGCTATAATTTCATATGAACACCCTCGATGTCTTTTTTCCATTTCTGTAGATGGTAGATGTTCAGTTCCAGGTGGTTAGGTAAACACCAGGGCAGTCCAGGTAGATAAATATTCAGTATTGTCCTTTGGAAACACCACAGTCATTAAAGCAACCATTACAGACACAAAAATAAATAAATAAATAAACTCAGATACAAAATAATCATATTGCCATGAAAAAAGAAAGAAATTTCATTTAATCTAATTCTGGAATTGTCTGTCATACACATCACTTAGAGATGGAAAGAAACTAAAATCTGTTTTCAGAAATTCAGAAATAGAAAAATGCTTTTTTATATCTAAATACAGCTCTTCATTTGTTGAAAGAAAAGTTACTTTGATATTTGTTGCTAAATAAAATCTTGGATCAAGTAATTTTAATTTAAAAAATTAGTTAAGGCAACAATAAACACAGGAAATATACATGAATAAAGTGTTCTAAAAGTCAGGCAACTCTTTTAAGACTATAAATATAACCTAAGCAAGGCCACTATAATTAGCAAAGGGTGAACAAAAGAAGACATCCAGAAATAGATGGGGAGGGGGGAGGTTGGGAGGGTGAAATGTCTTGGTTAACCTTATTCAAGTGTTCTTTCCACAGCATAGGAAATGGTTCCAGCTAGCTCATGAGTTCTGTTCGTATTAACTGATTTTTAAAAGGACATTTCCATGTTGTCTGTATGCCAAGGAAATTCTTTTACTGGCATGTTTGCTGAATACAGGAAACATCATCCTGACTAAGTGACACTGGATGTGACGAAGAATTGTGTCTTTATTCTGGTGTAATAGTCAGCACCCTCTGTTTGTCTCATCTGGATACCTTTCAGTATTTATTGGGGAATACTTACTGCAGTCTTGCAGTTTGTCCTGAGCAATGAGCAACGTCAGTGACTGGTGGTGCTGAGTCATAATCCCTTGCCACTCTAGAAGTAAGTTGTTGCAGTGCCTTACAGGAGGTAGTGCCTGGGCTGTCCAGTCAGCCCCGAATCCATTTCATTCATCTTAAAAGTGTGGGGCGAGGTGAGTAACAGAGTGCTGGGAACCACATTCCTCTCCACACGGTGCCCAGAATTCCCTGTGCACCTACAATCACTCTCTCTCCTAAACAGAGCTAAGAAGTCAGTCCTACATATAGTGATTTTCAGCATAAGTCAAGTTGTGTGTATGGGTCCTGTATTGCTTATCGGAAGAAAACTTTACTGCAGATGATGAGAAATTTTTCCAAAGAAGGAGTGCAAATTAAGATATTGAATAGCGTATTTCCAGTTTCACTTACAGCAACTGCAAGTTTCCTGTTTTCTTCTGTAGAGCTGCCTGGGTCAAGTGTTTAAGTTTCATTTGCTACGTGCTATTTCTAAATCCTCTTTTTCTTCTTTATTGTCTCTTCTTTTCCTTTCTCTTTCTTGGGAATTATATTAGTATCACAGTCACTATGCTGGCAGCAGTAACTGCAGTTATTTGTGGCCATGGGCTGCACTGACCCATGGTGAGATCTTCACCAACACTTGGTGTGCTTCAGTGACACTCCCTAGAACTCCTTGTGCATACTTTTAGGAAACTGATCTTTTTTGAGATGAGAGTTCAGAGTAGATAGTTCAGAAAGGCCTGCAGTCTCTGATCCATCTTGCTTTATAGCTCAATAAAAATCACCCCAAAAAAGGCCACAACAGTAGCTAATCCAAACTGTCCTTCAGGTAGCAGTGAAATAATCCAGGGAAAGTAACAAGAGACAATTGCCCAAAGTCTCCAGTTCTGCTCCCACTTGTCTTTGTAGATTTAGGGCATAACAACCATGACATTTGAGAGAATTGCAGGAGATGGTAGGGATGCAGTAGAAAGGCTGCTGGGAGGCATGAAACTAAATTAGGTGGTGGTACAAATTGCCTAGTGTGCAAGTGGAAGCCAAGACTAATGTCGCAGCTGATGCCCATGTCACCCTGGTCTAAAATAGTTTCAGTTTCTTTTGTTACCACTCCACAATCCCTGATGTTCTTTCTGCCTATGCATGGACAGAAAAGGAGGAGACAGAAAGACTCTCAAACAAATACTATTGCAGTATTGTTTTGATTGGTACATATGTACTGATATTACACTTACGAAAAGCAAGATCAGGCAGTTTTCTGCCTGAGACCTAGAATTTCCCAACACTGTTTTGCATATTGGCCACATTGTTAAGATTCTACACAGACTTCCTAGTCTTTGAAAAATCCAAAATTGCTATAAGGAATAGCATCAAAAAAACTATTTTTCTGATGCAGGACTTGGACTGTTTATAACAAAGGGTAAGTAACAACTGCAACAATAACAACAACAATAACTTTAAGTAGATATATGGATGTGGCAATTATTTTACTTTGTTGAGACCTGCCATTCTTAAGACACATAGGTTCTTATTCTGCAGGTATGGTCAAGGACAAAGCTCTCTTCAGACTAAGAATGAATTTTCAGTGAGAGCATTTGCATCAGGAAGTGTTAGAACTCAAAATGAGTGTTTATATGGCTAGCTCATATGAGGACATTGAAAAGCATTTATTTTTCATTTGCATCCCTCTCCTTTAAGGCACAGTCTTCTCTTCACCAGCGGGAGTTCCACATGTTTTGCCTTTGATTCCCCTACATGCTAGCCACTCTAATTAATATAAATTTTGGTGGAGTTTCTCTCTTCCTCTTTTTCTGGAAAAGAGAATCCTTTTCAGCACCTTTTTTCTGCACTGGCTGATGTACTTACAGATCAGATGTGAGAGCATTATCAAACTGGCACTTACCACCTATCAGGAGTATATCTTCATTTCTTCTCTGTCCCTGCCAAAGCTGAACTTTCCTCCAAACCAAATAACAATTGTTGACATAACCATGAAAAACATGGCATTGATCATTCTAACAAAGCCACCTCAATTTTGGAAAAAAAAAAAAATAAAATGCTTAGGTCTTTGTATTTTGCTTTATTTTAACAGTAATAGCTTTAGCTAGCTAACACAGTCTTTCTCTATAAGTTGCTATCATAGTACCTTGGTGGAATAAATGTGAATTAGAAAAGATCAGTTCTTTCTTCAAGACCAACAGTCCCTAGAGCTGCATTGTGCAACCCATACTAAACCTCAGCCTGCTCTGCCTGAAGTAACCATGCTTTGGATTTCAGGGTACTTTGTATAGGGACACAGACTACCTATTGAGCAAGACTGGCAGAATCTGGTACTTTGTTTGCCCTGCAGCTTGTTTTATTAAAAACAAACATTTGACATTTTGATCTCAGACTTGCATATCTGCATATACTGAGGGATGCAATGAACAGGAGCCACTTCTTTTCTCCTTCTTCGTAAGAACTATCCCATGTGGGTTTCTGTGCTAACATAACCCTCCTTCCAATATTTCAAAAGATATAGAACTTCCCAGCATGATGATAAAGTTTTCCTGTGTTCCAATAATAAAAGTTGAACGTACCAGTAATTTCCAGTTCCTCTGTGGTCGGGCAGCCTGTGAAGACTAACTCAGAAGTACCCAACCTGCAATATCAGTGTGGGAGTCGGAAACAGATGTTCACTGGACAATACAATTTGTTGTCACTGTCGATACTATATGGCACTTTTCCCAACAGAAATTGTTTGTAGCTGGAAAAGAATGTAAGGAATGATTCATGCCCCAAATTACTATGATTATTTTTAAATGTTAAATAGCTCTTGTTTTCTTTTGTTTTAAATGACTAAATGAGGGAGGCATAAGGACTCAAAAATATAATTAGTTGGATTTGTAGAATCTGCGTAGTATTTCAACCAATTAATTTAAGTCTTTTTCATCGGCACGGAACTATTATATTATCAACAAGAACCAGCTTTTCTCCTTTAGATTGAAGGTGCTGTAACCTTCTAAAGTATTTGATGCTCAGTACTTAATTACATAAAAAGCACATGGCAGCAGGTAAATGGGACAATACATTTTATGTGTATCTGAGAATGTTTATTTATAAAGGTTATAATTTATTACATTAATATAATATTTTTCTAAATATAATAACATCTTTAAGTAGCTTCTTTATACCCTGGAAATTCTAGTAGGCCATTTGGGCATTCAGAACTGATCAAACACTCAAATGAGAAAAAACCTCTCAGAGTAAAATATAATGCCTAGTCTTGATTTCCAAATTCATGAATATTACAAAAGTAGATGCACTAGATCATACTCACTGTTAAAGGCAATGGATTAGGCTAGGTGCTCTTTAAATTAAATATTAATTTTTCAGGGATACATCAAATATATGTTATAAAAAAAAGGATGTAGAAGTGAAAATTTGTAAGTGAAAATTTCATAAGTGGAATCAGGCCTCAATACAAATGAATATATTCAGTAGGAGTCTCAATGAGAGCTAAAGATCTGACTGCCAGAACCCTTGGATACATCACCTATATTTTACATCAAAAAGTAACGCTCCAGGTATTTTCAAAAATGAAGACATCTGGGATCTGAATTGGAGTTCACTGAAAGGAGTGGCAGAACTTGCATATAGTTGCTGACTCTTGTATCACTGGCAGGCTTCCTTTAGAGACACAAAAAAATGAAAAGTTGTGCGTAATTACAGGACTCAAATGATTTTAGCACTGCAAAATCAAACAACTGCCTTATTTTTACAAAAAACATGTGGTAACACTTCACAGTAATCTTTTTATAATAATAATTTTACATTTACTATGTTTACTGTTGCAGTGTTCTGCAACAGAGAAGTTTAATGCTCTATATCAGGCTTATGTCAATGACATTTTCAGCAGTACGTTTCTTTTTAACTACTGTAGTGATTTAGCCTCAAGTCCCAGCCATAGTTCAAGTTTTTCATGCCTTTAGATTTAGTGAATTGTGAAATGCTTTAATAGTGGAACCCTATCCCTTCAGATGATTTTACTTGAATTCTATGAAATTTTTCAAAGTCAGCGTGTGATAAGACAATGAAATTAGCTGATCGGGTAGTGTGTAGCATGTGTAAGTACTGTGCTGAATGTTTGTTTGCGCTTGCATATGTGTATTTTTATATATATTCATGGATTAAACTGAGTTTTTCATCAACTAGGTGTTGGCAAGTGACAAAGTGATTTAGGATTAAGATGGGATTTAGGCTGATCTAGCTACAGTTGTATTTCTCATTTCATCATCATGCCTGGGACACTGTGACAGTTGTGTGGTTTTCTTTTAATTTATGAAATAGACAAAATTAAATGTCCATACCAGACATACCATTAGGTTTTGGGGAGTTGAAAGAGAAATACTGCATTAGGTCTTCTTCTTTTGTCTGCACCCAGCAGAGAAGTCCTGAATGTAGAAAACAGCTGGGAAACTTCCTATACAGTACACAGCTTGAAAAATGACTTCAAGATTGAAAAAAAAAAAAAAAACAATCTGATTAGGCTTTATTTCAAATGACTGCTATTCTGGTTCTGTAGTATGTCTCTTGGTAAAATATGAATCAATACAGATGTTGTGTTATCTAGGTGCATTACATCATTTTAAATACTAACTCGACTTACATTGTATCTGGCATGACAGTTGAATCCCAGTAAATGGTTTAGACTTCGAAGGCTTCTTATTGCAATACCAGGGAGAGAATGTGCTCATACAAGGTTTTATTACTACTTAGCATTTAAAAACTTACTAGCTTAAAACAGTCCCTTTTGCGAAGGGGACTCACCATTTTTGATGTTACTGATTGCTACATGTTCATTTCGATCTGCTGAATGAATTTTGCTGTCTGCTGTCAATTTACATCTAGCTATCGTTTTGGAAAAGAGCAGCTTCGTGAGGAAACAGATTTTGACGTTTGTGTTGTAGGGAAGATTTGAGTAGAGAGGAGAGCAAACACGATGGGTTCAATTAGCAGGAGCACGGCCCACCCTCCAGCAGGCAGAGCAGGCAGCGCTGGGAAGGCAGGCGTGCCTGGGCCGCCGCTGCCTGCACCAGAGTTAGTTAGAGCGCTCTGAATCTCATCTTTTGATCTCGGGCGATATTTTTCTCTGTTATGTCACAGAGGTCACCTGGCTCATGTGTGACAAACTGCCTGCATAAGTCACAGTGCCAGTGGCAGAGATTTGTAACCATGTCCCTGGTCCATTGCCTTTGAATTATTTCACAGGCCCTCTGCTTTACATTTACACTCTGTCGGAAGATGAACAGGGGAAGGGAGTAAAATCAAGGGCAGGGTCTCATCCTGAAGGACAAGGGGAAACAGGTGGAAGGTTAATGGCCCTGGAGCGTATCCACAAGCCTCTCAGGCTTGATATATGGGCCTCAGGCCTAAAACGGGCATTGGCTTTCAAAGATATATTATTTCATTTGAGGAGAGACATTCTGGAGTTCCTGCATTTGTCTGCTGATAGATGATCCTCTGTCCACAATTGGTTATGGCGTGTGAGTTTTCCTTGGGCCTGCTCCCGTACATAAAAATTTTGCTGAGCTCTCCAACCTTTCACATGCCTTTAAGAATGGGACGTGTGCAGGCCTTTTGGCAGGCTGCTGGATTTTTGTTGCTGCTATTTTCGTAGTTCCTTTTGAACCACGAGGCAAGTGGGGGATGAAAGACACTTCTGTTCATTCATACATAGCTGGACAGGGGTGGCCTCGCGGGGAGAGCGTGGGGGAGAAGAAGATGTCAGGAATCAATTATGCATACGTGTGTCTACAGCCCAGACGGAAGCTGGCCTGTCTAATCTGCTCTTTTACACTGACACATGCCCATGTAAAGATAAAAGCAGGAAAATCATGTATGTGATTTTTACAACCTCTCTTACTATATCTTGTTTTCACAAGGGTTTTCACATGCTTGAGCTCATAGGAAAGAACAAGAGTAGTGATCCCATGCACTTTTATCAAGGTCCTCAACACAGTGGTTACATTAGGCACCTCCAAAAAATTAAATGCTACTGGCTGCTTCATAGCCAAGCTGCTGAGGATCCAGGGCCAGATAATGCCTTCTCACATGCTGAAAATCTGTAATCGTCTGAGATGAGGAAGGTTAGGTGCATAGGTCTGATGCTGCTGGCTGCAGTAGGGCTGTGCTCAGCGCAGGGTGTAACTGGCAGGGATGCGGCACCAGCACGATGTGCCATGCACGGTTCGAGCAGGCAGCCAAGCGTGAGTGGAGCAGCCTGGTGGCAAAGGCCCAGTTCAGAGAGGGAGCGAGTTCTGCATGCACCACCCAGCTGGCATTCCCACAGCATCCTCAGTCCCAGCACAACCGCAAGGTGTCACAGAAAATCTGGTTAAAAAAAAAAAAAAAAAAAAAAAAAAAAAAAAAAAAAACAGAGTTTAAAAAAGAATTAGAAACACTTAATGTACTTTATGGTTTAATGTACCCTACTTAACAGTTTGTTAACCAAGTTGTTCCTTTGATTTTATAAATATACTTGTAATAACTGTTATAGGATTGCATTTCTAAGACCCATTACTTGATGACAGCATGATTTAAGGAAAGTGGGGTGTATATTTTTACTACATATTCATTTAGATTTGTTTTAATAACAAGTAACTGTTCAGTTTCAGTGGATATATTTTGCTTGAAAGAATTCAAGATGAATTATATTTAAATATCTCCTGGTTTTACCTTTTTTATTTTTCCTATAGGCATACCACTAAAAAAAAAAAAACAAAGAAAGCACAGTATAACAAGATTCAATATAGTGTGCTTTGCTTTTCTCATTGTAGAATTTGCACTTACATAAATAAATTGTGTTAGTAGATTTAAATTTAAGCCTACCTCATGTCTCAGTCTGAAATTGTAATTGAAGTGTTGTTTCACTAGCATGTTATTTGAGTAATTAGGTTTTGCTGTCATTGAACCCAACTGCTAAACCCACAGTACCTCAGTGCGAGCAGAATCAGGAGCATGCTGCATTTCAGTCAGTCCCTGTAGAAAATGTCCTGTTGTAATGCAATTATTCTCTCTTCCCTTAGTGTCCTGTGGAGTTTAAGTTAGACAAGTGAGCTAAAGACTTGAGAGACATATTTAGTGTCTACTGCAGCAGTAGGAAGGAAATCTGAGGACTTGTTAAAAGGAAAGATTTAGAAGCAGAAATTCTACTGAGAGAACTGAACAGAGTGTTAGCAGTCAGGAGGATCTGCTTTTCCACTTGTTGCTTTGATAACGGATAAAAGGCTGTCATGAACTGCAGGCTACCAGCTGGGAGCAGATAGAGTAATCCCGGCAGAGGGCTGGCCCCGAACTACACAGGCATTCCTTTAAATCTTAGAGACCGTAGGAAAGTTGTTTTTTTCTCCCTACCAACATCGTCATTATTCATGATGATGTTTTCCATCCCAGTTTAACACTTTGGTCAAGTAAATCTACTTTACAATATTCTCATGATTGAAATATAAGCAAATATCACATAGTCAAAGATATTTCAGCTATTTCACTCAACTGCCTAGAGATAAATTCCAGAGAACTAGATCAGGCATAAAATAGCACTGCCGTAAGAAACTCTGCTGTTTGACTATAAAGGTGTATTGCACCCAACAGGCAGACAATCATGGGGATGATCTGTAGCGTGTCTTCCCTGTAATCAGTTGCTTTCTGTAATAACCACACTTGATAAATGCAATCTAGAGGATGTTACTTGAATAGGAACAGAATGTCACTTGCTAGGAAGTGAGGCAGCATGCCCTCTGCGCGGTACGAACATGCAAACACAGCAACGGGCAGAACCCAGCAAAGCCACGCACGCCTCACTTTACTGGTGTGCACTGGGCCACCAAGGTCATGTTACTGACACGCTGCACATGCAGGATTGGGCTAGTAGCATTTGCTAGTATGTATACAGATGCTTGACTAGAGCCGTGTTGTTTCAGCTTGCATTATTCTAGCAAAGGGGGAAAAATAAACAGAAAGAGTGCTTAAAGCTCTGATTGTCATTCTTTACTGTTCACTTCAATGATACATTGAGGGCCCTAGCTTACTTTGTATTCTTATGTGTAATTACCCGTATCAAAAAAAAAAAAAAAAAAGGAAAAAAAAAAAAAACACAACACTCATTAGTGTTCTGTTCCACTGACTTAATTATACCCCTTAATTAAATTTTGACTAACTGGGGGTCAGTGCAGTGTCAGTGGGATTTGTCACTGTTTGTCAGCAGGTGTCTGGTCACATCTATTTCTGGTTTCCCTGTTGCTGTATTCTGTTTAAGAGTGTGGTCTTTTCTACTTGCAAAGAACAATTATGCATTACCTTATTGTGTTCAGTGCCTCGCAAATTAAATGAAACACTAGTGAATCTGTTCTGTAATACTAGCACCCATTCTTTACAGGCAGGAGATGGGGAATCAAGCAAATATAAACCTTTTCAAAATAGAGTTTATTACTTCACTTGTGCTCCTTTTCAAAGGCTTATTCTTCCAGCACACAGAGGCCATGGTATTATTAATTTATCAGATAATCTTGTGTTCAACAGGCGTAAAAATATATCGCAAATAGCAATCCAGGGATACTTCTCCTTTCCCCTACCTCCTAAACATGAAATGAATTTGAAACATGACCAGCAAGAACGAGCTAAATCAATATTACATGCATAACAAATACAACGTGGCATGTGCTGCTACTGCCGTGCTGTGCAGAGTGAGAAGACCGAGGCTCTCGGTTCAGTGTTCCCTGAATAATTCAGTGGGAGGTCTGCATGTGCAATAAGGGCATAACAGTGCCAATTCCTTCTATTTCAAATTTGCATGTTTTGGGTTCATTATTTTAGAAAGTTACTTAGGGGAAATATAATTCCCATGTTTACACATATAATAGGCACCTTATGTTCATCTGAATAATTGATTAGTCAAGTCAGGCTTTCATAATTAGTTGTTGGCTTTTCAGTACAAGCCCACAAAACACTTGTCAATCTACAGACATTTTTAATTTATTAATATATATGTTATCAACAGAGCTGCAGTCGTTACCTGGAAAGCATTTATTATTTATTCTGTGGGGGCAAAAGAAGCATTTCCATTCTAGGCATGTATTTTCAATCTATTGTACTTACCCAGAAGATCATCTTTTTTTTTCTTAAAGTTTCATGAATGTTCTCTGCTTGTAGGCACTTGCTTACAGTGGAAATCAGAAAGTGGGGTTTTAAAAAAATCCATTCCTGTGTTACATAGACATATGAGTGAGAAGTTTCATTGATTATAAAATAATGTGTATCACTTATTTGTACACAGATGAAATAACAGCCACCAAAATACATGACACTAACAAGCATCCCTAGTGCAGCCATATATTCCTTCACCAGACACATGCATCTGTTGATAACACATGTGCAGGGATATTGCAGTTATGAGTTGGGGAGCTATGAGGTAAATGGCAAAACTCTAAGATAAACTGTATTTATCATCAACTTCATGACCTTATTTGAACTCTACCACCAATATATATTTTTATTCTTTATATTCCCGACCAGTTTCATGTAGTTGCCATTAAAGGGTAAAAGCACCCTTCTTACTCCAGAAATGTTATATTTTGTGCCCATGATAAAAAAATCATAAAACAAAATCTTTGATTGTGAAGTCCAGAAAAAACTCATTCATTTGTTACTAGTAGTTAAAAACCTATCTGTCTGATAAAATAACAGGACTAGAAATTGTGTTATTTTACTGGGAAACAAACCACCTTTCCACTGGGATGCAGCATTTACTTCTAGCACTTCTGAGTGTAAGACTGAGTGTTATAAATATATTATTATTTATGGAAAAAGTATTTTAGTTCTGCGTATGCTATAAGTTTACTTTCCTTTGCTCCTATTCAGAAGAATCACCTTCACTTTAGTGAAAATACGTAAACTTCTACTTCTTATCAGTAAGATCACAACAAATGCTTCAAGAAACATGGAAAGTGCTTTCCTCAATCAAATGCCTCCTGAGGCTTGTTCTATTGGATGTGTATTAAGTTCCTTGCTTTACAAGTGGAAAGATGCAAATATAGTACCTGAATTCTAAAAAAACTTTTAAATCCAAAGCATGTCTAGAATATCCCTTAGTTTAACTGGGGAAAAAAATGATGCAAAAATCCCACCACAGCAGTAGAAAAAATGGTATGCTTATTTTGGTGGTGTGATTTATTTAATTGTGGTTCACCACTGAATTATGTAGTCTTACAAAATTCACACAACAAAGTTCTTGAGCAATACTACAGCATCTTGTATAATATATGCATTAATATAGTATGCATATACCCTTTCTCAGTGTCTACTTAAAGATGGAAGAAATAGCAGAATCTCTTCAAAGGAATTCAGTTACATGCCTCACATGGAAGAATGCAAATATATTTCTAAGGGTGGCATTATAAAGTTCCTCCTCTGCAATACATATATCTTGTTCTAATATACATTTTTATTATCTATTTTTACATCTGTTACAAAGTAATCGAAAATGAAACACTATACTGTAAAGAACACAATAAACGTATAGGATTCCAAGCTAAGTTTGCAACTACTGTTTTAATTTTCAGTACAACATTTTGTGTACTGTTAGAATTTCAATCACAGCATTATATTAATAGAAGGATTTTCTACCGGGATATTTTTAAGCACAGTGGTTGCTACCTGGAAAGTATTTATAATTTAGGCTAGTGGGCTAATTAGGGAATCGAGCCATGTGAACAGTTTAATGTCCGCATTCTCACTATTAGTGTAGAAAGTTCTCACCAGTTCCCCTGTCTATTAACCTAAGAGTTCAGAAACATTTCCCATTGGTATTGTATGGCTATCTCGGTTCTTCCATTTAGACATTGAAAGAGCATTGTTTCAAGAAATGTTTTACAATTGGAAATAGATGTATCTGCTAAAGAGATTCGTATTTCCATGATTAGACAGGTGATCTGATCACAAGGCGGAAAAGAGTTCATATAAATAAACAATGAATTAGAAACCTGAATAGGATTGCTAAATCTGTTTTTCTAGGTTACAGTTAAATGAGAAGCATTATGTGGGCTTTCAGATAAACTCACAAAGCTCTTATCTATACAAACCTGATAGATCTGCCATTATTCTTAGTGAATAACAGAAGTTATATCATTCAGTTTCATTAAAAATACATTAATCCTTTTTTAGTAACCTTCTTCTAATTCATTGATTCAATTATACATTGTACAATAAAAATGTTCGGTATAATAAAAATACAGTATTAAAATGTGCTTTATACATAAATATTTCATTGCAATGAGATTATTCAGGGCTTTAAAATTATTAACAATATGAATGTCATGTTCTGAGACAACAAAGTGTAGTTTTGTTCAGCATCTCTGAAACTGTATATCAGAAAGATTAGTCTATATAACAGGACGGCCTGGCATAGTTGCTTAGAGTATTACGTGTAGTCATTTCATGCAGAGATGTCCTGTAAAGTTAGTGGCACTTACCAGCATGGGTCAATTAAGGGACAGGATGGTGTTGTAGGATGTACACAGGCCTTGTGAAGACAGGTAGAATTCCACCCTCACCTGAGAGATACCTCATGGCATTAGGGCTCCAGTGTAGCTCTGGATCTGGCAGTTCATCAGTTCAGGTAAACCAGCTATGTAGTCCCAAAGCTGAGGGAAAAAAAAAATAAATAAAAGGAGAAGTTGAAGAAAATAGGGAGGCTTGTAGCTTGTGTAGTCTCTCTATAGCTTGTGTAGTCTTTTAGCTGAGAAAATAAGGAAACAGAGAGACTCTGTGTGCTTATTGGCACGGCGCACCAGGCACAAACCTACGGACAACAGCTAGAGTAACCCACCAAAGACTTGAATCAATTTAGACACAGCTAATGCTTCTTAGGGTTTTGTGTTCAATTTATTATTTTTTTTCGTGGCAGGAGAGCAAGGTGTCAGTGGCTGTATTTCACATGATTTTAAACCAACTGATTTTAGCACAGCACAGTTGAGCAGTTTCTGTGCCAGACAGTTGATGCTGATGGTAGCTGTGAAAAGCTGGCATGATTTCTGCAAGCATTCCAAGACTAGAGAAGAAAGCCCTTCGTATTTTCATTAGTCATCCCTTTTCAGATTTACTTTTAATTCTTTCAGCAAAGCAGATTATTAAAAGCAATGACCTGAGGTCTTCATTCAGATATCAGACTTGCAATCCTGTATAATGCGTGCTGCAGGGCAGAGGTCACACTGACGAGTCTGTTAATGCAGTCACTGTGGGATAAGATCAATCTCCATACTTCACCATATTGATCTAATAGCTCATTGGCACTTCCCTCTTTGAATTGATTAGCTCATGTGTGAAAAGAGATTGATGGGTTTCTGACCCTGAGGAGCCCGTCAGGGCACACCCATGGCAGGGGAAGTGGATGTTTTCACTGCTTCATTTGGGTGGCTCATTATGTGGATGACTCACGGGGAATAAGGGTCATAACATTGTTTTATGAATTATTTACAACAAAATATCAGGTTTTCATTTCATTTGATGCTCTACCTGTACTGAATCCTTTATAAACAGAGCATGAAGAAAGAGACATGAACGACGAGTTAAGTGCCAAATATTTGCGTAAAGGGAACTAGCGCATATAAGTGACCTTAAAATACAATTTTACTAATATGAGGTAATCATAATAGATATGAGGGTAGGAATAGACTTCATGGGTCATCTAGTCCATTCCCCTTATACTATGACAGAATATTGATGATATCTAGAAATGAATTACATTTTAATTGCATATACTGGAGAAGTACTCACAGTGAATCTAGTTCGGACACCTCAGGGAACTTCATATGCGCATTGCACTGGAGAAAGGGGCAATGTGCATGCAACATGTGAGCTAAAAATAAACTACGAACAAGTAACCTAAAAAAAAAAAAGGATTCAACTCCATTTATCAAATAGTCATATATTTACAAAATGCATATATTTGACACAGTAGATTGGACTTTGGTGGTGTGTTTGCTCATGCAAGAGGGAATATAAAAGGAGCTGTCGCCAGAAGCTGAATTTAGAAGTTGGCTCGTGTTAGGTTCTACTTAAAAAAATACATTATCAGTCTTCATAGATATAAAGCAATACAAACTAAGGACCTGCTCCTCAAGTCTTCTATTGAAGCACAGGCATTTTTGTACTGCTATCTTCATATGAATTGTTGAATTAATCTTAAAGATGTTTATAATAAAATAATTTCTTATATACCATCCAATCTCAGGATGGTATATGATACCATACCTAGGATGGTGTTGCATAGGGTGTCAGGTTTTAGTTATGCCACAATATAAAAAAATACTGAGGAAAAAGTTCTCATTGTGTTGTTATGCTGATGCTTATATTTATGAAAGAAAATAGTGAACTTGACCAACAATATCTTGTTGCATTGTTTAAATGGAAATTCTGGATTTATTTTGTAGACTGTTTGAAGTCATACAAAATCATATTTACAGAGAAACATCCATGCATGCTTCACACAGTCAGGCAATCCTTTTCTACTATTAGATTTATGGTAACAAACAGGTACTGCATAAAAACATAGGAATAGTCAGTACCTTCCCTAAAGACCCTGTAGTCTAAAAGAAACATATCCTCGGGCAGATTAGTTTTTAAAAAAAATAAAGAAAAGAGTCAAAGAGGGAATTCAGTCCATTAACTGTCAGTGACATGATGCTGAATATTTGAATAATCTTTCATTAATTTAGATTTCTAAATCATTCAAGATATTTTATATACCATGAAAATTGCCCTGATACAGACTTATGGAGCCATGTTAAAAAATAAGTTCTAATGTACCTAGAAATGAGATGTTATAGACAGTGTTACGATCCAATTTCCTTTAATAAATCTGGGATAAATATGTGATTGATGAATGATTCCTGTTTTATTTGGGTATCAAAGTAATATTTTAGTCATGGTAAATCTTCAGAAATTAAACTCAAATTTAATTACAAAACAAAATAACGGGTACACAGACATAGATTAATAGCAGATTGCTAGACGTTTGAACACAAATGGTGTAAAAAAATATTTTTTAAAAGAAAATTATGCCATTTTATTACAAACCCTTGCCCATTGACCAGAGTCTTCCAGTCTGACTGAAACCTCACTTTCATAGTTGTGGTATATGGTGCACTCATGGGTGAATGGGAAGTAATCAGAGCAACCTGATTTTGTTGTTCATCCTCCCAGCTGACAAACAGAAATGAGCTAAGAAAAAAATAAGAAATTAGATGCTCAGACTTTCTCCCTTTTTCTTAAACTCACCGTTAATCTTTTGCATGCAGATATTTAGGAACCCAGTTTAGAGACTCAACATTTGGATACCTGATAAGTGTCCAGCTATGAAAACAGCTTGCTTAGCTGTGCTTGCCTCCTTCACCAGTCCACAATCATTTTTACCTGTAAAGTTTCTCTTAATTCCACGTTCTGTACTGCAAAAACTCCTCTTACCAACATAAGAAGAAGCCCAAATAAAAACAGCTTCTTCGAGGATATCACACAGAACTGTAGAGGGTTGGAAGGGACCTCGAAAATTCATCCATCGGGTCCAACCCCCAACCCCCATATCTTTAAACAAACATTAATATTAATCCTAACTGCAGTGCTAATGTCTGTATGGGACCTGGGCAGAGATGTGACAACCTTATTTTAATGACACTTCAGAGATTTCCAAATTAGAATACAGGAAACAGGAAGTGGGAATAAATGAAACAATGCCAAATAAAGGGATAAATGGAAAAAACATTTTAATACACTATTCCTTGAACATTCATTCAATCAACACTTCCTGTGATTTTAATAGCATGGTTCTTTCTGCTCTTTTACACTTGAATTTTTCAGGAAAAGGAGCTAATTTTCACGTAGATGCTGTTCAGAGTTGAAAGAATTTAGCTAGATGGTAGTAGCTGCATGCCGAGAGCCTCCTGCAATGCTTTTAAGATGTAAAGAGAAGAGAGAAGCACTAAGTCTTTTGGATCACTCCTAACTCACTAGTTCTTACTTCTCCACAGCGTGCTTGTATAACTTCAGCTTCCTTTGGCAGTGTTTTTAAGTGACTTTTTCTCTCAAATCGGAAAGGTACTAGTTCAGTACATGACAACCCCCATTCCTAATGCTGAACATTCTGTCACTTTCTCCCTTATCGCTGCATCTTCTTTCTCATTTCATCTCTGCCCCAGTGACTTACTGTTACTGCTGCAGCTCCTGGGATGTAAGACAACCTTTCTGTATTTTTTCTTCATCAGTATACCATCTCCTTTCACATCTTGTCTGAAGACACTGTTTCTTGTGATTTCTTACTGCTTTCACTGTTATTTTCTCGGCAGTTTGATTACAAAACAGGAAAACACTGTGAAATACATTTGTGTGGCAAATGCAGTGCTTTACCAGCTTCTGTTGCCAAAGGTGTAATATAGGTGACTTTCTGTCCTGTAATACACTATAGCTCCCTGTCTTGAGACTTCAGATCCATATGTTTCGGTGATTCAAATACGGGCAGAAGGAAGGACTATGAAAAGTAAAATGGAAAAACGTATTTTAGTTCCTGAAAAAGATTGAAATGCTGTGTAATCAAATGATAATGAACATTTAAAATATAAAACCAATTCTTCTATACCCAATATAGTGTTATATATATATAAAATAGATTATAAGCAAGCAAACAAATAGTATCAGTGTAACCTTAATGGCGAAGGGATCTCCATAGGAGCTAACATGGTGACATATTTTAATCTAGAAAATATTACCAATATAATAAAAGCAAAATAAAATAAAAACAAAATGTTACTATACACATTAAAAAGACGTTAATTTCAGAACAAAAATTAGTTGTGCCTTCAGATGCAGCATTTTTTAGAAATGGTACGTAAGATCCAATGTATTAGATTTGGCATGGTTTATTCAGTGTTCAGCCCTGGGTATCACTAACATATAAATGGAAATTTTTCCTTCTCTCATTTACACTGCTATAACTTTAAAGTAATTGCTTTTTAGGTATGAAGTCAGAAGATGATTTGCATACTCCCATTAGTGTAACTGGGCACATAGTCCAGTGCTGTGCACACAAACCAACATCTGTAGGTGTCACCTTTTAAAAGAGTAAGATTATACTTCTCTTGGCTTGCCCTCTCCCTATAGCCCATACCCCCTTGAAGAGCTGTACTGGAAATAAAGAAATGCAAACGCTATTAAACAAGGGGGGAACCACATAGTGTAATTTAAATGAGAGCCAATTTAAGTAACTCTTGTGTTAATGAATGCAAAAAACAGCGTTATGGGGCATACAGCACTTGAAAGAACATGACCCTGTGTGTTGGGAGACTGCTCTGCCTGCCTGTTACCATATTAAAGGTTCTTTCTGAAATTAGCATGTCTCTCGTGTCACAAGCTAAAAATATTTTTCCATATTATACTTAGCCGATTGAGTTTAAATAGAATATTTATTCTGGAGAAAATAAATTTATTTATTACTATGATTTTAATAATTTACACTATTAATGCACCTCTGTGTGTTGTATTGATCTCTGTCGAGATTTGATGTTGCTGTTTTCTAATAAATTTTACAAATGAGAGTTAATGTAGGAGGTAAAGTTTACATATAAACTATTGGAATAAATGTCAGGTAGAAAAATGGGGTAGCTCTAAGAAAAACGACGTGATAATTTATCCAATAAATCATCAAACAGGAAAGGAATATTACATATTAGAAATCCTTTCAGATAATACTATAATATTTGTGACTTGGAGAAGATCATAGAGACTTTAATTGAAGTCTGCTGTACAATAGAGTGAAACTGCTCACTGAATATATTGAAAATAAATTCACCATCCATTCTTTAAAATTTACTAGACTCAGTCTTGTCTTCTCATTCCCCAGAGAACATCATTGCGCATCCTAAAATGCAGATCAGACCCATAACGATAATGATGAATTGAATGGGCCTAATCCTGATTCTGTTTACACAGAAGTCAAAGGACTGGTGTCCACGCAAGTTCAGACTTAAGAATCTGGCCCAGCACATTTTGGAATTTAGTTTGTTGATACCAGAAAACACAGAAGTATTTCTGGAGTAATTCAAGGGAAGAGTTTTACTGTCAAAATTGCTACACAAACTACATAGCATTAAATGATTTATTTTTATTTTTGTAAGTTCTAGACCCAACTATGCACAAACTTATATTGTAATAACACTGGTACAGATACTCACAGGAGTAGGATTTTGAAGATCAGTTCTATGGATCCAGTCATGAAGAAGACATCTCCTTCTTCACCCTGTGAAACAGGTGCTGAGAAGAATAATTTTCCTCTTTACTTAGCTTTGCATTCACTTTGACAGGGAAGAAACATTGCATTGCAAGCAAAATTTTCACTTGGACTAAAAAGAAATCTTTTCCTTATTTTCAGTTTTAAAAAAATGATCCGAAAAAGAACCTGAGAAAAACACATTTATAATTCATCAGAAATAATGCTGACTGCAAAACACTAAGTATCATGCAGTTTGCATAGAGATACACATAGTTTTCAGGAAAAGGAAAAAAAAATTACATTTCATTTGCTGTGCTCTGTATTATATATACACACAAAGTTTATAGTAACAGCCCTTTCATCTGCTGTTTGAAGAACTGAGATTTGCTGTTTACTTTCCCCTTCATAGAGTGGGATAGACTCCAAACAGATTCTGAAGACCTATACAAGAAGAGAGGTCTTATTCTTTAGTAGGATCACCTTTTGCTGCTTGCCCATACTCTCTTCAGCAGTGTGAGCCCCTAGACCCATGTGTGTTGTGTTATATTCCTGCAAGAGTGCTGTGGAATGGTGCTTGAGGCTGTTTCTTTTATGGAAGTATTTTGACTAGTCAGAAGGTGAACACTGAAACTGGGAAGTGACTGGTCATGGCTGGTGTGATCCCCTTTCACAGTGATCTTAGACAGCTGGCCAGGGGCACGCGAGGAGAGAAGATGTTGCAGAGCCATCACTCTGCCCGTGGGTGTTCGCTAAGCAGGAAACACCCCAAGCCGCCCAGAGCGTGGGCACTACCTAGTCACTTCAAGTTGTGGAAGGGTAGAAGCATGGGGATGTTCAAAGATATAATGCTGCTTTATGCTACAAATTCCTTATTTATGCCCTTTAACAAAGTAAAAAGTTGCTTGATATTCCAAATATTAATAGTGCTATGAATAGGGAATTAATGAAACATTTTAGTCCTCTCTGGGTTCTCTGATGTTGCAAAAAGGCCGAGCTTATTAGTCTTTCCTTCAGGGCGGTACTTAGCACTTACTTTCCTCTGTCTGGATACTGGTTCCTGGAAGGCACATAGAAATTTAATGTCTTGGATACATGAACTCTCTGTTGAAATTAGCTGACACTGGTTTGATGGATTCAGAAGTTACTGAAGGCAGAAGTGTACACACACACGCACACACAGGCGCAGGCACATACTGAGTATAATTGCATCTTTATAAGATCCTCTTTATATGCCATAAAGGAGCAGGAAGAGGCACACACTGGAATATTTCTATATTCCTTTCATTTTTAAATCATGAAAAAAATGTAGATTGCTACCAAACTCTAGCATGTTTTATATTCGCTTCAAACTAGAGCTAGACAGTCATCTAACCAGAGCAACAGGACAGCCATCTAATGCAACCAGGGCTTGGAAAGCTCACTCCCTGCTTTCACGTAGAATAGGCAATTTTGTATAACACAGGTTTCTAGTAAAGAGCTGGAACGATCGTAGTTAATGTTGAATCATTTTTTCTTGAACTTTGCAGCATTTATTACTGAGGTTATAGACAGTAATCATGTTTAATTAGGGCATTCACTGATTCTGAAATTTTGTGTATTTTCTTTTAAAACCGCATTGGCTACTATGTGCTGCTTTTGACAGCAACCTTGCACAGGTTTCCCACTGTTAGCAGCAACCCATCTGCAGAGTCCAAATCCTTTTTTACCCATGTAATGATTTGGAAACCACGTATGCGTTCAGTAGTAAAAATTAGCCTCTGGAATGAACTTGTCATATAAAACTTTGATTTGGGGCGATTTGCTCCACTATAGCATAAGAAAATGAAGTATCGACTCAAGCTGTATGTCTGCAATGGCTTGTCAGTGATCTCCAAAATACATTTGAAAGGAAGTTCAACCATCCCTTGAACTTGTATGCTGTAGGCTGAACAATTCAGACAGATGTTTAATCGCTTCATATTCACTAGGAAATGGCTATTCAATGGCCGTAGAATTTGAAAGTGGCATTGGCACTCCCTTTTAGAAGCATAAGTAAAAACAATTCAGCTGAATCCAACACATTTTTATCACACAAATTTCAATCATCGTATTTTTTGTTTTAATCATTAGATACCCTTTTAAATTTTTAGTAGCAGAAAAGCCCAGAGCTATAGTGCTAGCTGATGCAAATGAAGATGAAAAAGGATTCTCCAACTTCTCAGAGACAGGGGTATAGACTAGGTAAAAGGTGAGAGCATTGTTTAGCAGAACCTGCAGCAATAACTATAGGGAAAATATTTAACTTAAAGCAGCAACAACAACAACAAAAAAAAAAAAGCATGACCCTGAAACTTTTAACAGGTAATTCATCAAGTGCCAGGCTGAAAATACCTTTTCAAAACAAAAATTTCAATAAATCTGTGGTTGTTGGTTCCTGTATGCTAAATATTGTGAAACACTTTCCTAAAAGAAAGATACAGTGTGGTTCTGATAAGATTAAGAAGCATTTCAGCAAAGCATACACATTATTCTTCATTTTACCATTTGGCATTTTCAATGTTGTTCTTCAGAGAAAACAAAAGTCTATAATGATTAACATCCCCTGCTGTGGGAAGCATACACTCTATAACAATACTACTCTTGTGTTGCACTGGCCTTCCTCATCTATAACATCAGCACAAATAGTTTTTCAGATGAGTAACCAGCATTTCTGAGATAAGTCCTGCTTTTAACTGCAATTGATAATGTGGGCTTGGGTGCTGCTGTTTCCACAGAGGCCCCGTGAGCCTGCCAGCCTTGCAGTCATTCCCCTAGAGAAAGCTTGGGGCCCAGCTGAGTGGGAGGCCAGCGTTAGCAGGCAAACGCGACCCCCCGGCCACCAGCCCACCTTTCTGTCCCACCACGAGATCGCGTGTCACCGCAGCGCTCAGGATTACAACTTCGCACTTCAAGCTGAGAACCTATTTCCTCCACCCCCGGAAATATCCTACGTGGCTTGTATTGCATTGTATTGTGGAAGATAAATGATGCAAACCAATAGTTGTATCTAAATGTGGTCTAATACGTGCCTGTTTTCTAATCCTTGCCAGCAGAGAACTCAGAACAGTGATTTAAAGTCACCTTGTAACTCCAGCTTGCAGGGAGAACTTGGGCACGCGGAGGGAATCTGTGTTCAGACCTGTGTCTGGACATGTAACAGCGTGCATTTGAGCAATGCTATACAAGTCTTTCATAGTGGACGTGGAAGAGTGTTATAGTGCCACGAGGCCCCATGGTCCTATTAAACCTCAGGGAAAAAGGGTCAGTGGACTTCAGGAAACATCTCTTTCTCTTTTCAGAAACCTATTAGCTATATTTCCAGTACTCGAGATTCTGGGAGACCTTTTTTGCAGAGCGGACCATGCTGTTACGTGAGTTGATCCTGGCTAGCAAGGGAGCTGGCAGGCAGCACAGAGGTGGTTGCAACAACGACCATTTGTCTTCGAGCTTATGACTCATACGCTACGAGTAGGCCAAGCAGCATGAGATACAAGGTTATGAATGACTCCAAATTCTGATATGCTTCTTTGTCCTCGCTGTAAGCACAAGTGAATAGGATTTTCATATAGGAAATAGGATTTACCTACTGCCATGTACAACGCTGTGAGAAAGCTACCCCTTGCTTCACCCATGTATTCCTACTACTTAAAAGACTGGTCAATGCACATGTCCATTTTCATCTCTGCTGGTGACAACTGCCATCCTCTGCTTGTCTGACAAAGTACCTGCTCTTTCTCTACCCCAGCAGCATCATCTACTCTCACACAATCCCATTAAGTCTGCATAATACCCCATCTCATCACCTTCACCTTCAGTGTTTTACCTGACATCCAACTTCCTTTATGTCTTCTCTCACCACACAACCTCCTTGTCCCCTCCTTTAAAACCTCCTCTTAAGCATTCTCTTTGCTTCCCTTGTTATTCAGCCACTGTTTTACAAGTGTAATGCTTTACTCCTTTCATACTCCTAACATTATTACTCTTTCATACCACCCTGTGTGCTGGAATTGATCCCTTATTTCAAGTCACACACTCTCCCTTTAGCTTCCTTCAAATCTTTCCTTATACACCATTTCATCAGCAACAATTTCCAGTTATATTGTCTCCACTGATAAGAGTCTTCTTTTAATTGCCACAGACCAGACAGGACCTAAATTTAACCATCTGGGCACAGTATTCACTCTCACTTTTGCTTGAGGCTAGATAGTTGTCAAATGGGTATCTCATCTGACAGCTTGCTTAGGTAAGACATTGGTTACATTATCCTTGTGTCAATGGTCTGTTATGGCAGGGAGCAGCTGCAAATCTGGGGAGTATTCTTGTAGTGGACAGTTGTTGGCTATATGATGATCAATTTTTATTTATAATCATTCCCAGTAGTAGGGACAAAGGGTACTCTCAAAGATCTCCACAAGCTGAAAAGCCTCAAAGTTTAGCCACCAGTACAAGCTCTGGGGCTTGTTTCTAATTCAATGTTTACCATGATTGAAAATGATGTTGATTATCAAGGAAAATCCCAGACTGAAGCTAAGCTATCATTACGACACAATCTTACCTTTTCTCCTGCTCACCTTGTTAGTGGAGGACTAGAGTGCTCTGGTGTCACACGAGACTGGAGTCCACAAGGTGCATTTTCCGCATAGTACCTTCCTTTTAAGAATTCACTCACCATTTCAGCATCTTTGCCCCCAGGATCAGTTTAAGGCACATACTTGCTACAGCCAAAGGCTGATTTTTTTGTTTTGCCAGATAATGCACAGTTACTCATGTGCCATGGAAACACAAGGGTGTTTGTGTTATGGCTGAAGTCACACACCTCGTAAAGTTTGCCAGCTGATTCTAACGTAAGATGTGCTATGTTACCATGTTTGTTCAGTGATCTACATTGTTTTCTATTTTCCATTTCCTAGGCATTAGCAGAGTTAAGGTATGTGATTTTCCTCATCTACATGCCTTTCAGAAGTAGGCTGTAATTGATCCTCCATTTCAGTAATTCATGACCCTCCTTAAGGTCATCTCTGTTTCTTCCCAGTGAAAACTGGGAAGCATTCTGCTGCCCTGCCAGCTTTCCTGAAATGGCAAAAGCAGCTGGATCTAATAGTTTTCTGAATCCAATGTTTTGGATGTGTATTTTGCTTTTTATGATACCCATTTTAGAGGCTTTCACTGGCTAAGTTACAGTGAATACAGGGGAGCAGATTTTGTGAACCACTGGCAGATGTTCGCTGTTGCTAGTTTTATGAGTCTTGTAGAACAGCAGGAACAGGCTATGTGCAAAACATATTTTTTTTGTGTGATTTTGCCATCTCATACTGTTCTCACAGCACTGGCTCAGTAATAATATGATAAAGCTTGGGAGGTAGGCTTTGATTGCAGACTAGCTGCTGTTGGGGCCTTCAGAAAGCCAGACCTGTAAAGTGCAGTTTGTTTTCAAAAGTTGCTGCCTGTGGCTGAGACAGATGGGTTAGCCAGAAATATGTCATTTATAATATAATCAAATGCTTGACCTCTTATTCAGGTATTAGTTGTTACAACATGGATGTTGAACGTTTAAACTGTCTCACAGCTTGTTTTGTTCAGATGTAAGCTGTGGTAGCTTTGTGTGAAATGCTAATTTTGGATGAAATTATCATGTTGGCATGATTTATTTGATTTTTGTAACACTGTTGCACAGGGAGAAAAAAAAAAAAAAAAAAAGGAAAAGCAAGAGTACTAGAACCTGTAAATTTCAAATAATGCCTTCAAATAATGCCTTATTTTAAACATGGACCATATTTTGGGGGGGAGTGTTTCATTGCTGTAATTTATAGCCCTCTCTTGAGCTAACAAGTCACTTGGCTGAAATGTTTTTGTAGACAAATACACATTGTGGGCAGAGGAAGAGAGATCTTTTAATACAGAATCAGCCTTGCTCTGTGATCTGAACAGAAATGAATTATCATGGGTACAGACAGCATAGGGATGGAGCAAGGCTGAGTTTGTGATAGCACTAGCTTTGCACTGACTTAGTAATATATCCATCTACAGAGTCCACACCTCTTTCTATCCTCCACCTCTATTGCCCGTGGATATGTGGCTTACAGGTGTTATCTGAGCTTACATGTATTAACTACAACTGTAGGCAATATTTTAAAAGATTATGCTTAGTACCTCAAAGCCAAAGCATGTGAAACTCTTGAACTATCAGAACCGAGAGTGTTTCACCCATCACCAGTTCAGCCTTTTTGTGTCTGTAATAAACAAAGACAAATGGAAAACAAATTAGGAATGGAACAGACAATCTTAATACAAGTATTAAATAATTCTGCAGTGGTAGATTCTGCAACCTTAAGATGTCATTTTGGCATAGATATATGATTTCTAGATATAATTTCTGTATCTAGACATTTAGATATAGAAATGATGGATATATTTTTTTAATTTTATTTTTTTTTAATTTCTGGAAGAACCAACAACAACAAGCAAACAAACAAACAAAAATCCAAACCACAAAACAATGCCATCCTCTAGGCAGACCAGCAGTGGAAGGAATGAGATGTTTCCCAGCATAGATACCTGTTACAGCTGTGGAGTAGGGCCTAGTGAAGGCTATGGGGGAGAAAGGCCTGTACACAGGTACTCCTGCACTGGCTTTACAGTGGCTCACTCCCTTTCTATCCTGATTTCATTTCTTTGCACAGTCCAGCAAGAAGGAATAATTTGATACTGATACCTAAGGGTTATCTGGGACAAGAAGAATTGGGAGAAGATTGTGATGCAGAGAAGAGAAGGCAAATAAGGGAGTCCAAGAAAGAATTGGATGTCTAAGATGTTGAAGTCTGAGCCATATGGCAAGTGACTGGAAACAGGGAGAAATTACCAGGCAGCTTTCATAGATGACACTTGGAAAATCCATCAGTAACAAAAGTTACTTCTTTTTCTACCACACAACAAGGAAACAAGCTGGAAAGGATAAAGCTCAAAAAAATCATTGGATGAATGATGATAACACTTGAAAATACCTATTGCATTATTTATTTAAGCTCATGCAAGATTGCTCCAAAAAATGCAGCTTCCCATCCATCATCAAATGAAGTTCTAAACCAATCCAAATTAGAACTCCTCAAATAATATTTTAATAGTTCTGTCTGGGAAATTTTATGCAGCTGCCCTCTAAAAATATTCTCCTTGCTAATTTATTTTTTATTTCTCCTATTATATAATTTTGAATCCATTCAGCATTTGCTATATACAAAGGCTTTTACAGTTCTTTGAACTGTATACATACTATTACCACATCCACACCACGCAATTAATTGTAGCGAGGCTAATGTACGCACCCCTTAACTCTCCCAGGACTGTCTGAAGTCAAAGACTTCATTTTTTTAGGAAAGAAATCAGTAAGTTCAGCAAGAACAGATACAGAGGATATTGATGTTTACCGTGACTTAAATTCAAAGTCCTTCCACTAATTTGTGTATTTTTTCCCAAAGTCACTGCAAATTTTCATAA
Organism: Aythya ferina; assembly: GCF_964211825.1. Lineage (NCBI taxonomy): Eukaryota > Metazoa > Chordata > Aves > Anseriformes > Anatidae > Aythya > Aythya ferina. The sequence goes on along the minus strand of NC_140304.1, from coordinate 7,522,123 downwards.
TTTTTCCATGGATAAAGTGAATAAAACTGAATGAAGTCCAGTTGCAATTACCATCAGTTTAGTGAGAGACCTTGTTATCCTGTAATACGCACATCTCAAATACCAACACACCAAAACCTCAATGTAGGCTGCTTGTGCTGAGTGCCCAGAACATTTCTGCTATTGCCAAATGCAGTCAGTGATAAGTCTCTTACTGCCTTATGTACATGCCTTTCTTGCCCTGCTGGTGACACCTGAAGATACCCACCTTGTGTCTGTTTTCTTCTTTCTCCATAGTAACACAATCATTCTTAGAGACAATGTTTACCACCTCTTCACTTTTTCCTTTGCAAGGAGCCTACTTCTGACTTGGGCCTGTTGCAGCAATAGTGCTCTTGAACCTGCAGATTCTTCTCTGTTTTCCAAAAGCTGAGATTCAAGGATGGGGTGTACGGGAAAGTTCACGTTAGCATTGTTTCTGCTATTTTTGCTTTTGGCTAAAAATAATGTCCTGTTGCTATGAGTGTTTCATAATTACCTTATAATACTAGTATTACTTTGCATAACGTTGCCATAGTTCTGATTTCCTAGAATCAACTTCCTGTAATCAACTGCAAATCTTCTATATATCTTACAGATAATGTTTTCAGCAATGCCCTATTTGTTCAGCTGAGAATAGCAGTTTTTTGGACAAATAACTTTTGACAGCATTTGTGTTCACGTGATGCCTGAAGGAAGCAGCATGTTAGCCAGTGTCCATTAGTGACTCCACAGTGTGATGTAAAACATAACTCCCAGCGTAACGCCACCAACGTTCATGTTTGCTTTACAGGTTGATGACCAAATGAAGTTGCTACAGAACTGCTGGAGTGAACTCTTAATTCTAGATCACATTTACCGGCAAGTGGTACATGGGAAAGAAGGCTCCATCCTTCTGGTTACCGGGCAACAAGTGAGTATGTGGGCTCAGAGAAGTATTGATGGCTTTTTAATAATCATTTTCAAAATAGCAGGAGTTTAACTAGGTCAGAAGCACTTCTGTGTTCTCAGAGATTCTCCACAAATAATGTAGATAAAATGACTTGTGCACTCTGTTCCTAGTCTGTTGATTACAGTTAAACTTGTAAAAGCAGATATAATCATAAGAACTTTGCTTTTCAAATATACTTGTATACTTCAGTGATTGAAAAACAGCAGATGAGAAATGTCTCTCAAGAAGTTGTATTTCTTTGGAGCTAAAATGGCTTGTTTCTGACAGCAACAACAACAGACATCCAAAACCCTATACTGTAGGTCTAAGTAATTTATTTTATTTTCCCATCATAATTATGGTTTACTCAAAAGAATCACTAGCTGGGTGAGAATCCTAGATAACCTGCAGCTACTGCCTCAAAAATATCTTGCTTTTAGACAAATATGCACATGTGAAGTACTGGGGAGTTGAGACATTAATCCCAGGAATATTATTCAGTCCGTAAGATATAAATGCAGGTATTGTCTCAGGAGCTGTCTCAGGCTATGTACCCTGCAGTTTCTGCACAGCTTTTCAGTGGCTAATTTTCCTCAGGCATCAGATGTTGAGATTATCCAAAATGCAAGAGCAGTAATGTGGCAAATATTAGGAAAACTCAGAGAAAACCCAAAGAAAGTAGAAGTTTTGACTCACCCATACTTCCCAAAGCACAAAGGACATAAAGAACCTTATTCCCAGAATTCTTATTCTGGCCTCAACAGGAAAAAAAAAAAATCAGTATCAAAGAAAAACAAAGTGCATCTGTACATTATGTTCCTGATTCAAAGTGAAAACAAATGATGGTCCACTGGTATTTAAGCAGCTACAAATTGAACTGTCTTGATTTATACACATGGGAAAGAGTTCCTTTTCCTAACTATACAGATGCATCATTTGTGTCAGCATGCTCCAGAATCTGTTTACAGCTTTAGTCACAATTCTAAAAGTCTAGCCAGTTTTTAATGCTAAGAAGAGTTTATAAGAATCAGAAAATGAGGAGAAACAATCGTTTGCATTTGTGATTAAAAGGTGTACAATAGAAGGGAAAAATTATCCACTTGTCCAAGAAAAATAGGAAAATTCAAATTCTATCTACAGAACGACTCCTGCACTTTTGTGTGAAGTCCCTAACCTATGTGAGATGAAGTTGTACTCTCTCATTATATGAGAAAAAAATTAGTTGTATCACTCCTGATGTATATCAGTGCTACTGAGAAAACTACTGATTCCATTTCCATTTCATCATCTGCAAAACGACGACGATTGTACTGGCAACAATTTTATTTACCACAAAAGGTGCTTGTTTTTAAAGGCATGAGTAGATAGACAGCTTTCTCTCCCTGAGAAAACTGTCAAATTAATGTCTCATTTGTTATGTAATTAGCTAGGTTTTTAAGATAGCAAGTGTCTAGGTGCCACTGAAATTGTTAGAGATATATAAATACCTTCAAGTTTTAGCCACTGTCCCCATTTTTCCATAGTAATAGTTCTCAGCTGGATTAGCCACTTTTATCTTTACTTGTAGAAAAAAACAGCTGTACATGTTCTCATGGCAAAGCAGAGCATTTCATCACTGTTGGACAACAGGATGCTAATTAAATGCACTGCTTACAGATCATCAGCTGGTTTTGGATCTTGAATATTTCCAACTAAATTAAAACCTGGCTAAACTGAACTGGTTGCGTCCATTTTTGCCCCAGCTTTGTCAAGTAGGTTTAATACATCCCTCTTTCAACGCAGTTTGGCTTTTCTATTGTCAACATTTGTCATTTGAAGCTGGTGCAAGCACCCACAGAGTACCCATCACCTGCTGCTTCACACTTAGGCTGCTTGGAGAGCAGGGAGAGTATTACCAGAACACTACAGCCAGTTCCCTTCCGTATTGACTGCAAGTTTTTTCAGCTTATGCCTGCTGCTGGCTCCTCTCCTCCTCCCAGAGCTCTGCTGCAAAGCACAGAGGTCTAGGAGACCTTGTTAGCAAAGAAGGCGCTGAGTACCTCAAACTGGGCTGCGTTTGCTGGTACTAAGTCACCAGCCACGTCCAGCAGCAGTCCCACATTTTTCTGGCTCATCCTATAACTAGTTACTTGACATCCTTGCAAGTCTCAACTCTAGCTGAACACTCGCTATTTTAACATCATCCCTGAGTACCTGGACAGTTTCTTGTTCTGAGCCATTTCCTGCTTTTACTTTTTTGCACTGCAGCTCAATCATGAGTTACTTGTTTCGCCTATCTGATCCAGTACAGCCGCTCCTTTTCCTATCAGGATGGACCACCCTAGCAGCATCAACTTGGTCTGTTGTCTTTCTGAGACTAAAGTCTGGCTCAAATATATTTATGAAAGGGGAATTATGACTGTTTGTCTCAGCTATGTAGCTATAAAATAATTCTGGAAAGCCACAGTTCTAGACTAAGGCATTATCAATATTTGCCACTGTACTAAATGCTGCATACTTGCTGGTGGCTGCCCTGATCTTTTCAGTTCCCCCAGTAGGGAAAGGGAAATAATCATGCCACCATCTCATAAAAATTAATTGATTAAGGTGTGGAAAGCACTCCAACACTTCTGATGAAAAATGCTGTATATGTTTTTATTTACTGCTACCAGCAAAGCACTGAGCAAAATTACAGTCAATCACCTTGCTTTCAAAGATATTAACTTTAAACTGAGGACTAGAGCTAGATAGCCTACTTTATTACCTGAGAGATCATGATTATTGTCACAAGTTACCAAATTTAAGACCTCAGAAGCCTTATTCCTTGCTTTCCTTAATACATCCTTCCATAAAAGCTACTCATAAACACAGTCCTTTTTACAATCACAATCAAGGGGGAAGCTGTAAGGGGGAGCTTACTGCCACTTAATTAGAACATACCTGTTCTCTCCACTCAGAGTGCACAGCCTCTGCTCCTCTGATATAAAAGTCAAACTTCATGTAGCTCTCCAGGGCCATACCATTTTCTGTTCTATCATAGGTATCTAAAATGGGCTAGTAGTTAGAAGCACACTCATAATTTTCGAACACATTGGCTCAAACCTGTTACTCTAGGGCATTCTTATCACATTACCATACATCTGCATTTCCCTCAAGCCATTGGCTTATGAGTTTTAACCTGTGTCAATCCACTGTTCCCACTTTGATGGGAAAAAAGTGCAGTCAGCAACAAAGAAGTGAATACTGTCCCTTGCACAAAAAGACTGTGTTTTACTTTATTTTGTTATTTATTTGGTTGGAGTTTCATAAATGAAGCTCTTTTGTGTGTATGTGTTTCAGGAAAGCTCTTTTTTCATATCATTACAATTCCTCAGCAATTCCTCAGAAACAAGTTCCTCCCTATGCTGCGCACTTCATTTTCTGCACTAAGTACTGCCCCTCAGCAGTAGTAATTACCATTTCAAAAGGAAATAAAGTAGCACAAATGCATTTTACAACTCTCCAAATTTCATAACAGAAAACAGCTAAGGAGTGATTTGCAACATGGAAGTTAATTGTAAATCATTGCCAATATGCTCTCCACATGCCAAGTTCCATAGGCTTGCCACGTGGCATGTAAATTAAATTATAGAAATTTAATTCCTCCAGCTTGAGCACTTTCCTTTTGTATCTTCTGCACCAACAATACACAGCCAACTTTCAAGATCCAGCACACACAGGGTACATACTAAAGCTCTGTACAGATTATCACTCACTGTTCATGCATTTTCAAGCAGTAGTCAACAAACAACACCTGAATTGTAGGTTCAGTTGCCCAGACAAGCTGCTTATTTTGTTCACACCTACAGCACTCATTGCCAAATTTTCTGTCTGTTGAGTTTGGTCAAAATCTTTCTGATTAAAAAGGCAGTCTAAAAATGTGCCACCATCTGAGATTTTTTGAGATTGTTCAAACTACTGATTGACGGGCAATCACACAAATATATCTTTCCACCTAGATTTGTATTCTAAGAGTAGCAGCAGAGAAGAACACGAGGGATAACCAAGATCTCAACAGTGTTGTGTTTTAAAGCAAATCATAACTTAATTTCAATTAAGAAATTTGTGACTTGAACCTTTTGTAGCTCTTTCAACTGTACCTTATTGAAAGGTGTTGATGCATCATGTAGGGGCTTTCCCTGAGGAATTTTCTGTGGTAATGTCATCTTTGTTAGACTTACCCACTTGCAGAGAAGGTTTCTAGTATCCTGGTGTAGTTGTATTTGCTGAGGCCTTCAGAGAATCTGCTTGTCTTAGGGACCAACTTGCAAGTTCAGTGACTTACCGCTTTGCTGCTGAAAAGGTTTTCAGGAAGCAGCTTTACTTTCAAACTGCAGTCTGCAGATGACTGTATCACAAAGAAGGATCACCCCTGAAGAAGTATCAATGTTGTACAAAGTTACAAGAGTGTTAGAGGAAGGAGTGTCTCAGAAGGACAGGAGAAAGGAACTGGCGAAAAAGTAGATAAGGAAACACAATATTTTGGTCATCCTATGAAATGAATAAAAATACATATACTAGTCATGGGTATAAGAAGCTAATGGATAGGTAATACAAAGCAATTACTTCATATATTCTCGGGAACTACTCATTTTTATTAGATATATATACGCACACATGCATATGTATGTGTGTACATACGTATAATTTTTTCCATTAGGTTTGTGATTGCAATCATAGTTGTAGTTGGCAAAAAAATAAAAATGATATTGGTATTTGGGAGCCAAATCTACAAGTTCTTGCATACACGGAATTCGACTGAAGGTGGTCAAGCCACAATTTGATTGCACGTGGTCAAGCCACAATTTGATTGCACGTGGTCAAGCAATCATCATTCTGCTGTTCAGTGTAGTACTTGTTCTCTCATATCCAGGCTTGTACGGTTTCTCACTCTAGTGCTTTCCGCCTAATGGAAAAGAAAACAAGGTTATGGTGGATGTTAGAAGTGTCTCAACATCTTATGAAGATGTTATGCTAGCTGTTTTGGGGGGCTGAACTAGATGTTCTCAATTAAACTAAGTAAAGTGGATCAGAATCCAATCTTTAAAAAGTGTCCAATTCAGGTGTATCCAAAGATACACTAAACTTTGAACCTTTCTTTTGACTAACTATGGCCACACCTGTGAATAACCTGGTCCCAATTCACATTTGCTTTGCTATATTGTCATGAACCCATCATCACATTGTGTTTTTAAGTCTAAAATTCCAATTCCAGTAACACCATCATGAAGAGAGCACCCAACATGATTCCCTGCATGCCAAAACCATTCAATTTCCCACATGCTAACTTTGTCACATTCATAAGAAAAAAAAAATCTTTTGTATTCTGTACATACTGCTCTCATAAAGAGAACAAAATCTATTTGGCTGGAGTCTGCAAGGCTGCTGGTCCTTCATACAAGTCCCATACTACTGAACCTATTTCTCCATATAAATTAATATGAAATTCCACATTTGATTTCAAGATTGTCCATCAGGAGAAAAATTGTTCAGAGTCTCAGTTCAATGAAAAAAGCAATACATCAGTCCATCCCAAACAACTGTAGCCTATTGGAGTACTTACACTGATGGGATCCAAAGTAAACGTATCCAGTCTTACTGATGGGGAATAATTTAATGTAGTAGAGCAGAGGCTTATATAGGAATACATATATGAAAAGGGAAAATGAACTTAACTGAGCTAAAAAGCCCCTGAAGAAACAAACTGAATTAGCACAGTCCTAAGTGCTAATATTTGCAAAATATTAGGCCTAAATATTTGCAAAAAAATTCAGTGACGGTCTGTCTTCTGATGAGGCTTATGGATATTCATATTCAGCAATGATTGCATATCATACATGTATCTTCTCTAAGAAACAAAGTGCATTGCAATGCATAAGGAAAGAAATGTATTCTATTGTGCTCTAGCTTAGTTACATTCTGTATGTTATTTTAACATCAGCATACTAATAATTTGAAGAACCTGGCTGTCATCATTAATAGCGTAGAAAATTAACGCTACTGGTTAAAACAGCACTCTAAATGAAACTTAACTATTTTATCATCATGCATTTTATAACATAAATATATCTACTATAAATTAATCTGTATATGATCAACTACAGGGCACATAATCCAGTCTTGACATACAAGTGTTTTTGAAACTAAGTTAGATAAAATAAATGCAGTACTTTAGAGTGCTACTATTTGCATATTATAGCTAATTAGCAAGCACAATATCATCATCCTAGGGGAAAGGTCCACTGGCAGCTTAATTCATTATCTTCTATTATTGTGTATCATGTTAAAATGACAAGCACCTTACACTGTATAAGTCATCACAATTTTAATTAATATATCCAAAACCGATATAAGCATCTGCTGATTTTGTCTGTGCTCAGTCCTCCTCAATTTTTGTACGTAGGCATTTCTCCAAAGTGTTTTTTCCACATTCATTTGCTTTGAAATATAATATGAACATTGTTTTAAATGTTTTAAATGAAATTATTAATCATATGGAAAGATCAAAATGAATTTAATAACCACCATCCTTGCGAGTAAAATATATATTCTCTCCTACCTCATGAAACAGTAGAAGAGTAATTATGGTTGTGATAGTAAATTAACTTGCTCGCTATTTATTGTGCGCAACGTTTTCTTCTGGGACAAATGCTGACCCAGACATGTAGCCACTAGAGCCAACTCTCAGGCTTCCATCTGGGTCAGGACTTCAAGCACAGGACAGACTGTTGAGGGTGAGTCCCCAGGCTATCGCAGTTTTTCATCCGAGGATGGGAGCATTGGCAGAGCCCCCCACAGCCTGCAGCAGCCTGTGCTGGCCAGAGTTGCGTGGAGCAGAGCAGAAAAAGGACGGTTGCTTTGCTGCACCCAGACGTCCTCTGCCTCTCGTCTCCGTGCCCCAACCATGCAGTGATCTAACTTACAAATGGTTCTGGCTCACAGTAGTGTCATTCCGGTAGATCAAGTACCTGATAACAGCTATTAGCAAGTAAAAGCATGCTAATACTACAGTCTGTACACTGTTGCAAGCTTGCTGAAACACTGACAAGGGATTCAGTTCAACACAACTTTTCCATAGGACATATGACTCCACTGTCGTATCCTAGAAATCAAATACAATTTAATTTTAGAAGGAAGAAAGGAACCTGATTCCACCATTATACTTTAGGCTTGGTTTTGTGGGCAGAGAGACAAGGACTTTATGCCAGAAGCCACCACCTGACTCCACCAGAGCCATCTGAGCCCAGTGAAACAGGGATTTGGCTTCAAGACCCATTCATTACTATGACAAATCATTTGCAAAACCAAAAAGTACAAGTGCTCCCTGCATTTCTGGCCTTCAACCTCACCATTTATTTAGCCCAGGGTGTAGTTTCATGTTGTAAAAAAGCCTTGTCTTTTGTTCTGCCTCAAACAATACCTCACTATGTTAAATTGGACCTTGATGTGAGAACAAAATCTACAGAATTAGTCACTTCCATCTCTTACTGCTCTGCTTATCAGCTGAGAATTATTTTTTTTATAGCTGACTTTCCAAATGCTACTGAACTCCAGGTACTTTACTACAATATATTGTTTTAAAACAGAATTCTCATAAATGCTTTGCACTGGCCTAACTAGCTTTCACCATCATTAAAGGGATTTGGACTTTTAAGTCACTTTCAACTGTATCAAGAAATGGATTTAGAAAAAAATAGTCATCGTTGCCATGTCTCCCTGAAGTCACATTTAAGTTATGACCTTCTTACTAATACTATCAGCTTTTCTTTTTTTTTTTTTCCTTTGCTGCTAGTGCCTCTGTATTCCCCTGCCTTCTTTCAGAGCCTGCAGCCTCATCCACTCATCCCTTACCTTTGCAACACAGGGAGCAGGGAAGGCCAGCAAACTAGGGGGTAACTGTAAGAGGTAGCCATCAGAAATGCTGAGAAGTACATGAATGCTGTCTGTCCAAAGGAGCTAAGTTTTTCTATTTGCAATTTTTCTACTTGCAATTCACAGCTGAAAGCTCTCTCCTAGAGTTAAATACTAAGCAAATCCTTCCTCTCCAAGGTCCCTGCCTTTCTGCCCAATACTCATGATCAGAACACATCCACAGGATGCGTGAGATTTACCTGAAGACACCTGCTATTTCTAACTTTCAAAGAGATGACTAGGCTATAAGTAATTTATTAACTGCCAGGCTATAGTCTGATTTATTTCACACACTCTTTGGACTGGAGATTTGAACTCAGACTTCCCTCATCTCAGTTGACTGCTCCAGTCAGTGGCCCGCTGAAAAATTCCCACTCTGGTATTTTTGATGCCTTAGGTAGATGAAAGCAATTTAGTCCATAAATCTAAAAAGAGTTGTAGCGTGAGCTGGAAACGGTGTCATGACCTGAATAGGCCCGGCCATGCCTAGAGTCAGTTCGGCACCCCAAGAACTAGTGGAAAATGGAGCCATGAGGACTTGAAGCACAATGTTAGGTGGCAGCAGAGTGAAAGTTTCTAGTATCTAGTTTTAGATTTAGGCACTTCAGTTAGCAAATGGTACTACAGCACAGCCTGCAGTACTGCATATATAGTGATACTCACGCTAAGCTTAAACAAGCAAGTTTAAGCACCAGAATGGCAAGAACAAGTGGCAGCATAAATTATGCAGTGCTGTTCTGTCGGCATCGCTTTCGTACCAAGCTAACCCAATTAAGCCCCTACCATTACTTCTTCATCATTACTACAGTCATCATGCAAGATAGCACCGAATACTGGTTTGCAAGGAATTGACACCTTCAACTGTGCAGCCGTAACTTCATGCCCATTATTTTACTTCTGAAATAGGTAACGGGAAAAGTGTACTAAAGCATCTATTTTCAAAAATATCAGTCAACATGCCACCATCCTTAATACCAAAACCAACCTTACTGTACAATGCTATTAATTGGGAAGCTTTTTTTATTTTCATGTATGGATTTGAGTTTACCGAATTAAATTTGTGATGCAATGTGAAATGCTACGATTTTAGTTTGTAAGTCAGCATTTTGCTCGAGACCTAGGCTCTTTTAATCTTTTACTGCTAAAAGCATTTTTAATCATGAGTTGGATGGTGAAGGAATTAGTACACCTTTTAGTATCAGTTTCTGCATACAGGACCAAGCAAGCACACTCTTTAATGTGACCACTTTTTCAGAATAGACATTAACGGGGGCTTTTTCATGCACAGTTGATTTTGTATAAACTGATTGACACCTTTGGGGGTCGTCTTTCCACTGACTCATAATTTTGCTCACTCTTGAAAAAAGCCTTCTGCACACCCAGTATTCTCTAGTTAAAGCTGAAAATTCAACTCATCATATTTACACAATAAAAAAAAATCCATTCTGCATTGTTTTTAATTGCAAATCCTACTCAAGGGACCAATTCTCCTGCTTAGGAGGCAGCCCTGTGCCTTCTACTAGAGAACCAACTGCAGTCAATTATGGTAATGAAATGTCAATAAATATAAAAATTTAATACAGCCTGCTCTTGGTGAGTGGCAGATGAGGACTTGCCTCCCAGACAAATTTGCTGGTGCTGCAAATATTAAATGCACCTGAAAGAGTAGCAGGTTGCCTGAGAGCTTTCCAGTAGAGGGATGGTGGGAGATCCAGACATCTACTGGGTTTTTCCATTACGGCATAATCGCTGCACTAAGGCCACTGATATTCTTGACATCCAGACATCTTAACTTCTTATTATGAAGAGGAAGGCATATTTCCCCTGCAAACTGGAACCTCAGTGAGGGATTTTGAGCTTTCCCCACACACACATAACAAAGCATTAAAATTACAAAAGGGAAATTAAGCTGAGAATGAGTTGATATTTGTATGTGACCAGTTTCTCAATAGGAAGTAGGTGAATCATGTCACCATATTAAACTGCTCTGCGAATAAAGAGCATTTAAGGGCATGTTACTACCTTTTTTTTTTTCTTATTTATATAAGTACATATCCTTATATATAAAGAAATAGGGGGGGCGGAACCAACAGATGAACTAGAAAGCAGTTTATGAAAGACAGTTTGGCTGGGATTTCCAAAGGCGAGATCCTAATCTTTTGTTACAGATTTCTTTGGCCCTGAATAAGCCATTTAATTTCACTACTTCAGTTTTCCCAGGTGTGACAGACAGCAATAAAACCTATCTCAAAGGATACTTAACCATAATCCACTGATTTCATTGAAACATAAGCATAACTTTAAATGCTTTGCAGAGTTAGAGCAGTGTTATTCTTAACATCCATGCAAAAAGTGGAACTTCATTTTTCTTGTACAGTTGCCTTCAATCAATGTCTTGAGAGTGCTAAGTGTACACATAAATAAAATGTCTTATTAAAAGTCAGTAACCTATTGATTATATTAAGGTCATCCCTAGGAGAAGCTATTTTTAGTCCCTTTCAATCATCTATCTTATCTTTCCTGGCTGAAATTTTGACAGGTTTAAAGTCCTCCTTTTTTTTTTTTTCTTGCTTTCCAACTATTTATACTTGAATTTAATCGATTCAATAGTTTTAACATTGAAAAACGTGTTTGAAAATACATGATCCTTAACAGTTATTTAAAAAATAATAATTTTAAGGGATCAGTGCCTGGAAAAACAAAATTGTCAGTATTGCTCTGTTGCCTCTGGTGGTACCTGTTTCTATATTAATTACTTTATTATGGGAGACCTTAAAGGCTGGATAAGTGCACCAATACCTTTAAACACATCATTAACCCAAAGTGTGCACTTACCATTAGCCGGGCTTCAGCATGTGATTACATGAAGTATGGCTGCCAATTCTCCTGTTGCTATGGAGGCCCCTAAAAGAGAGAAGCTCTGCTAATACTACAGCAGCCAGGCAAGTTACCTACATGTTTTGAAAATGCATCAATAACTTGTTTAGGTCTCAACCAGTTGATCAGGAACAGCTTACCTTAGGGGCAAGCAACATGCCCAGGGCCATTTTCACAGGACAGTGGCATTTGCAAAGCAGAGGGATGAGAGCAGGGCTGAGCTGAAGGCACTTCAGCAGAAGCAGTTGCTCGGACAGCCCAACATACCAGATAACATCCACTCCACGCTGCTGGGGCTGAGTGGTCTCACAGCCTCCAGCCTCACCTCAGGCCTAGTGTCAGAGTGACTGTCCCCATCCCCTGCATGCCCCATCCCCTGCTCTGCTTCACCACCAGATCATGGCCTTCCCACTGGCCGCAGAGCCTGGGCACCTCTCAGGGCTCACCATCCCATGACAAGGCCTGCAGAAGCTGGTGGTGGCCATCTTCAGAGTGGCAGAGGCTGGTGTGTCCTTTTGCAAGGACACATCCTCTTAATGTCACTGGCATTTCTAGATAGGTATTTTAGTGTGCAGGCAGTAGGGAGGTTGCCTGAATTCAACAACAGTAATCATTGGGTATGTCAGGTAGGAAGGGCTTAAAATATACCTTGCTTGTGAACGTTGCCATTTGTAATATGGCATATTCCAGCGTTCTCTTGGGCCTCTACATACAAGGGTCACTTAGGACAGCTTGTGGTCCAGTCAGCCTCTCCTGAGAAGGGATGAGCAGCATGACAAGGGCAGCAGACTCCCAGAGCAGTCACATTTCTTACTGTGCTCCAGAGGAAGGTGCTTTGTGTGCTGCAGTAACTGCTTGGGACAATCTCAGTGCAGCTGGCTTGTGCCACACACCTGCCCACTCCTCCTCCCTTCACCGAGGAGGAACTGCCAGAACAAGTCCCTTGGAACCAGCTCCAGCAAGTGCCAGGACTGTGCGTGGCTAAGGAGAAAAGAAACCACCTTCACAATGCCTCTGCTTCCTGTGGGAATACACCGACATTTCTGGGCTTGAATACATGTTTCTGGCCAAGTTATGGACACCAGACTGTATCCCATGAATACCTTTATGTCCCTCTGGACTAATACGCCCAGCGTAGGCGCAAAGCTCCCTTCAATCAGTCTCTCTCCACAGGATTGTACAACTGCAATGAGAACAAGAGACACCGAGTGTATAAAACAAACTGATAAGGGGCACAGCTACCAGTGTCATAAGCAGTAGTCATATATAAAGCCTCTAAAAAAAGCTAATACAGACAAACCAGCATTCACAGTGATGTGACATACCATTAAGATATATGGTTTAATAATACTTCCAATATATACTGTTGTGCTAAAATAGGTTTGTATATAAAATCATCCTGACTCGATAACATCATTAAATTGAGAGTGATTCTTTTATCCAGGAGCATCCTGGTTACATGTGATTGCTTGAAACATTCTAAAGTGGTTCTGTGGGTACAGACAGAAATATAATTCTCTTTTACAGGTGGATTATTCCGTAATAGCGTCGCAAGCTGGAGCCACCCTCAACAACCTTATGAGCCATGCACAAGAACTAGTAGCAAAGCTTCGTTCCCTACAGTTTGATCTACGAGAATTTGTATGTCTCAAATTTCTGGTGCTGTTTAGTTTAGGTAGGTAAATTTTACTCTTCATATTCCTTAATTAACACTGTTGTTTTTCCCACTTAAAATACTAAAAATAGTTTTGTTTTATTAATTTTTTCCCAAAAAGTGAATGAGACTTTAAATATATTTTATGAGGTTCAGAGTAAACTGAAGATTCTTTTCTTTTAATTATCACTTCACAAAGAAAAATGATGTAGGAGAATTAAAAGTGGATTTCTATGCAACTGATTCCTAAAACATAAGGAATTTACTAGAGTATTACAAGCTTACTGTATGTACTTTATGAATATTCCAGAACAAGAATAAAATTCTATTATAAATTCTAAAGGACAGAGGAAAATGCAGATTGGTATATTTTTTATGATATTGAATGTGGTTATGTAAAGCAGATGGTGTGGAGATATGGTTGAAATAACCCTCTTTTTTAAGGGCATTTATGGTAAGTATAAACAGTCTTGTTTGCATATGGCTGTCACGTCCTAACACATAAATCAGGAATGCAACTCATAGTTTGTAAAAAGTGAAAGGATCTCTTAAAGTGTAGATTAATGATAATAGCTTTATGGCAAATCTAGCAAGGAAATAACCTTTAAAGTGAAGATTGTTTTGTATTAGCAGAGAGGACACAGAAAGGTAAAGATACCTATGCAAGACAAATTAGTTAAACCAGTGCCCTGCAATGAATCAGCCACAAAATATCACCAATACCAGGAATAAAATATTATAATAATAATAATAACAATAAATAAATAAATAAATAAATAAATAAATAAAAGAGGACTTAGGGAGATGGATTTCTATTGACTTCATAGGAAAATACTTTTCTTCCTGTCTTCCGTTTCAAGTTTGCATTTTTTTGACTTAATAGAACTGGTCTAAATAAACATTGACCCAGTGATTTTCTTCTTTACTTTAAGGAAGTAGAAAGGAGAGATCTTAAAAAATAAGGTCAGATCCAGACATATATAGATCCCTCCACAGGCAAAATTCTAGTTTTACTCAAAAGTTATTTTGTCTATGAAGAGAGTGAAAAGTTGAGCCAAGTATAACAAAGAAAGAAATATCAAAAGTGGTGACATTTAGTAATATTTTTCTTTAATTATAATTTGTTTAAAAATCTTATGTAAAGGAAATAGAATTTTACAGATAAATTATTATAACACAATTGCATTTAAATGAAAAGGAGCAAGATGTTTTGGATACACTGTAAAGTCTCAATTACTCTCTGAAATATGCCCTTCCATGTGGTGTTTAAAGAGTTCTGTTTTGGAAGATTTTAGATGAAGTTCTCTTTAAACATGACGATAAAAAAATCAATACTTCAGAGGTATAGGATGCAGAACATATAGAAAAAAAAAAAAAAAAGAATTACTTAGTTAACGATTGTTATGAATTATGTACATTCTGATTCCTAGGAAAAGAGATGATGGATTTGCTTGGAAGCTATTAATATTTTATATTCAAGACTTTGTCTCTTTCCATGTCAGATTCAGAGATAGAAAAGCAAGCTTTCCATTAACGAAAATTATGGTTTATTATTTAATCTGATTAACAACAAGAATTCAGATTTCCTAATTCCTAATAAGTAGGTTTTACAGTCATTAGACAGTGGTACAGAAATTTCTGAAGAGCCTGTAGCTTTCCTCTAATAAAATATTTAGAGAATTCATCTCAGTTCAGTGGTACTTTAAATTAGCTGAATAAGAGAAGTACATTTGGAAAATGCTCACATTTAGGTGGTCTTTCTGTGTGATCACTTTTGTCAGCTCCTCAAGTACTTTGCACTGATTTAGGAATCATTCTTACACCTTCAGCTTTCCTAATTCTGCAAGGCAGCATACTCAACTGCAAAAGCAGATGCGTATAAATACCTAGCATGCCTTGCAGTTGTATAAAGTCGAGTTATCCAGTTTTTCTCTCATTTACGCTACTATATTAGCTACAGAGCTAATTCTGCTCCTAATGGGAGCCTTATAGTCGTATTACTTACATATAGAAATGATGTAGCAAAGAAAGTGTCTGTACCTTTGAAACTGTTAATTCACTATTTAACATACTGCATAACTTGATTTGCTAAAAGTCCAAGCTAGATGTTTTCTGCAAAGAGTGAAATATAAAGATATTGTCACCTGACCCAAAGAACTAAGGCAAATATTTAATGAGAATGAAGACAGAACTCAAATGAAAAACATAGATACCTTTTCCAGCTAAGTAGTACTTAAGTTTGTGCCCAAAATAATGAATGGTCTGACTGAAGTTGATTGAGTCAGTTTTTTTAAGACATTGAAGTGCCTAACAATGCTGGTAGGCATTCAGCAGGACTGTCAAAACTAGTTAAGCATCAAATTCTGCTGAAATAATTGGGAGCAATTATTGTACCTAAGTATCAAGGTGCATTTGACACGTACCTTTGTCTCTTAGGCATCTCAACAGAAAACTGGTCTTAGCATTGAAAACATATTATTAATCAAAAAATATTTCAAAAATCTGAGCAGACTCTTGTTGAAAATCTGTCTCTGCAATATTTAATGTAATAAGAAGCACTTCAAGACATACCAGCTTTTTTCATTTCTAAGGATGCCCTCCCACAGTGTTAAACAATCCAGTAAAGGCTTATACTATTGTTTGTGTGGCAACACAAAGTCAATAATCCACAGAATTAATTTACTGAGAAGAAGCTGTTGGTTTTTTTTGTTGTTGTTGTTTGTGGTTGGTTGTGTTTGTTTGTTTTTTTAACCAAACAGTTATGAAGCTGCTTCCTAAAGCTGTTTGTTATTCCTGGCTGTACCGTATTGTCTGTATTTTCACAGGATAGCAATCTCCTTGAGGGCAAATAACATTGTCTCTGTCTTTTTTTCTAACATTTCAGCAGTGATTAGCTTAGTAAAATATCAGTAAAATAATCTTCTAACCCCATAGCACACAATAAGTTTTGAAAACATAATTAAATCATATCAGTCTTGCATGCTAGTTTTTAAATTGTTCATTGTTTACTTGTCAGAGTTTCCAAAGGGTTTAAAGAAGAAAATGCTTTTGATTGCTAGTAGCATGAAAGAAGATGCTATTGAAGCTTAGACAGGTGCATGTTTATTGTAACCTTTGTAGCCAGCAGGACACAACTCTTTCTGCAGCCACTCCAGTGAGTAGTACATGCAAGCACTGGAGTTCTGTTCCTTTCTCCAGCTATCTGTCCCAACTGAACAACCTTGCCAAAGTTGACTCAGTTATAAATCAAGAAGCCAGACTATTTTGGTAACTATTTTTTTAGATAGTGGAGCATCTCCTTGGTGTAGCCCTATCAAGAATTAATATGTGTAGAATTAGGTAACTTACATTTCTTCCATCAGTTATAAAATAAAACACTTTATAGCCAGACAGTTCTTACTTCTCTGTACATTAAAAAAAAAATTCCTTTCAAGCCAACGGATCCTCATACTTCAGTGATTGTCTGTCTGGCCATCAGTGGTTCCTCATGATATTAGCCCAGTCACTGCCAGTCCCTGGAGAGGAACAAGTCCATCACACTTGTTCTCAGCAGATAACCAGTTCATCTGAATCAATCCTTCAGCTTTTGTGTGCCCATAGTTTAAAAGTCAACAGGGAACAAAGCAGTCCTTACAACCAGCACAATCATCACAACCACAGTGGGGATGACTGCCTTGTGCATGGCAGGGACTCAACTGTCTTTTAGAGTAACAAGAGCCTTGACTCATAACAACATGAAATGTAGAAACACTTTCCTTCACAGCTTCACTGCACCATCAACAGTCAGTTGATTACTCTGTCAGGACACCAGAAGTTTAGACTAAATTTAAATTCAATCACATTACTCTGATCCACTTACATGATTGACAGGTCTATTACACCAGTCCAGCAGGGTTCCCTTAAAGAATCACAAACAATCTTTCCGTGAGTCAGTCCTCTGTGGTGCTTCCCCAGCTGCGTACCTCCTCACAAACCTACATTGCTTTCCTCTCTCCCTGTGCACCAGAACAGCATTATGCAAATCAATCAGTCTGACTGACACCTGAGATCACATTAAAGCAAATAGACACAGGTCTTGGGATCAAAATTGCCCTCAGAAGTTTTGGTTGTGTAGTCTGGTATAAACCACCTGCTAGTCACTTCTTCCCCAAGTTGACTTCTGATGGACACGTTTGAATTCTGTACCAGCGTCCTCCTTTGCTGTAAATGATACGCTGGGTGCTGATTGAATGTTTTATCTGAAGACAAGATGGACTTCAGAAGCCAAAGTATTTTATTGCAAAGGAGCAATCTGTCTACCAGCACGATTTACTTGAAATAAGTCTTCTGTTTAGATGGTCTAGAAATAGCAATGTATTTTCTTAATCATCCTCCATTTCATTTATCCTGAGCTGTTAGCTTTCTTGGAACTAAATCAGAACTTCAGTTCTTAGAGCAGTTATCTTTGCACTTTCTTTCATTGAGGTTTACCTATTTGCAAACATGACTGCTTTGTGGGGGCATACATTGCAGAATGGGAGAGGAGGAAGAAACCTTTGGGAAACATGAGTATTAAACCTTTTAGCACTAGTTTTGCAGGCTTTACATGTATGAATTCACATCCAAAACGTAAAAAGAGCACATCTGAGAAAGTTGATGTTCAGATAAGTAAGTCTTCGCTGAATTTCCTACTAAATAACAAACATACCTGGCTTTCTGAAAGATAGCCAACTGACAATGCAATTTCTTTACCATAATCCCAAAGAAATACAACTAATTTTTCTATAAAACACAAACAGTATAGTCCACAGTACACATTATCAAAAAGTAGGTCTAAAACTAAATAAAATTTCCTTTGTCATTAATAATTGCTAGTTTGAATCAAGATACACTACAGATAGAAAAAGCAATTGTGCCAGTTTATCAGCTTCTTTCATCTTTCATTCATGAATTTGACAGTACTTTGTGAGCTCCTTTCTTACTTTGTCAGAGTTAGAAGAGTTAGAAATTAAAAATTTTAAAATTTAATGTTGAATTCTCTAATTCTGGGAAAGAAATAGATAGCCACGTTCCATTATAGTGAAATCTTGGCCTCACTAAAATCGAACACAATTTCTCTGATTTTACTGGAGTCAAAATTTGTCTCACTGTTTCTTTGATCTTCTTCCTATCACAGAATAAAGTTCAGATAATTTTTCAGTAATTCCACTTGCTAAATTAGTACATTTAAATTATTTTTATTTTTTTTTAACGAAACATATAACTGTCGCCAGTCAGTCACACTACAGACTGGTCACTGAAATCAGCCATTGCTCTTCACCCAACTTCCTATTTATCCTGCTACTTTTTATTATTCAAATTCAGCAAGGATGATTTGTCAAACCTCCCATCAAGGCAGTTTATAAAGTGAAATGCCAATAGGAAGAAAGTTAGACATCATTTGACTCATGTCCAGGCACGTGTCTGCCTGGAGCTAAATGCTAGAGTAGGCAGCAGCTGACTGGTACTGCTCTCTTATCATTGTCAGGACACAGATAAATGTACTTCATTTAAGAAATGAAGACTTTATCAATGGGCAAATAATTGCAGAGCCACTATTGATCTCACATCTCACTTAACATAAGACAAGAGGGACCTGTAGAAATGGTAAACATTTAATTGCTATGGATGGCAAACAATGGGCTCTTGATTAAAGGGGAAAAAAAAAATAAAAATGAACTGTTTTCAAATAAACCACAGTGTTACTTACAGGTTCAGCAGAGACCCACCCTGACTAGGCAATAATCCATACCCATTTTACCCATTTCTGTTGGGTAGGAGAAATACTCGCAAATCTTTCCTTGCTTTTAGTCTTCCTAAAGCTCCAGAGCTGAGATTAGAGGAGTAGGCCCCCGTATTGGACTCCACTATAGGCACTTCTGGAAGATAAACATTCCTATTAAGCTTTTCATAGCAACGAAACAGGCTGAAATGAAGCATTTTTGAGACAGACTCTACCCTTTCTATTCACATGACTATGAGCAGCTTCCTGTGAACATCCAAAAGAAGCAGCAGAAAGTCTGCCTGTGCTTTGTTTCATCTGATTCCATTAACTCACATCAATGCAGTTATGAAAAACTCTGAAGCTGGAAAAAAAAATAAAATAAATAAATTAAATTAAATTTGCTATTGTATTTTTAATATATTTTATGTATATATGTCTATCAGATTTACAGACTAGCCAGTCTGTACCTCAGTGAGCTTGCAATCTAAATCTACAGAAGAGATAAGTTTAAAAAAAAAAAAAAAGTAGCAAAAATGGTGAAACACTGGGCTGTACATATTTTCACTTCTACAGCTTTTGCTGAGGTTTTAATTTGGGGTATGATCTCTGCAGATCAAAAAATAAGTGTATAATAAGCATCAATTGGGCATTAAATAACAAGGGATATTGATTAAATGTTGGCAGTATTTATGATGCTTAAGGGCACACAAACAAAAAGAGCAACAGAAAGAAATGAAGTAGTCAGTGCAGCAGGAGGTCTTATCAGGCCAAAATGGCCTGAAGTAGGAAACAGGAAACAAGGGTCTAGAATTAAGACAGGATTATAGACCTTTAGATTTGATACAGATATAAAGGCATAACCTAACAAGTTTTGGCATATTTGGATCTTTTTTGCAGCCTGCCTAGTGATTACACAATACTTTCAACAACTATGGATCTGCCTTTTACACTTCCTGGTTAAAAAGTCTGCACCAGGTCATCAAAGGACAGTCCAGCAAACACGTGAACTCACTAAGAAAAGGAATTAGCCAAAAATCAACCTGCCCACCCACCCCAAAATAATTCCAATATTTTAGTATCCAAAAAACTCACAGAAAACAATAATTTGCCTTCACGTAGCACCCTCAGTGCAGGATGTGAGGCAGGTGCTATGAATGTGAAGTGAGCAGTAATGCATAGCAAGGCCTCCCTTGACAAGCCAATGTAAGTCCACAAGGAAGCACTTACTTAGGGACAGACTGGTCACCACTGAGATGTTTTCTTACTTGCTGTGACAGACGGCACTCAAGTCTTGAAGACTGTCTTAAGTCTTCAGAGAGCACTGAAGTTCTATTCAAAATAGGTGCTCTAGCAGTTTTTACTTTTGATAATTTCTAAATATACAAATATTTTTATCCTCAAATTTATACATATATTATTGATATCACATACGTATACTTGGTCTGCTTTAGGGTGGTTTTATTAAATCCATTGGCAGTTTTGTTAAGTTCATCCACACTGTTACCCAAGTGCACTTTTAAGACTGCACCTGATGACCAGTAGGAGAACAGCTGAGGGGTTCTGTACAATTAACATTCAGTCAGGGCTTTCAGGCTTCTCCACATTACTTCTGAATTTAAACAAATACGTACTGCACACTTGTCAAGTCCGGGCTCATATCTCAACTCTAACTACAGTAAGCATCTGAGGATAATGCTGGCAAAGAAACATTTCCTAAATTTTATGTAATCATTTGGAATTCAGAAAGGATCGATTAGTATTCAGAAGATGTGGCTGTTCAATATTTATGCCATTGAGAGTTGGCAGAAGCAAATAATGGTACATAAAGCTGATGCTTGTCTTAATTAAATGCAGTATAATGGGTGTTGAGGTTTTTTTCCCTTTAGCAAAGAAAGCAGTTTAGCAGTGACCAGATATAACTCATTCTGAAGTTCAGAGTTTAGAACTAATCAATATGTATTTATAACAAGGGAGGGACTGAATATAATTTATTAGCTGAAAGCTGAATAATAGATAAAGATAAGATTTATTTAAGAACATTTATTCCATGTACTAGTGTCTGACAAAATATTTGCCCCCCTTTGATTCTTGACTACTTTTTGCTGTACTAACAGATTTCAAATAGAAGACTGTTTGGAATGAATTCCCAGCCACAGATAGGCTGGGAATGACACCAGAGAACAAAAATGAGACCTCTAACTAGGAGGATCCTTTCACTATGACAAACTTGTTGTTCAGACTATTAATAGTAACATTTCCTAATTTTCTGATTCAGAATCCTTAACGGCAGGTAGAATTTTAATACATCTATACTCCTTTAAAATTAGCAATCTAAATAGATGATGATCGGTAGGTGTTGACTGGCAGAGGATGGCTAAAGGATGCGAGGCACAATCCCTACAGCCCAGGGTCACCTGTCTTAAATGTCACAACAAAAAGTTTTGTGAGGGGATATGAAGAAAGTAGTTAAAGAGAGCTGGGGAGAGCTCCTATTGAGCATGAGTCAGAGTGGAGAATACAGAAAGCACATGGTCTGGAAAACTGGTGAGCAGATGATGGAGATGGCATTGTGGGCAAGTCAGAGGCAGGAGGTGACCTTCTGACACTGAATAGTTGATGATAGGTGGTGAAGGAACAGCTATAGGACCTTGAAAGTGAACGCAATTCATGTCTGATATAGCAGAGAAAAGGAAGGATGCAAAAAAAACAGCATATTAATGAGCTTGTAAGGGTGTACTGGCCGTGGTGTACACCAAGGGCAAAGGAAGAAATGCTGTGGTAACTGAGATGTGATTATGATGAGGGCCACATGGTATTTGTTAAAAGTTTAATTCAGCAGATAATGGCTGCTGTGTACATCCCATGGAAGTCAATGTGAGAACACAGCTGCAGGATCACTGTATTAATTTGGGATTAATTATATTAGAAGTAGTCCAATCTCAAGGCGAAGGTCACTGTTTTTTGGAAGAGCCCATCTCTAGATATAATATGGAGGCTCCATTTTTTGAAATCAAGATGACCACTTCTTTAAAGTATTATGATACAAGTCAGTCAAAAGTTACAAACTTGATGTACAAATTGCTAGGTGGAGATCTATGGCTGGCATTGGGCAGAAGGATGAAGGAGGTAATGATGATGATCGTATGGGTTCTTTCTTATCCCTACATCAGTAAATTTCATAGGCAAGATAATTAAATTCATCACGAGTCTCCCAATTTCACAGTTTTGTTGCATTTGTGCATCAATATGTTGCATTTGAACTTGATTATTTATATAGCCCCTCACTGCTGCATGTTCTGCATTGCCTATGGAAACTAGGGATAATTTTCTCATTTGAGATGATGTGGGTCAAGAGAAGAGTTAAATAGCCAGTCTGATCGTGAAACATTTAACTCTTTTCTGGCTCTCAGGCAAAGCAGTCAAGGTTCTCCACTCTGCTGCTAGAAGAGCTGTTCCACTTTTCTACTTCAATCCTCTGGGAAAGAAAATGTATGAATATGGACAAGAATATAATTTTAGGATTGTCTCATAAGGGACTTTTCCTGTCAGGGAGCCAGCATTGCTCAATACAGAAATAAAACCCTCTTGTCTCTGTTTCTGACTCCATTGCAGACTATGGAGCTTTGAAGTCTTTATACGTCTGTTTCTCTATCTGGTAAATGAAAAGAATTGTTATTTTTGTAAAAAGAGGTGAAATCCAGAGTATTAAAGATACTGTGTAAGGTACAAACAAATTGAAACATCATTGTTTAAATATCTATAGATACCATTTAAATATCTACAGATACCAAAACAAAGACCATTGTTAAAAGAATCTGATTTAAAATAACCTATAATGCATTTTGAGTAAATTTGATCTCTTTCTTTGTTAATAATTCAACATGACAGGAGATCCTTGCTGTATTTTCATGTTGGTGTCTAAAACTTTGCAAAAACTGTGAAAATTCATCTTTTAAGAGATTTTTAGAAGCAAATTGTAGCACTGTGTGCAACATGCAGGACAAAGTGGATTTGCTTTTACCCTGTTCTTTTATATCTGTGGGTTGTTTTGAACTCTTTATAGAGAAACAAAAGCAAAGACATCTTACCTTCACTTTATCTATCAAAACCTGTAGCAAAGCCAAACAATTAAAAAGCAGTCCTTGAAAGTTCTTAGAGATGCTAAATGATGATGTATGGAGCAAAGACTTTGATAAACATTCCTTTGCTCCTGAGAACACTTTTTCACTGAGCTGACAGGTTTTAGTCCAGCCTCCCATGCAGGTTCCATACATTGTGCAGACAGTCTGAAAGAAATCGGGAGTGTCTATATTACAGATACCTTTCCTGATGAAACTTCCGATCATTTATTTTTGTGAATAAAATACAGATTACATATATATATTATATACTATTACATACAGAGGTTATAAAAAAAAAGTATAACTAAATATACATATATATACTGGGGTTATATGATATAGTTAAGAATTAAACCACTATTTTTAATGCATAAATACACATTCATCTCCGCCCTGGATGTCAGAGCCATAAATGATTAAATTCTTGTAGAATTCCAGAGGTAGCCTTCTGTTTCATGGCTGATGAAGTTTTTTAGATAAACTTCACTAAATTATAGAGAAAAATTAATAAACACTGTTGATTTGTCCTGATTTTGTTTCACAAAATGCAATGAATGTTGCGAACTCATCTCTCCAGTAACTGTTGAATACAATGGTATTATTTGAGGCATGAATTTGATCCAATCTAATCGTCGCTGATTTATGTTGTCTGCTTGTCTGATAGCTGCAAGCCATGGAGAAAAAAAAAAAAAAAAAAAAAAAAAAAAGACATTAAGCATCTTCAACAAGTACATTTTCTTTTCTTTTTTTCTAAATGAATATTTTGGAAGGTTTTGAAATAACAATAGGATTAGATGCTTGAGAGAAAATTAGGTCATATATTTGTTAGATACAAATCTCATAAGTAATTAGAAATATGGGTATCAAGCAGTATTTGTATTCTGTACTGCTGCCTTTGTATGCAGACAGCGGGGATTTCAGAATAACCTGGTGCACTCTGCACTTTTTCACTCTCTAATATGTATATAGAATATTAGTGAGGATGGATTTTAAATAGTTTGGGGGGGGAATCACCTTCAAATTACTCACATTTACATTTGTCTCTGCTTTGGAAATACTTTTAGCATTTCTGTCCCATTTTTAATATACATAGTAGACGGTCAAGGTGCAAGTTTGAATGTATTTCATATGTAACAAAGGATTATAGAGGTGGTTTTTTGTTTTGTTTTGTTTTGTTTTTGCTGCTATTGGTAGCAGTGTTTAACATCGGTGGCTGCTTTTGTTAGGCAAGTTTCCTAGCATAATTTGGGAATACGTGGTTACATATAAACATATAAATAAATCAGTGAATATACTTAATCTTGAAGCCAGTCAGGCCACCCTGTATTTTTAATTTGGACATACACTTATATGCTTCACTGAGAGAGGAACATGCTAAAGGAAGGCAATGGCTAAATTCACTTCACCACTGCTGTAACAGATTACTTATTACATTTTTAATACCGGAATGTACAGGCTACAACCTAGGACCTGCTCCTCACTTATTTCTAGTTGAAAACACACTGCAGAGGCTCCTACCTGAAAGTCTGCGTGTGACTGTCAGCCATGCACTGGAGACACACTGCAGACACAGGACACGTTCCCCTCTCTCTCTTATCCCCCTGATGCTTGTGCCAGCTTGGACACTGAAAGAGAAAAAATAATGACTGTCTCTCAGGCAGCAAAAATAGAGGGGTGAAATACTGCAAAGAAATGCTGACAAGAAGTAGCAGGAGAAATAAATAGGGAAAGGCCAGGGGAAAGAAGGAATTGCAGGAGTGATGGGAGAGGAGTGGCAGAGAAGAGGATACCTGTGCAGAGCAGGAACCAAGAGTAGGAGGTGAAAACGAGGGACAGCAGCAATTGGACCAGAGAAACAGAACGGGGGGTTGGAGATAGGAAAGGGGTCAAGAAAACAGGGGGAAAAGGACAGGAAGGAAAGAGAAACCACGGAACTGTGATCAAAGCCAAGTGAGAGATGGAGAGGGAGGAAATAGAGGCAAACAGGAAAGAAACAATGAAAGAAAATTCAGAAACAAACTTGACGGCTCAGCCTTGAACACAGCTGGGATCATGAATTGGGAGACAGAACGGGACTGTGCAGAAACACTCGTTCCCAAGCTCACGGCTTGGAGCACGTCCCACTGACTTCTGCTGGCAGGAAAGGGGTGGGGAGCAAAAATTGCAGCTCCTCAGGCCCTGGCAAGGCTGCTACTAAGGCTGGATGAACTCTATAGAGCAGAGGTTCCCTTTACTGCTCTGGGTCTTTGCAGAGCTACTGAGCATGGGGCAAACTGAAATAGATACTTAAGCCCCAAAACAGCCCACATGGCTTGCAAAGGTTTAGCCCACACATGACCATCCTCCTAAATATATTTTAAGAGTTCACTTTATAAGATTAGTCCAGGATTAATAAGGAAAATCCTACATTTAGAGTTCTCCCCAGTTGATGCATATTATAAACATTTTGCACAACACCTCTGCTTGCCAGGTGAAGGAAAGTGTCGTCTCAAGAGGGAGATAGATTTCAGCATCAGAACAGGAAATTACACTACAACAGCATCTTTCCTCTCTCCCAGCACCAAAAACTGTAAGAGAGATCCGTGAACTGCTCATGATGAGACACGATGCTATCTGGTCTTTCACTGGGGAAAGCCCATAGCCGAGGCAGAATAAATGACACAGACTGATCTTCAAGCCCAGACTGAGACAGGCTGAGTGTGTGGTGCTTGAGAAAGTTGTTTCCTCTTGTCTAAGTCCATCTTTTCTGGGAGACATTTGGCTTTAGAGAACGGACACCAGCAAGGTTGAAAAGGGTGGGTATCAGACTTTCATCCCCTAAAGTAGTGCTGGAAAACAACACTGCTCACCGAAAATATTCTTTCAGAGAGGAACATTGCCAAGAGGCTACTAGGGAAGCAGTGTCCTTTAAACTTCCCACTGTGCTCCAGCTGGCCAGCTAACTCCTACCTGTGGTTCTTCTTCCCTTTCTGTTTTGAGAGAGGGAAATAAGACCCTCACAATTAATTAAAACCATAGATAAATACCAGAGATGAGCCAGAGAATAAAGAGGGAACAGAGCAACTAAGAACATTCCTGCTAAAACCTCACTAGGCATACTGTAAAATTTTGAGATTACTGTTCCCCCCTCAAAAACATGGCAGAGAGAAGCGGACACTTAAAAGAGCTTTCAATTACTTACGTGCCGTTGGCACCTTTTCAGGATGCTGTGGAGCTGGAAATGGCTGTGGTAAATTTATTTTCTCTGCATTTGCCTTTCTTGACAAAACAGCTCCAATATTTTGATCTCAAGAATAATCAGCTCTTTTGCGTTTCCTTTTCAACTAACTGCAGACTTTTGCAGTTAAAAATTAATGACAACTTCTCTTCCTTTTTTTTTTTTTAAACATAAACCTTCTGTGCTCTTTCCTGAAGGGGAAAGAAAGAAAAAAAAATACTTTTTCGTACAACTTTTACCTATTAATCTAAATTGCATTCCAACCACTCTTTCGCCCTTCTTTTGCAGTAGCACACAAAACGAAATCCACCGCAGCAAAACAACCTGGCCTGTGGAAACCATTATTCTGCAGATGAAACATTGTGTTGTGTCCTTTACCACTATTACGGGCAGTCAGTCTGTTAGAACATATTGGGCGATTATAGGCTAGTCTTTTCAGAGAAAGCCATGGGTTTCAAGTTAGCAGTAACCATCTATCAATTCTTGAGATTATGCCATGATTTACTGTCACAGCATCATGTATTCTCTGATTTTCTGCCTCCTATGAAACATTGTGCTTTCCTTTTCTATTGATGTATCAACTATAATAGTTACAAGCAGCTACAGAAAAATCAATAGCAAACTTTCATTACTGAGCACATAAAGAGTACCATGCTGTGAGAGCACCTAGCTGTTAAATAGTCACCAGCAGTAAGGTGCACTATAAATGTCTGTTATTTTGGTCTAAATGAAGAATGTCTGAATTTGAAACATCAAATATCTAGTATTTTTGACACTGCTGAATTCTATGTCAAGTTTTTCCAGTATGTGATTTTTTATCCAGGTGTCAAGCTTGATTTGTCTTTTCTGTGCTGGGATCTCTATTTTTTTTTTTTAAACCTGAAGCCAACCTAGGAAATGAATATCAAAGTATTGCTGGGCTGCGCTTCACTGCAAGATCATTAGATTTGGTTAGACAGAAATGGTAAGAATTGTGTTAATCTTCATTGAACTAGACTACATCAAGTAAACTGACTTAGATTAAGGTGAACAGACCAATAATCCCTGCGTTAATCACACAGATAAAGTAAAGGTGAAAAAGGTACTTCAGTAAGATGGCAGACTCAGAGGTGCTCCTCGGACTGTGCACTAGGAAAAGTTTTTCAATAGAGTTTGGAAAAAAATGGTGTAATTTTTGGTTTAAATATGTTTGTTTGCCTGTGGGAAGACATTAACTTCCAATTAGCAAATGTAAACCAAGAATGCCAAGAACAAAAGTAAACGTGTGAGCGCATTGCTCCCAACACGTTCAGGCTGTTTGGCATCCTCCAGCACGGAGATCCTGCAGGGCAGGCGGGCAGGCTCTGCTGCAGGAGTCCGTGATTACCTTGGCACTTGGTGACTGTGGTAATTTACAGCTATGAATGCACTGTTTGTTGCTGAATACCTTAGAATTTGAAAGCCTTTGCAATGCCGTGAAACTAGAAGTCGAGGATGCACATGTGTACTTACATGAATTGTGTCCCGCCCAACGTATAGCCGTTGTCTGTCACGGACACAAGGTTATAGGAAAGCTGGGTTTCTTTGCCTGGACATAACATCCATGAAGATTAACCTTTAAAGTAAGAAATCCAGATTAGTACTACAAAAAATGCAGAAGCAGCTCATATAACTTTTAGTATAAAATGAAAAATAAAACAGACTTCATTCCAAATGGCAATTCAGTCCTGTCCACCACAAAAATACCTACAGATGGGGAAACACCCTGCTTCAAAGAGCACATCTAGGCAAGCACACAGGCTGTGTGGTCAGGCCTGGTAATAAATAGATGACTGCCACCTGCAAATAGAGAATGGGACTGAGCTCATCCGTGTTTTTCATCTAAGCCTGAAAGTTTTTTGTCCATACTAGCTTGATACGGAATTGAAACAGCATCTCTGACAAAACAGCTTCAACATACCCTCAATGGTCTTGTGAGCTTTCTGCAGTTGTGTTTACAAGGTAAATAGCTGTAAATGTCAACAGTGAAGTCTAGCTCTTCTGAATAGTAAAATTCAAACGTTTGGCTAATTGGAGTCATTTCTACTGCATCTCTGCTGTAGTGCTTTCAGCACTGAGCAATTAACTGAATAACCCTTTGCTTTATATTGTTTCAACAAAAGTACATTAAAAACAGTTCTTTCAGCAATTTCCACTTCCCACATCTTACACGGGCATAAGTGATCATCTTTTTCATGTTCTTTCTAAACTAGAATCTGCTTCCACTAATGCAACATAGTTCAGTGAAAAAAAACCTGTTCAGTTCCAGGCTAGTGCAAATATTGGCAATAAAGCTAGTGAAATCATGTCTTAAAAAAATATCTAAACAGAGAAAAAACATATTTTTTAAAATCAACACATCCATAAATGACGATTGGCTGACTGTATCATACTGAGCCTTGTCTCAAAATAAGGCAGAGGACTTAAAATTCTAAATTATTTGATGATTACACTGACAGTCATGGTACAGTATCGAACCCCTTTGAGCAGCACATCACTAAAACACCTTTGCTTAGCTGTATTTCCTTCTTTTAAAGACAGTACATTGTAATAATCTTTGCTCCTGTGGGACATTGGATGTAAACAGAAAGAAAAGCGCAAAGAAAATTCACCAAGTAATAAAAAAGTGGTATGAAGTTCTGCTCTTATCCATAAACCACTATAACAATATAATTGGCTGGTCTAATATTTTTAACCAAGTTCAAAAAAGTTTGAAATATAATAATTAAATGCAAATACAATCCTGATCCCAAAGACCAGAAGAATGCCTTTAAGCTAGTATTTATAACAAGAACTATTCGACTGAGCTGTCTTGTAAATTTTATCATACCTGAGGCAGTTTTCCTCAGTCGATTAGCTGGAAAGCTGAATATATCCTGAGGCAAACCAGACATCTAGTACAGGCTAAATTCAACTACTGGAGCTTAAATTTGGCTTAATATATCCCCACTTGGATCTGCCTGTTTAATTCTCTTTCATATGATAACGTTGGTTTATTCATAGTCTGGACTTGCCACCTGAACAAACTGTACCTCATATCTTATTCTAATGGAATAAGAAAACTTTGCAAAAACCACAAAAGTTCCTGACTGAAAATCAAATGCAAATTTGGGATTAAAAACTGTTTTGTAAAGTGACTACAAGATTAGTACAGAGAGATTTTTCCCCTAAGGAGCACTGCTTTTTATGATCATGCATTTTTTATACTCTACAGAGACAGATGGGCTTTATAAAAGGATACAGCCTGCTACTCAAAAGGGTTTCAGTGGCAGCTGCACTTCTGTGTTTTAACCTCAGTAGAAATTTATATAGGATATTTTTCCAGAAAATATTTATATTTCTTGGTTTAGGACTATGTCACTCCTTGGTGCAGTTCCAGTGATAGCAGTAGAAATACCTCTGAGATAAACCTGGTCCATTATTCCTCTTTTAAACAGTACTTGAGTAGAAGGAGAGGGAAAGGATAGCTAGCATCCAAACCCCCCATGAGAGCAAAGATAAATATAAATCCAATAATTCAGAAAAGTTGCAAAGGTCTAAGCAAAAGCAAAGCAAATATTTTCTAGAAGGAAGTGAATTTCTAAATTTTTCATTCCCTTTTTTCTGAACATTTAGCTGCTTCTCATCCAAATAATAGACTGTTTGCTGCTCCTCACCATTATACAGCACTGCCTATTATTGCAAGCTGCAAACACCCTTTCTGCCTCAGTTCATAACTTCAAGGATTTTGCATGATGTCCGTATCACCATTCCCAGGAACTTCATAAATATTTATGGTATTTTAAACTATTCACACCCTACAAATTGTAGACACTGGCAGCCAATTCCTTTAAAACACCAACAATCCTGTATTGTTCATGTGTTATTGAAGATTAAAATGATGTTTCAGAAATTAACTAGGCAAACCACATGGTTTGTTAAATTTCCTGTTTATTCTTATTTTGTTAACTCTTTTATCATAAGTTTAATTTTCTATTTTTATCAAATGCGATACTTCTTTTCTGGTAACAGTGTGATAAAAACTAATGCTAGGGCTGTGGATCTGCCTGCATTTAAACATGTATATATTGAGGCCAGCTGATACCACGATAATTACCATACTAGTTTTCTTATCTGTGCTTATTCCAACTGAATATTTAGAAGACAAACATTTCTAGCCCAGGCATACACTATGGACCTGGGACTTGGTGAGGAGTTAGGAAAAATTAGTTTTAACTCACGTTCTTTATCAGTTTATCTGTGAGATCTTCCATAAATCACTTCTGCCACAGCTTATTGACAGGTACCTGCATACAAATACAATCATGGCTGCACAGGACAGTTGTTTCAGAACTTGTCCCTGGAAAAGAGAGATTTGGGTCGAGTCCTTTTTTCTGGGACTGATCTGGTTACCTTACGTGGTCACCAGATCAAATGCACAAAGAATCTTGGAAGCAGGAACCTGAAACCCACGTCAGCCCAGGCAGGTTCCCTCACCACCCGCTGGCAATGTACAGGTCTCGTTAACCAGCTCTCCCAACTGGCTCTCCACAGCCCGAGCTGTTCCTGTACCCAGCCCTGCTTTTCCCTCACAAGCTTCAGTGAGAAGCACCGGACTTTGCATTTACAGGTGCAGCCAGGGCTGTGGACTTTGGCTCAGGACTTGTGAGCAGCTTTCCTTCCAAAAGAGGCCTGGCAGGATCCTGCTTTATTGTGTTTCAGTGACCACCCTGTCACTGCCTCATTTGAAAGGTATAAGGATGTTGGCTCCTGTAGTGCCAGGATAAGAAGCGGGTGGAGATTTTGTTTGTTTGTTTAACTTTCAAGTCAGTAAACTCTCAGGCTGAGCTGTTGAAAGTCGAGCTGTTTTATTTTCCCAAGTGATGACTCAGTAATTACACCAGTAACAAAGATTTGAGAGGTCAAATTAGGCTTCGCTCTTTATCTTCACTGGGACTGCAAGAACAGAAAAAAAAACTGAAGTTTAGTAAAATAATTTCTCAGTTGCACAAGAAGAGGAATTCAGCTTTGTAACCCCTAGCTCCCTTTCCATTGTAGGGCTAACAGTGGCAAAAGCAATTATAAAACTGTTAACATAAGTAAATAACACAGTTCTTAATAGAAGTCAGGAACTGATATTCTCAGTAAGAATCTGTCATTTTACAATCTTTTTGGCATAGAAAAATATGCTTCAATATTTTAAAGACACTAGAAAGAAGCCTGCCACTATAAAACACCACAAAAATATGTTGTAGTTGAGTTCTGAGTTGCTCTTAAACAAAGGTCCTCCAAGACCGAATGCTGAGGGGATGGGATGGGATTCGGACTGAGAATTACAGCTGCTTCTCTCGGGAGCATCTTATTCTTGCTGTGGAAATGCATACCATTTTGCCCAACACTTGTGCATGAATGAAATACATTGCTAGAGAATAATTTAATCAATATTTTCAAAACAACGCGCCCATTATCTGACGTTACGTTCAACTGAAGGTGAAAATTACTTTATGACCCTAATAAAGTCAGAGATCAGTCGTTACACTGTTATAGCTTAACCAGTGCCAGAGAAAGAATCCTTCAGAAGACGAGAAAAGTTTTCTACATGTATATATTCATTATGGACTTGTGCAACTTACTAAAACAAAAGTGACTGCTGCTGTTATAATGTAAAGGTTTCTCAAGTTTTGGGACGTGCTGACGATAGCGCCTTACACGTGATTAACAAGTGCATCTATCAAAATTTGTTTCCTGTGCCTTTTAAGTACATAATATTCAGTACAACCACACTCTAAGAACATTGAGGGGAATTTTGCACTAACGACCTCATCTTTCCCATAAATCTCCCATCTCCGTAGCATTCTGCCTGTGAAGGAAGCTTAGATACAGCAGGGCGTACAGCCCTGGCAGATGTGCTACACCGGGCTGCTTTTGTTCCCATTAGTTCCCATGGAAGAGAACTGTTGGCAATTTTCAGAGACTGGCAGTTTAGCAACCAGAACTATTCTTGCCTTCCAAGATTCCTTTATCGCATGGCAAAATCTACCTACAAAATCTGAATGAACCTGAAACCACTCGCCCCACCACTTGAGTTTAGAAGCCATCCTATTTTACCCGTGCCCCTTTGACTGCCATTCCTAAGAGCTACCAGGCATTGGGGGATGTTGGCTATTAATA
This sequence comes from Aythya ferina, assembly GCF_964211825.1. Taxonomy (NCBI): domain Eukaryota; kingdom Metazoa; phylum Chordata; class Aves; order Anseriformes; family Anatidae; genus Aythya; species Aythya ferina. Next base: position 7,489,465 of record NC_140304.1, on the reverse strand, counting down.
AAATTCCACATATTCCTTGCAGACGGGCCTTGCACACCCATTCAGGGAGATAAAACTTGACCTTGGGCTCATATCGAGTCTTATTGCCTGGAACACCCATTTTTCCTGCCTTACGGAAGTGAGGAACTTCTACACACAGAGAAGCCAAAATATAACCTAATTTCATCCTTGCAGTACCAGGACTTGCAAAGGTGCAAAATCCACAGAGGAAGCAGAACTGTGTGCACCTGTTCATCGCTTTACATGGAAAGGGTGTCTGATAAAAGATGCGTGCAGTAAAATATAACCAGCTTTCTTTGGGAAATATTTACGCTGCAGTCACTATTTTTCTAAGCAGTTACTATTTTTCAGATTTAAATCTCTCATTCTCTTTCATTTTGCTTTTCGAAATTCCCAGACCAAGGGAATCTCTCTACAGATTAATGCACCACCAAATTTTCAGTATTTCATGTTTGGAATATGAGAGGGAGAAAATCTCTCTGAAACCTAAATATTTTCCCCCTCTAAAGACCAGACCCATTTTTGGGAAAAAAATATGCAAAAGTGTTCTCCTCAGGCTGAATGTTATATGCAGTTTCAGCTTAAAGCACAGCTTTATAGCAGATGTATAAAACAATCAAAATTTTGGGATTTGTGGGAATACTTGCAGATCTTTACTGTGAGTGCAGAGCAGATCCTGACACACTATAATACTGTTTTTGTCTTAATCGTCAAAAGTAAGCTATAGAGGACAAAAAATTCTTTGTTTGACAGAAAAGCAATTGCTATTTCTTGTAAAACATATAATATATTCCAGAAGACCTAAGGGTTTACTTTCCAATAAGGATAGAAAAAGATGTGCGCCCCACTGTGAGCTCGCAGTAAGGCTGTTTCATGTAAAAAGTTGGTAATTAGTCCCTGAGTGAATAAAGTAGAAGAGATAAGAGACCTATACTTACTGTAAGCAACACAAAACACTTTTTCTAGCTGCTAGGATTTAAAGGGTGTGTGGGTGGGAGGGGGGGGACCTATTCCTACTCATTTAACTTACAAGTGTCTAAACCCTGGAAAATTATTTCTTACATTAAGCTTAAACGTGTACTTCAAATTGTTACTAACCGACGTACAGATGGATAAGAGACATGGCAATTCCAAAAAGCAGACAGGAATGAAAATTTGTATGAAAGCACAGGAGACTGTTGTGTTGTACATCAGTAGCAGATTTCACGCTCGTTGTACGCCACTGACTTCAGCAGAGTTACCCCAGCATTACCTCGTGTTTCACCAGCCTACCGCGTTAGCATTCAAAGGATCCTTACGGAAAAGGAAACACTTGGAAAACTAAACCACGCACCCATAGCCAAATTCATTTAATAAATGTCAGGGAAAAAACAAACCCAAAGCACAACAAAACATCTAGAGGGAAAAAAAAAAAAAAAAAAAAAAAAAAAACATAACTAACGTTATCCAACACTAGCTGATAGGGACAAAGCGCCAGAAGAGAAAACTGTGCAGCATTCCTTGCTGTACCTGCCGAGCTCAGAGCTACCAGAAGTAACGAGTAACGTAATATTCACAGTGCTCTTAGATTTTTCCTTTGTTGCAATTCATCTGTATTAGAGTTCGGCCATCATTTTTGATTCTCTCTCAAAAATAACTATATAATTTATATTGCAATTGTGTGCTTGGCAAACCTCTCCTTTAAAAAGTTAAAAAATATCCCAAGACCTTGAGACATGTCTATGGAGCTTTGCATGGTGCTCTCTGGTCTGCACAGACCCTTAGACTTCTCTCTTTGTATTCAACCTGCCTGTATTCACTTTACTAGAGCATTTATTGTTACCATACGTGAGATGAGAGCCCTTTGGATAAATGAGTAGCTCAGGAACCTGGCACGGCAGCTTTGAAATTTCCAGTTCTCCTCACTCTGGATACTGAAAATTTCAGATGATTCTTGTTGGACAGTCATCATCATTTAAGTACTGCTAGTAAGTTCCTTAAGGCCAGCTAGCAAAATTCAGGCAGAGGTCATGTCCTGGTTCCCAAGCAAGCAGCACAAATCCGGAGAGGCACTTGCTTCATTTCCACAATGAAAGTGGGACAGGAAAGAGGCAGACATTAATGATCACGGCAGGAAACGCTCACCCCAGCCCATACGAGAGCAACCCTGAAGGGCAGCCTGCGGCCAGCACAGCACGCTGCAGAGGCTCCTGCTCAAAGCCTGGAGGCTGTGCATGCTACCCTACCCTGCCACTGGGATCCTTGGCATCCCTCCTGTTCTCGTGTCCTGAGGAAAATGTTTGCCTCCTTCAACTATGTCCCTCATATTCCAGCACACAGTACTTGCAGGAACCAACACTGGTCTATTTAAAGCACTTCTAGGAAAAGGTGCAGTTAGACCCAATTTACATAGCCTCCCAGGCCGCTGTTGGATTGGGGACCAGTGCATGTTCCTGTTTTACAAAGGAAAACACTCATTTCCCCTCCAGTTAAAGGCTGGGATTTACAACGAACCAAATTCTGCCCAATTCCCCATCTCCCTTGCTCAAACACCCATAAAGCAGCAGGTTTGTCTTTATTCAAAGTGAATTAGCAGAGTACTTGTGCTCAGTATTGCTGCTCTTTAGCCTTACGAGAAACTGTATTAGAGTGCTCTACTGATGGTATAGATGATCAAACATCAGCAAGAACAAATTCTCCCAGCAAGAGCACTTTGATCACTTCACCCTTTCTTCATTATAGCAACAGTCTAATTTGCAAGCTTTGGAATAACTCCTGTATTCTTCAGACATGTCAAAAGATGCCATCAGAATTAGTTTTATGAAGGGAATCAAGTAGTAAGGAGTTAATATATTGGCATTTATCTCTGAGTGCCATTCCCAGCACTTGAACTTCCTGTATAGGAAGAAGGTAATCAAACAGAGGCAGAATGAGCAAACCCTGCCTGCCTACTGATCTAAGTGCCCCTGTTGTCCAATATCAAAGAAAATTAGCATGTTGGATTTCAGAAAGCATAGTCAGGTTAAAGGGCACCATTCTTATCTGGTATTCCACCCAAAGGACAATGATTTCATTTCATAAAGATCATTAGTCAGTGAAATATATATTTTAGAGAGTTTCTAGTAGGGAAGATTATTTTGGCAGTCACTGGAGTGTACCAGATGGTTCATTAACATAGGCTAGACAAGTCAAAGGCTTTCAGAATCATTTAGAAAATGTCAAACAGAAACAAGAACCCTGTCACTTTTTATTAGAATTAACTACATCATACCCTGGACACAGATTTCACCTTGGGTCAGAAAAATTAATACAGAATTATATGAATTGTGTAACATACTAGGTTAAAGATAGGGCTTCCTCTTGGGACTCATTTGCTAGCAATATATTATGGTCTTCTACTTTAGGAATCCTCAACCTTTCTTTTTGTAAGATATGAAAAGAGCTGACCTTGCTCAGACTCCATTGGTGTCTAATTGATTTGAGGTATATGCAGAATTTCAACAAGACATTCCGCTAAAGCTCTTTTGTGATCATTTTCCCAGGAAAGTTGGCAAAAGGGTTCACTGAATATTCAGCAGCTTCTAAAGTATGCTTTTGTCAGGAGGAAAAAAAAAAAATACATCCATTTAGTGAAACACTGCCTTAGTAAACAAGAATTAAAATGCAACTCAATTGTTTTTTGTTTTTGTTTTTTCTAATTATCATTCAGATGTCAAAAACCTAGAGAACTTCCAGCTTGTGGAAGGTGTTCAGGAACAAGTGAATGCTGCTCTGCTGGACTACACAATGTGTAATTACCCACAGCAAACTGACAAATTTGGGCAGCTTCTCCTGCGACTACCAGAAATCCGGGCCATCAGTATGCAGGCTGAAGAATACCTCTACTACAAACACCTGAACGGGGATGTTCCTTGTAATAACCTTCTCATTGAGATGCTGCATGCAAAAAGAGCATAAATTATACCCATTAGAGCTTCTGCTTTCAAGGAAAAAGATATACTCTGAACTGCTCCGAGCAACACTAATTAAAACGTGGTTTTAAGACTTTGAAAAATGGTATAATAATCAAATACTAATAGTAAATAAGTGATGTATCAGGGTATTTGTATTGCAAACTGTGAATCATATGCTACACATCCCCAAAGGAATCTCTACGGGACTTTAGACTGGAGTGAAGCGAACTTAACAAGTGGATACTGTCACCAATGTCAACATGAAAAAGGACAGAATGATTCTTGTATATTTAACTCTGCTGATTGCCAATATGAAGAAATTTAGGAAAAAAAAAAAAAAACTGATCTGTATTATCAAGCTAAGGTAGTGGGGAATTTGAGTGCACTAAATTCCTTCATTGTATAGCAGGACTTCTAAAACAGTTATAATAGATGCAAAGCTGCATCCATAGCATCTTCTACCATCCTTCCAAGGACCCAACACTTACTTCTTCTGTGATAAACGATGTGGCAACCATTCAACAACCTGTAAGAGAGAGCTGGCACAGGCCACATGCAATGTAGTATGGCCACCACATGCTAAGAGGCCAGTTTTGACTGTCTCTCAGGCGTGCAAATAGCTAATATGAAGAGTGTTATCACGTGAGCTTGGCATTCTTACTATGTTCTGAAGTTTGTTTTGTCACGTGTTCATGTTGTTAAATCAGGCAGTATCCCTCTTCTACTACTGTCATTGGCTAGCAACTAAATATCAAAGATAAACATGCCAAAAATACTAGCCAAATCAGCTATACACTTTACTAGTGCAGTGGCTAAAATATGAATCTGCTATATATTCATGGCCATTTTCAAATAAAGGAAACAAAGATATTTTAAGCACCACCAATTACAGCTTTTTTGACAAAAAGTCCTTTCTAAGACACTGAATATTGATGTTAAAAAAAAAAAAAAAAAAAGACAAGAAGTAAAATGCATTTAGCAATGCAAGAATAGACAAGTAAATTGTCTGAGCTGATGATACCACAGAGCTCGTTAAAAATGGTCTTTAAAAATTGCCAGTAATTAAGATATCAACTCAAACATCCAGTACCTAATGAAACTTTTTTTTTTTGAAGTTAGGTAATACACATCTTTTACGCAAAGAAAGAAGAGTGATACTGCTATGTCTATGTAGGCCAAAGTCTGCTGCAGAACAAATATTAGAGAAGAACAAACAATTCTCTCTCTGTCCAAATGAAGATATCAGTATTAACATGTAGTGCCACAGTTATAAGTCTTGCCTTATTTCATTATCCTTAAAGGTAACTGTGCAGGTGTGGATCAACATACATTTAAAATAAAGTATTAATCTCTAACATTAACAAAAACATAGTGTTTACATTCTTTAGGTCCTGTGGGAAAAAACTGTGACAAAATTGCAAAGCAGTGATTTCCTTAATATTGCTTTCAAATTGGTAATTATTTTACCAGTACTTAATTACTGTATGTCGTGAGACACTAAAATCAATAGGGGGGGGATTTCAGTTTGACTTTAATTTTTGAGATTATCGGCTGTACAATCACTTGTAGAAACTGTATAAAATCCTAATCCTTTGATTTTTTTTTTTCATGAAGATTGCTGGCTTTTGAATAGTTTATTTATATTGTATATGATAGTTTCCACTGTAGACAATTATGATGCTAATTTATTGTTCTTTGGTTTCATCTTTATATAAGATATAGCCAGAATGAAGAAGCCAAATATATGTGTTTACTGTAGCATGTCTTCAAGTTAGTGGAACATAGTTCAGGGACACACAAGGGTCTTCACAAATTAAAATCATTTACTTGATTAAATGTCTGTAAATCTTCATAATCCTAACTGTAGTTTATTTAAATCTATTGTAAATTATGTGAGTTGTAGCTTTTTCTGTTTCATGTGAACTTGAAAAGGTGCATTCTCTTAATTTTTTCCAAACATTCATACATTGTATACCAAAGACTTTAGTTATTACATCTGCATTAGTACAAAACATGTTATTTTAATCGCCTGTATTAATCAGCTATAATATTCTGTCCACGCATAGGGTACAAACACAGCAAAGCCTAATGTCTGCAACTCCTAGATGCCTGCCCTGTACCACAGAACACATGCACTGTCATACTGACCAAAAGCAAACCAAATACACCTCCCATAGTCATCCTACACAGCAGGCATGGCAGCACTATTTAAATAACAGCATTCTCCCTCAGACAAACTAAATTAACCGAAAGTAAGATGCAGGTGGCAATTGACAGTGGCTGGGACATACTTATACCCACATGTATAGTGGGTATAATGATGAGTGCAGTCATTCCTTCCCTTTTTAAAAGAAAAACAAAACATATTTCAAGTGTTCTCATTCTGTATTTTTTTTTTTCTTATGGAAATGCTACAGTGAATCTCACTGCATATTAAAGAAAAAAAGCTCAAAAAATGTTGCTAACCATATTCACAGCACCATTATCTACATACAGGATGAAATAATTAAAATAGGGATGTAAGAGAAAAGTAGAATTTTTCATACAGTTTAATAGAAACAATTGCTAATGAACTAACATGTGTTTGCCCATATCTATGGTTCCAAGAATCCCACTAGATTGCCCAAAGTTTGCGAACAAAAAAAAAAAAAAAAAAAAAAGAAAAAAAAAAAGAAAAACACCCTCATGTTAATTGTTAACTACTTTGTAACCAGACATTTACTTCTGACTGCCTTATCGATTACAGGACATATCAGTAAAAGCAGACTAAAATTCAAAGGTTTTGGCTTTGGCTGGTTTATTATAGTTGTTCTGTGTTTGTAAACAGACAATCTGTAAAGTCTGACTGTTTGTATTACAGATGTTCTGCAGCTGCCTTGGATTTAAATCCATGCAACTTTTAGAATGTGCAGTGATTTACTTGTTGAAGTTGAAGTTCTCTTACTGTATCGGTGAAATACATATTGTCACGTCAGTTCTTGCCAGGAGTTTCTCATCACCAATGGATTTTTTTTCTCCAGTATTCCAATAAATATTGATATGCCCGTGCTGACTACTTTTAGGTTGTCTTTATGCTAACAACATTCCACTGAAACAAAGCACTGGTCAAAAATCCGTTTCTCAGAAGAACAGAATAAAATACAAGAAATATAAGAGACGTGAGAGCTCCTAAGAAATCTGATGCAGAGAGGATGATACAAATGTGGAGAGCTGCACCTTCAAAAGCTCAGTGATGCTGAAATTGCATAGTCTGAAGTAAAATAAACCCTGCTATACAGATCAGAAAAGCTGAGTGTCTAGTCAAAAAGGAATTTATCAGTTGAAAAAAATAATAATAATGCATTTCATCTCATTCTGCACACTTAACTTTCACTTTAAACATTGTTCGTAAAGGGTTAAGCGGCCAAAGAATTGGAGGGGGAAAATGACAGAACAAAAGAAAATCAGGTAACAGGATCCTGCAGAGCTCAGGATAACCTCTTAGCAATGTAAATACACCACAGGGCCAGGGGCTACTCCAGAGCTTCCAACACAACTGCCAGAGGAGGCTGCCAAGGAGGCAGATGTTACAGCTACTAGAGAAAAATATTCTCCTGAAGTTGCCCTCTGGCTCCTCTGATTGCCATTTCGAGAGCAGGAGGTGAAGTGGTCCAAGAGCTTGTCAGCAGCACCCTACTGTTCTGAGATCAAGTCCACCACTTCCCCTAAACTGTCTGGTAGCTGAAAAGGGGCTGCTCTGCATGGTGCCAAATGTTACCGGTTCAAGGGGAAGAAACAAGTCTATAATTAGTTATTTACAAATACTGTGCTTGAATGAAACAGAGCTGTGTTGGTATTGCAATAAAAACAGCATAAAACAGATAATTTTAACTTTTAGGAATCTTAACTGAAAATCATGATATCATATAATATCCAGGGGAAATTTCAGGGTTAAAATTTTCTCTAAGGATAACTACAATACATGTAATTTGGGGTGATATATTTACTATATACATTACAGACTTAAATTATGAGGGGATTTATTTTTAACTGCATTTGACACTGGTTCTGGAACAATCTCCTCTATGTTTTTATTGGAAACATGGAAAGAGTGAGTTCAATGTAACACAGGTCATCAGTACAATACTTAGCGATCCTGACAATTTCCTGGAATACTGAATAACACTTCTTATTAACCCCTAATACAAAACCTGTAGTCTAGATACATAATGAAGTTTCTAATGACATTGCTGCCTCCTCTGGTACAGTTGCTGTTACTTTCCAGGGAAGCTGTGTGGAGGTGGATCTGCTGTACCCTGGAGCTAGAAGTGGCAGACAGAGCATTAAACTAACAGCAAGCCAAGAAAGGTAGAGACACATTTTTAGGGGCAGCAGATCTCACAGCTACATAACCCTGTGATGCTGGCATGAGCCCAAATATTTCTGTGCAGGTCCAGCAGTCTCAGTTGCATATAAGCCTTTTGAGGAAAGATTCATCTTCTAAGGGCAGTTTGCCAAGAATATGAAAAAACTTTCTAAATGATAAAGGCAGAAGAGGGCCTGACCTTCAGCTGGAGCAGACAGACATTCCTACCCTGATGTCAGCAGACCTAAGCTGAAGAGGGCATTGCTGGAAGCTACTTCACGTATTAGTTATAGCCTGGTCCAGCCCACATCAATGGGAGAAGACAAGGCTTCCCTCCATTAAACATTTTCCAAACCTCTTATTTTTACTCTTCTGCAGGGCAAAACCCTCTCCAATTATTGGAGTCTGGCATGCAAGCTTGGACTTGCACCAGTAGGTGAGTTTTTGCCATTGCTCCAAGAAGGTCGTCACCCCTATTTCCTGAAACCACTGTAACTTCCTTTAGTCCTAGATTAACTACCAGGCTTATGGCAGCTCCTGCTATCTATGTTCAGTGCACACCCAGAAGGATAATTCAGATTCAAAGTAAAGCAAAATATTGGTGGAATACAGACTCCTGATGGTGCCTGAGTTAGTTAACGGTGGCTCAAGCTGTAGCACCCTGCTCAGGTCGCTGGAGCCCTACATCAGTACAGACTTCAGGTTTGAAAACACAGGCTCAAACAAAGAGCAGAGTCACAATTTCTTCCTCTCACATCTTGCTTTTGCTGTGCTTCAGGATCAGTAAAATGGGGAAATATTTCTCAGTTTGAGTTGCAGGATGCAGGGACACTTCCCCTACCACCAGCTGTTTACCACATGCAGCTGCAGCTACATGAAGCTGGGAGCGTGCCCCGTTGTAGCACCAAGTGCCCTCAACCAAAACCTTCACCGAGCAGGAGCCCCCTTGCGCAGCGTTTGTGTCAGTCACTGCTGCTGCTGAATGTTTGCTGGAGACTACAACTGCAGCCTGTCACTTGCAATTATATAGTAAAACAGGGACTCTGCAGCAGAGGGAATAAAGTGTGTTTGCAGTAAGAACCCTGAACGAGTCACTGTATGTACAACAGAAACTGCTGAAGGCCATTCAGTAGCTGCTGGCACGCCTACAGACATGCACATGTGCCACCTACGGGAATTCCTCAAGCACACTCAAAAATCCAGTTCTCTGATTCCTACACAGGACTTTTTGTGAGGCACTGCTCCCCAGGGGGACAGCAGGCTTCAGCCATCCATGTAGCTTGAGTCCAGCTTCGCAGTGCTGTCTTTCCACTCGTGTACACAGAAGCACAGTGGCACAGAATCATACAAGAGAGAGGTCGGCCTTTCCGAGCAGTATGATGGCATGGATTCATATCCTGCCCTGCATCATCACAGCTGTGATGATCTTCCCAATCTGATCTAGACCTAAATGGATCAAAGAAGGGACGTTCTCCAAAGCGCACTGCTTCCTACAGCACAGAGGCACGTTCCAGCTTTATGTTACAAGGTCTAGAGGATTGTGTTAAGAAATACCGAGTACTGTGGATGCCTATTATGATCAGTCCTTAAGTATAAAAGAGACTTGGGGGGAAGCATACCTCCAAAAGAAAATGTAGTAAAAAGGAAGCACAAATGTGGAACAGACATGATATTTATGTTTCATACATATTTAATCTAGATTCACTTTTAATCTAAAGGGAAAAAAATAAATAAAATATGCTGGATTTTTATAATTGCTTTGAAGTATTAACAGGGTCTGAATAAATTATCATTTATGTATTTTATATGTATTTTACAGACCTGCCACGGTAAGTGATATTGTTTCTAATTTTCATTTAATAAATGTGGTTTTATTTTACAATTTATATAAATTTCAGATTTAAAAAGGCATGGAATAATTAATTAAATGTATAATTAATTCATTCAACTCCTGCTGTGAAAACTGGAGCTTATTATTGGAGTACATTTTTATTTAAAAAATGTTTTTTTTACTTCACAAATTCAGTTAAAATATTCCACAGCAAAGTCATACTCCTATAGAAGACCTGCCCGTGAGTTCCACAGCACTTGGATTTGCAGCTGCAAACTTCCACCAGGCCTTGCATGTCTTTGGAAACAGAACTTCAGCCACTGAAGCTGAGACAGGCACTGACCCTGACAAGGTACAGATGGACACGTTTCAGGATTTTTGTTTTGCTGTGCTAGTCTCCCTCCTCTGCTCATTTACCTTACTCAAAACCCAACTTACCCTCCCAGTGATGACACCCTTATTCTTCACATAAGCTCTTACTACCTTTCCACTTTTTCTGTACTGCTCAGATTCACTCATTTAATTTTCCTTCTCTTTGTACCACAAACAGAACTCACAAGCCAACTTTACCCAATGCATTCATATTTTCAGAAGTCATCTATCAGAAGTCATCTATATTTTTTCAGGGGGTGGGAGAGAGGAGTAAAAAGGGGAGTGTCAAGGACTCAGCAGTAAGTGTCTGCATATTTAGAAGCAGCACAGTGACCAAAAATGTCAAAACAGGAAAACAACTGCTGAACCTGGTCACACCAGGCTAAAGAAAGCCCAGCCAAAAGCAAGACAAGGTCACCAGTCAGCCTGCTATGTCTTGGCTTACAATGACCAGCTTTACAGACCTAAAAAATCAACAGTTCTTACCAAACATTGTTTTCAGAAAGAAAATAGGAAACATACAAGAATTTTAGTTCAAGAACGACACTAAAATATTAGCAGTGGAATCAAAACAGAGGAGCACTATCGGGGCTAGAATTAAATTATTTTAAGACAGTCTTTTTTCTTTTTTTTTTCCTCCAACAACACATGTAGCAATATTCAACATAACCAAGAAACTGCCTTTGCCAAGAAGAGTAAAGGGAACAACATTTTTCCTTTTTTTCTTTGTTTATATATCCAACTTTGGCATAACCTTACCCCTTGAGCATCCTGCAGGGAAAAAAATAAAACTAAACAAAAAAGCACTGTACTTTCCAGGGTGACAGACCTTTTCTCGTCAGAAAAGCTGGCTGGTTCCTCACCTGGTGTGCCAGAGCCCTGAGGAAATCTGGCTGAGCAGCATCAACAGCATCTTGGCAATGTTTTGTTCAAGAAGGAGCAACAACCACAAGCAGGCAACAGAGGCGCTGGCCGAGATGCTGTGGGCGAAGGCAGCACAGCCTGACCGCTGCCCAAGTGGTGATGCAGCACGCTGGTGTCATGGGTGCCAGCCTGGGAACAGAAGCAGAAGGAAGATTTTGTGAGACCATCAGCTGCTCTAGAACTATATTCCCCCATTTGTATATACTTGGAAGTAATTAATAACACAGAATCGTTGTTCATTTATTGAGCTTGGGAGTTGTGAAGAAAATGGGAGTATTTTACCAAAATATTTTTCTAATATTTAGATTGTGATTGATTTGTTAAAGGATCACCCTAGTGATGTCATAGCTTCACCCTGACTTACCTCTCACCTAACTTGTCATATTTACATTTTGGCACTGTTTGGAAGTTGATTTCATGTGAACAACAACACAAAGAAATAATATACACAAAACATGTAAAAAGTTCCAGAAGGGAAGTGATCACTTTAGGGTGATAAAATTGAGGCCAAGGACACTAGAAAAACTCTGCTTTCTTCCTGGTAGTTACTTTGTAGTTGCTCTGCTTTGTTCTAATGTCTTGTCATGAAAGCCATAAGTAATACAATACAAACTAAGGTAGCCAAGAAGAAAACAATAATTTGTAGTTTAAAAAGTTTAAAAAAGTTTATTTTAGAAAATAAATGTATGTACATACATATTACAGAACAGAGATGAAAGAGCAACATCTATCAACGTGACTTTATCTTTTTCAAGAAATAAAAAACATATATTAAAAAATGTACTATTTCTATAGGTCTGCTGGTCCTGAGGTATGCAAGGCTTGGGTTTGTAGCAGAGCTGGTGAGAATGATGCCACCCAGAGATTCAGAGCAGCCAGCCCTGGGCTCCCTAACAGTCTTCGGTCACGGACTCCTCCTGTAATCCTGGCAAATTCCCAGGATGCGCTGCCTTGATTTTCCCATCTGTAACACACAGCCTAGGCTGACCCACATCCTACGCAGTTCCAAAAATGTGATTATTTGTCACAACAACATTTTAAACTGGTAACAAACACAAGAACTAGTTGATAAATACTGTCAGGATGTGAAATGTTACTGGAGGTCACTGGCCACCTCAAGAGCACTACATTTCAATCAAACATAAGCAGGGGCTGCAACACGTTCCTTCTGACAGTATGAGCCTCTCCAACAACTCTTTCAGTCTCTCTCCACTCTGACTTCCCCAAATGCACGATGTGCATGATGTGCATTTGTCGGCATGCTAAGTTAAGTGTTCCTCCTTTAGGTCATTATTTCCACTCTTTAATTGTTCTTTCAGCCTTCTGTAGTATTATTGTTATCCAGATTGTGTTGGTGCTGCTTTCCAAACACAGATGAGTAACAGTTCCTGCCCTTCAGAGCGTATATTCTCGAAATAAACCTTTCAAATTCTCCACCCAAGACAAAATGCACCAATTGCAGCCAGAACAGTCTTCAAAGATTTTTTTTTTGTATATATTCTGCGAATTCCTATTTCCAAATACGTATCTTTTATTAACACAAAGCTAAGTGGAGCCTTTTCCAAGAATCTGAGCTTGTATTGAAAAACTGACCGTAAGGATCTGAACTTCCCCAGAAATAAAGTCTGCAGTTTTAGATCTTGGTCACACCTCATTCCCGTAGGCACTGAGTAACTCAGAAACCACCAAACAACTTTTGTGTCCCGGTCTGGCTGGTTCGTGAGCAGAATTTACGTGGCACGTGTGCAATGGATACAACCGAGACATTGCTGCTGGAAGCCTTCCCCACCTAACTACGAGGTGGTTACACACCCAGTGCACAGGCAAGTGAGAATGGAAAAATTAGAAGATGAGGCTTAATGAGAAGCTATGCAAAGCCACAATACAAATGCAATCAAAGTAATTTTTGCCAATTAGCACAGTAAGAGAAGCCAAAAATGGCTAAGGTTGGTTTATTCTATTTATTGGTCACTTTATTCTATGAGCTTATTTCCATAGCTATTCACATAACATAGTTAATCTGGTTTCCAGTCACTCTAACACACCACAGAATGCAAACTCCATGAAATCATCAGTCCAAGTGTATTTTTCTGCAAGAGCTAGGAGTGAGAAAGACTGCATGGAGTCATTAAAAATGGAAAGAAAAAAGCCCAGGTAGAACTGCGTTTAAGAAAACATTCATTCTTCTCCAAACCTAAAACTCCACAGCTACTTTTAGAAATGGGTCTCATTCTGCATTTGCCTGTTGAACTTGTGAGCACAGAGATGTGTTCATGGAGATACTGACTCTGAAATACTCAGTTACTCATTGTAGTGTGTCTGCTCTACTTTTGTTACAAACTTCATTAACCATTATAAATGGATAACAGCTGAGTAATATAATGTGAAAAGTAAAAAGAAAAAAAGGTTTACTTTTCACTTCGTTTATTTAGATGTCGTTATTGCTGTAAAAAAAAAAAAAAAAAAAAAAGCCTGTAAGTCAGATTTTTCCCCCAGAAACCAGTGGGTTACCCGAGCATGGTAGTTTCTAAACTAAGACTGTTTGAGAGGTATGTGTGACACACAGACCACGGGGAGAGAGCAGAGGGACAAGAGCCCAGCAAGGAAAATGCTCAGTAAAACAAGGCAAACCACAGGATATGCAGAGGGAACAACAGGGGTCCCAGATAAAGGTGTTCTCACCAGTGAATCAAAGTTCTGACTGAAAGACACTAAATTCTTATTGCATTCACACTGTAAAACATCTCTTGAGCACAATGATCTTTGATTATTAAAGATAGGAGAATACTAGCAACAGAGCTAATTTGTTTTGCTACTGCTTAATTTCTTCTATGCTAAAAAAAAAAAAAAAAAAAGCCTACTTGAGTCAGGGGAGAACATTTTCGCAGCACATGATGCGCAGGAAGTTTTACTGCTGAGCTCTGGGAGGCACTTAGCCCACCATGCGGATACTCAGTCTATTGGGTCGCTGAACTGTAATAAAAGACATCATTAAGGGAAACATTTGATGGAGGTACTTGGCTCATTGGGTCAGTGGTTATAGTTATAAGGATCTCCTTGTGAAGCTAATAGAGAAAAAAATGAGCCCTTCTGATTTCCAAGACCAGCCTCTCTTTTTAAAGAGGGACACAGGGCAGGTTCCAGTAATGCACGTAACTTCAGACATTTTCAAGGAGACTACATGCTGCCACTGTCAGAGTTACAAAAAGGTAAAAGCAAGAAGGCCCAGAGGCCACCAGCCTCTTCCCGCTTCGCCACCTCCCCTGCCCTGAGGCATCCCCTCGGGGACACCACCGGGCTGTCCCTTCCAGCTGGTTGGCACAGCCCCGGAGCTGCTGCCCAGAGCCACGGGTAGGAAGGAAGTCGCCACACAAACATCTCAGCTGGGTCTTTGGGAACAGCAAGCCTGTGAAACCAGGGTGAAAGGCCACTTACTGTCTTACACTGTGAAAGCAGATGTGTTCACAATGTGGTAAGTAAAGCCAGCTGTAGGAAAAGAGACAGAGCCCTGGAACATAACTTCCAACTTTCCTTGGAGAAAGGAGACTGATAAATAAAAGGAGACTCAAAACTCTGCTCCAGACCTCCTAGCTCAGTTCAGCTAGAGGTAAAGGAAGAGTCCTCTTTCTTCTCTGACTCTGCTGAAGGTTGCCTGAGGAACTGAGCTGTGGGTGACGGGCAAACTACATGATCCCCACAGAGGGGATTGCATGTGCTTTGCTTTCATGGCTTCCTCAGAGAGGAAGCTGAGTTTCAGAGGTGACACCTGACAATTCAAACGTACCAGCATGGAGTGCACTGACCTGTGACTGGTGGTGTGCAATTTAGCTGAGCATGCAGCAGCAAAGCATGGCTCTTACAGCTCCAAACTATTTATTTAAAAACCAGTGGATTTCAAACATGCAGCACAGTGAGCTCACACTCCAGCTCTGGTTGATGCAGCACACAGATCATTAAGAGTGAAAAAGCAACATGCAATTGCAAGCCATTTCTTCAAATTTTTCTATCACCTTTCCTTAGCAGCAAGTGTTTTTGTGTTCAGGACACAGAGATTGAGATGTGGCATACACGTCTGCAACAGGAAGGTACTGCCTTCTAATAATATCACTGATAATATATATCTGTATGATAGCTTAAAAAAAATGCATCAAATGTTGTCCATTGTGCAGGAAGCTGGATTTTTAATACCAGTATGACAAAGTTGTGACCTGGCTAAATATCACAAAATTTGTTGCTTAATAAAAGATTATCAAATAAGAGAGAGCACTGCTCTCATCTCTTTCTTCTACTACCTGAATGAAAAGGTTCAGTAGCTACCTGGCCTCTTGTTTTTTTCAGGATCTTCTGCTTTCATTCTTATGCCACCTACTTAATTTTAATCAGAAGGAAAAAGAAAAGAAAAAAAAAGAAAGGAAAAAAAAAAAAAAAACACAACCACCAGATAATAACAATAAAACAACAGAACACAAAATACAGTTTTCTGAGAATCCATTTACCCATCTGCTCCAAGTCTGGTGTCATGTCATTAAACCATCATTAAAATAATTATCTCTAATAGCAGCCTATAAATGATTCCCTAATCAAAGGCTACAGCTACTTCTATGAAACACACTGCTATATTGGAGGAACACAAGCGCTGCTTCCTAAACAATTCACTATTTATTACATGTAAATTCTTATCTCCTCCTGCCATATCACAAATGGCTTTCACAGCCCTTTTTTACACAGCCATCCCAGAAAAAAGCAGGATCAGTCGGTGGAAGCAAACCTTTCCTCAGCCTAGGGCAGGCACCGAGGTGGCGAGTTCCCACGTCATGCAGGCTGTGGGCTGGGTCCCAGGGGCGTCACTCGATACCAGTCAACATCAAGCTCTGAAACAGAAGTGACACACACACAGCAGCAGACCCTCCCAAACGTGTGCAGCGATCAGAGACCAGCAAGGCAACATCTGCTAGGTCTAGGAACTGCTTCTTGTCACACAACATGCCAAACTGTCAAATTGCCTGTGACCTATCACAGCTACCACTTGCCATACTACTTGAGTTGCCATCAAAGCCAAGACAGAAGCCACAGTGACTGAAGAAACCATTAGAATAAAAGGGTTTGGGTGTCATTCTTGATTTTTTTTCTCCCTCGCTTTACGCTTCTGTGTCAGTAACAGTGTGCCAAACCTAGCAGTAAAAACCTTTCCTGGGGCCTCCACCAAATGAAATGCTCCCCCAGTATTACACAACTAGAACACCTATTGCTTCCCAAACTAAATACAAACAGCCCTGCTTTTCTGCTACTAAGAAACCTAAAAATAAATTCTGTCTAAGTGAGGGCATCACGAGGCCCATGTACCAGCCAGAGCATCATCCCAGTCCTGAGACTGGAGAGCACCACTGGCTCCCCAATTTCAAAACATTCAAAATAGCGAGGGAAGGAAAACAAATAAAGTCTACCTTAAATGCACCTTTCCTCATTTTTTTTCCTGAGATTGTACCTATCTTCCTATTATTTTCTTCAAGCTCTTTGGTAAGGCTTTTAATGAACAAGAATAACATTTTACAAAAAGCCAAGGTTATACCAGCATTATTAAAAGACAGCAACATGACTTTCCAGACCCAGCTTTCATGCTGCAAAACACTTTTCTGTTGGCCTGAAAAAGATGTAAATCTGCATGCACAGATCTCCTTTTAACATCCCTGCTTGGTAACACCAACTGTAATACCTTTTATAGTGAGATGCTCTTGGAATACCGCCTAACTTCATCATTTCTGGTAGTTGTAAGCAAAAGAGGTAACATCACCATAAGTTAACCACAGCAATGACTATCATAGAGATTGTTAGCAAAATACCCAAAAAGAAAAAAGTAAACCACTAAGCACTGTGACTGCAATAGAGTGCAGTAACTAGCAAGTCCAAACCCAGTGCCTTCCCCGATTTATATCTGGGGTTCCTGCAGCTGCAGTCTCAGCTTTCTGCCTGTGCACAGTCAATTGAAAATGATCTGCAAAGTGCAATCTGCCACATAGGAGTACCCGACTGGGTCACCTTTCTGCAGCAACTCTGCTGTCAGTGAGGAACTCCTCAAAATTCAGCACTTGGTACAGCCTTAGCTCATGGTATTGGAGGATTTACTTGTCTGGTTGTGCTTTTTGAATGGCAGGAAGGAAGATGGTGCGCCATTGAAGGGAGGAGGTTTTAGCACCGTCCATCTCCTCCCCACTTACCTTAGCAATGTCAACGCCATCTAGTGGTCAGGATAGCGGGATGTAAAAAAATGGGTCCAGTTGCACACAGTCTTGGCAAATTTCTCTTGGTGTGCAACCTGAGAAATGCAACTTTTTATACTGGATACTTAATAACTCTTGTCATAGAGAACAGAAGAGCAACTTATACCTGAGACATCTTTTTTCAGTACCAAGAAATGTTCTTGAAAGCCCCTCTTAATAGATTCAGCTAAGAACAGTATTTTAAGGCTGTCTCTGTAACATTCTGTTTCTAAATGTGGTAAATAATAATAATAATAGAATCAATACTTGGGAAAATCTTGCACCCAGACCTACGAGTGGCAAAGATTAGATTAATTAAATTAAAAAATTAGATAAACAAAAATAAACACCATTAATTAATTAAACACAATATTTAATTAAATATTTAAATTTATCATTGCAAGACCAGAGCATTTGCGAGATGGATTTTCAATAAAACAAGCAATGAGTACTGCCCATTCAAGGGCATACATCCAAGTCAATAACATTCGTAACATCCACTGAATTGCACTGCATTTGCAGGAGGCAACAAATAGAAAGATCAGAAGGATAAATGCACACTTAACACCTAAAGAAACCTTTTAGTTAGAAAGGAACGAGCGAGATCACTATTCATCACCATGATTGGTATTTAATGTGTTGTAGAATTAAGATGTTGAAGAAATGGCTGACATATGCAACAACAACAAAATAATATTAATTATAATCCAAGGTAAAAGAGCTTTTATATCTGCATAAATCTTGTCCAGCCTCATTTTTCCAGAAAATACGAGAAAATACAAGGTGTAAGGCAAGTTGCAAAAAGTACCACGCGAAGAATCATGCCAACATATTTCAGGAAAGTGCTGAGTTTATGTATTAGAGAATGTATCACATTACTCCTTGAAAGGGGATGAAAACTTGCTATTTGTTCTATTAAAGGCAGTTTCTCCTCCCCTCACCAAATTTTCTGTACATCTGTCAAACAGAGATTTTGCAAGCATATAGCTCCCACCTCAGTTGTGGTGCCACCCAGCCCCAGTTTTCAGATCTTCTTAGCTCGTTCTTGCACATGCAAGATATTTTTTTCCTTTTCTTTTTCTTTCTTTCTTTTTTTTTTTTTTTTTTTTTTTTAAAGTTTCACCTTTCACTTTCAGATACAGAAGTACTTGCTGTCTTCTGCTTCATATACACAGATGCTTGTGCACTAACCCAACCAGTTGGTAGTGTTTTGAGTAATGCATCAGAAGAGCAATGGCACCTTAACGATATATTACCTTAATACATCATCAAAGCTATGGCACTCTTATGATATATTAGTTTAATTCATCATAGCAGTGCCGTATCTTGAACAATGTATTACTCCAAAACATAGCAATAGCCAGAAAGCTCTCAAGATAAGTTTGGTGGTTTTTCAACTTATTTACATCATATGAGTTTGGGTTGTTTTTTTGTGGTTTTGTTTGTTTGTTTGTTGTTTTTGTCTTTTTTTTATTTTTTTACTATCTCAGAAATAAGTGTTCAATAGGGACAGAAGACTGTAGTTACCTACTTATGTCAATATTCCCAAGAAGCTGTTTCACAGTCCACCACCTAACACACCCTTACACATGCACACAAAAAAGGGGCTGCAATGAGTAAATTAGCAAAGCCAGTTTCACCTAGTAAAATAACTTTTCCAGTACTTCACCCAAATGTTGTGATTTTTACTGTGACCCTCTGTTAGCTTTACAGCCCCCCACCTCACTCACAAAGTTCACACATATGTAACGCATAGTTTTTCTTGGGAAAAAAAAATTCTTTCACAGCTGCAGGAAAAAATAGTCAGATCACATCTTAGATTATTGTGTTGGTGTATGCACAGCTGTCGCAGCAAAGGCTGGTGTGTGCCTGCTTTCCGCCCTGAGCCCCATGCATGGTGCTGGGGCAGGAACATCGACCATCCACTCATATGGAAATGCGACACCACAACCAGCTCCATCTTAAAACAGCAAGCTTGGTAAAAGGAGGGCTTCCTTAAAGACAATTTTCCTCAAAAAAGGATTTCTAGATAAGAGATGGAACTTATTTAAAAAAAAAAATCCTCTGCTTTTAAACACTCCGCTTGCATTTGCAGTGATGTATCAAAGAAAACCACCAAAACAGTGAGATGTGTTCTCATCATATTACTTACATGCATCATGCCACCCATGAGTCTCTCCTCTGCTGGCAATCTAGGGAGAACCTTAACAAAATGAAAAAAAATAATCTTTTACTTATTTATTTCATGATAGTGACATAGAACACATAGCTCACTAGTATGGTCTATATGTTAAATTACTAATAGAGATTATTTGTAGAAAGACAGAAAAAAAAATGTCTCAAAAAGAGAGCTCTTTCACCCTGTTTCAGTTTCTTTAAAAAAAAAAAAACTTTCATCTGCACCACATCTTTCCAAGAAATCATGGGACTTTCGCCAGTGCAGGCAATAACACTGATCACCTCACTGATCAGCTGGCAGCACAGGCAACATCTGTATGAATAAATCACTCTTTGGCTTCTCTGATAGCAAAGGATTGCATTCCACTGATCACACAGAATACGTAAGGTGTCCCCTGGATGTTTTATTGAATTAGTGCCAAAACATACCAAGAACAGTTTGACCAATGAGTCTGTATGTCTACAAAGTAAATCAGGGATATTTTGCAAAAGTTCAAAGACAAAAAATAAAAAATAAAAAAAAATAATAAAAAAAAAAAGAATACACGCTGGAAAATAACAGAAGAGAAAGTAAGAAGTTAAAGCATAAGGAGAAAACAAAATTATCACCTGGAAACAGGGGGGCTGGGGAAAAACAGAAAGAAAAGAAGTCTTCACATAAAAATAAGTTGAAAGAAACTGAGAAAAAAAGTGCCTTCCTCAAAAATCTTCCAGAAAAACTAAATCTAAGCAACATCAACAATGCAAAATTTCAGAGCCAGGATTCTCCTCCACTCCTCCAGCAAGAGCAAAAGCAGGGCCATGAACACGGAGGGGGAGCTCTCAGAGGTACCAGCAGCAGTCAATGTTGCATCTGAAGCTCCCTCTGTCAGATTAGGCCCAAAAGCCCTCAGATATCCTGCAACTTGCTTGCCTCTGTTTTGAGGAACAAGCAAATCCCTCTTTCTCCCTCTCCCTAGCCAGCCTACAAGGCATGGGGACCGTCACAGGAGGCCATGGCACGGTAGCCCAGGAGCACCTGTGGCAAGGCCAAAGCCCAAAGCCAGCCATGGAAAGGTGTGAGGAGGGCAAGGCGCCTGCTGCTCCATGGATACTGCCCCTCACCCTCACAAGTGACTGGCCAGGTGAATTACACGGCCAAACAGAAACACGAGTTAGAGAACGCTGCCTTGTTGTTCCTTGGGACCACAGGGCCCAACAAAGAGGTGAAAGTTTAAAAGGTCAATCCAAAATTATTTTTATGGCCACAACATAAATCTTTCCTCCTATTATTTATTCATAAATTAGTCATTCGTTTCATTTAAAGCACTTCAAACACAATTACGCTGGTGCTTCAGTTGTTGTGGAAAACCACAGTACCTTGCATGAAGCCCTCAGCTGCATTCCCCTTCCTCAGGGCTGGGCTGGCAGGGCCCCTCTTTTTTGTGCCCCAGAGGCAGTAGCTTAGACACAAGCACTTTATGTTTAAAGTTACCTCTTTCCTAAGGGCACTGCTCCTCTCCAACAGGAGGCACAAAAAGATTAAATTTTAAAGCATTCAGCTGAAGCTCCCCACCGTGACAGGCATGAGGTAGCGGCGCCTCCATTAGGAGGCTGCATCCCCAGTTCCGAGATCATGCCTTGGATGAGTCTTGCTGAAGACAAAACCACTCGACCTATACAAAGAAATCCATTTATGTATAAATGCATGCTGACTTGTTTTGTTTTGATTTGTTTTCTGGTCTTCTTTTACACTTCTCAAGTAGCAACGGACATTGTTAGAGATTTAGAGTCTGACATACATTTTGGATAAATTCAGATTACATGAAAACTTTTTTTAATTATAAGATACTGATTATAAGATAACAGCACCTAATCCTTTGCAAGACTGTCTTTCAGAAGTCTAATTATTGACATAAGAGTTTACATAGAAAATGGAAATAACCATTTCACTTGAAATATTAATTCAAAAAAAAAGAACATACATCTCCCTGAAAAAATATATAATATACAGAAACCACAAATTTAATAGGTGAACAGAAAGATTCAGTTTAGTTTTTAGACTAAAAGATGACCTACAAGGTAAACCTAAACATTCACCTGAATGCAGAAATAAGTTCTGCACATCAAGAGTGAAAGCAGAAAACCTCTGAAGAAGGCGTAATTTATGGCTCCTGCAGAACCCTTCAGCCAGTTTTGGGTTCATACCTGACACTTAGAGTGCATCACTCTGGGACATAGTTGTTGCACTAAAGCAGAGCATAAAGCAAACGGAGAATTGCTTGTTTTTTCATCCATAGGACAATAGTGAAGACAGTAATAGAGAGGAACATATAAAAACTGTGTGCTATACCAGAATAAGTGCAATTCTTACTGGTGACCCTCTGGGACATTTCAGTACATTAAGGAATATTCAGGTGTCTTTGGTGTCAACAGCAAACACTGAGCTAGCTAGAGGACTTTAATGGAGCTATAAAGAAGGTTTGCCAGAGGGTTTTAGATTTATGCACTGAATTCTCCTCTCTCATACTGCCCAGCTAGCAAGGGAACACAAAGCTTATTTTTCAGTGCATTCATTCCATGTGAAAGTTGGCTTTCTTGCTTATCTTCAATATAATATTACCCAACACCACAAAACCTGTGACCAGAATTTATTAATATTCTCAATAAATTGTATTTTGTGACTTTGAATTTGAAAGAAAAGTCTACACTTTCTTGTGAAGCCATTTATATAGTACTTATGGCACAAAATCATCAGATAAGAAGACAGTGTACCAGATCCTGTATCTAAATCATTAAGTAATAAGTAAATCCTAGTTTCCACTCTCCCTCCTGTCCCAGGTATAGCCCTCACAACAGGTCCTCAGTGCCTGCAGCAGAACACAGTTGGAAGGCAGAGCTGTGCAGCCCGCAGCAGGGAGCTGTGCCCACCCTCGAGGCAGCCCCTGTTCAGTGAGCAGAGTCACTGTACGTATAATCAACACCCTGTTCCTCCACAGCCTGCAATCTCAGGGGACAAAGTAAAGCCATGAAAAGGTTTTGCCGCACATAGAAAATTCACGTCCTGAGGGATGGCTCCTCAGTCTGACCTGGCCACTGTTCAGCTGCCTGCAGCCAGGAGCACAGCAGCAGCGATGTGCAGCATTGAGGCTTTCCCCAAGGACCAGCACAGGGGAGGGGATGGGATAGGGGACAACCCTCAAGCCCTCGGGGAACTACTGAGGCATTCTGCAGATATACAGTCTGCATTGTAACTGATTTATCACTGATTCTGCCTTTCTCCCAGCCAAGTTTTGAATACCATCTAACTCTTATTGTAACCAGCTCAGGGAACGTATTAAGACAGCCATATCCTGGACTTGTTACACCAATGCTTAAAAGCTGTAGCTTAGCTTGAGCCTCACCTGATATAAACATGTTCATAAAGTGTTAGTAAATTTTAAGGGGAAAATGGACAAGAAATGCAATAGCTTACCTGTAAAATTGAGGCTTCCTTTTCTGGGGAGTGATTCAAGATTTCTCTGAGATCCATTACCAAAATCTGGAGGGGCAGAGGGACTAAAACAGTCATTATGTTGTGCAAGTCACCTGTAAAAATTAGGTGCATGAGGAAAAACAGAACAAAAAAGGAGAGCCATGCAGTGTTAGAAAATTTATCATCTGAAATCCAAGGTTCAAATTATTAGCCAAAAAATTCAAGTCCTCTATGTAATTCAACGTGCATTTAAATTCCTCTGGTGTCAGCTCTCCCCACTAAGATTTGTTCAGATCACCACAGGAATTTATTGCAAATTTTGCAAAGCTTTTGACCTGTATCATCTTATTAAACTTTTATGAAAAATCAATGGAGTTCAATCATGTTATGAGCTGTTCTTCACACACGTGTCAGTGGCAAATGGAGAAGTCTATTTCTTCCAAAGTCTGGAGTGAAGATGTTAAATTGGATACAAGTCTCTGACCATATGTCCGTGGTGCTGATGAGCTTAGAATAAAGATGTAAGAAAATAAAATATATGCAATTTTGGTGAAACTATGAGACAGAGAATTTGGAACTGAGGGCTTTTGAAAGGGATGGGAGGTTGGTTACACATTACGTAAGTGTAAATTATATAATTTTATCCAACAAAAGTTTAAAATAGACACCCTAAGGAGCTACACTTAGATTCAAGGAGAAATAGGCAACTTCGTCACACAATTGTATCACCAGCATCATGAGCAGGAAGAGAAAAGAAGATGGAAGCATACTCTCCCCTTTTCCTCTTTAACTAAGGCCATTTTCAACAGCACAAGCAGGCCTTCAGAGCATACTTGGGTAATGAAGGATTGTTGGTGCCCTTGTGTGGGACTCTGCACACAAAGCAAAATGCTCCCCTGGCATGCGCTGCAGTTCTTTGTGAGAGCAGGAGCACACAACAGCTCGAGTAAGTCAGGATAGGATAGGAGAGTATGAGACCTCGCACACCGAGGGGGCAAATGAGCACATGTCCAGACAACCCAACATCAGCTGCGCCTGCCTGGTGAGTCCCAAAAATGTCAACACCTACAGGGCTACGAGAAAAATAGTTAAACAAAACAACTGCCTCTATAAACTATCACACCTTGAATATGGCTTCAGGGCTACAGGGCTGCTGCTACCAGCTTACTGCTCTTTTACCCATTTTATGGGCACACAGATAGGGCTAGAAACTCAACACTGTCTTTTAATAGCAGACACTGAAACAAACAGAAGCCAAGTTCTGCAGAAACTCTCCTGGGTAAGCTTCAAAACTTAAAGCTCCTGTATATTAAACCAGCATTGCCCAGCATTTTAAGCTTTAACAGAAAAGATAGTGTCTCTTGTTTGTTCTATTTCTTTATTTTTCTTACCTATTGTTTTGTTTTTAATTTCCGTGAGTAAGCAGTATTGGTATCCTGCTGGCTTCCTGCTAGCTACAGGAGAAGGAAGGGGAATTTTTGCAATAATTTAAAAATACACTGAAAGTATGGAAAGGTTAAGAATTTTGAAAAAAAAAAAAAAAAACTAAACAAAGGCAAAGAAAGGCAACAAAATTAGCTTTTATCAAATAATCAAAGCAGGTGAGAATTCTACAAAGAGCCTGGCAAAACTGGGTCTGATTAAAAATACGGCTATGTGGTGTTTTGTTTTGTTTTTAATCAAAATCTTCAGTGGCATCCAGCAAGCCATCCCAAGGTGCAGAACAATGAGACTACTATTCATATTTCTCAACTATAGGCATAATGCAAATGGAAAAGAATCTTGTGAAACTAATTGCAATGTTTACCATCTTTGCCAAATCCATAGGCTTACTTTTATGTCAGCCATTTTTTTCCAGAAAAAGGCATCTGATGCTTCTCATAGTCAGAGGGTGTTTTGCTACAAATATAAATTTTTTTAAAAGGTGACAATCATAAGAGGAAAACAAGTCTTGTGTCTTAAAATTTTCAAAGCTACAAGTATTTCATACCATCTCTTTCACCTCCTAAGTAAAGGAAGGCATCAGGCTCAGGTTGGTATTACATTAAATAAAACACCTGGAAAGGCTATTTACATGCATTCTGCATTTAATCAGAGCCTGAGACCCTTTGTGCTGCAAGTATACCTTAGCAGAGACCTGCAGGTTTACCCAGTTAGCATGAACTGGGGTCAATAGGCCAGCTTTGACCAGCAACAAGTCTGAACCTAAGGAGCTTTACGCGAAGCACAGCTTTTTTGCTACTTTAATCTGCAGTCTTGTACTTCTTACCTTGGGTGTCTTCACTATAGGAAACTGAAGTCACACTAGCATATAGTGCAAAAAGGAACTGGTACCAGGCCTTAGTCTTTAACATACGTGCTCATTTTTTTGCTGCATCCTCTGAAGGGAATGCTGTTGTGCTGTCTTCAGCTTTGATTACTGTGGGGAAAAGCCCTAAATGGGATATTCTTTTGGCCTGATAGACAAAACATGTGTGTTGGTGCTTCTCACAATGTGAACAGTCATCAAGGGAATTGTTGCTTAACCATTCTAAAGTTAACCTGGGTATTGCAGTGTGTTTTCATGATGTTATGTGGACTGAAAAGACAATTGAGGAAAAAAAGGTTTAAAATGGTATTTTCTGCAATTTACATCAAGTACTACTATAATTTAAGAAGCAAACAATAAATGATGATAAAAATAGAAAATTATAATCGAACAATACTCACTTTACTCAAGATATAAATACTCTCATCAGCTGTTATTTAGCAAAATTTATCAAGACAACAGGGAATGTCTGGAAAGAGACTCTGACCACCTTTTTGACTTCAAATAACATAGGAAATAAACTTGATTGCATTTAATGATTAGTTTAACATGAATTAAAACCAAATTTCCAAACCCCAGCTCTACACTATCATTAAATATAATCATCCCTTGAGAGAAAAAGAATTCATTCAGTTGTGTATATTAATGATATTTTATGTAATGTCTTTTCCACAGCTCACTAGTGGCTTGGGGTAGTTTTTCTGTGGGGTGGGTTTTTTTATTATTTATTTATTTATTTTTGGCAGGGGGAGGGAAGAAGCTTTGAATAGTAACAAAGTTTAGAACATCAGTGTGAGGTGTGAAACTTGGGTACGTAAGTTTGAGGGATGAGTGCCTGAGCTCACGTCAGAGCTGGGCCTGAAAAAAGGGCTTAAAACAAGTTTCAGGCAGCCAAACTAAATTACACAGATTACTACATAAATTTGCTCAGTTTCAGCCTGTAAAACGGGAAAAGTGAGATTTTTCTATCATATAGTGGTAGTGCTAAATTAAAACCCATTAATCCTTTGCAAGTATTTAGGTACCAAAGCAATACAAGCTATATTCATAAGCAAAAGAGCTCTATTGAATTACCGAGGTTATTCACAAACTAGGATTAAGCGATCAAAGCAAGATCTTGTTTGTTTTCATTAGTAGTACTTAGATATTTCTGTTAAGATCTCTGTCAGTACCTGACACAATATATTCTTTGCTGGTGTCAATGGCAAGAGGGCCATAAACTTTAAAGCTAGGCCAGTTGACCCCTGAAGATCATGTTGAAACCTGAGCATAATGAAAATATGACTCTTCCTAATTCTGTTAGATTTGCAGAAAAGCTACAGAATGGTCTCTTTTTCTTTTTTCCTTCCCTTCCAGTTATGCAGGTTCAACATACTCTAAGTTTTTATTATACTCTTACTCTGCTCATATCATGCATCAGTTATTTTAAGGGAAAACCTACTGCTAGATTAATAAAATCCCTTCCAGCTTCAACCCAGTGCTCTTACAAATCAGTGCAGCATGTGTTAAAGACTTGATATCTAATTACAGTAAAGCAACAAAAAGGTAGGGGGGGAGGAATATGTAGTTCATTGTCAGTCATTTTATCAAATAGCAATCTCCAAATTAGCGATCTCCTTCCTCACTAACTACTCACCTTTAGCTTTTAAACCAGGCATGTAGGTAAACAATGGAAGTTCCTTGCTATCTGTAAGAAAGCCTATTAAATTTAGTAAATCTTCAGTTTTTAAAGAAAGGCATGAAGTAGATAATGCAGAACTCCAAAACAGGGCTCTGACAAGATTAACCTAACTATTATCAGAACTATTTCTCATTGTGCTCTGATTTTAGGGGAAACAGCAAAGCACAGTGAACTCTGCCAGGTATGTTTGATTTTCAGTTCACCTTAGTGGATGTGGTGGGGGGAGAGGGGAGGAAATTAAGAAGTCAACTAGAAGCTATACTGCTGAATAGCAAAAACAAATTGTTCATATAGGAACTTCATAAATATAACAGGCAAATGCCTCAGCTAAGAATATTTAATTCATCTTATGACAGACGGAAAAATGTAAATTTGTAATATCCAAAAGGTTATTTTTAAATTACTAGACCAGGTTTTAATTGCTGATAACCTCAGGTCAGATATACAATAGGCCAGGCCTCTGTGAAGCAGTAAACTTGGCATCAGTTCTCTACATTCATGCAGAGTCTGATCAGATTTTGTTTTGCAACAGTCACTTAATTAGCAGTATCAGTAACTCTTACTACCTTAACATTATCTTCCTTTAGCTAATGATATCATTTTGCATGTGCTAAGTAAAACAGGAATTAACAAAATTCCAATGGCTTACTTAAATGATAAATAACAAGCCATTTTAAGGAAGAAATCTCCTAGGGAGTGCGGAAAAACCTGCAGCTGAAGGCAAGCGAGTCAGGATGTGTAACTCTGCACAGGCATAAACAGGAAACGGAGCAGCTTGCATTTGGATTGACAATCTGGCTCCAAATGGCTCATCTACAGCGGGCACAATGCTTGACCCCTGTCAAACATGAAAACTGTGGTTTTGTAATAGTTTTCTGTCCTGACACCTCTCGGGGCTCCCTTATATAAGTAAAATCTTACCTTCTCTGTCATTTTGTGTGGTCAAGAAAGCTCTTGCTTAGTGAAATACTTAAAATCAACAATGTCACCTTTATCTCAAAACATCTTCTGATGCATCCACTTCCTATGGTTTTCAAATAAAGTCTCTGAAAAATAAACATCAAAGATTAATTTTATTTTATTTTACTTAGAATAATATTAATTTATTTTACTGTCACATTCCAACATAACATAGGAACTAGCTTGACCTTCTAGAAAAGAAGTCTCAAATGTTTACCAGTGCCAGTAGTGTTTAACTCTACTTCTTCTACATATTCCATGTTTCTGATGCACTGACTCCATAATAATTAAACACTATGCAAATTCTCGTTGCAAAAGCTTACACTGGTGTTTCTAGAGCACATGTCCTGCAAGTAAAGTTGACCATAATGCCAGGAGACCACCTCTGTGCAAAGCGGTGCTGTGTACTTTCTAGGTTCAAAGATTAAGGGGACATGAAAAGGAGACGTAGACGTAAACTAAGGACAAAAAGGTGAATCACAGGCCCTTCACGACAAATGTAATAGACCCTCTCAATTACACTCCACAGAAAAGGTGCTTCTAAGAGCCATTTCATCTCTGAAAACAACGTGGGCGTTGCAGACTCAAAGGAAATAAGGAGCAGTAACTTTCTTCCTAAGGATGTGTGCCAAGCCAAGGATTTGGTTGTTGAACAACAGATACAGCTCTAAGGAAAGGGGATTTAACCATGTAGCAAAAAATATAATAGCAAGAAACAAATATTTTTTATTTTTTTTAAATGGAGTTTGCTGTAGTTCTCTGTAACATTTTAGGAGAAAAAAAAAAAAAAAGGCAACATTTTCAAGTTGAGAGCCTATAGTTAAATATTTTGTTAAAGCTCAAAATTAAATGGAACTAACTTGAAAAAGTTATCCATACCTCTGCCAATTTATTTGGATACCTAAATTTGGACCTGGAAACTTCATGTTCAAACTTTCTGAAAACAGGAATTGGTCTTGTATTCAACAGAATGATTATCAGCTAGAACACACCAGGAAAAAAATGCGCTATCTGCAGTATCATCACCTTCACAACTAATAGTAAAACCAGATATTAAAATGTCATGTTTTTATTTTACTGTTGTCAGAAATAAAGATGGATTTGTAAAACAATACATTTTATTACAAGTACCTCTGTTTTGTAAGTTTTTAAAAACCCCAGGATGGACATCTTTCAATTGTTCATTCATCCATTTACAAAGAGGCAGTTAAAATCACAAAGTAACACATCACTTCATATTTCTCAGTACTAAAATAGAAGTCTCTTTATATCCAACCTCTTGTAGTCAACATTGTAATTAACAGGCTTAAAGAATAACAGAGCTACTATTTGTAAGCAAGCAAAAAAAAAAAAAAAATGTTCTAGCATAAACTACTGCACACGTTATAAAATTACTATTTTTAAAATATTAATGGTTTATTAAAGAAACCTCTTGAATTTATAATAACAATTTCTCTAAGCATTTTGTAAATGCATTAAATTTGAGAATTATAGTACTAGAAAAATCTTCTGCGTGGTATAAACATTTTACAAAGAATACGACTACCACACTCAGCATAGACCATTTCTGTGGCAGCACTGTTTAGAGCTGCAGAGCTCTGTTCAAAATCTATGAAATGTGACAGGGTTTCTCTCTCAGAAGAAGCATGCATAGCTTTGTTCATCTTGTGAAAGTTTTCGTGAACCAAGAAACTGAATGACACAAGCTTGGATAAATACAAATTGAGTTAGGAAATAATAGGGAAAAACCCAAACTGGATTTGTGTGGTTTGACAATGTTTTTCAGGTGCCATTTTATTATTTGTCCCACTGTAACTGGTATCAATTGCTGGGTGTACAGGGCACAAAAGAAAGGTCCTTACCTGAAAAGGCTTCTAGTTCCATTTATCTAAGAGCTGAAAAGCATGATCTTTGTGGAGAGGAAAGAGGGCTGTTTATATTTAGTTTTAAATAAACAGCTGATTTGTATTTTGCAAGCAAGTATTCTGCAGATGGATAAAAGTTTTGATATAATCTTTCACTCAGTAAAAAAAAAAAAAAAAAAAAAAAAAAAATCGATTGTTTAAAAACATGTAATTTTTTAATGACTTCTGGTCAAAATTTAAGTGCTTTAAACACTTCTGGTCATTCTTTTAGGAATAGCATACAATTAACCAGAAACTATACTTGCAAAATACAGCAACACATTGGAAAGATTCTTCCTAGAAGTTTCATTGCAGCTTCATGAAAAATGATACCCTGAGTGAGGCTCGTGTCCCACTAATTAATTTATTTTAGCAAGTAGAAGACATAGAGGTGGACTTTCAGTAATGTAACTACCAGGAACAAGGGTCAGAGGAAGGAGATGTAAAATGTCCATTTGTCACTTACACATCGTACTCACTAATGAGACAGCCGTAGATGCCTTAGAGCCTTTAAGGAATGAAAGGCTGCCCCATGCACCCATGTCCCCATCGGATGGACAGCACATGCTAAGGCAGCAAGGGCTCGGGTTGGGTCCAGAGGCGAGGGGTTAGTACCCGGGGGAAGCCAGCACGCTGAACGCCTGTGTAGGGGGGGAGGTGCTGGAAGTAGCCCACGCTGGGGGAAAAGCAAGGGGAAATTAGATGGGACAATCAATTACGATATTTGAAAGCATGTGATTAGCATACAATGACCAATTTCCTACCTAAAAAAAAAAAAAAAAGTTCAGTGGCATGGATTTGAGGTATATTTGCAATGTTATTTTAACACATAAGCAACAATAGCTTAGAAATCCCTGATATGAACTGAGGATGGAGCTAAGCACCCCAGTAGTGACACAATATAAACTTCAGCACATGAAATACTGGAAGTTGATGTAAACAGCTTTTAATAGCAGTGAACATTTGTTCGCTTTGTTTAGACCATCTGGATGTTCCATTGTGTTCGGTTCAACACCGACTGCCATCGGCTGACAGTTGATATATGTTAAGTACAAGCAAAGTGCCTCAGCCCACTCCAGGGACCCCGAGGAGAACTTTTCAGTGTTTTGTGGAATACGCTGTCAGAGCGCAGCGCGATCGCCTGCATCCTTAATGGCTCCGGGCCAAAGTCCTCCAGCTTTTTTATCAAAGGAGGGTTTTGCTTTTACTGTTTGAAAGGTTAGGAAAACTATGCCAAAGTTCTTCCAGGCAGCTTGGAGAGCATCAGCTGACAGGAATGATTTTCAATATGGAGCAAAGAATAAAGAGAACTACTAATCCTGAGAGATTCCAGGTCTCACTCATTTTACATGCAATGTGGCTAACAGCCTTTTGAGTGCAACAAAAGAAAAAAGTTACTAATAAACATGGTGATGTAATTGTTCTGAGGAAAAAAAAAAAAAAAAAAAAAAAAAGTTGGGAAATCAACAGCTCTGGAGTACACAGATTTTTCCAGGCCTGTCAAGCATGGAACATAGAAACGGACAAATCTGAAAGTCTATTTGGATGCATTCACACAAAAGGAAAAAAATACATTTTTTTGAATTTTAGGGAACAAATTTGGTGTTGTTTGGTTCAGCCTTCCCTTAGGATATTGATAATTTATAGCAAAACTTTGTACATGTATACCACCAGAAGCATTGTTATTTAACAAATCACGATACATCTGAAATGCCAGTGAAAATCTTAACAGTACTCTTTCTTTCCTAAAATCTCCAAAAAAAATGCAACAAAAGTACTCACTAGCATGGAAAAATACACACTACTTACATGCTTACAGCACATAACATTCTCTTCTTTATCTGTTATACCTGATAGATTATTTAATCTTTTTTGTTATTGGCTTTTTCTTGCAAAGTTTAACTCAAGAGTTTGAATCTTACAAGCTACTGCAGCAATCTATTCATCCACCCAAAAAGTAGCACATAAGCAGCAGCACTCCAAGGTTTCTCATGTTATACCACAGCTCCAACAGGGGCTGAGAGTGCCTGTTAGCTTCCATTCAGCTTCACCTACCAGCCTCTCAGGAAGGCCTTTCCAGGGAGTACCGAGTGGTATTTGATGTTTCAGAGGTACCCATGTCAAACTATCCCATAAGAATCAATCTTGTTTCATACACTTCAAAGCTACCAAGCAAACATTATGTAGATGACAATTTTGGCCTTTTTTTTTTTTTTTTTCAGCCTAAACTGAAAGAAATGACAGTCAAGGCATAGAAATATCATCTTCTGAAAAGATGACAAAGAACATCTCCAAATTATCTACAGAAAAATATCCTGCAAATTATATGCATTTGAACGAATGTCATCTTTTTCAAATGTACTCAAAAGAAGTAATGAGTCCTGGTCAAGTCATGAAGTAGTAAATTTGTTAACAAATTAAAGAACGTTTTACATAACTGAAAAATATCCATGTCTTACAGAATCAGGTCATCAAAATCAAGTGATCAACAACACACTCTGCATTGAAGCTCAACGAACACAACCAAATTCAACCACAGATCACTGTCACTGTATAGGTGTCACTTCTCAGGTTGGACTTAATAACCAGCTAGAGATATGAAGAATTATACTTAGGACCAAATCTCCTTTATATTGCTCACCTAAATCAATAGGACAGCTCAAGTCAGTTAGCTAGGTTCCTGCTGGAAGAGACCAACATATCTACATTTCCAACATGCAGGTAACTTCTAAACCTTCTGGTCCATCTTTGTAATGTGCTAGCTTTTGCAATTCTGCAACCATAACAGTTAACACAGGATTGTCTCTTTTCAACATTTCTACGAGTTTGGGGTGGTTTTGGAAAGTATAACACGTGGCCAATTAACCATTTAGAAATGTATATTAGATGTGCCATTTGAATATACATGTATGCTACGATTTCCAACAGTTTTGCAAACATTGAACCAATACTGTGATACTGCCGAACTGCAAGTACTACACAGCACAGTTCAATTTCCAGAGCCAGGCACTGAGAAGGCAACTTAGTCAACATCAAAGGGCACATGACATCTAGCTCTGGCTCTGCAGAAGAGAACATCTATCCCAAATGCTGCTGATGCTTAGGCATTAACTTTTCCAATTATTACTTGAAGTATTAAGAAAAAAAAATAAAATAATCCCTCTTTTCGGTTTAAAACCATGAAGTCACAACCTGCCAGTTCAGTCAGATGTACCACGCAGCTTTCAGTTAACCACTGACACCTGTGACATTAAAGGAAATTGAAGCTGGTTATTTACAGGCCAAGCAGTTTGTGATCAAATGTTTTGCACATTTCCCTGTGCTGTTCCAAACATATATCCCATCCTTAATCACATTACATCCCTAATTTCCCTAGTTGCTTTAAGCTCCCTTTTTGCCCTTACATCATCTAGTCAGAAGAGCTGCATATCACAGCAGGCTTCATAAGCAGAGGCAGTCTCCAGCCTGGAACATGCCCTTGTATTGTACGACACAGGTACAATACATGCTAATACAGAGTCATTGTCCTAGCATAATATTAAGGTTTGAAAAAAATGATCAACTGATTAATATTGCATCAAACAAAAAAAAAAAATCTATTGTAAATTAATAAATCATGAAATAATTTGCTCTTTCAAAACCAATATAATCAATAGTTCTCATGCTATTTTATACCATCATGTAGTTAAGCAAAAGAAGAATTAAGACATTATTCAAATGTCTTATTTGGGAAAATATCTAAAGTTTCTGCTTTGCTTTTAAAAGACTGTAGTGCTTATCATCAGTTTACAAACGTTTGCACATAAACCAGCCGAGTACTTAATTTTTTGCATTTGTGTAGCAATGTAATATTTCAAAAGAAATTGAATTTAATCAGTTGCAGTAGAAGTTATTCAATAGCTGATAAATGGATGTACTGTAAAATGTAATGTCACCTAGTTAAAAAAGAAAAGAGAGAGAAGATGCTAATTCTGCTGATGAAGATATTGTTTTTCCCCTCTTGTGCCCTATTCATTATGCAAGGCTGCAGAATATGAAGTGTAGTGTGTGATCCGGGCGATCTAATGATCTCCCACACCTGCTCATCTGGTACAATTTTAATTAACACTCCAAGGAGGTTTGTCAAGAGTAATCAAAAACATTGTCGCTTATAAAGCTGTGGCAAGAAATCAATAGTTTTCATCAGAAAAGGTAAGGTCTGGCATAACTGAACCATTTAATTGCTTCATTCCAATAAACAAAAACTGCACATTTTAATGACTTGATTTTGGAGATCAATATCTAAGCACATATTGCATTAAACAGCAACATGTGGTGAGATATTCACAGTCATTTCAATTCAGAATGAAGCATTCCTCTTTTTTTATTTCATCTCAAATGGCAATAGGTTGCTGAGCCTATGCAGTGCTATGATTTATATCAAATGAGTGACCTCTAGGGCCGTAAGACTAGAACGGGTGACTAGTTCTCAATGGTAAGCTACTGGCACTTGACAAAGTGCCTGAAGCAGAATGAATTTACTTCTCTTTTCCTCAATCATCAACAGGCTCTGCCCTGACCCCCATACTGACTCCTATAACAAGATCTCCTGTCTCTGACTGAAAAATTTACTGTCATGTCTACTTTTCATTGAGCTCAAGTGAGTACTTCTGTCACCTTCAGTGAACTGAGTCTGTAAAAGATTTAACTAAACACCAGTCACAGTTTAAAAACTCAACAAGAACATCTCATACAAAAAACACTGCTTTTAAGCGGTTCTGTTTCTTAGAAGTCCAGGAGCTATGTCTTTTTATCACGTTCTTGCCTGTGTAAATGTTTGTCATTAAACTGCTAAAAGCTACTGCTCCAGAAAGAAATGAATGAGAGACTCACTGCCTGGTGCAGGTATCGGAACATGGGTAAAATCGAGCCTCACTAGAACACTCCTACTGGATACAAATGCAGCCAAAGTCTAAATGCTCATAAAGTACAAAAGATTCAAGAATGAGAAATTTTACATATGAAGAGAGGGCAGCTATAAATCACCCAGCCAATTGAATTCATGCTATGATTTGTATATGATGTAAAGAATCAACATGCTCAAAATGTCTACAGACAGTAATGCCATTAACCATTTTTTTCTATGCAAGAGATTTCAAATTTTAAAGCAATACTTGTAAATCACTTTTTCTACACTTCCAATAACAACAGTTATGCCGGAATATATGATATCTAGCTACACATGAAAGCATACATAGCATATGTTAATCATTTTAACTAGTATTTTACTAGTATTTTAACTTTATAAAGTAATAAAAACTAATATTGCAAGAACCCTTTCTATCAACAATAAGGTAGTTAAAAGGCTGACACTTGATGGTTTATTCCAACATCTCACTAAAGCCTTACACAAAATTTTCACTCCCTCTTTAATTTTCAATTCTTCTACCCTCCCTGCTTCACAGCTTCTGGCTATT
The DNA here is from genome assembly GCF_964211825.1 of Aythya ferina. Classification (NCBI taxonomy): domain Eukaryota; kingdom Metazoa; phylum Chordata; class Aves; order Anseriformes; family Anatidae; genus Aythya; species Aythya ferina. The sequence goes on along the minus strand of NC_140304.1, from coordinate 7,453,863 downwards.
GGCTTTTACAATCTGTCCCTAGAGAGCCAGGAGTTATTACCCCTGTCGATGGAAGAGAAAGGGATGTTATTCCCCTGTCACCCTCTCTGGCTCCAGCAGATTCCTAGCTCTGATCTATAGCCTTCATTGGAGAAAAGCGCCTGACATGCTGTTAGTTCTCAACCCTGTCAGATCCATCTACCCATGCTACTGGCATTACTTACTGGAGCCAGAGTCACAGGAGTCAGACCAAAAATTTTAGAAGCAAACACTATATATGCATTGAATAAATAGAAGAGCAAAATGTCTCCTGCAAAGCGTGCAGGTTTTCAGGGGACACTGTGCCACACACACTCTGAAGCTGGGCTCAGAAACAGCTGAAGCAGTACCTGGAATTATTCACATTTACAGCACTAAAATTTCATAAGCTAGGTAGCACCTGGTAAACCTAAAGGATACAGAACAAAGAAATGGACTTAAAATGTACACTTCTTTCAATACTGTTTTAACAGACTATTGCTTAATTTTTATTGCTTCTTTTTAGTAGGTCACCTGGTTGCTACATAAAATGGGCACCTTCAGTGGTGAGGGTAAGGAAGCATGAGATAGTTGCATGCCACATTACTTATACGCTGTCTTCTCACAATACAAATTATGCATCAGCATTGTGGATGTGTTATTTTACTGGACTTCCCCATTTAACTAATATTTAATTAGCAAAGAATGGATTTGTTCCCCCTTTACAGTTTTACAAAGCCAACTCCCCCCTTTCTGATACCTTACCCTAAGCAGGGAGGCTGAGTGGGGAAGACGTTGCTGTGCCCCTTCCTTTCTCTCCCTGTACTCAGCTGGAGGTCGGAGCACTTCAGCTCTTTCTGGAGAAGCTACAGGGTCAGAGACAAAAATAACTGTAGGTGGTGCAGGATGAGAGCTGCTGGACATCTACTTTTCCAGGTCAGAATTGATTTTGACCAGTGAAAGCTCCACATTTGCTTAAGGAAATCAGGAAGGATGGCAAATATTCTGCAAATGCACAGGTAAGAGGTGGAACATAAGTAGACTTCGAGATTCAAAGGAAGCAAGGAAACAGCAGGTAGCAGAATGGGATTTTGATCTTGAATGGGTTTCTGCTGTAATATAAATAATAAAAAGAAGTCTTCCCTTTTGGTGTCCCCCCAAACCCAACCACATGCTACCTACCAGAACTCCTTCAATATTAAGAAGTCACCTCCTGATCCTGTTGGATTGTCTCTCGCCTGCTTTTAAAAAGTTTTCACGTTTTTTCTGATTACGATTCTCCCACAGAAGGAGCAGCACCTGGAGGTCTGCAGAGCATATTTCTCAACTGACAAGCAACACGAACAGCCTGAAATCTCACAAGACAGCCCGGTAAAGTTTTCCGGATAACTAATGGTTTGGACATTTTTATACAACCATACACATTTCTCTCACTTTCCTGAGATACAGACAGAGCTATAACCATAATCAGTTTTATCTGCCAAAGCCAGCAAACAACACCTTAAAATGATTTAAATAGGCACAACAGAAGTTTTAAAGCACAAGTAAATGGGATCTTGCGGAGAAGAAAAAAGGGAGGGAGGCAACAACAGTATTACTTTAAATATTGTGTGTGAGGATATACAGGGTTATGCTTTTTGAGAGTGAGAAGAAATGAGAAATTATTTACTGCATTTAACTAGGAGAAACTAAGAGAAATTGAGAATTACAGAGGAGAAAAAAAGCTAGATACTTTGCTTTTGCACAATGGTAGCTGCTTTTTTTCTTAGAGTTGCTGAGCCCTGTAAGAAAGGATACAGATTGCTTTCTCATGGCAGTTTCACTCAGATTCATTTTTTTTTTCCTCCTGAAAGTTAGTAATGTTCTTCCCACTGTAAGACAATATAACTGTAAAAGATAATTAAATGCCTGCCTCAGATGGGGTGATGAGAAGACATTTAACTCAGGGACTATCCAACAGTTCTAACTATACATGCGTATGTTTGCACACACAAAGATTTTTTTGGCAGATTTTTACACACCTCATCTGGGAAATATTCTATACAGAAAACTGTGTGATATGCATACGTGAAAAGATAACACACCAAAGTGTAAATGACCAGCTTCATTTTCTACAAGCATACTTATCAGCATGTTTTCATTCTTTGTTCAATTATTTTTAATACTTAATACTTCAGTGTTCAGCCTTCACAAGTCCATAAAATTTAAAAGAAATGCAAAATAAACAGGCAGAGTTAAAAATTAAATGAAGTACAAGGGAGCTAGGCAATGCAAATGCTAGAAGGTAGCAGTGTTTCAACATTTGTACTAATATATTCCTTCATTGTGATACTTGTTATTTCCTGTACATACAAAAAACATGTGATAGTTTCTATTTCAGAACATATAGGTTGCCCAATTTCAGAACTTCGTTTTCAATTTATAATAGCTTTGCATTTTTCTTATAGCCTCAGCTCTTCAAACAAAATAATTCTAAGAAGTGCTTTGGCATTTCTTCAGTGAAAGCTGATACACCGCGTTTCTACCCTTCACCAGAGAGCAACCACATTTTAAAAAGGTGAGAGGGGGTTGTTTCTAACTTAACCACATTTGTTGATCCCAGAATAATTAACACATGGCAAAACTTTGCTGTGGACGAGTCCAGTTTTTACATCCTTTACCAGGCAACGTAAACTGCAGCAGGGACTCCACGCACTGCAGGATGACACCAATGATGCCGAAAGGCTCCTAAACAAGCAAGTACATATTGCCAGTACACCAGGGAAGCATTTAGAAGCAAAATATGAGCTTTGCTTTGTTGGTTGGCTGGTTGGTTTGTTTAATTTGTATGCAGTTCAAATAAACGGCATTATAGGAGCAATAAGGGGATGCCAACTACGATGAACAAGCTTTGAAAAGGCTCACTGTAAACCTTGGAAAATCAACATAAAGCATTTTAAATCACTGGAAAGAGGTCCCAGCATTGCAGACCTCCAGTAAGCTTATTAAATATTCTCTGTTCTATTCATTGATTCATTAATACCAATTCAGATTTATTTATTTTTTAAGTTGGAATTCAAATTGTTACTGAATGTGAATTATTACGCAGAAGAACCCTTCAGCATCATCTTATCACTTTCCAGTAACAACTTGTAAAGGTGGAAAATTTAATGTTCCAGCTCCTGAGCTGCACAGATAACCCACTACTTACTTAGAACAATGCACCAGATCCTCATCTTTGAACTAATAGGATCTTTTATTCTTTTTCTTTTAAATACTACATAAACCCTTTGATCTAGCCTCCATGGGGTATGCAAACAGCAGAAGAGAAGATGCTCCTAAGGGGACAGAGGAAATAAAGCAATAAGGAAATAAACACATCAGGAAGATGAAGAAAAAACGGGGGACTTTGGGACAACATCAGACAATGCAAAGGACAAGAGTCACGTCACTGATAAGGAAGCTGGAAAGAAAGTGCTCAATGAATCAGACAGGCTTTGGCATATCCTGAGGTAAAGAGTAAGAAAGCAATATTGTTCATAGTATCAAACATGACTGCAGAGACCAAACTAGAAGAAATTTTATTAGGTATGAAAACTAGTTATTAAAGCAAAGGCAGGTATGTTATTACAGGAAATTAAACAAGCAGCATGTACAAGAAGAACTGACAAGGTTTGCTCACCAAGATAAAGGAGGAAAGGTTCAAGTGTTGAGATCCCTACCCTAACAACATTATTCTTAATACTGATTGTCAGCAAACAGTGACTGAGCTGGAGGTAACCAGATATTCTGAACAAGGAAAGAAAGTCAGAGACGTGTGAGATTTCAGATGTTGAATGTCATCAACATGAAAACCCTGTTTGAGTCTTTAAATGTACAAGTCAGTCACAGAGTAAACTCAGAAATAAGAGATGAGAATTTGGAAAAACTCTTATGGAGAAGACTGAACAGAAACCAGTAACAGTGAAAGCGAAGGAAAATGTGGGAAACGAAAAACAAAGCAAAACAAAACATTGATGAATGCAGAAAAGCATTCATCGAACCCTGGAAGCTCAAGAATGGGGGGAAGGAGGGAAGACCAGGCAGATTTTGCCTTGAAGAATCTGTTAGTGACATTATTCAGGGAACATTTAATTATGGTGAACAGGGAAAGAATCTGACTAGTCACCAAGCAAGAATTAGAAAAGAAGAAAAAGCTACAACAGAGGTGGCATATTTATATTTGAAAGGTGTAGGAAGGAAATGGGAAAAGTATCTGGAAGCATTCATGAGATCAAGAGATTTTATTTATTCTTTCAGACAATGCTGAGTATGGTTGGCAGCGCATGGAAGTTCCTATCCCTTAATTTTATTTTCCCTGGAAAACTCTCCAGTATGGCTTTTATTTTCCCTGGAAAATCCACAGGAATAACACTGGAAAGAAAAAAAAAAAAAAAAAGCTATCTAAAACAGCAAGATCTCCCTCAGAACACTAACACTTCAGCCACCCCATGGCAGAAAAAGCTGCATTTCTTCCATCTAGTCCTTTTTTTTTTTCCATCTGATCTTAATTATCATCTCTAGGGTTTCCCTCCTCATTTTAGTTCTTAATCATGAGCTAAAACATCTTTCACACATTCCATGCTATAAACACATTACATCTCAAAATGACAATTTCAGGCCTAATTGGTTAATTTCAACTACTCTAAACACCTTACAAATTACATTTCTCTCTGTTCTGCAGTCACATGGCATAGTGTCCTCGAGAAGATGATCCTAACCAACACCAGCTGTGCCCAGCTGCCATTAACATTACAGCTCCAGAACACTGAAACAATCTAAAGAACTGACAATTTAAAGCTCCCTTTTAAGAGAATATCAAGGTCATAAAATTCAAATCCCATATTCTAAATCCACCCCTCATCAGCCTTTGCAACTCACCCAAAGTCATGTGATCACAGCTGGAATTAAACTGGGGCCTTTGCCTTTAATCCAGCAATAACCACCATATGCTGCTTTATCCCAGAAGCAACAAAGCAAGAGAACGGATGTGTCTCCGGCTCAGCAACACATCACTCAAATCAAGCCAAATGTTTCTTCTTTCATTTAAGGAAAAAAAAAATACGTAAATGAAAAATGCCATTAATAGGTGGCAAAATCTATTTTCTAAAGTTTGCTTGCTGGGAACATTACTTGTCCCTCAAAGTTCCACGTAAAATTATTTCTATCCTTTCCAGTGCTTCAAAAGAAACAAGTTGATTAAAAAAGCCCTCAGCTTATTTTGTGAGCATCACAAGAGATCACTGGTTCACCACTGGTTTCAAATGTACCCTCCTTGTTCGAGGCCACAGGAGGAGCTTCTCCCTAGGACAGAACCACATCCCACCGCAGAAACAGCTGAGGTAGTTATTACCACGGTGGGTGGAAGAGGGAGATGGACGAAAGAGAAGAGGTGGGAAGGTAGAAATCAGATTGAATATACTGTTTGATATTCAGCAGAATAGTCTGTGGAATTCAGGATAGCTTATTCACTTGGAACCGGGAAGAAAAAGGAAAAGGCTTTTCTGGGGAAAGAAATCTGCTGAATACCAACCAGTTTGGGATGTCTCAGAATGAATTGCAGCTTGCAAGGACTGCCCCATCTGTTACAACCACCAGTATGCCTATGGAGAACATAAATTTAGACCAGGGATGCACCACCCCTGCATCCTACACACCTTAAGAAAACCCCATCCTAACGCACCGCTCTGTAATCTGCAGACACAAAAAACCACGAGTGGTTTCACCGCATTTCAGCTCTTCAGCAACTGTGAGAATTAGGTGGGTGATTTCACATGAAACACACAGCCCTTTGAAAGAAATGGGTCCTTCGTTCCCCTTGAGAAATGTTTATTACCCTTAAATTACAAGGTCTTTGCAATATTACTCCATAAAAGCATAAAATCTGAGTGATAACTTTTCTAATCACCATAAACCTCTGCCTACCACCACAACTTCTGTACACAACACTACTTTGGAAATACTCTTTACATTTGTTATTTTGGAGGACAGGAGATAGGGAAGTTAATCTATACCTTACAGGATGATGATTTTGAACAAATTATAAAATAACCTGTCATTTTTATTACTTCTTGACCAGGTAAATAATATTTAGTACTTCTCTTGTATTTTCCTGTGAGGAAAAATAAAATAGTGTATGATGAAGGTTACATTTAACTTGTATGCCCATGTGAAGAGATATTACTATTGTCTCATAAAGAAGATACATAATTAAGGCTGTGAACTGCATGATCAGTTCTATCGTTAGCAGAAGGGATTTCTCAAATCTATATTGATTTTTGCTTGTGCATCTGCATTAGCCTAATCCTCATATACAAGCACTATGAATCCACGAAGAATTGATTTTTATCCTTTCGTTCACAAAAATCTCGTGGCTGAAATTTTTGAGAGAAAAATAACAACAGGGCTAGGTGTCTTCCATGCATGCACATGCAAAATAGTACAAGTTGTAGGGGAGCTGATTTAAATATACTGACACCTCCTCCATGGAAATCATGTTTTGCTTTATATTACTTTTAAGGAGATCTCAATATATGTCCATTATAAATAAATATAAATTATAAAAAATAATATAAATAAAAATAAATATATATTTATTGATGATATAATAATTAAACGTAATAAAAATAAATATAATTTATAAGTATCTCCAAAATCTCTCCATTATAAATATGATCGTGTGTTACAAATATTAGATACGGCATATTACCAAAGATACATATTTTTAAAAAAGCAAGGAAAACCATAAAATATTAATAGGACAAGTTCAACACCTAAATACACTGAGGCAAATGTGTGACAGATTAGCCCAGTCCAGAAACTCTTTCCATGCCCTCATCAGATGCCCTACTGCTCCCAGCTGTTGGCCACATACTGGATTTGAATGCAACACATCACTGAATCAAATGTAGCCACAGCCTGCCACTAGAAGAACCAAACACTTGGAAATCAATCTGTGTGACTTGACATTCATTCCTTAAAAATACAGGCAAGCTCAAAATGGCAGTGAAAATTGCCCTTTAACTAAAAAAGATGCCACAAAGAATTGTAATGCTGACTTCCCAACAGGAGCCTTTGTGCCACACTCAGAGTTTGAAATCGGTAACTTCAAAGCCAACATTTTTTAATTGAAAAAAATTACTTTGGACTTCAACTTTTCAAATTATAATATTATAATTTAAAAACCTATCTTGGCATATGTGCACTCCTTCTCTCCTCCCTCCCCCCTCCCCTTTTTTTTTTGTTGTTTTGGTTCAGTTTGCTTTGTTTTTGTTTTTAATAAACAGAAGCTGACCTGTAACTACAGAGAACCCAACACATCTGTTAAAAGGTTGACAAAGAAGGGAAGTCAGATGCTGGGATAGCAGTGCATTTTACGGTTCCTTTAGGAATCTAACTCCAAGAGCCAGCATGTGTTATTAAAAACAAACTACTTGCGGTAAAAATCTATTTCTGGGGATTGTTTACTGAAATGAAATGTTTATTGGCTAGGGCAGTATTTAAAGCTCCACAGATAAGTGCAAACAGTTCCTGAAAAGATACAAGATGTAATAAAATGTGAAAAGGGAAGTGGTGACAATATTAGCTTTGCACCAACTCATTTACAGTAATTTCAGATTTCATATATGCAAATCAAAGGCAATTTCCAATAACAGACTGCTTAACAGCGAAAGGCTTGCTGTAGTATAATTTTTAGCACTTCTAACTTCACAGGCTCGAGATTATTTTCAGGATTATTTTATAACTGAGGCTGCACAGAACGAGGCATGACACTGAAAAATAGACTTAATTACTCCTACAAAAAGATTCTTGGCATGGGTCCACTCCGTATCAGCTTAAAATACCCTGCGCTGCTCTATTGGCAGGACTGGATGTTTACAAGCACTGGATTACAGGAGTAACCACACCTCCAGACTAATTTAAAACAATTTCTGTTAAACAGAAACAGTAGGTCCTGATTTCGTTCATGTGGAAGGGGAGGAAGGGAGGAACGTTGAGCAGGATACTAGGGGAGATGTTGCTGTTATATCTCCCAGCTCATCAGAATACTGCACGATAAAGGGCAAAGGACTTATTTTAATCCTGGTTGACCTCAGCAAAATTAATTAATTCAAGTAACAAAGCTTTTTGTATGTTGACAAAGCACATAAAAATAGACTTGGAGTTGTTATGGAGAAACATCACAGCACACACACTGGTCCCAAAATATTCACAGCAAATGCTGCATGGTACAATTTGTCATGGGATTTTTTTCTTCCCCTAACTAGGTGCACTCCAGCAGCAACAAAGCATTCTCAGGATGGCTGCAAACCCTTTTCCAGAAGCAGTGCAGCCCCCCCAGTACAGCACTGCACCTGGGCCACCGTGATCTGATCCTCAGCGGGGTTAAGATGCTGAAGGAGTGCTGCTACTTAGTCCAGTAGGACTAGGCTGTTTGGGGGATTTAAACAATTTGTGACATTTGCACATCACTGCCAGGAACACTAGTCAGAGAAGCACAACTGCATTTCTGGTACCCGAGGTGGGTGCTTTTGGTTCCTTACTATGGGATACTACAGGAATACAGTATAAAGGCAGGCCTTCACACCCATATTCTTGCCATCAGAATCTTAAAATGTTTACAGACTTATTTTAGCCTTTAACACTAGGGAATAAAGTGTTTCCTTTGTCTTGGGGGCTTCTGTGTTTTTGTTTTGTTGTTTAAATAACCCCTATTGACCATTGCACAACTAATTCCTTATGCACCAGAAGGAGAAACGCTGAGGGATGTTTGTCAGCCATACTGTCACAGAAGTCAAAAGCAGATATGTAAGAGAAGAAAGATGATCACATTAGACACAGAAGAAGAAAGATTAACCTATGAGAGCTGTAGAAGCAGAAAGATGAGCGAAAAGTGGGGGACTCGATGGCTCTAGGGGATTGGTAATGGGTTAGACTGCCTTCCTACTCTAGATCACTGGTCATATCCAGCCCACATCAGTAGTAGCTGAGTGTCATTACCACCTGATGGATTTTTGGTGACCTCTGCAAAAAGGAATTGATGGTTTCAGCTCAGCTGAATAAATGTTCCCATCATAACAGGTGCACCAGTGTCTCAGCAGGAAGGGAGCAAATGTGGAGAAGAAAATGTACCTCTATCCCTACAAACCAGTTTAATGCTCAAGGAAGCCTGCTTACTAGAAATGCCATAGATTTATTTAATACTTTCATAAGTATGCTAGAAGATTGCTCTTTTTTGAAGCCTTAGTGTTCACCAGCCCTTCATGTTCCCCATGCCTTTGCTCATGCCTAGCTGCCTGTAACTAAATCAGGGCAGTAGAATAGAAAGTCTCTTCTGAAGGGACAATAGGATTTCAAATTCAGGTTATACACCATTGCTAAATTCCTCCCATACTAAAGCACACTAAGACAATGTAGTTTTAAACATGTCTCTAAAAGAGCTGTATTTAAAAGCTGTGTTATATTAGCTTCACAGAACTAAGTGACACTCCCTCCAGCCCAAGTTGCAGGATGCACTCGTTGTCCCTTAACTGATTATCAGAGAATGCGGCTGGGATGACTGGAAAACAGCTGAAATCCACAGGTCACTTCAGGCAGGGGGTTAGCAGGTTCCTCCTAGCCAAGCACACAGGAGCCCAAAGAAACTGCAGAGAGTGCTCGCTCTGTCCCAGGCACGCAATGCAAGCACTCCAAAGTTCAACCCGCTGTCATACTCCCTCCAGCCCCTACAAAACCAGGAATTGAGAATATTAAAAAGAATAGTCACCATTATTCATCACAAGAGAGCAAAAGGCTTGACACATAGTTTTCTTGGTAGTTTATTCAAATGTTAATAAGAATTCTTGCAGCCTCAGTGACCCCATTTCCTTGCTTTGCTCTTTTTTTTTTTGTTTTTTAACCCAAGGTGAATAAGCCCCCTGGATTTTCCTATCTCATGACTTCTTCAGAGGCAGAAGTTTCTTTTAAAGGCAATAGAAAAATTGTGTAAACTGGCTGAGGGAATTGAAACTATGTTGTGAAAGAATATTTTGCTTTGACGTTCATCATTCAGCTCTGGTATTTCAAATAAGAAATTGAATATTTTAATATGAATTAGAATATGAATACAAATAGAAATTTTAATAACTTTTGGTTTTTTACAACAGATAGCAACTAGCATATTACTGGCTGTGGTAATTACCTGTAGAACTTACACACCTTATTCAAGCCCTGGCAAAGGTAACTCAATACTTTTCCAGCTGCCTGCCTTTCCCATCACAAACAGGACTGCACAGTGATTTGTCTTCTCCAAAAAAGTTGTATGTATAAAGTCTCTGAGTTGTTTCAATTAGTAATCAGAGTATATTAGAGCCAACAACCTTAAAAAAAAAAAAAAAAAAGCAAACAAAGAAGAAAAACACCACTATTTCCTGATATTTTTGTTTAAGAGGGAAGAACCTCTCCACTGATCTGAATGAATTGATCAGATACAAGCTGAGAGGTTTAACAGCCAAGCAAAAAAAGGAACCTGTGTTTCTCCTGGATAAATTTTACATGAGTAGGTCTGTATCACAATAAGCACACTCAGGTACAGTCATGGCAAAATCTCCATGAAAAAAAAAAAAAAATCTTGATTTCGCTATTTTTTCAAAAGCAAGTATTCATTTCTAAACTTCTATCAACACTTTGTGTGTGTGTGTGTGTGTGTGTGTGTGTGTGTGTGTGTGCGTGTGTGTACTTGGCTCTTCTGATTTCTTTTTCCTAAGATAAAAAGCAGTTTCAAGTGTCAGAAACTTCTCAGACACTGAAGCTTGCTTCTTTAAAGGAGGAGAAAGAAGAAATATTTCCCTATTTTAACAAGTTTAGACAAATACTCTCATATGATAGAATTGCTGTCCTAAGAACTTTTTTTCTTTAATACCACAGAACCAAACAAAAGATACCAACACAGAAAAATCTTAATCCATCTGTACACTTCTGCGCTCTTTGTTTATATGTAGCAAAGAGAAAATCACTAGCATATGTCCTTGCTATGGCAAATTAAAGCTCAACTTTGTCACCCTTACTAAAACCAAAGAGCAATTATTCCTGCAAATAAGTACAATGGTACTATTCATTCAGGTAATACTGTTCCACGTAAGGATTGCAGAATCAAGACCTGCAAGAAAAGCAACACTTTTTAATATGCCTGGTTGGTCTCCGTTTTCAAAGAGAAAATGAAGATCAGTCACTCAACCTGAGGGATAGAGTCGTTATTTGAAATCTGAATACATATTTTCAGATTATCGTAACTGCATTTTTAAAAGAACTTCCCACTAGCAAAATAATATATTTGAGCCTTGTATCTGATTTCCTTATTTGAAGCCTAAGCACCTGATAAATGTGTAAGTGATATACCTTCAGACACAGCAAAATAAGCAATTACTCCTGGGGACCATGAGCAGCTAAGTAGCCTGGCTCAATTGTCTTGTCATACCTTATACTCTCCTCAACTCCTTTGTTCTGGTATCCACAAAGCTTTATTAAAGTAGAGCTCAGTCATTTGTTCACTGCAATTCCAACAAACTGAGCCAAATGAACCATGTTCAGCCATCTGGAACCCCTTCCTCCAGCGCCTGCTCCCTTTGGGCTGCAGAATCGGTCTATTACCCTGGCATGACAAGATCCAGAAACTTGCTACTGCTACAGGACCTCAATTACAATTCCCAGAACGGGTAAAGCTGTCAGGGATTCTGCAATGCAACAGACACTGCATTTGTACCACACTACTGCAAAGCTATTAAAGCCTCTGCGCTTGGAATTCACGGGCAACATTACGGAGGCTAAGGACCAGAGAAGTCTGCACTGGCTTGGCTGGACTTAAAGGTGGCCCAGAGCAGCAGGACGATCAGCAGGTCCACGGGCAGGTGAAGGCAGGGCAGACAGGCAGGGCAGTCCTACCCTCTGCACTGCAGCCACTCTGCAACGAGGCCCTCAGCTGGGCTGAGCAGAGGGAGAGCATCAGGGGCAGAGGCCCATGCAAACCCTCCCAGCAGCACTGGGAAAAGGACAGATCAGTTGGAAAACAAAGAAAGAAAAAAAAAAAAAAAAGAAGAAATGCTGGTAACCTGTGCCCTGCTTTTCCCCAAAACACACAAGGGACTTTAAGTGCTGGCAAGTCATTATCTCTTAACAACCCCTGACACTTGATTCAGGGGAAGATGCGTGGCTGTTCTCCTACTTGTCAGCCAGCCAGCACACTCAAGTACACAGTGATGGGAGAAGGATGTTCCCAGACTGAGAACGTGACCTCCTGGAAAGAAGCCACTGGCTGCACCTCTCCTTCCTCTGCCTAAAAGAGTCAATTCTGCATCGATATGCAGGTCAGGCAACACCAGGATGGGAGGATGCTGTGGCCAGACAACACCGATGGAACAACAGGACTTAACCTAAAGATTGAATGCACTTTACTCTTCTTTTACGATGGCAGATGATTATTGAAATCACAGCAAGCAAGCAAAAGGAGACATCAAGCTTGCAAACTTTTCTCAAATGTGGCTAACAGATAAGTCCTTTCAAACATATCCAGAAAAATGCTGAAGTAGTTGGTTTTTTTTCTCCTGTCAGTATCAGCATCCCTTAGCCAAGGCTAATCACAGATAAAACCATACTAAATACAGAACTCACTCAATCTTGCTATCAAGCACCAGTTGGAAAGTATATGAGCTCAGCAACTAAACCTTTAGTTTTAGTTGGGCACCAAGTTAGTGGCCTGAATAAAAAACAGCTACTGATTACCTCAGGAGATATCTCACATGGACGTTTTCCTTTTGTTTGGCAATGCAGCCTGTAAGTTAGCAAAGCGTGTGCTATTATTCCTATTGATAAACATAAAAGCTTTTTCCTCCTATTAAAGCTAGTTGCATCACTTGTGTTTAAGGAGAGTCCTGGTTAGCCCTGTCACCTCAAAACTATCACTACACAGCAGGTCTGGTCTCACCAAACACGTTCCCTAATGCAAAATAAGCAGGTTTTACACAAAACCCCAACACCAAAGCTCCAAGATCCATACCTGTAGCTGGGTGCTGCCCCTCTTCTCAGCAAAGCACAGCTGCCGTGCCAGAGAAGCCCATCTCCCGACAGCTTCTCTGCTTCACAGGGCTTCGAGCCTTGGCAACCAACTGGTGAGCTGGTGGGGCAGGGAGTGGGCAGGTTTTATATATTTACACTAACAGGATGACCGAACAGAGGAGTTTAAAAATTGACATTCAAGTTGTGGGTTTATTTTTTTAGTATTCTGGAATTCTTTCTTCTACAACTATTTGCACCTGTGCACAGACCAGATACTACATATAGAATTAAAAGAAAGGCAAAAGCTCAGAGAGGAAGGGTATGTCAAAAACTCCTTGTTCTAGTCAGCCCACTGAGGCATAATAAATTCAGATCTCTATTTGGAGACCCCAGTTATCAGAAAGGTTGTCTCATAATCAAGTTTCCAAATGATCTAATAATTTGTCTTTCAAATATTTACACATGCTAAATAATACCTCTATTTTAGATAATTTTTTTTTTCTCCCCAGTTCACAACTCCAGCTTTTGTGCAGTTCTGACACCCTTCTGCAGACTCTCTGGGCACCTGCCCTGTCCATATCTCGTTCGTATTGCTATCAAGGTCCTAGAGGAGACAATGCTGGAGGTCTTTCTAAAGCCAAGGTATGGCTTTAACAACATCCACTCGTTTGCCCTTGCACTCATCTCACCACCAATCACCTCACCACAAAAGGCTACTTGGGTGATAATTTGGTGAATTCCACACTGGTTGCTCCCAATCATTGATTTATTCTCCCTGTGGCTGGAAGCAGCTTTGGGATGATTTGCTTCATGTCCTTCCCAAGCAAAAATGTAAAGCTGACCAGCTTGGAGCTCCCCAGATTCTCCTTCTTACCCTTCCTGAAAGTGAGTGTTAAGGATTTTTATTTCAGGTCATCAGAATTATGTTACATGCAAATCCTTTACAAAAAGTACTAAATAGAAAGAAAATACTTGCATATTTTTTCATAATGACCTTCATAATATTTATAACCCTACTGTATACAATTATGTCTTTCAACTAGTGTTACCTTTGGTATTTTGATGGGTAGGAAAGCTTTCCTACTTTAATAAAAACCTTTAAATTAATATTATGAAGATCAAGACAACATGTTATTTCGTGAGCCATTCAACCTATTCTTTAAATACACTTTCATAACAGGTCCACACCAAGCCACTAGAGATTGAAAAACAGACACCCTACCAAAAATTACATTTCACATATAAGCACAGCAGTATACTTGATATAAAATACTTCTGGTAAAGTATTCGCGCAGGCATCCACCATCTCATGTGTGTTGTTTGTTTTTCTTACTGGGTAAATATTATGCCACCTCCAAGTACTTATTTTTTTCTTTTGGAGGGAATAAGAAAGCATGAATTAAAAGATATCTTGTATTCCATTCTTGGAGAATAATGGGATTGGAGTTTTCTTCGTAGGGGCTGGGATACAACTATGGTGAACCTGTAAACAAATTTAGATAATTCATATTTTTCATATCTTTTAATTCCTGCTTAGCATCACAAAGCGTGCTTGCATTCTAAAGCAGATTACAAATCCAATTCCACCTCTAATTGCTGTCAGTTCTTAGTGTATTGCTGCATGTTGGAAAATACTTCATGTTTCACTTTAACATCAAACTCCTGGAGGGAAATCCATACAGAAGGATCTCAATTAAAAAAAAAAAAAGTCCATGATAAGAGCAAAAAAGGTTGGAAACAATCTAAGTGCATTATGCAGGCTTCAAACCCTAATAGCAGGTCCAAAGAACCCAAATACTATTTTACACCTTAAAAATAAAACCCTGTTATTTTTAAGCCTGTGATTGATTGATTGATTTATTTATTTATTTATGTCGTTTTAAGGGTCAAACAAACTTTAAATAAAGAAACATCTCAACATTGCATTTAATTTCTCATTCAGTACCTGGTGAGCAACAGACTCAAAAAGATGGCAAGGAATCTCACTCGCCCTGTGTATGTATAAATGTTAATGGTATTACACACATACTGATACAGGTTTTTTGCTATAGACCTATCTACTTATATATACATACAATAAATGCTTGCTTAGCAGAGATTTAGAAGGGAATGCTTGTGGTTTTGTTCCTCTCAAAGGAGCCTGACTGTCAATGTTTTCTAAGTATTAGCAAGATAGGTGAAGTATCCATGTAGATAATAGCTTGCCCCTGTTTTAGGAACACCAGGGCAGCAGGAGTTTATATAACTGAATTTTGTAGGACAGACCATCTGACCAAGTTAAGAGCTGTTTCTCCCCAAACAGTCCTGAAATAGATCATAATAGTGTTAGGTCAGAGGTTGGACTCAATGATCTTGAGGTCTCTTCCAACTTAGAAATTCTGTGATTCTGTGATAATGCACCACAGAAAGGACTCTGGGAAATGGTAAAACAAATCAGTCTGTAATTTAACCAGATCATCGCTTCACTATCAAACCGTCTCCTAATTACGGACTTCAGAAAAGAAATGGCATGGTTGCCTGGGAGAGAGGAGTTTCCTTACCTTATGTGAAAGAAGAGTTTCTTCAGATTCCTCTTCACCAGAGATTGAAGCCTTTGCTAATCTTTTTGAAACTTGCAACACAGGGATTTTTGCAATAAAGTTTGACCAGCACCATACCAAAACTTGGCACAAAATCACTACCATGTCTCCATTTGTGCTAACTACCCTCACAGTGGAGGCTATCCTGCAACAGACAGAAAGAGCAGTAACTGCAGTTACACTGTTCCAGCTTTTCCTTCTAACCCCACTAGCCATTATTTCCTCCTCCTGATACAGCCAGGGACTAGCAGGTCTCTTCTCCCACAAACCAGGACTACCAGCAGCACCTCACACTTCAGCTGTCCTGTGAAGTATCTGTTTTTCAGCAGCTCCATGAAGATGACTCCATACAGTGCTGTAAACACAATAATGACATCTAACACACCAGTTCCCATGACCACGCTATGTGTGTACCACCATCCCATTCCTACTTTTTGCCCTCAGCTACATTTTGGAAGTGTCTCTACAACACCTATCTGAAGACAGAAGAACATTGTCCTTGCCATCCCTGCTCTGTGTGTGACTTGCTTAATCACAGAAGAACTTTTCTGGTTTATTCAAGGAGCATGTGGTAAAATCAAGTATCCAACAGATCTCCAAAATCTTAGGTCACTGCTTTCATCACAAGGACCATTACTTCTCCTGTCAGATGAAAAACCAAACTTTCATTCCACCTTCACCTATGAAATAAAAAGCAAAATTGGATTCCACAACCCTTTAAAACATTTCATATTACATCACAATCATTTCATTTACCTCAGACCTATTTCTAGAAGAATCAAGGCTTTTGTGTGATATTAATTGTAAGTTCAATGAAGGAAGCATACAATGAAGAATATTGGAGCTGAATCTTACTATCCTAAATCAAGGAAAGCAAAATACCCTCTGAAGGCCCCCCAGGGAGCTTTGTTTAATTATGGACTACAGAATTTGGGTCACAGTGACACATAAATGGCAAAAATTCACCCATATCCGGCTGCTCTGCACAGAAATCACTGGTTAAAATGGCATGGTGTAAAACTAAAGTCTATCAGTGCTTAACTGCATTTCTTCTGAATACAAATGAGCACCACACTGGTGATTTCTGAATTTTTGGATTGCACTAGTTTTGTGTAAAACCCATTCGTATGAAGCACAGGTCTTTGTTACGTTCACAGACCGCTGCGTGCATGGTCTTCTTTGCATGTTGTTTGATCAAACTGCAAGCGTGCAATGCTTGCATGCAATCCTGAAGATGCGTATTTAGATGTTTCTCTTTATCAAATGCAGTCCTCTGCCTCAGCCCTGCATTGGAGAAGTAAGATAGTTTATTGAATACTAGACTTGCAGCCAGAAAACCCAGAGCCAACCACTAGTATTCTATTTGATGCTGCAGAGGTCCCCAAAGACCATGTACTTCAGCTGCCGTCTACAGTATTCCCTACCTCCACAAAGCACTGTGAAAATAAACACATGAATGATTGATAGGTGCTCACTTATTATGGGGTTAAAGGTCGTATGAGGCAGAAAGAAAATTAACATATTCAAAGAAAGGATTACAGCCTGCTTCATAGTTTTTCACCAGCTAGGGTAACAGAGAAGTTACACAAAGGGTTATGATTGCTATTAAAAAAAAAAAAAAAAAAGTGACATCCAAGATACAAAGAAAAAAAATCTTGCTGCCATACACTATAAATCTTGAAAAACATGTTTTGTTATTTTTTAATCCATTCAATAAAATTCACTATTGGAATTAGAGATCCACAAGTCCCAGGTAAATAGATGTGCCACTGAAACAACTACTCCTGCTGCATTTGTATGTTAATAAGTTCCCCTGACTGCTTACTGGTGACATGAGGGAGCAATTCTGCATGAGGCTACCAACGGCGGCAACGATGAAGCCATGCAATATCACAGCCCTTTAATCGTTTGGAAATTCATCCAAACGATTCTGATTTCTCCTCTGCACAACGTCACCACCTCGGGGATACAGTCCTCTTGGCAAGCACCATCAGATCCATAAACTTCGCAGAGTAGTGAATTGCTGTTGCTGTTTCTAGGTTAACATTGACAGGAACTAACAGAGTCTTCAAAAATATCATAAACTTTGTTTTAGAGCTGACACACAATTGCTACATAGTGCATTACAGGACCATGCAGAGAGCTGTACGAGCAGATCCAGCACTGCTCAGATAGATGGGGTTTGTCATCCTCTAAACCTTACCTCTAACAGGAAGGGGGTGGGGAGAAGAAGGGGAATGGAGAGAGAGAGAGAAAATGAAAGGGTGAAAAAGACCTACTACTAGAAATGCCTTAGACTATAGTATTTCTTGTACAGATCTGACCTGTGCTATGTACAGCAATGTAACCTTGAAAAAAATATCAGTAAATAACCTAGAGTACTTTATAAGTGAACAACACAACAGCACCGCTCTGCACTGTCATCTGGGACACTCAGTTTCATTCATCATTATGGTCTCCCGTCTCTCTCCCCAAGTCAATTGGGATTCAAACTGCAGTGGAGAACAGCTCATTCATCCATGGGGGAAAGCAGCATGCTTCACATTGCTAAGGAGTTTCCTGTGATTCTCAATGCCAAAGTACATTATCGTTTCATTGTGACTCTCAGAAAATGAGAGAGCATTTTTTAAGCCCCTTTAACATTTGTTTCTATTAGAAACACAGTGGAAGAGCGATCCAGGCTGCTAGCGGATCTCCCAGCACTAGCATGTGCATTCTATTTGCAAGCTTAACTCTGCAACAAACTCTGGAGCCCACTAGAATGGAATTACATCCATGATGAAGTACATTTAATCTATCACAGATTACCAATGGAAAATTGAAATGTAGTTGGTGGGGCCTTTGAAGGGAGTCACATCAAGGCCTCTTCCTCAAAAAAGGCCATGTAGGCATCTTCAAGAAATAGCAAATGGGAAAGTATTCACCAGGAACAAGGAAAAAAAAAAATGTGCAGCCTTCAAGCAGTAGCATTAACTTTATTCAACAGGGGAGAAAAAAAAATAAACATATATCGTCAAACAAGAAGAAAACCTCAGTACAACACAAATAAGTTGTATTTCAGATGATTTCACTGTGATCATAAAAGTGATATGTAGCAGTAATAGTTGCTAAAAAGGTTGTTCTCCAAAGCAATCTGGCTTGGTCAAAATGCAGAACATTTCTCTAGCACGTCCTACTCACAAAAATAATTACCAGAATAACTGAAGACAAACCATCATTGTAAAAGTCTTTTCTTTTCTTCCTTGGAAGTTATTAATCAAAACCTCCAGCGAATGGCAGCCAGCCAGCGATAGATTCTGCAGCATCTGCTCTGGCTCCGGTTCGTAGGGGCTGCAGCACACACCTTTCACCGTGTGACAGGGTTGATGCAGCTGATTTAGTCTTCTGTTATCAGCTGCCACTCCCTGACTGGGGTAAGAGAATATTTGGTTTTACACAATCAGACATTTGCTTAATCACTGAAGTTTTGTGTACAGAGCCTGCATGGGATATTCAAAATTGTTAGCATGGCTCCTGAATCAGTCAGCATAGCAGAGCTATTTAATACCATTGCTCATGTTAACAAACTACTACTGTTGTAATCAATAATGAAGTCTCCATTTTAAAAATCCCACCACCCCCATCCACCTTTTTTTTTCCCCGACATGCAGAAGACGAGGTATAAACAGCCAGAGCAAGGACAGCGGAGTTAGTGCTGCCACCTTTTGGTCTCATGGAACAGTGCTAGAGAAAAAACGGGAACTCTTTTTGTCACATTAAAATGAAGTGTATTGAAAACTTGATTATAAGTTGTAAGCACAATACAGAGCACTCCTCACGTGATGTTTTTGGACTCCAATGCCTATGTATATTATAAAAAAATTGAAGCAAAGGGTTTCTTTATACTGTTCCTCAAATTAGTTCCATTTATGCAACTTAACGATTTTGAGGAAAATCAAAGATTATAAAAACCTGAGCTTTAATTCTAAGCACAAGTGATTTGTAGTAAAGTACCTTTGAATAAGCAAAACTCAACTATTTACTTTTTGTGCAAGCAAAAAGAATGGGAATGATCAAGGAAAGGAAAGGAAAATCAGTTGCTAAAATAAAGTCTATTTTATATAGTAAAATTGGAAGAGCTTCCAGAGGGATTTGAAATATGCTTACTAGTGAGTTATATATATTTTAATGCTAGTTTTACATATATACACACACACATACATATACACATATATAATACTTCGTTTCTACTTCTAAGCTATGCTCTTCTTTAAGCCTATTCAAAAGGGCAAATCAGATAACACTCAAATCTAAGTTTGCACAAATTATTAAACGAGCCTCCATCTCATGTGGTTGGCAATGTAATGCATAAAACTGTCTGGTGCAGCCAGGCAGCTGCAAACTGCAGGCACCAAAAGAAATCCTGGCAAATCCTGGGCAACTAGGCACTGCTTTCTCTTGCCCATGTTCTGTGCAACTCAATTAATTGCTGTTATTTGTACAAAGAATGGTTTGGGTAAGGTAAAGAAGGTACCTCGTAAAGTAAATCAACAAAGGAGTAGAAATGGAATACAACCAGGCCATGAGATGGACTGCTTTCCTCGTGGTGCTGTTCAGTACCTAACTGCTCATCTTCAGCAGGACAAGCTTCTACAAAATCCTGAGAAAACAGAGAAAAAAAAAATGGCATTTTAGACTATCTTTAGAAATACATACTTAAATCTGAGGAGAAGAGATTCCTGCCACTAGAAATATTCCCATATTAATTCACAATTTGGGTGGTGATTAGAGGAACCTCCTCGGTTGGCTCAAACGAATTCACAACGTGGCTGCACACTGCTGCTGACAAACCAAGCCACATTTACCTTGCTGGCGCACACAATCAGTACTTCACTGGGCCAGGACGAGTTTGCCCTTTTCCTGAGGTATTCCCAGCTGTAAACAGGCACTTGATGTTTCCAGCAGAGTACTCTTCCTTAGGCCACAGTGGAACACGAAGATACCCAGCTGGCGGGCTGAAATGCCCACATTCTCCTCCACAGCCTCATTTTCTAAATAGCTATGCTGGCAGTCAGCATCGAAATGATCCTGAAGTGCTGAGACTTCAAAATATTCCCCAGGCAAAGATGATGCTGCCCGGGACATGCACTCTTTACAATCACAGAAATTAATAGTAATGGAGATTAACCTAATTCAAAGAGTAAAACAACACTGCTCCCACCAGTGATCTCAGCAACAGATCATCTCAAACCATCTGTAGGGCCAAAGGATAATCCATTTACTTTGCTTTCACAGCATTAGAAAGGGCAAACGTAAAGCAGTGGAACAAATAACAATAGTCCAATACAGACCAAGTTG
This sequence comes from Aythya ferina, assembly GCF_964211825.1. Taxonomy (NCBI): domain Eukaryota; kingdom Metazoa; phylum Chordata; class Aves; order Anseriformes; family Anatidae; genus Aythya; species Aythya ferina. Next base: position 7,432,903 of record NC_140304.1, on the reverse strand, counting down.
ATTTTCCTGTAAGTTTCTCTAGTTTTCTTCATTTCAGTCTTCTCAAGGTACAATTTGAATATGGTCCTAAAAATATTCCTTTGATACCTGATCAAATTATTTTAGTAAACTTTTGAGTCTTAGAGCATGATTAAACTCTGCTAAAAATCCGTAAGTCCTCTTAAATGCATTGTAAAGACAATCTCCCTACACTGCTCTGATTTTCTATGAATATTTTTGTTTATGGGGCAGTGTAAAAAAAAAAAAATACTTGCATTTCCTACAGCGTTTAGAGAATCTCCTGATTTGCTGAAATTAAAGACAGACCAATACCTTGGTAGAAATGTTGTGACTTCATACATAGAACATATTTCATTTCTACATCTTCAAAAATAACTACTATAAAAACTGGTGTGCTAACTTGAAAATATTCCAGAAAAAAAAAAAAAATGTATTTGCAATAACTAACAATCGAGCACTTAGAAGAACAGCAGAGCCAAATGAGGAGAACTGAATTAAAAGGCATTTTATAAGAGTTATGTCAACTAATTTACTCCCTGCTGCAATCATAATATTTTTTTTCACTTTTTGGATTTGTCGCCTTTTTATTCCCAATGTTTGCTTGAAAAAACAGTCAACAGCTTATGTCATTTGTTTTTCTTTTTAAAGTAATTTGAAAAAACTGAACCGGTAAAAAGCCAGCAATGTTAACCATAGAGAGATATTTAAATTAATTGTCTTTGTATTTATTATACATGCAGATGAAGACAGAAAGATTATCACACCATTTTAACATAGTTTCCCCTCCACTCTCCACGTTGTGTAGCTATTTTTACAAAGTGGATTTTGGTGACTTGGGAATATGTATCTCTATTTTGGTAGGTAGTCTTTTTCAGAAGAGACTGAAAGCAAGTTACAGAAATGCTAGCATGCTCAATCATGTCAGTGTTGTGTCGCTCTCCCCCCCTCGAAGGAAAAAAAAAAAAAAAAAAAAAAAAAACACTCTTCATTTCATTTGATTAATCATCGTAACTTAAAATATTAATGAATTTCTTTTCAAATCATTTGAAGTTTACAATAACCACAGAACAGGCAATGATCATTGTTATTTACACTATTGCTTTCAACCATAAGCATTTCAAAGAGAGAGGAGGAAATATGGCAAAAACTGCCCTCTTGTCTGCAGTATTTACATGCTTTACATAGTTTAAAAATATGTGGCTTATTAATGACTGATTTTTCAACCTCTCCAATAAGCTTTTTATTAACATGACAGTCCTTTACTTGCAAGTGTCAAGCAATTTCATACTGTGCATGTATCCTTTATGATGTTTAATATAAAAGATAGTACAGTATTTATATCCCTCACAATAAGAGAATGGATTGTTTTAAGGTTATACAGCCCAGTTGTGATAAAGAAAGAAGGAACCTTACAAAATGATAAATATTTTCATTAAAAAACTTTAAAACTAAAAGTTCAAAGATATGTTCTCCTCTCTTATATCTTGTCAAAACATGACTTAGGACCCAAAACTAATCTACTTTCAATTTTATTCCATATTTCAGTGCTGTCATAGTACTCAGCAGAGAGTATTGGAATACGATCATTTTTTATTTTGTTGATGTTACCGACAGCTTTATTTCACAAAGCAATCTTATACTATGTCTACCACTGGCAGGTCACAAAGGTCAAATAGTCTATCCTTACAGGTAGAGAGCTTATTAAATGGCATGTCTATTAAACCCAATGGACAACATAAAGAAACATTTCAGCAAAATATTTTTAACATAGTTCAGTGAAGACAGTCAAAAGGGTATTAAATAATTTGTAATTTTTTTTTTTTACAAGCATCTTCAAAATTATGCTTCACGCAAAGCATTTCAAACAGACACCAGGAGAAAGACCTGCAAAAAGATGAACTTTGACTGTGCAAACATTTACTCTGTCTTATGCATTTAAAACTGCACACTCATAGCACATTTAGAGGTAGGTGGTTTAACAGAGATAAGTTTCTGCTTTCTAGGACTGTGACTTAATTAAATGTTCAAATTAAAGTTATCGTGAAATTCATACTATACGTTCTCCAGCAGCATTTGTATATGTGCTTTACATACCAACCTGCATCATCATAGGGTAATTCTTCAGAAGCAATACATCTTAGCTAATTCGTTTTAAAATGACATAACTAATCACAAAATGGTTTTGGGAAAAATTCAATTACATAAATCAGAAAGGCACTCAAAATCTTCATACAGTATCTTGTAAAATGCACATAATTCTTTTTAACCAAGAGGGTGTAGGCTTTGGAAGACCAAAATATTTATAGACACATAATTGTGATTTTCTCTCTCTTTCTGGCATCATTTCATTATTTCACTATTTGCCAGTTATCTATCATACGTTGAATCTTACTATTTCAATATTTTTATTTGCATGACTGCATTTGCAAAAGGATAATAAAATAAAGACATCTTTGGATTGGGAAACCTATACATTCAGAAGTCCTTCTTCAGACTTAACCCTTACTGTCCAATGAAATAAAGTATTCCTATCGAATTTCTCAGTCAGATGCAGTTATTTCTGTATAGGTAAAATTCTGAATGCTGATATGCAGAATCTGTGGACTCGCACAGACTTTATCTCATAAAGTACTTGGTCCACTGTTGCCAGAAGATTCGCCCAGTCAGATAATTAATAAGATACAGAAACATAAAACATGAGTTGTTAAAGTTCACAATTACCTTCCCTCACAGCTCCATTCTAAATGCACTGTCCTTGCTTTAACACATAGTAAATCATCTACCTAAATGTATTTGCACCCAATCATTTTTTAAAGTCACAATCTTTGTAGTGTCAACTTGTCAAGGGTCAAAGGGAAGAACAGGCAAGATTCCCAAATCAATCTGCTTGTAGAAACTGTCTCATTTCATTTCAAATTACCTGCTGTGGCTGAAGCAGGCTATGGACAAACTGCCTTCCTCCATAAACCATGACAGCACAGGTCGAACTTATGTGATCATTCATAAGGGGCAAGTCATGCCGGGTCTGTCATTAACTACTTTTAAACTGCTGTGCAGGGTTAAGTGATCTTGCAGGGCAGCAGCAGATATAAATACTATTTGGACAGTTTAATGTCAGGCGACAACTCCTCTGGGATTAAAAGCGTGTAACCCAATAGTAGTGTTATCGATATAAGGATTAAGGTACTTTGGGAATGTTTCTTCTAGGCACAACTTTTATGCATTTTGCATGCTATTAACATATCAGATTAATAATATAACAGCCCTTAAAAGGCTCTCTAAAATATTAACAGCAATGCCCACTGCCCGCTGTGTAAACATCCTCCAGCGCTTCAGTTTCCTCCTTGTGTAAGTGCCCAATCCAGGAGAGGACACTGCTAATCTAGGCACATAAATACACTGCAGCCACCGCAGCACATCGGGCTGTGAGACTCACGGGAAAGGGGAAGACCTCAGATCCAGAGTTCCCCAAAGCCATTCCGACACTTACCACAGAAATCCTTACCAAACAAGGTACTTAAGCGGATGCCCACTTTCAAACACAGGAGTGGACCTATTAATGGAGCCTGCCACGGAGCCAATAGGGATATACAAATAAAAATTTTTAAAAAAATCGGCCACAGCATGCAGCAACCCTCCACCATCACTGCTACAACTTACCCACAAAGAGAAAAGCCACAGTTTCCCTAAGTACATAACTTTTTTAATTCAGACATTCACAGCAACATTGAAAAGACAAATCAATAATGTCCAAAATATATCTACAAGAGTATGCTAGTTCAAAGCAAATAAACATAGGAATGTTAAAATGTGCAAAAAACATTGCCCATTTTCCACTCTTTTCCACTAAGATCATACCTAAAACAAAAGAATGCTTCCTGCTGAAATTTTTTAAAACAGCTACATCAAGTTCCTGCCCAGTGGATTTAGTTTAAGAGTTACTCACAGCTGAAAGGAAATGTATGACAATGTTTCTGCTACGCTGTGTTAATAACGTCACTCAAAGTAATGGAGTTCTGGCTGTGGCATCGTAGTTTAGCCCTTCTGGAGAAGATACCATCTTTTTGTATTTGGAAATCTACTAGCACATAATAGATACTGACATAAAGTGAAATAATAATCCAAACTTATTCCTCTGATTAAGGCAATTTGCATAATTCACTGTTAAGTTATTAACAGATTACAGAAAAAGGAAAGGACAAGAGGAATAAAACAAGATACTGACCCACGTTTGTGAATCACAGACATTCACTGTGTAAGCAGTGCAGATAATAAAAAGTTTCCAGATATTCTGTCTACTTCGTATCTGACAATCAAAAAAAAAAAAGGAAATGATTTTATTATTTAGTGAATCTACTCCAACAAAATCTCTTGAGTTCATAAGCAACACATACTTCCTATCAAAAAGACTATGCCCTGTAAATTGCATTAAAAGAAAAAAAAAAAAAAAAAAAAAAAGAAAAAAAAAAAAGAAAAAAAAAAGATTTATTGATTTATACCACTTTTTGTCCTTTAGATGGCATCACATAGGAAAACTCCTTTACCTTTCAGTTCCATAGTGGCTGGCTACTATCTTTAACTCTGCAGTATAAGCTTATCAATATCAGAATAGTAAGTACACAGATCCTCAATATTTTCTGTATACATCATCAAACAAGGAAATAAAAACTAAATCTGTACATGCTACACAAACAGGTCACTCAGTTACCACTTTTCCATGCATCCAAAATTAAACATTTATAACCAAACTTCATAGTAAGTACGCGATTCAACTTACAGTCTTTTAAAGGTATTCTTTCAGATCTAATAATTGCACACTTCAAATTAACAGCATTTAAGACTGAGTGAAACTTGCCATTTTTACCCTTTAAAAAATCCATTGTAACAAATGGAGGTTTTGAGTCAGAATTTCAGGATTTTTTGTATATGGCAATGTATTACTAGATATTAAACACCTTTTTAGGATGCAAAGCTTTTGTAAATAAATACATTTATTTTATATTATTGCTTCTGAGCTAGCACTACGGCAAAAAAAAAAAATTATGAACCAATTTACACAGCAACAAAATGGTTTTCAACCTGTGTCATGGTATGGCACATAGTTTACATGTATTACACAGACACCTACGCTGTCACTGCAAAATGTTTAGAAGACTAAAAGAGTAGATGGTTGGTCAAAACCTCCAGGTCAAAAAGGGCAGAGTAATAAAAAACAAAATGAAAGACAAGGGAGAGAAAGTTTGTTTGTTTAAAGGTCATATTTCTCAGAGAAAGAAAAGAAAAATAAGCTTTGCACCATTTGCGAATTACATCTATAACTACTTGAAACAAGCTTTAATGCCATCATTAAAGATGAAGAAACTGAACAGAAAGACAAATCCTGGATTACCTTCGACCTATCTGCAACAGCTGATTTATTGGAAAAGCAGAGAGCAGCTTCTTCATGTGTCCCTTTCTACAGTCTCCTAACCTCAGTAGCAGAAGGAAGCTAAGGACAATTTGGACTTATCAGGATTTTCCCCTAAGCAGGATGAAAATCACACTGAAATGTACTCCACTAATAGAGCTTCCCTGTTTTCTAAGCTTTTGGTAGTGCTATGAAGAAAACAATTTACCATGTTCACTGCTTTTCTTCAACTACTGGGAACTATTTTGGCAGACTTATTCATGATGCTGAAATAGGGTTCCCTTTTCCTTACCTAGGGCTCAAAAATGTAACATGTAGAGCTGGTCAGCTTCTCCCTGATCACCTGAAAAGAAATTTAGCATATTCTTGGCAAGTAATTATTGACCAAAATTCCTAAATGCTATCTTTAAAATGATTTTAAATTAAAAAGTACAAAAACAGTGGAAAGGATAACTAGCTAACCATGTATAAATATATATATAATTAAATGGGATTATTTATATCCTAAAACATCTGAGTTGTCTCCAACTAAACTCAAAAGCATTACCTGAAAGTTATCATTTTTGCTATGAAATCCTCCCCTAGAACCATAAGCTATGGAGCAAACAAATAACATCCAGTGTCATGGTGATACAGGAAACAAACTACCCTGCTCCCATAGAGATCCAATGATTAGCTTAACCTACAGACACCTTACAGCATTGCCTAGTTGGAGGAAATCATTGAAGCAGTCAGATCAAAACAGAATCACCAAAAAAAAAAAAAAACCTCTAAAAATCCTTGAATTGATAACAGTATGTTCTGAATTAGCATCAAACTTGTGCAGATGCAAGGCAAGTTTCAGACAATACAATACACTGAAACAATAGGGCGGCAATTGCACTGAATAATAATCTATTACAGGAATTTTCATGACCCCTCCATGAATGCCATCAGTCTGTAACTCCTGAGGGCTCATTCTTTGCCACATCTTTTCTTTAACAAGGAATGATTACAGGATACAGCAAGTTTCAAACCTATCCATATGCAGATGTCAGCAAGCTATGTACCTTGTTAGCAAATGGGAACAAGTACAGTCACTTCGATAACACAGTATTCAATTACAATGAATATTTGAATTAAAAACAGATGGCACAAGCTTGATTGAAGAATCAAGTTGCTTGGCACCAGAGTGCAATAGGAACAAATGCCTGACATAAATTTTCGTAATAAAAATTATTCCCTTAAAAGGATACTGAAAGGCAACTTCATGAAAACTCCCAAGTTGCCCTGGTATTTCTTGGACAATACCTTCCACATTGAACAAAAACAACAACAAAGCATCTTAGAACACAACTGTTTTCCCATTTGTTGGCAGGGAAAACATCTGTTGACTATTTCATAAAACTGCCGTAAGATTTTCACTCAAACTGCAGAAGGCTGAAGTTGATTACTTTCAAGGAACGAGCCAGGCTTTATGCTCTCTCAAAAAAAAAAAAAATATTTGGAAAGATGCAATGGAGATCAGCATCTGGAGCCTCTACGGTCAGAAATGGAGCAGAGGAGGAGGAACTGGTCCCCAGCCCTTGGCACCTTCACCCACTGCTACATCTGCCCTGCTAAGTGCTGCTGCCAGGCAGGTAAAACTTAATTCCGAGGTGATTTAAATAACTTCCACTCTCCAGACTGCAAAGAGGTCGGCTATTGAAAAACTCTCTGGTGAGTCACCAGGGCTAACTAAGCCTCCAAAGCCCATCCTCCCCTGTGGTCCATGCATCATCTATTGCAAACCAAAATGAGACATTGCAAAAGAATGTGACACCAAAAGAAAACTTCCCTCCCTGAAGTCAGGCCCTAGTGAGAAAAGCAGGGGCAGAATGCCTGTTACTGGAGTCAGGACTAAAATATTTGCTTCCTGGAGGTGGGCTGGGTGCTGCTGCCCTCCTCGTGTGTCACTTCGTGCCTCACAGGCAGCTTCAGGCATGTGGATCAGGATGCAGGCGGATCAGGATGCACGTCCCCAGCCCTAGCCAAGGGATGACACGTTGGCACTTTAGACGTTTCATGTAGCTGCTCAGATTAAACAAAGTGACACTGAAGGTTAAACAAGTTTTACAAAATAAAATCTCCTGCCACAATAGGAAAAGCAAGTAAACACTGCAAAACTGAATAACAGCCAATTTTCCTCCACTTAGTGTTTTCCAAAACCATTGTTTATATCCTCATGCTAGAGCTTTCCCTGTTTAATAAACTCATTTAGTTAAACCATTGCAGACCCACGTACAGGTCTTATTCGTGTTTCGACAGGCTGGGTAATGGTGAATTACAGTTATGAATCTCATTTATTTTTAATAAAACAAACCTTGAACCTTCCAAAAGCAGGAGCACACACCAGGAGATTTTGGAGGTAACTAAACAACCATTCCGTCAGCATCCACACAGAGTAGGTTCCTTTACAACACAGCAGAGATTAGCCAGCCCAAGGAAACTGATCCTAAAAATAGTAGGTTATGTAAATTGATGTTTCAGAGCTACATGCTGCAATGAAAAAGAAAATTTCAAACACTGATGTAATTATGGACAAGAAGTTAACCAGAATATTTTTCTTTAATCAGTTTAACATGACAGATACTGAACTCTTGGTCCCTGTGTGTGTTTGGAGCCATCCAGAATTCATCGGATTTTTTTTTCTTTGTATATAAAAAAAATTTGCATTTCCACTAATTGGGATGCCAGGGTACTTTTCATGACACATTAAACAAATATTTACTTGAGTCATTCAATTATGTCTCAGAGTCACCCCAGATAAGAGATTTCTCCTAGCCAACAATGTTTTCATCCCAAAGCCAGTTTTTGCTTTTAGCACAGACTTTGCTTTAAACCCAGAGCTCCTCTGCTCCACAGTGCTTCCTTCTGTCTGTGCCACAAAGCCATCCTCCACCACAAAAAAAGTTAAATGATATAAAATCTCTATGATGCAGTCAGAGGAAAGTACCAGTGTCAGTACCCTGCAAGCATTTTCTTTATAAGAAATGTTACTTTGAGAATAAAAGTTAGATGCACAGAAGCCTTAGGACTCACCTGCAAAAAAATCAATACAGAGCTTTAGTTGACTGAAGCCAGCAAAGATGGCCACAGCCTTGTACATAAGCCCACAACAGAGGAAGAGGAGACACTGTCCTTTCCTGTGTGCTAAAGGTCATAACAGCGGGACCGGCAGAGACAGCAAACATGAGAACCACCAGCAGACATTCAGGGTAAGAACAAGGTTAGGTGGACAGAAACAGAAAGGAAGAATGCAAGAAGCTAAGCAGAGAAAAAAAAAAAAAAAAAAAAAGAGAGAGAGAGAGAGAGAAAACTCAAATTCTGCTTTTGAAAACCAGCTACTACAGATGAATTAAATCTGGAAAAAACATGTTGCAGGCAAATATGAAAACAAATGTTTAGGGATTCTTCCAGATGTCAAATAGCAGCCTAAAAAACTATGCATCTATTGATATTAATACTTACTGCTGATGTCCTATTCATTTCTTTGTTCTAAGTACCATAAAGTTCACAAAATATTTAGGCTTTAATTTCACCCTTGCAAATCTTGATCTCTGCAAAGAGATCAAAACCTCGAGTCACAGCAAGAAAAATTTCAAAAGAAAACTATTTTGATTGCACTAAGTACCAAGTACACAAGAACCAAGTACGCTCCCCTATGCTCAAGTTTAAAAGCACGTTGCTTCAAAGCTATATTGAACTTAATCCATTGTAATTTAGGATGTAAGAACTTGTTTCAAAGACTTTCTCACCCTTTTCAGAACAATGCTGAAAGGAACTTATCAACTTAAAAAGAAAAAAATAATCTTTGTGATGATTGAAAGGTTTATAACATTAGATGTGCAAATTAATACATTATTAAATACACTTTATAATCAGAAACACTTTGTGAGACATTATTCCTCTATTATCTCTGCACTGCAGATATTTTCAAAAATAGCTTTGGTGCAAACGACCTGTAGTTAGCAACTTCGAGAACTGCTAACTCTTCTTCCAAAAAAGAAGCTTTATGTGTTCAGTATCTGTTTACTGCACCTAACATTTTGTACCCAACAATTATCTGATAATTTTGTCATGTTTCATACAAATGCAGATGCTTTGTAAACATTCTCAATTTGAGGAATGAAAATAAGGAATAGAACTATGAAGATGCTAAGCAAGTACTATTGAACATGTTTGCAAAGGAAAAGAAGAATTGTGTTTTGTCACTTGGTGAAATCTAATTTTTTGCATGTATGAAAGAGGAAGGGAGGCAAGGCCCAAGTGTCTTTTCTGCAGTTCATTTGTATCCATAAAGATATTTTATTTTACCATACTTGCTTTTATTTTCCAGCTTCTCTTTGGGGTTCTATATACTGTACTTACATCTTTACTGTTCCTGATGATCTGCCACCTCTTTGACTCCTTTGGACATTCCCATAAAGTCAGGGAACTTCTTATTCAAGCAAACCCTTTAGTGTAGTTAAATCTTCCATGAGTAGCTTTGAAAACCTGCCCTGTAATGCACTGACATGACATAGCTGTAGTTGATTGACAGGCAGCTCAAAGGAAACAAGAAAAAACACACAAAATATTTTGCTAATTGCAGTGACAATAGTTTTTTTCCCTCAGTGCTCTCAGCCAGAAAGCACCACTGGACTGTCATTACCTGTCTTTATTACTGCTGACATTATTTTTCATGAAGTAAATAACAACTTCACATTTATTATGCACACTGCTAAAACACATCTTGCAGTGTTCTAGAGCAATTTGAAGCATGTTAGTTTATTTTGTAGGAAAGCTCATTTTCTGCCCATTCTCTTCAGTTTTAACCCAGCTAAACACTCAGGACTAAATGAGTCTAGGTTTATTTTTAACACTCTCACACAATATTTCCACTAGGTGTGTTCTTAATATTCTATATGAATCAACTGCCTCGTTTCAGATGTCTTTGTGTCAGACATTTTTTCCATTTCCTTTAAAATTTCAGTAGTGTGATGCTGTTCTAAAACAATTCACAGAGGCTGCTACTTGAATTAAAAACAATGAAACTCATTTACAGCTAAATGCTATCCATCCTTCATAATGCTATTCTCCAGCATGAGGAAACAACAAGAGAGCAAAAGGTCTTTCCAAATACAGCCTCTCTCTACTAAAGCTGCAGAAGTACTCTGGCAAAAGGGAGAAACTGCATGAAGCAGAGACCTTGCCTCACCTTCCCCTGACCATGGCAAATAAGGCTGGGCAGCTCTGTGTGGGAGAAATCACCAGAGAATCATCAGGTAGCACCAGTGGAAAGGTGCCCTTGTTTTTATCTCCCTCTAAATGCTTATTTTTATTCTTTTATGCAGCCACTAAAACTTAACAGCAAAAAGAACAGCAAAAAAAAAAACACAACATATTTACTTTACCTCTGTTTCTGACAATGTTCTTCTTGTTTGAAACCTGAAAGTCCTTTCAAATGTTCAAGGTCTCCCTACATTTGCAGAAGAATTTGACGCCAGGGAACTGACACAATCCAGGGGAGGAAAAGGCTCTTCTGCACCAAACTGCCACAGTCCAGAGGGGCTTGGGAACACAGTCATCAGGACACAGCTTGAAACAGTAACACACCTCAAGGATAGCACATCAAGAGAAGAAATGAGCACAGTTTTAGCTCATGTGAAGTGCACACAACTAAATTCCATTATATTCCTAGTGACAACAAAGCTACTGAAGTTTAACTAGCATTCCTGGTTGATGATTTTTTTGTGTGTTACAACCACAAAAATAATTACATGGCTTTGTTGCTCATGTGGGTGCTGCTAGGCTGCCCTCAAACAGCAAAACCAGGATAAAACTACAGTCTTGTTTCCACTAAGCAACATTACATGTTCTTACTTCCTCCTCTTTTCAAGGGGAAAAAAAAAATTAAAAAAAAAAAATGCCTCCTGCTAATAGATCTCACTGCTGAAAACAAGAGCAAAGCTGCTGGAGCTGCTGGGCACGATACGAAATGAGTTGAGAAGCATGTTCCCTTCCTCAGGTCCTTCATGTAAGCCTGTGGTTCCAGCCCTCCTACCCCAGTTTCTACAAATATGAAAAGACAACAAGAACATATTCCTGTTAATACCTTGCATAAAGCACATTTCATTCTTTCAATGCTTTTACCAATGAACAATCCCAAGAGGCACAGAAATTTCAAAATTTCTACCAGGCAACTGTTTTACTTACAAACTCTTCCTTACACCAACTACCAAGCCTACTTTGCTCAAAATAGTTAAGACCTTGGGTCAAGGAGACAGTGGCATTAGCACTCAACAGAAAATGTGCTTCTCTACACTAAAATAGCCACTTAAGCAAGAATGTGGAAATGATTTATCTTGCAATGTTTGAAGTTGGATCTTCACCTCAGCTATGTCATGACTGCACAATCAGTCAGAGAAAGACTGTTACACTTTCATACAAAGAAAAGGGTATTCGGCTCTTCACTATGAGTATCTAACAAATGTTACCTTTTAGAAAATAAGAAAAAGCATAAATATTAGCTAGTGGAAACATTCACATTTATAACATAGGAGTTAGAGACCTTCAGTGTTCCAGTGCCCAAATATAAATCTCAGTGTTTAATAACAGTAAGGTAATGTAATTTCACTGAAAGCTGTTTCATTTAAATAACATGATATTTGCAATCCTAAATATTGCACTGCTACATTAATGAAGATAATCATAAAAAAATTCAAACTGAAAATAAAAAATGAAGCTTCTTAATGAAGTCTTGTAAAGGAAATCAGATTTTTGAGGCAAGAAAACTGCCAGATAAGCTTGATTTGAGATTCACTAATGCTGCTTGTACATTCTCCATTCCTTACCAGTTATACAACCTATAGGCATTTTAAAATAGAAGACTCTTAGAGACTTTTGAATAACAATATTGACAATGCTTATGTATACACATAACATAATTAGGATCTGATAAAGCAATCAGATGGACTTCTGGAAAGTCCAATAAAATTACAAAATTATGCACCTGTAAGAATTCTTTTATTATTATTTTTAATCAAAGTGTCTACTTTTCAGTGGCATAATTACCTTTAGAAATCCCCTTAAAACAATAAAGCTGCTAACAGCATATGTCCTTGTAAAGAGTGAAATTCAGATGGCCTTTGGGTGCCCAGTATTTCAAGGTTTCAGTGGTTATTCAGAGAAGTGACATAGTAATTCAGATGATATGACAATAGGCACATTCCTAGCCTGTACATACAAAAGGTTGGGTGTATACATTCTGCACTTGAATTGCAGTATTTTTACAAGAACTCACAGTATTCTTTATTTTAGTAATACAGACACGGAAAGAAAGGTCTATATTCTACAACTGAGGATGGCGCAGGTTTTCTTTTCAGAACCAAAAGACTTGTGCACACACAAGTGAAACAACTTTGAAAAGGTCAAACTGGAAATGAAATTCTTTGCCTTTTCATCACCTTTGTATGAATTTAGGAAAAAGACACTTAGAAAGAATTGGCATTATAACTGAAATAATCCTTTCCTAGCATACTATAGACAGTTACGTATGTTTATATCATTTAGAGAGATCTCTTTATTCATGTTTATCTTTTGAATAACATAACTGCCTTTAAAGTGAGTGTATCAGAGAAAGTACTAATGGAAAGACATGGAAGGAGATGAACGCATGGAAGAGGAAACTCCTCTCTAAAAGCATAGAAACTACGTCAGAGGACTAGACCTGAGTTCTAGGTGGAGTACAACAGAAGAAAATAACCAGCAATTCAACTAATTTAAAAAAAAAAAAAGGATAAAGGAAAAAAGTTTGGCACAAAAAATCACTAGCCATGTCCCACTCACTGTCCCCCACGCACAGTATTTGGATAGGTCATGGATGAGTATTTGGATAGGCCATGAAGAATTGGATGAAGGATACGATTTTTGCGAAAAATTGTCTGTTTTGTTTTTCCTGGAAAGATGAAGTAAACAAGTGCTGCAGAAGGCAAACTGTCTTCTTTCCATAATTGTGTGCCAAAGCCCATTCAAAATATAGCCTCAGAACACAAGACCACTGACTGTGCAAAAGCACAAATAAAATCCCTCGTACTATTACTGTAGAGCTTTATTTCATTAAAAAAAAAAAATAGAATAAAAAAATAACTTAGCAAGAGTATTGGAATAGGCTGCCCAGGGAAGCGTTTCAGTCACCATCCCTGGAGGTCTTTAAAAGACATTTAGATGTAGAGCTTAGGGATATGGTTTAGTGGAGGACTGGTTAGTGTTAGGTCAGAGGTTGGAGATCTCTTCCAATCTAGAAGATTCTGTGATTCACTCTATGCCAGTCAAAAAAAACAGCACTTAAGATATTGAGAAGTTCCTACAATGTGATTGTATATGATGCACCGCTTTAGCTTATGATAAACTTTTAAACCAAACTAAATAACATCTTTCCTATACTCAATCTGCAGTTTGAGAAGGTTATTTTAATTTAGCTTAAAATAGGTAACTCCTCAACTTAAACTAAATATCATCTGGTTTAAGTCAAAAAAAACAAACAACAAAAAAAAAGCTTGTTGAGGTTTTTAAAAAAAATGGTTTAAAAATTACCTCTAAAATACAATTGATGCAATTTTTCTCTTTAAATTAATTATTAGGGCAGTTACACTTCTCAAAACTATTGTTCAATATTCCCTGTAGTTAAAGAATGCTTCATCTGTGCAGTACTATCAATTTGACATGCATGCCTAAACTAGTTTCTGGCTGCAGGTACTATTAGATGGTGAAGATCCCTTTTCTACATGTCTTCCATACGGCTCCAGTTGTTTTCGTGAAGAGGCTGGCAGGAATTAATTCGGTATTTCCTTTACACACAGATGATTAGAAAAGTCAAATGTTTACATGTTTACTCAAATGAAATAACCTGCTAAAATTCTTCACTGCATTAAAAAAAAAAAAAAAAAAAAGAACATTTTGGAGAGGCAACAGAACCTGCAAGTCATGTCCTTCTGGGACTTCCATACTTCCAAGTAACATAACCATACAACTTGTTTATAGTGCAGCTCACTCAATTAAATAGCATTGAAAAGACATAGATTCTGATGGACTACAGAATTATAACTGGATAATTCACAGCAATAGCTCATCTATAGGAACATAGAAGTTGCCACATGAAATAAACTGGCTATTGTATCTGGTCACATATGTATCTGCCTCACTGCCCGAGGCAATGCAATTCCTGATGCTTCAATGGGAGTTGTAAGAAGTCCAGTCTATCTTCACTGTTTTTATTATTATTTCAACTGATAAAATTTACTGTAATTAACAGCATATAGATTGCCTACATGTTAGCAGAAATGTTACCTCAAAGCCTTTCAAGATCTCGCTGCCAGTAGCTAGTGATTGCAAAGCTGAGCACTCAAGCTGACATTATCATCAACCATATTTGACACAGTTCGATTCTTCTTGTGCATGCACACATATTATGAATATATACAAGGCTTATTCAGAAAGCCTTGCTTTTTTCTAAGAAGAATGTTAATAAAAAATAACTTATATCAACTACACCAAAAAAGAAGTGTGTTTTTTTTCCCTCTTTGAAAAGCTCTGGTACTCTCAAAGACAACTGTGTCTCAATAGAAAAGTATTATTTGTGTCAGCAGTACACTGCTTTTTTTCAAGAAAATCTATCCACATTTACGCACAGTATATTAATTTCTGAAAAACTGTAGTTTGCCCTGCTCCTCTAATATACTAGCATACATGCCTCCCCCTCCTGTCAAAACCAAACTAACCACATAAAGGCCAGTTACAACAGTTCTATACTATGACAGCAGCAAGTATCAAAAATAGTGTGCCACTTTCACGCACAGGGAAATTGACACAGGCTAGTCTTGCCAGTTCCACTCTTTCCAACAAGAGCACATTTCCATCCCCACATAACTCATGATGTCTCAAGTGTTTGTGAAGCTACCTACTAAACAGAGAAGTGGAAAAAAGCCTATGGCTTAAAAAAATAATAATAATAATTCCCCAAGTTCATTAACCCTGGTCAAGCTCAAACAAGGGGATGATATGGAAGTGGGAACAAGCAGACAAGGGACAGCTGGACTCCCCTGTGACAGCATCAATTAAGAGAGTTTTTATCAAACAAGTGTGAGAGCAGGGAAACGCTCTCTTACACTCTTTGTGAGCCTGCAAAACATCCAAGCTGCACACAAGTACCAGTCCTCTGGCTCTCGTACAGAGGAAAAAGTCCATGCACAGACAAAAAAAAATAGCACCTGGGATAAGGAGTCTGGTGAAACTGGAGCAGGAAGGAAGAACAGAACATGCAGCTGGATGCGGAAACTGGTTAGGCAAGGAACTCAGGAACAGAAATAACAAGAATAGGACTGAAAAAGATGGGAACACAGAATATGGAATTAGAGAAGTGGGAGCTAAAAGAGAAGAAAGACAAACATTTGTAGAGCAGGGAGACATGAATGGTACGACTGCTGCGTTTGCTTACTGAGATGTTAAGAACTGCACTGAGAAGCAGAAGTGGAATAAGGCAGAAGGAACAAGGATCAAGTTTGAGATAACACGAGTCTGATCAAGTTACTGTGTTCTGGCTCACAACAAAAATGAAAATAACCAAATACACCATTATTAAGATGTGTGCACCTACTCATGAAAACAACAGATGTTTTCTCCACTGGTGCTGCTCCATTGAGGGTGACAATCAGCTGCTATCGTAGTGCTCAACTAGAAGAACATCCATAGAAATTCAACCATGTGTCATTTTGCCCATTTTCTCAGCTTGCTATCTTAAAAATATAAAATAATAAATACAAAAGCAAGAAAAGTACAAGAATATCAAGATTACAACTTGAAGTCATAAATTAGTCCTGAAGATAGTTGTGAAATATTTTCTGACAAATTCCCTAAATTCAGTAACTGCAGTCTGCTGCACACAGTAAAGGGGATGGCTCTAGCTTTACACCTTACTAGAACAAAAAGCTTGATAAAAATCAATAATTACACTGTTCAGCTATAATTTAGCAGTGCATCTCAGAGAAGATAGTATCTTCTAACACGTTAGTGGAACATTAGTCCAGTACTTCCCCTTTAAAAAAGAGATAACATCTTCCCATTGCAACATCTATGCAAACCAGGGATTTTCACAGAAATTTTCACTGCATTTATATTATATGTACTCTACAAACTAAACACACACAGTATGCACTGAAAAACATTTAAATGCATTAAAAAGCTACATCTGTAAGCATAAACCAAGAAAAGCATAAGCCAGAAAAGTTAAAAAAGAAATACTGAGTTAGTCCAACCACCACCCAGTGATAAAACCCAAGGACTGTGATGAAATCAAGTCTAACAAACGAAATAAGTGTAGGACAAGGAAATTACATATCTATAGGTAGTTTGCCAAAAAAATTAAATTAAAAAATGCTAACCTCAGAGGCCATTACTTAAAACTAGTCCTACAATAGATGTCTGAAAGATATTAAACTTCCCATTATAAGTGATAACTATCACCACATGAAATCCCAGGACTCACTATAGCATCATTTAGCAACACTGCCCTGACCATGAGAAACAGACAGATCAGACCCACCAACACTAGACCCACATGACATCACCATAATATCCAGCTTTGATTAAGCCTTGAGAAACATCTGGAATACAAAACATTTCTGGTGTTATCCATTCCCTGTATACATTTTTAGTACCTATCCTTTTCACTTTTTTTTTTTTAAAAAAAAAAAAAAAAACACTTTGCTTTTTTTCCCCCCAAAAAAAAGAAATCTGGCTCAACCAGTCAAGACAATCTTTTGCAACAACTGAGCCTGTGACCAGAACAACAGCTAACAGTAATGCCTGAAACAGCCCAACACTGTTACAACTTATCAACACACTGATAAGATAACACTCTATGCCTGCCTTTCCCTAGAAGACAGATTTCAAGTTAAAGTCTGAACCAAAAACAGAAGCTGCATTCTCTCGGCTGTGCTTTTTTCTTTTCGGCTGCATGAGCTCAGAACAAGAGCAGTTTCAAACCAGGCCATTTAAGCTAACTTTGAGGGAGAAGAGGAAAAAAGCAATTAGAATGTCCCAAATTATATAAAAAGATGTCAGATAGACATTTCCTTATTGTAACTTATTACAGTTAAGAAAAAAGGAAAGAATGAAAGTTAGTAAAATATAAACAAATAAACATGATTTTATTTCAAAATACTTTCAATATATTTTCTTCTTAACCATTAATAACAGACTAAGGCAGCTTGTCACGGAAAATACCTACAGTTTAAAGCAGACAAGTTCCAAGCTAGAAATCAGAAACAACATTTAACTGCTCAGTGCTGCATGGAGATAGGATTCCAGGCAATGTCTAGAACCGTCTAGCACATTTGTTCCATTAAACAACGTGCTTTCAGACACCCTATTGTAATACATCCTGTGAACAAATAGCGTCCTCTCAGCATAAATCTGACATTCCTGTTTAGCACTGACCAATGATTAAACAAAACTGAAGAGATTCACATAATTGTTGCTGTTGGAAAGGACCTCTTCAGGTCAGCTTGTCCAAACCCTCTGCTTCATCTGCAGGCTACCCAGGACCGTGTCTAGTCAGGATTTAAATATCTCCACATACATAGACCTCACAAATCCTCTGAGCAACTTACTCCTGTTTAAGAGCCCTCATGGTAAAATAATTATTTTCTTGTGATCAGATGGAATTTCATGGGTTTTGTGTCCATCGTCTCATGTCTTGTCAGTAGGCACTACTGAGGAGAGTCTGGCTCCCTCACCTTCATTCCTACCCATAAAGTACAAGTGATGAGATCCCTGAGCCTCGCCTTCTCCAGATTGAACAGCCCCAGTTTTCTCATCCTTTCTTAATATGAAATACTCCATCTTCATGGCCCTGGCACCCAACTTTCTCTCTTGTACTGGGTAACCCAGAACTGGACACAGTACAGCAGGCATAGCTTCACCGGTGTCAAGTAGAGTAGGAGGATGTCTCCCTTGACACGTGGGAAGCACTCTTCTGAACACAGCCCATGACACTGTTGGCCTCTTTTGCCACACAGGCATGCTGCTGGCTCATGGCTAGCTAGGTGTCCACCAGCACCCCGAAGTCCTTATCAGTACAGCCACCTCCCAGCCAGTTGGCCCCCAGCACATACTGGTGCCTGGGAGTACTCCTTCCCAGACGCAGGACTCAGCACTTTGTTCACTTTGAATGTCAGCACAACCCTTTGGCCTATCAGCCACTCCTCCCAGTACTGTATCATCTGCAAACTTGCTGAGGGTACACCCTGACCCACCTTCCAGATCATTAAATCAAGATGCTGAACAATATTTGAAGCTGCAGAGTCTCAGAGAAGATAAAGTCAATCTCTTTCTCATCTTCTCCAATGCAGCCTGCTGACTCCTGCCACAGCTCTTTCACCTGGTGGCACAGGTCCTCAGTAACTGCACACTAAAAGTGCTTGATCCTGCCCAATTAGGGGCCAGGTAGAACAAAGGCTGCAGGCACTCTTTAATCAAGGACAGCTGACAGTTTGTTAGAAGCTGCTAGAGCTATCCTTACCTCAGCCCCACCTATCTGCAGCAGAGGTGCCTCTGAGGGCTCCCAAAGCGCCCAGAAGCTGCCTCTGTTCGCTGTGCTCTGAGCCTGCCGCTCATACAGGCCTCCCCCAGCACAGGCAAAAGGCCAGGCAGGGTGCTTTCTGTTTCTACTAGTACACCAAGGTTAAAAAATAAAAAAAAAAAAATAGAAATAAGTGGTTTACCACAGCTTTGCTAGCATGCGGATAAACTGCATAGCACTTGATTTTCACCAAGAATTTACCTCACACTCCTTAGCAAAATTCTTCCCCTAGGAGAAATATAATCATCGTTTTCACTTCTCGACCCCCAGAGAATTCGATGTGGAATTACAAAAAATAAAAGGCTCCAATATAAAATTAAGCAGGTTCTAGCTTATCAAATAAGCTTTATAAGGCTTTTTAAAGCCTTTTCGTTTCCACGGGAGAGAACATTACCTACATTTTTCCAACTGACTGTTAATGTACTATTCTACATATCTTTTGATCTGACACATTTTCAGTTCTCACTGTGCGTTAGATATGTTCTGTGTGTTTACCCAGAAAACATTTAAAGACAATATTAAATGGTAACTGCTGTTTTATCTGTTAAGTTCACATAGCTCTGAAATAACATGCACATTCTAAACTTTTATTTTATTTTTTTTACACCCTGAAAAAGCCTACTGCTAAAGAGGCACACTCACAATCATCAAAGCACCCAATCCACCTACTTGCCCAGGCCGTGGTCCTGTGGGAGGAGCGTCCATGATGACCAAGGAAACAACCTGCTCGTCACATTAACACGTAGCCAGGTCCTTGACTAAAAGAAAGAGTCCAACAACCAATTTTTTCCCCTTTAAAGGGTAAATAAATAAATATCTGGTCATAGAGAAGCAGTTCTATAGATAAGACTTTTACAAAAATATCTCCATTCATTATCTTCACTGCTCACTTCAGAGTTCGCTCTCCCAAACAGGCCTTGCCTTTACAAGAGACCGCACAATTCAGATCGACATTGCTGAAACCTTGAGAAAATCCTAAATGAGCAGGTAGTGTCATTATTTAAGAATGACAGGTGATTCTCTACGGTTAAAGAACATTGCTGAGCACTGCAATTCAAAAATGACTCCAAAAGTTGGGTGGAGCAACAGGGCCTCCCCAACAGCAAACAGCCACAGCTTTTATGTGCCTTCTGCAAAATACGCTGCTTTTTTATATGTGCCACCAAGAAATTTGAGCCTTCCTCATATTTCAATGCAGTGCACTACAAGCCTGCCGATACACACCAAACTAAATGGAAAACAAATGACAAAGATTTGTTATTTTTCTAGACTCCGAATTATAAGATCATACTGGTAAGTTTGAATATCTCATTGTCATGCATCTAAAATCAAATCAGGACGTTACACAATATAAGAAACCAGAAGGCTCTTTATGAGGCATACAGTCCATCTACTTTCCTTTCTTTCCCACCTCCTTGCACATCATTCCTGTAACAATATGTATATTTAGAGAAAGAACTCCATGTTATTTCTAGATTTTGCAAGCTAACAATTTACAATACATTTTCTAATCTTTTGATTTTGTTCACTGATGGGAGAGGGGGGATCCTCTGTTTTATTTGTGTCCTTTCTGGCGGAGAAATAATAATAAAAAAAAAAAAAGAACAGCTCTTTGAGAAGCTTGTGCCAGCTTCATTGTCAAGACAAAGGTCACTGCATTCCTATTCATGATGACCTACAACTGTACCCATTTAAAGACTTCATTATGCTACATTAGAAGGAACTCTTTCTCAGAGGTTTTCATTTAGCTTCATTGTGAGAAGAACAAAACATGCAAGCATCAGAATATGGTGGTAAAAACAGTAAAACTGATGATTTTAGTTACCAACTGTCTTACTTCATTTGCCATCCACTCTTAAGATGCTATTTGTGAAGGATGATTTCCAGAATCACGTAAAACAAAATATGAAACTACTTTTACCCTAGAGTGCATCTCCAGACTCCAAAGTAAATAAACAATCAAATTCAGCATACCTACTCAAAATGGATTAAAATCTCTCCAAAATCCAACATCTCTCAGGTTGAGAAATTGGTTTAGACTTCATCTCCTTAGAGTAATATCAAATAAGACTATGATAGAAGTAAAACTAGAAAGAAGTTTTAACTATGAATGCTCAGGAAATACACTTTTAAATCACCCACACCTTTCATACAGATTTAACTCTACACTTAAATCACCAAGTATTACCACGCCTAGTTACAAGGTTTCACAGACCAATTAAACAAACTGTTTCATGATGTAATTTGACCAACCTTATAAAAGTTGACAAGTTTCTTAAGCTACACAGCTTAAATATTTTTAGTAACACACTTTCATTGATTTTCTGAATAATCCTTTGGACTGAAGTTGGCCAGACCCAAGATAACAGACTTGCACAGATTTCTGCTTTTCGTTTTCAGAAAGCAAACCAGTAATTGGAAATGGCAGGTCTTTGAAAATAAAATAAGTATTAAAAATAAATAAATAAATAAGAAACAGAGCTTGCTGCATTGTTACACTTGAGCATCATTACTGACCACAGACAAGCTGCAAGTGCAAAGCCATGTTCTCTCTACTGAGATTACATGACTGCTTGCCCCTTAGAACACAGGGCCACAAGATCCTACTGAACGTGTTATTCCATATAACCTGACCACATTCCAGGTAGACAGTTAACTAATACAAAATAACTGCCCTCTTCAGTTGCATAAGCTATTCCTTATTGGTCTAATTTTCCAGTATGACCAAGCACTTTTAAAGTTAACCCACTTTTCATCGTAGAGAACCATTTCATTTAATAGATACTAATATCCATAGGCATATTTTACCCATGCTACATTAAAGTTCCTTAGCAGAATATGCGAGATGTTTTACTACACACCTATATATTTTCCTATTACGGGAAAACAAATTAAAGTGATTCAAATCCTTGTCACTCAAGTTGCATATGGACTTCTTTGTAAAGACTACTCTTCAAAACAGGTCTTTGTCTGCTTTTATGTCCACTCATCTCAGGGAACAACCTCCCATCTTTGAGACTTTTTCCCCCTCCAGAAAAAAAATACTCAGGATCTTTGATCAGTCTGAACTATCCTTACCACTGACAATACAGTTTCTGGCCTTATGCCAGCACCCAGGCACATCGGGATCCAGTCAAGACTCTAGCCTCCTATGCAGTGAGGACAGAGCAGAGAAGTACACGCTGTGAAGAGAAATTAAGGGATTAAAAATAATCTGTCTTCTAGCCTTTGAGCAACATCAAAATGAAATCTTTTTTTGCAAAAAGGGCAAAGTACAGTTATTTTGCAAACAACAACACTGGAAAATTCTGAATGGCAATAACCTACCTTTAGCAGGTTTTTAGCATTGAAGGTAGCACATGCACTACTGCAGAATATCTGGCACATGCTGCAGCTCCTGCATAATAACCATTTCATGCCTCGTTAGTTCACAGAATGTTTTGATATTTGTAGCACTAAAGAGACAATTTAAAAAACATTTTAAGGTAAGTTAAAGTATATTAAAATAATTACAGAAATGTATAGTTAAGTTAGTTCTTCTTTCATTTTTTAGTCTGGCCATACAACACTTTATTAAATTTAACATCAAATATACAAAGCATCTTAAATATACAAGCATCTTTCAGGTGTACTTTCATAACATTACTTAGGATAGCCTTCAGTTTTAAAATTGCAAAATCCACTAGAAATAAAAACAAAACATTAAAACATACCAGGATGTAAACGCAGTAGCATGCTATATAGATAAATTTACATTACTATCAAGATTATAAATCAAGCATTAGAAATTAAAAAATACCAGCACTAAATCTTTCATTAATCCTCAATTCACCCCATCTTGTATTTGCATTATTGACAGACTGATTACATGATGGCAACGTATTTTTTCCCAGCAACTCTCTGTTGCTGTTTATATCCACAACAAATAGGATGACAACTCTCCGAGAATGAAGCAGGACTGTGTTTCACGAGGCTGCTCTCTACAGAACCTGGTTTCCCTGGATGCTGGATTTACAGTGAATACAACAGAAGGGAAAGAACAGATTTAGGCTTCTGAACATCACCGTAGAGAATTAAAACTCCCCCATGACTCTGTCCTATAGCTTCTACTTGATTCTAGACATTCAGCTACTCCACATTTACTAAGCTGGTAACTATTCCTCAATCTATCTCTACACAGGGTTTGAAACAGCAGGGGCCTTACAGAAGGAATTCACCTCCAATCAATGTCAAAGAAATAAAATTCCACTACCTATCCCTTCAGGTCATAGGTGTCAAACAAACTGGGCATCAAAAAGTAAATTTTAAGCATCAGTGTCTATAAAATATATATATATATAATTAAATTATTGGTATGGGGATATGAAAAAAAAAATTGTTCTTTTGTGATGTCTCCCTGTGTTAGGAAAGAATGCTAAAAACAAATGGGTTTTAGCTGCCAGTGAAAAAGGGGACAAGAAACGTGTTTTGAACAACATAGATAAATTGTATTAGTATTTCATAGCTATTAACTCAGTGAAGAGGTTATACCCTGGGTTCCAAATACTACACAAAATACTAGGCTTTATTTTCTTATGTGCTTGTACAAACAAACAAGCACAAAAATCACTTCAGAAGAACATTAAAAGTGAAGACTACAGTTATGTAAGCCAGAAAACAAAGTTCACTATGCGGAAATGTGCAACATATGCCCCAAGACAGGGCACACAGACACTATTTGAACTAATGTAGCCAATAATTGTAATGGTCCCATCTGTTATGCAGGAGGGGTCACCTTCAGAGATGTAGCCACCCAACTTTTAAGTATCTGACTGTAAATGCGTTTCCAAAGAGTTTTAAGTAAATGTAATCGTGTTTTCAAGAACAGTCGGTGACTCAAAGGAGTCTAGGTTGGTTGGGTGTCCCTAAGCCCAACCTCCAACATGGATGTTGCTAACGGGGTGGGGGTGCAGGGGGGGTGTACTCATTTGTTTTTAAAAAAAGGGGTGAAAAGGCCAGTGGAACAAGCAAGTTTTCTTCCTTAATTTTGTTTCCGGAAACATATGCAGAAGATAGGGTGAGAAAGACAGTGCGTGGAGCGTGAGACAGACTAAGCCTGGAAAATTCCAGACCAAATGGTTAAAGTCAGTAGTCAGAAAGGGCTGAAAACAGGATCTTCCATTTTAAAGTGACCAGACTCCTTTCAACACATAATACATTAAAAAAAAAAAAAAAAAAAGAGAGAGAACTCTAGCAGCTTAAGCATTTGCACATGTATCTTCTCAGGCATAAGGAACATCTCCAGAGTTGCACCTGTGACTTCACATGCACAATACTGATTTCTAGTCAGTGGGAAAGAAAAGCAGAGGCATCATTCAGACACATTGTTGTCAAACATACCTAAGGCAGAGAAAGAAAAACAAAAAAAAAAAAACAGCCAGACCAAAACCAAAACAACACTAATGGAATACATAGTATTATTACAAAATCTTCAAGGTTTCCATGATGCATGGGGCTGCCTTTTTTCTAGTACACAAACCTGAAATTGTAGTATCCCACCACGTTTTCCCATTTTTCAATCCCCTTTTATTCCACCAATTTCTTGTTCTAAAAATTTCGCCCACTACCCACAAAGTCTGCATCTGATCTGGCTAATTTGAGAACTACTGCAAATTTTAGCCAGCTCTTCTAGCTTATCTGCAGGCATGTTAGCCATGTAATTTTAGTGTCTTGGAGCATACTGAAACACATTCACAATTCACAGTACCATGATGTGCTTGGCCCAAGCAAAAACACGTAATGTGAGCTACTATAGTACGAAATGAATCACTTTATCTACAAGTTTCTATCATATCATCACACGTATCAATTCTTATATCCCCTGTGTTAGTGATAGGAAACAAGTTATCATTCCCTCCCACAATCTCTTGAACAAGAAAATTTAACCAGGTACTGAAGTGAAAAGTTACAAAGGCCATTTTGCTTTCTTTTTGTCCTCCCTGTCCATGTTATGATGTTACTACTAACTACAGTTTTTACTATCTAGCATGTAACACCATACTTAATTTCTACCACATCATTTTACCACACCCTTTAGCTAACCTGAAGAAAAATAAATTTGAACTCCATACCAAATTAGGAAAAAGTCTACTTGCATTTCTTTTTTTGAACAACTGCTAACATAAGGAGAGAACATACAAAATTCCAGTAATTTTCCCTTTCAGATCTTCCAAAATTATTCCTAGCACCTATCTGAATATCTTCTACATTTAGTATTACTTTATATTTACTTGGGAAGATTTTCATCCTTAGTTGTCATACAGCAGTACTTCTCAGCATACCGGTGATTTTTCTTCTGGCCACATCGCTGCCTTGACTCAAACTGCAATCTTCTTTTCTTCAGCACTCTGCAACCACTCTGAGACTTTCAGCGCTGCTACTCTTACAATCACACGCAACGTTGAAGAAAAACACAGCTTAAGGAAACGGCTGCAAACCATCTTCATACTAATTAATATGCTTTTTGGTATTCTGCAGTACTACTATTTTTACTAGGCTTTCCTTAGAAGGTAAAAGTTAGCACAGAAAAGAGGAAAAACAGATAGAAGACTTTCTAAAATCTTTACTTTGAACAAAATTGTATTATATATGCGTCATTCCGAATTTTCAGCAATTACAAAATGTCTTTGAAGTTAACAATACATGGTTGTTGTTTTTTTTTTATTATTATTTTTAACCAAAATCTTATATAAAAAAGACATATTTAAAAAGCTGAGGTCGTGTGAACAGTTTAACTTAAGGGAATTTGTTATTTTTTTTCCCCTTGGAGACTCAAGGTATGAAACAGGGCCCTGATTTCTAGAACAGTGCATTCAGATTACATGACCCAAAAAGAAATTGAAGGAAAAAGACGAGCTGAAAACGTGCCAGTAAATCACATTACTCCTTCTCAAAATTTCACCTCTTAACATTTCCCTACTAGGCTCTTACAAGTGTGACTGGATAATAGAAGTGATATCTTTATGATTTTGTGAATAATGGGTTTTATTAGTATTAAGTTAAAGCAAACAGCCAGAACAATACATATGCAACTTCTACTACACACAATATAAAGAAAGTAAATTATAACCTCTGTAAAACAAGAGAAAAGGTACTGAAAAAGCCAACGGTGGTTATGGGCTATTTCATCCCCAAAACCAGGCTGGGATCTGCGTATAGAGAACAACTGTTGTTCACCTTTTTCAACTGAAATAGGGTGAGATACATAATCAAGTATAAAGAAAAGGTTTATGGAGTTACATGGATTTTCTGAACAAATTCTAGATTAGTAAGAAAAAAAAGTTCACCTAGTAAAAGAGGTTACAAGTGGGCTCAGGTTTCAAATTTTAGTGGTGAGGGACAATGGGAGAAATTACCAAGGACTTTTGTAACAATTCCTTTAATAATACACCACTTTCATAACAGAAGTGTTTTACACTTGCACAATGTTAATAACTTTATTATACATGGAAGCCTGTAATAGGCTGATTACACAATAAGACTGCAAACAACCACTGGTACTTTCCTGACACCAGAAAAGTACGTTAAGACTGAAACATCACCAAGAGTACATAAAAAACCATCAGCATAAACGTCACCAAAATTACATTAAAAAACTAATTAAAAAATACATTTGCAAAAAAGTGGTTTAGAGCAGTGCCACTGCCTTTCAGCAGCTTTGAATGGCCACCAGTATTTCTAGCAGGTTTCCGTGGCTCCACAGGCATTAATCAGGATTCACATATAATAAATAATGTACCACAAAATATACATAAAGTAAGGCAATAATTCCAAAGAAAAGTTCTGTTGATATTGAGAAGCCGCTCAAGTTCTACTCTCGTAGTTGACGCCATCACCAGAAACCTTTGATGGAATTGCAGCCTTAGGCCCTAAGCCTGCAATGATAAACTGCTGCAAACCCCTGGATCCGTAAAGAGCTCCAGCGACACCACCGGTAACACTGCAGGGCACAGGGGTCCATGTGAGCTGATCCTGATGCAGGATCGGGGCCTTCATATGTACAGTTGGGAGTAGATTATTTCTTATTGTACATGGAAACCTCGACAGAATTCTAAAAACGCGTGGGTGTTTACTGTTGGTTACCTGATGCCATGAGACATCAGAAAGTACACAGTGAGATATGCACTTTCCGGAATGTACATTTTTTTGAAATGCTAGCTATTAAGTTGGGGGTGAGAGAGAGAGTAGGCAAGAAGGGGATGGAAAAGGTGTAAATTAAGAAAAAAAAAAAAAAAAAAAAAAACACAAATCAAGTCCAGAGGAACTGGGAGCACAACAAAAGAACGGGAACCTTATACATTAAAAGAATGTGGAAAGGGGGAAGAGCAAGAGACCGACTTCTTTTGAACCATGTAAAATAAATAATGTATCCCAAGAGCGTATCTAGAATACGACTTTAGCTTCAAGTCGGGGTTCTAGTGACATGAACCAGATGCACGCACTTTGTTCTCATGGTTTGTGTCAACAGAATCTCTTTACGGAATTACAGTCTTACACAGGAGTTCTGGGGACATTATTATTCATATTAAAGCTACCGTTCCGGGCTCTCAGTACAGATCCAAGAATATTTGCTCCGCCTGTCTGGAATGAGCATCACCTGGAAGAACAGGAGTACTTTAAAAGCAACAAGATTTAGGTAGCAAAATTCTTTCAGATCTGCCCAGGCATAAGAGACAGCAATTTGAAATGTCGTAGATCCCTTCCTCAAAAAAGTTTGAGATATATTTGTCGCTATCTGTAAATCGGAAGTTCCAATACACTAGTGGTGCATAGAATTCCCATGCTTCGTTACACTTTCCTGAGAGTAAAGCAATTAGAATAAACCTTAGTCCTATGAACAAAGTTAATTATTTTTTTTTTTGCATTTTAAACTTTTGGGCTATTCCCTGACAACCTATGTTTGAAAATTTGATTGCTAAACGTTGTCACTTGAACAAAAACACTATTTCATATCTATTGATTTTTGATTAAAAACCATAATAAACAGATCTAAAAAAATCACACTAACAAAATAAACTAAATATGAAAAGTTGCATTGAAAGGGCATGTTACATTATTCGTAATAGGACCGTGTAGAAACATTCCAATGGCAGTGTTGTCAAAGTAAAACTACATTAAGAAGACCCCACAGCCCCGGTCACAGTCGGGACCTTACCTGTAACTCTGGCTGGTTGGGGTTTTTACTCGTGTACTACATGGCTCACTTACATCAGACATCATATTTGAATACCCTGAGAAATCTGACACTGAAGTCCTTACTCTATGGTCCACTTCCCCATTAGAGTTAGTGATAAAAGTCATTGGCACCCTGCTGCCCGACTTGAACTGAGAACCAAACGCTTGTGCAAAGTTCTCGATCTGGTAGGTTGCTCTAGGCTCAATGTCCTTCTGAGGATCTATCTGACTAGCTAACTCCTGAGATGGGATCTGAAAGCTCGTTGAGGATTCTAAGTTTTTCTGTTCCTTCTGGCCAGTCAGTTTCTGAGATGTTGACTGGTAGTTAGACGAAGTCTCTAAGTTTTTTTGAGGGTCGATGAGATCATCCAGCTCTTGAGAAGGAGTCAACTGTTGATGCGTAGCCTCCAGAGCAGATAAATAAAAGCCTGGCTGAGATCCAAGCAACATCCCAAACGGAGGTTTTGGCAACGCAGTTGGCAATACTGAGGTAACGGACTGGCTGAAGCCACACTCGAGCGGAGATGTAGTGTAAATCTGTTTGTCTTGAAACAGAGTGTGGTTATGCAGAGTTGAAGACAAGCTAACAAACTGGAAACTGGGTCCAAAAGCAAAACCAGTGCTGTTGGTTGTTCTTTCAAAAGCTTGTTGGAGGTATTTGGAGTATTCTTGCAACATGCTCGCCTTATCGTTTGAAACTGTTTGAGAGTTAGGGCTCAGGTTTTCTTCCTGGACCATCTCCGAATGCTCTCCGGAGCTGTGCAAGTCCACCCGCTGCTCAGTTATACTGAAAGGATCTTCCTTCTGGCCTTCTGATTTGTGAGAGTACTGGTCCAAAAGGCTCTGTAAAACTTCATCGGGGATCCCAGACTTGTCATGGCAAGACTTTATTTCGCTGTTTAAGGATGCTGAATCAATGAGAGATAACGGAGCTTCATTATCCATAACGCTAACACCTGCAGACTGGATGACGGACTGCTGGGAAGTCATGTGTCCGACATTGATCGAGAAGGCACTGTTACCGCTTGCAGTTTGCAAGTATCTTCTTTTCTTTGAAAACTGCATGGCGTCGTCGTAATTGCTACTTATTTGACCTGGTTTACCACCTGTACTTTGGAGAAGGCCAATAGTTTCTACACCGGTATTGGTTACTAGGGAGCCCAGGGAGCCACTCTGCTTCCCAGCCAGTGGTTTTTGCCCCAGAATATCTGGCAGCGGCGATACAAAATTAAGGTAATTTTTGTCTGCCTGTTTCCTGCTTCCTTTTTTGAAGACCAGTTTTGGCACCTTTTTCTGAAGCTCTTCGACGCCCGTGCCGGCTAGACCACCGCTGGAAGACACGATAGGAATATCAACTGCATAATTTGGCATGGCCACATTACTTGTAACTTGAGACTCCGTTACTTTGCTGCTACACTTGTTTCCTTTGTTTTCAGTGGATATACTTTTTGTTTTACTTTTTCTCCTTGAGGAACTTGTATTTCCCTGAGACAACGCAGCCAAGCTACCCATGCTATTCGACGATCCGGGCTCCATTCCAGCACCTGCTTTCCCTATGGCTTCACCACACGTTCTTCTGTGCTTCAAGAGTCTATCAGTCCTTGAGAAATACTGCTGGCAAGTGTCACATTTGTATGGCTTTTCTCCACTATGCGTCCTCTTGTGTCTTTCCATGTGGTACTTCTGGATGAACTTCATGCTACACTGGTCGCACCCGAAGGGCTTCTCCCGACTGTGGATCTTCTCGTGTCTCTGCAGCAGGTACTTCTGGATGAAGCCCATGCTGCACTGGCTGCACTGGAAAGGCCTCTCCCCGGTGTGAATGAGCACGTGTCTGCGCAAGTGGTAGGAGCTCCTGAAGGCAGCGCTGCAGTGTTCGCAGACGTGAGGTTTCTGACTTGGGGACGCGATGGCACCTTCCGCATCTCCCACCAGGGGGGGTTTGGATGAAGCGCTCGGCTTCCGCTTGGCTTTGATTCCCTGAGTTTCTGGCTTTGGCCTCTTTGCCTTCTTGACCTGGGTATCGTGCTTTGGCTCACCCGAGCTCCCAGGGGCGCCCTCGCCTCTGCCACTCAGTAACAGGTCTCGGTGGGGATGCTGGTGCAGGTGGTGCAGGAGGCTGAGGTCCTGAATCACGCTCTGGCCGCTCCCTTCCCCGCTGCCCCCCAGCCCAGGGGGCCTCTCGTCCCCCGCCGCCCCGAAGAGCCCCCCGTAGTGGTGGTGCTGCTGCTGCGCCTGCTGCTGCTGCTGCTGCTCGTCCTCCTCCTGCTCGCTGGGCTTCTCCTGCTTG
This sequence comes from Aythya ferina, assembly GCF_964211825.1. Taxonomy (NCBI): domain Eukaryota; kingdom Metazoa; phylum Chordata; class Aves; order Anseriformes; family Anatidae; genus Aythya; species Aythya ferina. The sequence goes on along the minus strand of NC_140304.1, from coordinate 7,402,354 downwards.
ATGCTCACCAGGGACTGCAGGAAGCCCCAGGGGCTCCTCTGCGCCGCGGGGGCGGGCGCCGAGGGGAAAGCCCCGGCCGGCTCCTTCTTGAACGCCCCGTCCTGGGGGGCGGCGGGCGGCGCCGGGGGGGGCTCGGGGGCGGAGGGGGCGGCGGGCGGCAGCGCGCACTGCGGGGGGGGCGCGGCCGCCCGGGTGAAGCTGGTGACCGGGGGCAGGCGGTGGTTGAACATCACCATGCCGGGGGGGAAGGCGGGCTCCATGGCGGCCGCCGCCCTCCTGCCTCCTCCTCCTCCTCCTCCGAGGAAGCCGCCGCCGAGTTTCATCCCCCGCCCAGGCGGCCCGGGGAGGGGGGGGGGGGGGGAGGCGCGGCCCTGAGGGGGCTGCGGGACCCGCCGCCCGCCCGCCGCCCGCCGCCGCTCAGCGCCCGGCTCCCGCCGCGGCCCGGCAGCCGCCCCGCGGGCCCATGGCCGCCGCTCGGCGCCCGGCTCCCGGCTCCCGGCCCCGGCCCCCGGCCCGGGCCGCACTTACGGCTCCCGCCGCCGCCTCCGCTCAGCGCCGCCGCCGCGGCCGCTCCACAATGGGATGAGCAGCGCCCGGCCCCGCGCCGCACATGCGCGCCGCGCGGCACGCTGGGAACGGGCCCCGCGCCCGCAGCGCGCAGGCGCCCGGCGCCCCGCCTGCCCCCGCCTGACGGGGCCGCGGCGGGCGCTGCCCCCGGGCCGCTTCGGGTGCGCGTCCGCAAATAGCTAATTGCTGCCACAGAAATGGGATGGAAAATCCGTGTTTTGAAGCAGCTTCGCGTGTTGGACAATAATCAGAAGATGCTTTTCGCTTTCGACATCTTTCTAAGGGGCCGTGCCCCCTTCAGTACTAATAAAATCCGAATAAAATTCCGTTTCACTTGCAACTATCGACTTCGAAAACCTATATTTCTATATTTCTGTATGTCTATATTTCTATTATCTTAGATGTTTCTATAGGGAGTTATTACTGGATTCCAAATCCTATTAAAATCTAAACTGCAGAGGTACCTTAAAAACCTGGAATTAAACACATTAACACTTCTTTTATCTTAAACATAAACGTATAAATAAATAAACGTATAAACGTATAAATAAATAATTGGACGTAACAGAAGACACCGGAAGAATACCTTATGATTTTTATTCTTTCTCCTCCTTCAAATACATTTCCCTTACGAGAGTTCAGCCTGTGAAGATGAAATACGTTCTATAGGTCTCTCCAACTGTTACAAAGCCCTAGGTCAGATTTTGAAATCTTAAAATTACCTAATTAATATTTAAAAATAAATTGATGCAATTTCTACACCCAACAAAATTTCGAAGGCATGTAAGTAAAACAAGTTCATTTTAATTTTTAAACAGTTTACTTGAAAGAGCACATAGACTGACAGTTCACTTTAAAATGCAAATTAAATTATGAAAGTTTAGGACTGCCAGGTTTATCTAAGTGTTAAAAGGCAGACCAGAAATTCAAAAAACTTAAAGCAGCAGTAAAATATTAGTCAATGCCTATGAGAAATGAGTCTGTCCCTTTATTCAGGGTATCTGTGTTTAATGGTAAGCTGGGATGCATATAAGCTAGTCCAAGCATGAAGGGCAGTAGGACACTCATATGGAAAGCCAACTTTGTCCCTCAGTTATCAAGATAAGAAACCTGTCATTTCTCTCATTCACTCTGTCAGCCTTGAGATACTCCAAGCAGACTTACCTCTGTGTTGTACACCCCATATATCAGGAAGATGAAGAGACCCTGTAAAATAAAATGGAGGGGAAAAGCTGTTAACTCTAATCATTTCAGCAGTAGAAATACCTGAAATAAACTTTCCTGGGAACAGACAAAAGAAGACACACTTCATCAAGGTCAATTTATTTTTCTATTTTTCAACATTATAAGCTGTACCTTGAGCATTTATTTGATAACGTGGGAGTACATCACCTACGATGTTTGTGGTATTCAACTGTTTGGCAATGAAAAACTCAGCACACCAAGGGATCTAAAACACTAATTAGAAAAATTAATTTTAGGTTTGAATGATCTTCTGAACAAAACCACAAAATACATTAAAAATATGAAAACATATGCTACTGCGAAGGAAGAAGGAGCAAACATTTCTACTTCTCTTCATTTTTTTTTTGTTTTGTTCTGTTGTATTGTGGTTTGTTTTTTTTTTCAATTGAAACCAGGAAAAAAATTATATTACCAGATCCTATACTATAAAGATACGTATATACACATTTATATGGACAAATATACACACTCCATTTCACAGTTTTATAAATCTAAGTAGGAAGAAAGCAAGAGATGCATAAGGGCAGAAAGAAGATTTAATGCAAACAAGTAAGTAGTATAGATGATTTAAAAAAAAAAAAAAAAAAAAAAAAAAGCTTTCTTGATATTGCACTAGAATAGCACAACACTAGCTAAAAACAACTAAGATATTCCCATTGATGAGTTTTCTCTGAACCTTTTCACCTTATTGAAACATCTTTTTCTAGGACCTAAGTTAACACTAACACATTACCAATTCTTGCAGTCTGCAGTCAGGATACTGAAAAATGTGGGCAAATTACTAAGAAGAAAAGCATAGCATTTTGAAATAAAATGTAAAACATAAAAATTTCCTAAGGAAAGGCATTTGTAACACAGATTCACTAATGCTTATAACCATTTTTTTTAAATTCATTTGTGAAATGACCCTTTCTTGTAATACTAATAATTACTAATGCTGGTAATTACTAATAAATACATGTCCATGTGTCAATAAAAAAAAAAAACGTTGAAATTGAGTGTGGTTTTGGTTTTTGTTTTTTTTTTGTTGTTGTTTGTTTTTGTTTTTGTTTTTGTTTTTTTTTACAGGAACATACACTTAAGTAACAAAAAAAAAAATATTTTTTTTTCATCCAACATGCAAATTACCTGAAGACAGCTGGATTAATTCTGGAGTTGTCCACCAGCAAAATCACTATTTTATTAGACAGGGAGCAGTAAGAGTTATCATTCATATGTAATGTTTCCCTGGATTAACAATAATAATAATTTTGTTTCATTTCTTTTGTTAAAAATAAATTAAAAAACAAAATCCAACACCTTCTTTCAGTTACTTGCAGATACTATCAGTGAACTCAACAAGATATAAAAAATAGATTCAGAGAATATAACCAGAATCCAGAAACACTGCAACTCAGACCAGTAAATTTCTCACAAGCATAATTGCTTGTAGAATAAAGTCCCACTTCTCTCTTTAAATTTATTGTTAGCGGACCATTCTGACTCCTTTCATAATATTGTCCAAAGTCTGCATTTAGACTATGAAAAAACAGACTGGAAACTTTCTCTAAAGTTACAATTAAATAAAATTAGTTTTATCAGAGATAAAAGTAAATATTGAGGTTATAGGAAGAAAGATAAGCACGTCATAAAAAAACATTGAACATAGGCTACTGGCAGCTCATTAATCAGTTTAGTCAACATATAGCAGTGCAAGCAGCACCACAGCATGTTTTTTTTTTTAACTGATTATTCTGAAAAAAATCAGTAAGCAAAATTACTTACTACAAAGCTTTTGAAGACTCATTAAGTTTTTGATACTACTGAAAGCTGTCAGTGACAACTTTTAACATTAATGCTAACAGTATAAGCATAAACAGTGAAAAAATACATAATTATTTTAGCTTTATTATTTATGAATCTGATTGCAACTTACTATATATATTTAAAAAAAAAAAAAAAAAAAGAGGAGGCGGATAAAGCTTACACCTTTAGTTCCACCTTACCTCCGTTGTCAGGTTCCTAGGATTTTAGGGACTTCCCTGCTGGGCAACAGGCCAGAACAGGTAGAGGCAGGGAATCACAGAATCACAGAATTGTCTAGGTTGGAAGAGACCTCAAGATCATCGAGTCCAACCTCTGACCTAACACTAACAAGTCCTCCGCTAGACCATACCGCTAAGTTCAACATCTAATGATCAGATACAGATGAGGACACAGAGAATGATCAGCTGTTCCTAAAAAAAAATGAAACAGGACAAACTGAATTTTTTTTTTATAGATTATTATATATAGATATATATGTGTATATGTACGTATATATGTTTATACACACACACATATAAATTATTTCTCAGGCTACTCTGAATAGTTAGCAAAATCATACAGTGCCTGTTACGCAGAGATACTTCCAAGAGTGAAAAGTCTTGCCAAAACTGTCAATTAAGACAACTGTCAATTAAAATTAAAAATTATTCATGCTTTCTGGCACACTGGAACACTTTCTTTTTCACTAGCAAATGTGGAAATGCACAAATATTATTTTAATTACTTTTTATGCTCTTCTGAAGTCTATTAATTTCATATAATCACAGGTGAAAAATGAGTTAGCTACTTAGGTTTGGATATACAGTAATCTTACAAAAACTTCAGAAACAAGTTATTAAGGTTCCCATATCTTAAATTGGCATGCCAAGTTTTTAGTTTTATGGAGCTTGATAACAGCTCATATAAATATTTAACTGTTGGAGATATGAAGTGCTGTGGGCATTCTTATCTTAAACCTTCACATAGACTTCTGGGAATAATTTTTTTGGTTTGTTTTTGGAGGGAAGTTTCCCTCTCTCTCTCTCTCTGTTTTCTTTTTGTTTGTTTGTTTCTTTTTTTTGTTTGTTTGTTTGTTTGTTTTTTGACGGGGGGGCTTGGGAGAGGGAGGAGACACTTGAACATCAACAAATTACTTTAATCCAGTCAGCCTAACAAGGATTTTACTTATTGCTGTAGTAAATTATGAGATATTAGCACCCACAAACGATAATGAGGGGTAGTTTTCCACAAAACACTGACAGGATTGTTTGTGGTTAGCCTGAGACCAAAATAAAGAGGTGAAGATCCTCAGGTGCTTTGAAATGTTAAAAATTATATGGTCTTACATAATTGATAGTTCAGCTTCTTTAGCTCATTAGTTGAAAACAAATGAGAGTTTCTCTGTTCTTCATTAGACTGTGGTGTTACCCACATTGTGGTTCCATAAGCGGCTGCCTAAACTCTTCAGTTGCTCAGGCTTGTCAGACGTTCTTTGCACCTGGGAATTAAGTTGTGTTGTGATCAGGCCAATAATAAAAAGTTCTGGATAAAACTACATCGTCTGGGATTAAAAACAAATCCTTCATTAAGAAGTACAGCAGCCTTTTTTTGTGTCTGTGCACGCGTGCCAATCGCATGTACAAACACCCAGAGGAAATGTAACTGCATTGGGCTAAGTAGTGTATAAACACAGAATAAAGCAGCCCATGTCTTGAAAAGGTTAAATTCTAGACGGGAAGAAAAGCAAGCTATGTGTAGAGAGAGAGGAAAAAAAAATAGAACACAACAGCACAATTGTCATTTTTCAAATCTACCAAGAACAAATCCTACTTTTCAGTGAGACATCAACTAGCAGTTAAAAACCTTCAGCTGAGCTACAAACCTGCTTTTTGGAGATGGAAGAACAGAACCTCTGCACACTTAATTACAGTTGTATTTGCAACTCTCTGCAGGGCATAAATTGATTGCTCAGCTTTTAAATTTGGCAGGTCTTAATAGAATTATCCTTGCTATCTTGAATAAATCAGTCTGTGGACAGTTAGCATCTTTAGCAAGTTTGTTAGGATCTGTTCCAATTTGGGCGGTACTACTGAAAGTTGATGCTGTTATCAGAAACACATTCTACTTTACACCAACACAAGTCTTCAAAGCAGGTTTTTTTTAATCAGTCCATCCCCTGTCTTTCTTCCCCAACCTCCCCGCCAATTTTAACATTTGTCTTTAAATCTGTCACTATTTGACATTTCCTAAAAGCTTTCTTTTATAGACAGCATGTTTCATTCAACATCATATAAGTTACAATTATTTTTGGTATAGTGGGGAATGTTACACCAGTACTTTTAATATTTCCCTTTTGAACAGTTTTCAACATACTTATCTTCAAGAAAGATACTTAACCCTTCTCCTGTTAATTTTTTGAACATTTGTTCTTACATTTGATATAACTAAAAAGATTTTCAAAAGCTCTGAACTACTAAAATTCAGACAAGTACTTTGTCAGGTCAATTAAATAAAACCATATTAACAAATTATGCATGTAAAAACTGTATAGAATTAAAATTATTTAAAAAAAAATACATTCTTAATAAATAGCTAATACCAGCAATATTTTAAAACATTCCTCTACTATGAATTTAAGACTGCCCTTCACTGAAAAAAAAAAAAAAAAGAAAAAAAAAAGTTAATTGCAAGAAATTTTCTGCTGTATAGGAAGACAGACAGAAAGAGATTATACGTAGCTGTACTGAACTAATTCTGCTTATTTTTAATAAATAAAAAGTAACTGTATTGTGGCAATGGAAACCGCAGAGCGCTACCAGTAGTGCTCACTTCACTCACACAAGCAGCCTCTGTAATCCTAAAAGAATTAAAAATTGTCTTGGCAAGGATAGATTAGGGTTTACTGTTTTAAATCTGAACCAGCGCTGTAATCTGGAAGCCTCAGAAAAACTTTGTCCATACAACATCAGTGTTAACACACATGACACCCAGCCCCAAAGTTACATTTTGTTTCTAGAATAGATGAAAAAGTTCCTTTAGGGTGTTATCAATCTTTATTTCTACAGTTAACAAGTTTGACATTTGAAACAGTACCACTTTGGAGTTTCTAAATCCATGTCCCACAGGCACTGTCCTGCTTCTGCAGTCACCACTGAAATCCTGGCAAACAGGAAGAGACAACGTGACTGATTCAGATTTTCTGCCTCTAAAAACTACAAGTTTAAAAATGAAAACAAAGCAAAAGGTTTCTGGTGCTAAAAACTAATAACTCCCCAGAACTGGTAATAGTAATAATAATAACAAGAGCAACAATAATAAAATTATAGCAAAGGCCCTGTAGCAAACAAGCAACCTACTCTGTCAAAAATTCTTTGGTATGATCTTGGAGATGAATTCCTCTCTACCTCAGCTGTGTGTAGAACAGGATGCTGTTTCCTTAGTTCAGAGCCATATTAGGAAGGAACTTTCATTAGTGTCAGATGAAGTAGAGATGAGTAGGCAGAGAATCGCTCTGCTTCCGCACCAAGAATTCCCACAAGAAATGTAGCATACATTTTTTTAAGGGGTTGTTTTGTACATATTATGATAGTAGATCATTCATCTGTAATGTGCAAAGCTTAATGAAAAAACTCATATTTAGAAGGGATGCTATAGCACCTATCCTCAGAAACATGTGCTAAGGAGCCACATAGGAAATAACAGATGAAACTGTATAATACATGCACTAGAATATCTGAACTAGTACATCAAAAGAGCAGCTCATATTGTCCACAGCCTTAAGCAAATTAGCATTCCATATTGCTTTCTGCTACCCTGAAGTTTGTCTCAGATAAAAGTCAGCAATAACTTCTCCACACAAAGGTAATTTTAGAATGATAGGAAAATTTCATGTAAGCTTTTATATGGCAGGTGTAGCAAATTTCCGACTTCACTTAAGTATATCATCTGATTTGTGTTTTTTTTTAAACCACCCTACCAAAATCCTGTTGGAGAACCTGGATAATCCTGCGTTGATCTACTTTTTCTGAGGTTATTGGTGTCCTTTTTTTCCACCTGTCTGTCCACATGACTATTTGACTTTTACTGTAATTCTATGAGCAGTTAGATTACACGTTTTTTTTTTACGTGAACTTTACTATGCAAAAAGAAAAAGATCCCTTTTCCTGTCAGCCAGTCTTTTGAGTGACTTGTGTCTCTTTTCAGTTACATCTTACAAATAAAGATATTGTTTTGTATCATACTGTTTGCATGTAAAGTCAAAGCATGAAGCCATATTGAATTTGAATTAAAATTAATTAAAATACATATCAAAAATCTAGAGATAAATACAGTGATTCCAATCACCAAGAGAGCGACTGTTAGGCTTTTGTCCAGTTTTTCAGGCATGTGCTGTTCACTCAGACACAGTGTTCAAACACAGCTAACGCCTACTCAGAGCTTGGTCTTGCTATTCCATTGCTTAATTCCCCTGCAGTACAAGAAGTGTCCTTCTACACAGCATTGTACTTGGAATACCAGCAGTTGGAAAAGAGCTGCAAATTTCATTCTACCTGCTTACATTGAGCAGCTTATAACTTCTTCCAGCTGCCATCTGTTCCTCGTGACAGTCATCAGCTCAGAGATACCTCTTCTGTTTTTAAACTATGCTTTCTCACCTTACAAGAATTTTTCCAAGTACTCGTACTGAGCTATGGAAATGCAGGGCAATACTTTATATTTCACCCAAAGAATTAATTCATGATCTTTAAAACAATAACATCAAGCTAAAAAATTTGTATTGCAAAATTTTTAAATGACTCTCTCATTTTACAGGTTAATTTGCTCCATCCAAAGCAAGTTCACATGCATAATAAGTGTGAAAACTAATTGTGGTGAGTCATGTGATGCAAAGTACATTGATTCATACCACATCAAGCTAAATTCTGCATTCTCTATGTTTACTAGCATCCCACAACAGTTAGCCAACTTAGTCTAGATCATTTACAGGCATTATTACATTATTGCTGAAGGTAAATACAGGAGGAAAAAAGGATCTGTCTTTTGGGAAATTAAACAATTATTAAAAAGCAGATTATACTATAAGAATCTCTGTAAGATCTCTACAATACAGCTAGAATACAATCAAAGTATAATCCCAGTGTTACTGTTATTTACAAGGTTATATTTCTAAGTATTTCCCCACCTTATACTCACAAACAAGTACACGTATTGCAAAAGACCCCAAGGCTGTAGCACATGCTGGAAAGTACTTGAAACTGCCCTATCTTTCGACATTTAGTAATTCAAATATTAAGGTTAGAGTTTCTCTGAACATGCAGACCCTGGAAAATCTTCAGTGAAGTGCAGTGAATGTAATATTCACTTTTCTAAATTTCTTTTCTTGGGCTCATTAGAAATAATAGTCAGAACCCATAAACCTATGGCCAATGGCTGAAAAACACCTATTTGTCATCCATAGCCCCAAGCCAGGATTTTTCCCCAGATTTGAAAACATTTAGAACAGCTCCTCATACTACATCCTAAGCATTCTTATTTTAATATATATATATATTAAAGTGCAATAATAAGTACTTACACCTGATGGTTGAGTGTGTTGGATTTTATTTTATTAATTATTTTTTAGCTATAACTCTGGGCAGAACTTTCACAGCTTAAAATATTTAGAAGATACCATAATGCACTTACATTTTCACACATTCTAAATGCAGTTATCCATCCTAGATTTCACTAGTAGCCTAAAAAAATAACTCCTAAGAGTTTTCTATCTAAATTTTCTCGTCAGATGGATTCATGATAGACTCTGTTTCCTATAGAGCTAATCTCCTTACTAGCAGTTTTGCCACGTCCTCTTTACTTTTTATGTCAGATCAACTCTGTTTGTATTAGATGTAGAGATATACAGCAAGGGTAACATAGTACCTGAGGCCTCATTCCAAATACATCTGTGCCTTTCACTTTAGGTTCCTAATGCTGCCCTCTGTATTAGCTGAATCCCTTTTGGGCTTTCACAGGAGAGTTCTGCTGAAGTAAGGAGAAGGACTCTTGGTACAAAGCAGTAAAGGTTTTGCTACCAAATCCCTCCAGAATGAACAGAAAACTGCATAAAGACAAGACAGCCTGAAGTGCTGTCTTTGGAGCTACTCCAGAACTCTCCTTTAAGTAAATCCTTTTCGAGAATAGTACTCAACTTTAATATTAAAGACATCACTATATCTGTGGCCTTTCAGATATCCTTGCATAAACAACTAGACAACAGTAACAATTACCATAGAAATGAATATAAAGCATGTGTATACAAAAAAAAAAGAAAAAAAAAAAAAACTTATTATAAGTTATCACAATGCTACCTTTTACCAGATACCACACATTTCTATCGGTCCAGAATTTTGGTGAGGGGGAAAAACTATTTATATTCAGATTTGCAGATGTCCTTAGACATCTTAGTTGTACTGATTACAAAATAAATTACAGAGTGAGTTAGATTCCAAGTGCTACTGCTGATCTGGAAAACTCTGATGGGCCCATGATAATACATTATTTCATTCAAGGCCATACATTTTCTCATTTATATTACGTTTACCAATACAAACTTAAAAATATACTATAAATCCTTAGCAGGATGAGCAATTACCCAGAAATAGTTGTGGTTTGTTGTTTCTTTTTTTTTTTCCCCTGATGCTTTTTGTCTTACAATTCTTCCTACCAAGGTAAGATCTGGTTTTGACATGAAAAAAAAAAAAAAAAAAAAAAAAAAGTGGCAAATATTAGTGTTGTAACTTCGAATTTATACTTTCAAAATGATAATTCAGATGCAAAAGGAAAAGGCCAGATGTTTCCAAATTTTATTCCAGGTGTCAAATACATTGTTTTGAGAGAGAAACCTAGAAATTTATACTAAGTCTTAAAAAGTTAAATGTGAAAATAGTTTCCAAAGGTCATGCTTACATTCTCTTGATTGTTCCATAGCAAATATGTTCAGTTTACAGTCTGAGTTCTTTCATGAGCCAGCACTGCCATGATTGTGAAAGCTGAGATGGATTCTGATTGCTCATGCATAATCAAGTTATCTCAGCTATTTAGATTTACAATGCATGTTGGGTTGCAAAAATGCCTTTGAAATTTTGCTTTCAATCATGTGTTGTTACAGTTATAGTACAGACAAACCACTGTGCTTACATGCTTTGAAGGACTCTTCATAATTTTCTTGCATACTATTCAAGGAAGTCTTAATCTGCTGAGCTGAAGATGGTAGTTGACCTTTAGAAAAAAAAAAAAAAGTAAGTATAAAATAGTATCTCAAGTATAGTTAATAAAGAGAACATACAGAACTTGTCCACTTGTCCTTACAAAATCAAACAAACAAACAAAAAAGGCCCATTTAACTGTAATGCTGAATGAAAAAATGATTTTTTCAATCACTGTCTGAAGATAGGCACTGAAACTAATCGCTACTTTAGGATTGCCCCCGAAGGCCTATGTTATCTGTTTTTATGGTACAACCAACAAAACCACTTACTAATGGGGAAAGAATGGGGGAAAATAAATGTTTAAATCTCATTTGATTTCTTGTTGGAATTTTTGAGCCATCGCAGAAGTATATTTTAAAATGGTGGATTTTAAAAGGGTGAGCATATTTAAACAAACTTACACCCCAAAACAACTCACATTTTCACTATGCCTTGAGAAAACCATTCTGAAAATCTGGTGCAAGTTCATGTATTTCTGTTGAACAAGTTTATATTTCTGCCCAATTCTAAGTAATTCATAATTCAACCAAGCAAATTTAAAATTACAAGGAAAAAAACAATAAGATCTATTTCCACATTAGCTTGCAAATGGGACAAAGTGCTCAAGCATCATATTTTAAGAAAAGCAGTCATTTAAGTTCTATGTTACAAAGAATCTTCTCACTTGCATTTGCACTGGCTCTTTCAGCTGTTCTTATCTTTCATCAGCAGCCATCCTCCTGTTCCATTTGATATTGAAGGAGTGCTATCAAATTGTTTTGGAGAACTAAAAGAAAAAATAAAAAATAAAAAGAAAAGAGAGGCTCAACCACCACAGATACACACAGATCTCAGTACATTTTCCTCAGAGTATGTTTTCTTTGTGCCAATTTTCTTAGTTGGAGTCCTTTCTACTTTTTTTTTTTTCCCTCCTCTCCCTCTCTCCATATTTTCAGTGCTTTTTTCATCATTGATACTATTACTGACCATCAAAAACCATCATGGAACATTTTTGTGCCCACCATCCCACTTTTCTCATAGTGTTGTCCTTATGTATGTGGATAGCACGAAAGGGGAAGCAGCCATTCCATGAAACACAAAGCCACCCAGGGGCAGTGTTATCAGTAAGTAAGAGTCAAACAAGAAGAGGAGCAGAAAAGTGTGAAGTCAGAGTCAGTATCAGGCTGCTCAGACAAGTGCAATAAAAATAGATTAGAAAAGATGGGCTAAATGCCAGAGATGTAGTACCAAGGCTAGACAGCAGAAAAATTCTTAAAGATAACTATGAAGAGAAACAATTCTGCAGCTTCCAGGAGATCACAAATAGGATATCTGTACAAGCAAGGAATTAATTGAATGCACATTGCATTAAATCCTCTTTTCAAAACAGAGGCAATCACCTGCAGTTCAATCCATTTTTAAATCTATCCAGAAGAAAATGCACTTAAAAAGTACAATGAGAGTTAGAATATCACGTAATGGCTAAAAACAAAAAAAGAGTTCCATGCAGAGTGATTTAAACCGAATCTTTGTTGACCACTCAAAGCACTGAAAGAGCCTATAGGAGAGCAAGGATGAAAAGCAAGGATGAAAACAGATACAGAAACGAATATCGTTTTCTCCTGTTGTCTTCCTTTTACTATATTTTACTATATATCTATATATTTGCATATTACCAAAAATGTTTATAGATCCAGTAGCCATTTTCATCAGACTGTGCATGGCCCAATTAGTAATTTACTTGAGTTAGCTACAAGAGCAGATTAGTAGCGATTGAGGTTCTTTCCTGTTGAAAAACTCTTATATCACAGGGTCAGTATACACAGAAAGAAGCCAAAGAGTCTCCTAAGGCCTGAGAGAACTAAAATAATTTTAGGGAAAACAGGGTTTTAATAGGAACACGATTTTTTATTTGTTTGTTTAAGGTAGCCTTGTAAGAAAAATCAAATCAACAGCATTGCTTTTACATCTGATGTAATACTTGGAAACACCCAACTAGTCTGGAGAACCCCCAGATATAAACAACACTGAATGGAAGAGGAGGTTTCATATTCCGCATCTAAGAGCGAATAAGAGTTTTTTTTGTTATGGTTTTGTTTTTTTTTGTTTATTTGTTTTGTTTTATATCTCCTCCAAATATTTTAGATTTTTCTTCCAGGAGGTATTTTTCACCATTCAAGGGTAGATTGCATGAAATTTTAATTTTAAGAGATGTATTCTAACAGCAATAAGCCATGCCAAGGCGTGCATTACTAGACTTATTGGCAAGTCTTTCCAGTGATTGATAGCACTTGGTCTTTAGCCTGATTCGTTGCAATGAACTCAGGACATGCACTAATAGCCTACAAACATACATCTTTCTGGGGCTTATTACTACTACATGTTATTCAAACCAGCACAACGTGGCTTTCTAAGTATTTCCCTAGATTTAGAGAGTACTGAAAAACAAAGATTTTGTGTGGAGTTAAAAGAGCACAGTGTGTTTCGGGTTTTGGAAAAAACATCATTTTCAGTTCAAAGAGACAATACATTCGAAGTTCCAATCAGCGCTTAATTTTATGAATGCAAGCAACTTCAGGTACCATGCTGGGATTCCATTCCAAAAGCTGATGATGAACCCACATCTGGTGGAAGTTGGTCCTACAGTGAATCTAAAAGAGGATCGTGTGAAAGATTTTTTAATTAAAAAAAAAAAAAAAGTACAATAAAGAAACAATTCTATGTCACTTATCACAAGAAATACATTGAGGTTTCAGTGCCTGAAGAACACGGACTGACTCTACTATATTTACTAGCTACATTTACTTTCTCAGTCTACAAAGCACAGTAATTCTAACAAAAAGCTGCCTGAAATTATGAGAGCGTAATTACTGGCCTATAGAAACTCATTCATCAGTATCTACAAACTCCTGTACGCTGTATGTTTTACCTGCATCGTCTTCATATTTTCGAAAATGTTCTTTCACCACTGCAATGGATTGATGTGTTACCTTGTGTGTGTATGCACAATATGCAACACTAATTGTATTCATGACATGGAACATTTTCTTTGGCTGATGGACTGAAAACAAGAACCCTGACTTACATGATTACTCAGTTAAAAAATAATTTTGATGTTTAGCTCATTATGGAGCATGTTAAAGAGCCGCAGCGCATCCATTCTGGAACTTCAGTGTTCCTATAGAATCCTATGTGATTTGTTTATGATGTGGTGATGATTGACTGTCAGTTACTAATAAATGGTAAATAAAAAAGTAACCTGTGATATTAAAGTACTACATTAGCTACATTGTGATTAAATTACAGTAACACCGCCAGCTATAAACCTTTATAGAATCTCCTCAGCCATGCAGTAATTCTCCTAACTATACTATTATGTAGAGCACAAATATTTCTTTGTAAGTCCAAAGCAATACATCAGGGAAGCATTTACTGCTAAAGCTAGATTGAGAGTAAATGCATCTTGGGTTGCTATGAATAAAGCTCTAGCTTCTCATTACTTTATGACAAGACACAGAAATTCACTTTACTTTTCATTTAAGCTTTTCTGCTCCAGTTTATAGATGTATGCCTTCACGCTTTTATTCCCTTCTCGCTTCAGCCGTACGTAATAAATGATTATAAATTTTCACATTTGACCACCTCTCTGCTAGTCTCATGCTTAATGCACAAAGTTGGGAAGCTGCAGGTAAAAATTTCACAAACACTTTTATTTATGATGTTGTCCTTGGTAACGGAAATTTCAATGTACTGAAATGAAAAGTATGATTAAAGGGATACGACGTCCTGACAAGGATAGTAGAGGGCAGCCTTCTATTTCCCACTGAAAATATATAATACTTTTCTGACATCAATTTCATAGAGAATAGACATGGGCTAGTCATGAAAAAAGACACAAACACGTTTTTAACTTCAGTGTTGTGCTGTCTGAAATGAAACTTATTCCAGAAATATCTTGCCCAAGTAACAGCTTTTAATTTTGAGTCAGACAGAGCTAATTTTGTATAAACAAAAAGACATGACATTGTGCAATTAAAAAAGAAAAACTGTCTTAATGTTTTTTCTGCAAATTTTTTAAAAATACAAAACACCTCTCCATCTCTTAAGAGAGATACTCTCATCTCATTTCCTCTTGTCACTTTCCCTATCACTTTACTACTACAATAAGATTTATTGCTTGGAGATTTTGTCAGTTTCTGGATCTAAATCCATTTTAGCTAACTTGTATTGTCCTACAGAGCCAAAGAGTTGTGAAGCATTTTAGCAGTGCCCTAATAACAACTGGTTTATTTTAGCTTCTCTTTATTAAACTGGAAAAAGATATATATCTATACGGCATTAGCAGTTTTGATCCTGTTCATGCACAGAGGTGAAGGGAAATGAAATCACATTAGGTTTATGTTACTAAAAATTAACTTATTTTGGCATGTGATATCACCAATTAAAATAACTTTTTAACTTTAAAACAAATATAAATAGCCACTAAGCACCTGCTAGCACTTACCATACAGACAAATATTTTATTCACTTTCCAATACAAATATCAAACATAGCTTTGAAATCTCATGTTTATGAAAATAACAATTGAACACCTACATTCCAGAGAACTAGAAATCAAACGGTGTTTAAATATATTAAGAAAAAAGGATTCAAGGAAAAAAAAAAAAAAAAAACACTTCTACATTAAGGCTTTTTAGAAGGAAAAAAAAAAAAAAAAAAACACTATGTAGATGAACTGGATAGTTCAGGACTTCTCTACATGAAACACTGAACTTTTCACCCCTAAATGACTGTTTCCAATCCTGCTTGGATTGGTACAGACTAAAACTTGCTTCTATACATTGGATGTTCAACAATATATACAAAGCTCTTAGTTTATATTCACTGGCAGCTGGGTCTGTGTGCACTTCACACCGAACATTTTCTGTAACTAGCATTAACAGGCATAGTTAGCAGAGAAACAGCAATGACCAAAATATTATTCTAATCCTGTGGATTCCATGTTACTGCCCGTGCAGGGCAGTTATACCTTTTCTTTAAGGGTACAAATTATTTGAAGAAAAAAAAATCCAGAATGTGGTATCTGTACTAAGAAGTTATGCTTATTAAATTCTTAAGGCATTGTATGAAGACAGTAGTTGAGGATTTAGCATTTGCTATTTTTTTTTCCTCCTTCCCCTCTTTAAAAGTGGGTAAGCAGCATTCTGTTACAGATACCCAATCATTACATTATTAAGCAAAATATCTCATAGACGTACACACGACATTTTTCAGTCTGGACTCCTAACAGCATCATACCTTCTTCACTAACAGGAGCTGCAAATATTTTGTGACACATCCCATTTGTTTGCTAGCTATCACAGAACCCCGAAAAATACATTATGTCCTCTGTCAGTTATTAAAAAAAAAATCACAAAGCATAACGAAAACAAAATTACCAGCAATTATCATTTGAATTTCTATCTTAATCTATTTCAGATTGAATGTTACTCTGAGGTTTTACACCTTGATATTTTTTCCTATCTTACCACCCAATTACAAGCTACTGTGGTCATTTAAATGATTCTTTGTATAATCGTTGCCATTATAATACCAGCAATCTACATTACTGAGTATCCTGCGTAGTATCCTTACTGAAGCACACTTGATTCTAAACGCATTTTAATATTTGCAGTTTGAAACCTGACAAAAACCCCTTAGAGTAGACATATGGTATCAATTATGCCAAATAAAGCATACAGGTTAGAAGTACCACAGCAGAGATCACACTTTCTTTTTAACTCGCTAATGTCTCTGACCCCTCCATACAAAAGCACTTTAATCAACATTTATATGTAACTTTTTCTTTTTTTTTTTTAGCCTTACCATTTAGCAGGCTGTAAAAAATGTTTAGCAATCAATTATACACATCAAGTTGATATGCTGCAGGACTGAGGGTCATTTAAGCTTACAACTACATCTGAAAGAGTTTGGGCAAGCCACGTGGGGAGCAAACTAGCTTTCCCCTTTTTAAATTTGCAAGCAAAAGGACAGCTTAATTAAACCCAATAGAGAGCATCCCCTCAACGTTTCTGAAGCTCGCAGTAAAAGCACTGACAGCCGTGCTGGAGTTCAAGAGCGTTTGGGCTGTGCATACACACAGCACCAATAAGAAATGTCACCATCAAGTGATCATACTAGATAAATTTTATTCTGATTGCCAGGCCTAATCCAGTGCTGGAACAATAACCTAAATCTGGACCTGGCTACTGTTGTCTGGTATGAGATATGGGTCAGTAAACCTAAGTGCTCTATTTGTAATCATAAAAAGAGAGATAATGCATAGGATGCTAAACTATTGCTTTGCCTCCCCTTCATCTTATGGGGAAATTGATGGTGCATATTCTCCAGAATGATAGGGAGAGCATGTGGCTGATTAGGAATTAGGGATTTGCTCTGACTATGGATCTTTGTAAGAAACTTCTTTCCCTTCTCACCAGTATTTTCAGGAGAATGTGAGTAATAAGACAGTTCGACTAAGATAATGCTTTTAGGGGAGGTTTCTCAGTGAACTCCACCTATTCTTTCCAGGTTCATACGTAGCCCAGCTTTTGAGCTCTTAAAGAGTCTCGAGGATGTCACATTATTTGCAGAGGCTCTTTGCTAGCCTCCTGCTAAGCTAGTGTGAAAAACTGCAGCAGCTTTGTGACTTTCTCCTACTGTCACTGACAGGGAGCAGCGACTCTTATTTTACAAGTGTTTTTGGCTAATATTAATCCCATAGCACCTGTTCCAATTGTGCTCTCTGTTCAGACCTTCTCAATAACTCATGGTGCCCAAAAGAAAAAAGGGGGGTGGCATTTCACTTTGACATCCTCATTTTCAGGTAAGTGCTTACTCAGAGAACAAGTCAACAGTGATACAGGAGATACAGTTTAGAGGTTTGACTTTGTTTTTCTCTGCTATAGTCTTCAAAATTAGGACAAGCAGCACCTCTGGAACTGCGTAGGACATCAGGTGTATTGTGTATACACAGAACACACTGCATATTTTCCGTGCATCCCACACATTCGCAGTGCCTCAGCACGTGTGATATAGAGTTAACAAACGTCCAAACACCTGAGATTCCACCTAGCTGATAATTCAGGATTGAAAAGATCCAGGGAAATCCAGACAGATGGTAGCCCTGTTTTTGAAATCTTTCCCAAAGTAAGGAAGCTCTGTAGTTGCACAAGTTAAATAGTAAAATGTGGTTTAGTTTGGAAGAAAGACCTCAAAAATATAGTTTCTTGACCTCATTTCTGACGGTCCTTAACCTGCATTGGGCATTTGTCTGAATTATTACAGATGCATCGATCTGACTTCAAGCTGAAGTTACTAAGGTTTTATAAGACTGCAATAAAGCTTTCTTTGCATTAGCCAGCCAAGCACATAAACATTTTAATGAACTGTTTTTACATGGTTCGTTGAGTAGCTCCTGGTCTCCTATGATACAAATCATTTCTCTGTCACACTCAGCCCTCTCACAGGCCTTTCTTCTCAGCATACGAGATGCAAATTGAATAGCACTTCTATGGAAATCCAGCAAACACTACATTCCAGTCAGTATAGCTCCCAATATTAATTGTTTAAGCTGTTTTGTCAAATAAAGAAATTCTCCAGCAATCACCAGCAATGAGACAGAATGTGTACAAAAGCAAGCTTCGCTGTTATCGTAGGCAAACTGCTAGGGACCACTACAAAATAAGCCTCTTGGAGCTACCGCATTGCACCGCAAGCGTTTCAGACAATGAACTACAGTGTTGCCATGGAGTACTGGGGGAGCTAAATTGTCATTAATCATAGACCAGACCATCTCCCAAACAGGTATTTATTTTATATTGACCTAAAAGCTGAAATAAATTATTGAAATCAACATCAACGCAGAACAAATCTCTTTGGAATAATTAAGTAGCATTAATGATGAGCGTTTTGGTGTATTCCAGTCAACCTTTAAAAAGCAACATGAAAAGCATAAAATATTTATTGTTATGTTTTCAAACAAACTTTACGACATATTATGTATTTTCGAGATTAAAGATTAGTTCTAACACATGATTTAATAATGAATGCAAATTATGAATGAATATTTAACAAACCATATCACGTTTTATGTCTTAACATATCCTTTGCCATTACTGTGACTGAATGAGAAATGGCTCTGTGATGTATTGTCCTGCTGCCTAGAGCTCTGGTGTTTTCACCTTGATATGGCCTTTAAAATAAATTAATTTGTTAACGTTTAAGAACTCTGTGTAAGGGTTGACATAAGACATTTGTAAGTCTGTTTATGATTGAACAAACCACACGCTAATCAGATAATATTTATTTTAAAAAGAATTTATTTGGCCAATTGTTCCAAGAAAAAGATTTGGAAATGTTTATTTCCAAATTGAGTTTAGTGGTGAGTTTACTAAGTGGTACTAATGGTACCATAAAGATATTATATAGTGTTAATATAACCTGAGTATTAAAAACATAATGAATTTGCTATTTATGAACCATTAAGTTGTACCTCAACCCTAGAATAAACTTGATATCATTACAGACCTATTAATAACTTTGCTGTCTCTTTTACTTCTCCTTATCCTTCTTCCCATCACCGTTTTCCTCTACAAAATCACAGAGACATATTTTGAAGACATTTGTAAGGTGAATTAAATTGCTTTTTAAAAAAATCAATATTTTATTTTGTTCTGGGCAATATACTCCAATTTTTTTTTTTGCTTAATTGGAGGTTTCACGAAGTTCTCCAACAAGTTTTAGTGAATGAAATTATAAATCTCATATCTGCCAGTGTTCAACTGACCTGACCACATAGATCATTGTCCTAATCTAGCTGGCTAGGAATCAGACCTATTGTAAGTTTTAACAAGAATTTGACTAAGAACATCATCTAATTACATATAATTCTAAATATTTAAAGAAGAATTTTAAAAAGAGAAAATTTGAATAAGGATTTTCCTCTACTTGCCCTTTCAACTCAGTATTTCTACATCACTTAATGATCCAAAGTACCTAAAACATCAGATATTTAAGGGAAAAAAGAAGAAATATTAACATTAAGAATGATAAGAGGAGAACAGGCCAGGAAGGATCAGATTCAAAAGGACACTGCAATTAAAGGACAGTAAGAAACAATGAAGTGATTATCCTTAGGTGAGGAACAAAGTCAAAATAAAAATGCATTTCCTAACTGACAAGGCAATTCTTACAATAGCAATTCTTACTCTCCTCTGCTAGGATCTGTCTTTTCTGTCTGGATTGCACTATCACAGAGCTTTGGATATCCATTTGCTTTCACATTGTGTTTTCTCATATTTTCCCCAGCATTTCTTTATCTCCTGCTGTCTTCTTGCAGTCACCTCTCCCTCTTCATTTTCTTCTATAATTTTCTACACATCTTGGTCTCTACCAATGACCATCTATCTCATTGCTGTTTTCTCGTGTTCACATCAAACTATTTCTGACATAAGCTTATCTTATGGTCAATTTGATGATCACTCCTATTTAGGCTCCAATTCAGTTCTGAATTTTTTTTCATCTGCCTACTTCTGTACCTTGTGAAAAGCTGCCACCATCACAAATGCACTCTCATTTCACCTCTTGAAAGAGATCTGAGAGTATCCAGTACTTCATCATGGACTAAAAATGCAGGTGCTGCCTTGGATTTGGAGAGATTTTATTTTGAAGCCTTTCAAGAGGGCCTGGTAACTCAGTTCAGACACTACAATTAATGGTATGAGAAAGAGAAAGCAAGCAGTGCCAGGTAGGACTATCTTGTCCACTGAGCTGCTGTATGTCCATGTCGTGGCTTATATGAAGTTCTGTGATTGTGCAGACTGATTCCCAGCCTAACCATAGGGAAGGACAGATGAAAGAAAAGGTGAGAAAGACAACTGTGTGAGGGTTATTCAGCATTTACCCTTGTTTTCAGTTCTAAAAAGCTATTATTCTCATGGCACGCTGTAGTTCTGTGCTGATCTCTTCTCATATAAACAAAAACCTAAACTGAACACAGGATGACAACCTAGTTTCACACAGTAAAACAACTTTTCAGTTCACCAGATCATTACTGATGATCCAGGATGATTTTTTTTTCCAGACCACAATCCAAAAAAATATATCTTTTATTTCTCTTTCCCAATTTTCACCTTCCCATACTGAAACTCAAACTCCCCTTAAACACTTCAGACCAGTGTCTTCTCCCTTTGTCTCCAAACGATTAATGCAGCTGAGATAAAACACCATGCTTGGAAGAGAGAAGAATTTAAGAAGCCAGGAAGCACAACAGACTCCAATGGGAGAGCTAACCAAATTTAGGTTTAACCATCTCTGTTCTCCATGTGTTAGCCTGTAATGCGAGGCCTGATGCTCTTTTTGAGCCCAATTGAGATGACCATTCTTTTCTCAATGAGCTTAGAATAAAGCTAACAACAATCTCCTTGGAAAGATTTCCAGTGGAGATGCATGGATTTGCCTGCACAGCCACTGCCATTTCTCAAGTTTCTCAGCAAGCAGCGACCCCACGCCCAGGCCCCTGCCCCCATGAAAGCCAACTGGAGCAGCTCCAGAGACTTGGTCGTGTCTGATACGGGGCTCGGAGGTAGCCAACAAGCATAGGTCAACAAGCAGCTCTTTCCATAGATGTTGCTCTCTCACTCAACACTCCTGAGCTCCTAAAAAGCACATGCTAGGTGCAGCCTAATATGCTAGGTAAGAAGCATTAAAACATTAGGCATCACTGCACACTAAAGCCAAGAGCAGGGAAATCACTCCACCTGTGGCCACTTTAAATTCGAGTTGAGGTTCACACAAAGTGGCACTGCAATATTGCATTCATATTCATATTGTGTTCATTCTGCCACACGTACCTAGCTACAATCTCCATTTTGAAAGCCAGCGGTTATACCTATGTCCAGAGGAAAATGATCAAGCAAAATTCAGATGTGTGAGACAGCGTTGTTAAACTGTTTGGGATAAACAAGGGGCTTCAGAAAGCAGCAACACTTTCAGTGTTTCCACCTGAAAACTTAGGAATGAAGAAAAGAGAAACAATTTCTGGCTGAAGTATAGACAAAGAAGATAACCCTCCCACAGGAGCACAGCATGATAAGTAGCCCCAGCGAGAATCACTGTGATCAGTCAGAAAGGCAGGAGAGTTATTAGCTTAGCCCTGAACCTCCTACTTAATGTGGGGCCAGTGGTGATAGTTAACAGACCCTGGCTAAGGTGACAAGCTTTGGACCTGCTTGAGGAAATCCAATTGAGAAGCAGCCAAGAGGAACAAGAAGCTAGAAACAGATGTTCCAGCCACCAGGATGTGCACACATTTAACCTGAATATGTAGAAAAAAATATTATTTTCTATAGATAGTGATTTCATCTCCTTCTGCAGCTCGGGTACTGTCAGATCTCATTATCCACAGCTCAAGTGCTTCCTTCACATTTCGGAACAGATCTTAAATCCAAGCGGAACTGTTTGAGTGATGGCTACTGAATAAAGAACTCAAGGCACTGGATTGATATTCTGAAGATGATTCTAGCATTCAAGCAAAACAAGGCTAAAGACATGGGAATACAAAAAGTTGAATTCCAACAGAGAGTTGAAATAGCTCCTAATAGCCATTCAACACTCCGCATAAACCATCAGGAAAGCTAGCTTTCTTTCGGCTGTCAATTCATATTTAGCAACTGCTGCTGATTGCATGTACTTCTATCCAGAGAAAACTAGACCACTGCCAGAATGGGACAGAAAAAGGTTCGTCAAAAGGAGCTAATTGCACTCAAAGGTGATTTGTGCCAAATACAAAAGAAATGCACAGATTAGCTTTGGACTTGGACATCTCTGGGCTCCACAGTGTACAAAGGAGTGTAAACAAGTCTTGTGGGATGTTATTTTCATAAATACAATATACACTCTGGTGCACATTTTCCTTTTCAGTTCTATAAATCTGATTAACATTAATGAAAAGTATATATGCACCTCAAGAGGAGAAAACACCCCCACTATGTCGGTCTTTACAACAAATTTCCTGTTCTCAACACAACATACATCTGGTCCAATTTCAAACACACATTTTTTTTAGGGATGTAAAACATCCCTAGGTAGTTACTGCTAAATTTGTTTATGGTTCTACATTAAAAAAGTAAAAAAAATGAAATATGCATAAGAGAAACTAATACCAATGAATGACTGCAAAAGCCTATCTGAGCACACAAGGAACAGTGAAATATCTTTACAACCAACATTTTGTTCTGTCTTCTAAGCCAGTATAGCTTTGGAGGATGGGATTAAAATAAACTACTCCTTCAAACTATAACTAATGTAACTATGTTCTCTTTTGCTGACATTTCCAAAGTAAATAATCATATTAATTTCCAAAATAATCATAAATAAGTCCCTTGCTAAAGATATTTTTAATTGCTTCTAATTAACAAAGTATGATAAATTATTCTGACATTTAACTTAAAAGAATGTTTAAGTCAAGTAATAGCATAGCACGGAGAAAAAAAAAAAAAGGAGTGGGGGGATTAGCACATAAAATTAAAAACTTCACTAACCAACCAATATGGTATTTGTATGTAATCAAAGATATGAAACCTTTCTTCATTCTTAATTATGAATCCTACATTCTTAAAGTCAGGTGCTAAAGATACCAGTTTTTTCAAATTATAAGCTGTAGATATAAGGATATAGAAATTTTTGTTCCACATAAATTTATGGTGCATTGTTTCTTACAAACCCAAAGCAAAACTTTGAAGTATGCAAATAACAACAACTTTGGAAACATCTGGAGAAAAAGTTTCTTCCTAAGGTAGGTTCTACCTGAGAGTAACTCAGTGGTCAAAAGGTCAGGAATATGCCTCTCCCTTCGTACATACTTAAATATTTCATCTAAACCACATACAACTTTCCTAAAATAAGAGATTTGAAATAAATAAATAAATAAATCTTGTATGTACGGACCAACATACCTGTAATGAACAAAATACTTGCTCCACTTGCATGTAATATGCAATTCAGTTTCTTCTCGTACTTCTGTGGGCATAAACATCTGTATAGGTCTAGCTAGAGACCTTTTTTAGCAGCCCACAGACAGGCTTAAAATTCACACCTCTAGATCAAGGTAGAGATACTTCAGTTGTTCTGGAGCCTCCTTCCCCTGAGCTGCAGCGGTGTATTTTACATCACACATTAATCCTGATGTCACTAGCATCAGAAATACCACCTGGTCTTCCAGTGCTGAAAGGACTCCAACCTACACAACAGTTCAACACCTTACATTGAACCAAGATACAAAGCAAACCTCTCCCATTAGCCAAGAAACCCCATCACTATGTTGTTTCAAAATTGATTTAACAAAAACAACAGCAACAAAACAAGCACACACACAATTCTGGTGCTAACCTCCACAGATTTCTCCATAGGACTCTATACACAAAAGACAAGGCCTGAATATCCAGGGACTTTTTGGAGGCAGGTTCTACTTTCTGTTTTTGTGGACGTTGACCCATGACTGGACATCCTAATTAGTGCTTCAATATAGCAATCAAAAACAGTGAATGTATTCTATTATCACACCATACCTCTAAGGGCCTTGCTGCATGTTAAAATAATTCTTATTTCAGCATTGTTTTTTGCAGGCCTAGCACACTGAAAAGAAGGGACATCAAGTTCAACAAGCAACTCAGATTTTCATATAAAGCAATATATAAAGACCCTATGAGTTCAGTTCTCCATAAAGGGTCTAAGTTAGATGCAACTGTTTCAAAACACGTAAGGCAAAGAAGTTCACTAATTACACATGTTGAATCTCTTCATATTTAAGCATGCATTTATATGTGTGCATATGACAACACAACCAGCTTAATATAGTTAAGTAAATCAGTTAAATATTTGTGGGCGTGTCTTGTGGCTGAGTGTGAGTACAAGCACCAACATTTTGAAGCCTCCCCAAAAGCACTCCTTTCAGCAAACATGGGTTCTGTTTTAAGACTTGACTGTGCTTCACTGCCTACAGATTTATTAGTCAGGAGTATTACATGACATTGATTGTGAAATGGTTCAACCAATTCTTCAAATTGACTCTGAAATACTACCTTGTGTACTATAGGGTCATTCTATGAAGCATGTTGGAAATGCCTCTGAATATTTTCCAGGGTGATTCCGCTGAACAATAGCAGGTTTGGGGATTATGAGGTAGGTGCCAAGAATATTCTGTATACAGCCACATTTAAAGTGACTGTGGTTATATTAAATTAATAATGTATGAGGAATTTTTCACTACCACAGTGCAACTGGAAGCCTGCAGAATATAAAGGACAACCATCCAAAAAAAGTCACAAAGGCTGCTAAGGTTTCCTCTGGCCACAGATTGAGATGTGCATTTGTGTGAATTTTATCTTTTAAACTGCATTGCAAACACAGTTAAAAACTTCAGTTGGACAGGTATTATCTCCATTAACAGGTGGGGAAGCTGAAAGCGAAGAGAATTTCCAAACATCATTCCTCCAGAGGCCTCAAAATTATCTGGGCCTGCTTAAGTACTAATCAACTTGTACAGCTATTTTTTTCATGTGCCCTGATGACTTGTTTTGGACAGCTATTAGATACCTTGCAAGTAGCAATCAATTTACTGTTACAAGATTTATTCTGTAATGCTAAGGGCTGAGATTACAACAGGCATTTCAGTATCTGACAGACTGCACTGCTGTGCTCCCTGTGTCATTGCCATGTTTGGTTTTTGTTTTTGTTTTTCTGGTTCCGTATATGGCACTAGATTTGTACTGCAAATATGTTTTCCCTTCAATACCTGGAAAATAGAGTTACTTTCTAGCTCTCTGTCATTTATTCTTTTGATAAAACATATCTGAATTCTTAAGTTACAAATAGACTTTCTCAATTTCTATTTCAATACTTCTAACAGTAGACTGTGAATCAGATTATTAGGACATAACAAATATTCAACATCCATATGAAATTCTAAGTGCTTTCAGCAGAACCTAAACAATATAATTTCCTGAAAGATAAATTAGGCAGACACAAGTCAGACAACAGATATGGAATACCAGAACAATCTTTAAGCCATCAGGCACCGTTCTAACAGGTTATTACAGTCTCTTCCTAATAACACAAGAGCTTAATACTAAAAGTAGATACCTATTTGGACAGTTTGCCTGCTCTAAGATTTGAAAGCAAAATTTTTCATCCCAGATTAATCTTTTCTCTATGAAAGCATCTGTAGAAATTGTGGGGTATAGAAACACAGCTTCTTATTTTACCTTTTTTTTTTTTTTTCTTTTTTTTTCTTTTTTCCCTAGGAATATCTAGAAAAGAGTTACTGAGTTACTGCTACTAACCCTTTCTGCCTTGCAGAGGGCTATTAGCCTTCATATTGCCCACAGGAGCATCAATTAGATTTCAGTATATTATGAATAAATTCATGCATCTATATGGGTATTAAGAGATTTTTCACCTAATGTAACTAAGTGAAACAGTACCAGGGGAGTAGTCATAAGACCACCACTTCCACTTTAAAAGTCCAAGCTAAAATGCCCTCAAAGATTGAGGGTCATTCCACCTCACCATGCTGAGCTACATTTCACGGCTTGCAACAAGTTAATCTTATTTGGTGCTGAGAAGAAATGTCACAACCCAGCCCAGGACGAACAAACAAAAATCAAAAAAACATATAGGTGCCATCTCTGCTGTCTATAACACAAATACCTGAAGTCTATATGCCAGGAAACAAGACTAAAGCAAATGTCATTTCCAAATGTCCTTGTTTTGTCCTTGTTTTCATGTTTCGGTCAGATTTCTATACTGTCATTTCTCGTGCAATCAGGCTAAGGTACCTTTGTTTTCAACTCCACTCAAAATACAATTTCCTGATCTAATCCTGTTTATTACCAGTGTGAACATTTTTTGAGCATAAAAGGTATCCTAGCAACATTAATGACCCAAACATTAATACTTAAAAAGGCAGTATGTCAATTTACTGAAGCAAATTCCTTTTTGTCCCCAAGTAATCACACCAAAAAAGCTCCCTAAAAGATAAGTGAGGGTCTTTCTCACAGAACCTCCTTCCCTCAAATAAGCAAGACATAGTCTGAGATCAAAGCAGCATAGTAACTTTCAAAATATATAAAATTAGATCTAAATGTTTTCCTTTTACATCAGAAAAGGAGGACAACTCTATTTTTTTAAGATATCTAGATGAAACCCTGGAAAAGCTTTTAACTTGTGGATACATTGCTATAATATATTTAGTCACCACGTGTTTCGTGAAGTACTGTATCAAGCAAAAGCAACATAAATTTCATAACAAAATATTTTATATCCATATTGGAAATGCAGATGCATGTGCCTTGCAAATGACTGGTGTGTTTAAAGTATGAAGTTGATTGACACATGCTTTCACTTAATGATGGTAATTACAAAGAATAACAACTCCAAACCACATCTGTTCAATATAACAATCTTGTTGTGCTATGCAGATTACATTGAGAGCTGTCAGAAATGCCATTTTACCACAAATCATGCATAAGCACATTTGTAAGACAAGAAACAGATTAATAAGCATCAACACTTTTCTGTAAACACTTGTTGAAGAGAATAAAAGCTGTTAGCACTGAAGGAAATGATACAACAGTGGATGCTTTTTCTATCAAGTCTGAAATAAGAAATCACAGGAAGGACAAAAGTGCAGGCTGGATCCCTGAAGAACAAGAACCCTGTAGCAGATCAAGATGTGTAAAACTCAGCACCCACACCTCATATGAGCGATATTTAATCACACTTGCTCTTTGCTTTTAATCAATTTTCACTTATCTTCCTTTAACAAAACACTCAATAATATAGAAAAGAACATCTTTAGACAGTATCAAATTCAAGCATCTAAAATACCGTATCAAAAAGAAAGCTTGGTTCTAAGTAAGCACAGATACAAGTCTATAAGAATTATTTGTTCATTATTTTAATATTCTTTTATCATTTTGAAAAAAAAATAGTGCTTTCAGTGGGGTTATTTTTTTTTTCAATTGCATAATATTCAAATGAAAATTGAAGTTAAAAAAACTAAATGAAGAAAACTAAAATAACTGAGTCATAAACGCTACGAACTTGTTACCACATTGTAATTGTAGGTGCCTTTACTCAAAGGCTGTTTAAGATTCAGGGTCATGTTTTTTCTACAGCAAAGGAGCATGGAATTATAGGCAGGCAGTCATATGATCTCAGACAAGTCATTAATGTAACATGACTTTGTTTGCTTTTGTATGACACAAGGCATTACAGGATATAGCTGACATACAATATAATTGTAGAATAAATAAACAGCATGGTTTGAAAACAAAAAAAAAAAAAGTCCTTAGATATGTTCATCTTAGTAATACAACTTTTTCTTTCAATTTTTAGATGAAATATATAATCTCTGAGAAATAATTTTCCACTAACGTGACTTAGTTATTCCTAAATAATCATCCGAGAAACTTGATTTGGTACATACAAATAATACAAATTTAAGAGATTATCTTTTGGGCTGTAAGTATTTTCCAAAGTTGTCTGAATGTATTCTTGTTCACAGCCCACCACAGTGAAATAACTGTATACTTCCTTAAGTAGACAAACTGCAGATTTAGCCAGAAATGAGACTTTCTGCATGCGGCATTCACTTTCAAGTTTAACTTCAATTTTCCTGTATTGCTCAAAGTTTTTGTTTTTTAATTTTTAGCAATAATGCTGACGGAGCTGTCACAGGCTGTCTCAAGCATACAGATAAGCCAACAGTGATTTACATCACACCCAAAGATTTCATAAAGAAAATATTTACTACATAAGTATTATAATCTAGAACATGTCTAGCAATAATAGAACAGTTATTACCATGTTGTAGGCTTATTCAGTTGCAATAAAGCGAACAACATTTTTGAGGCCAATAGGAGAGATTCCCACGGAATATCAGATCTTATATCCTGCAAACTTCTTAATTACTGAGACAATCCTCCTCGAGTTCGTACAAAGTTATGATTAGAGCTCCTATTTTGTATAAAAATCAACATAGCTTTAGTGTTGTTCTGTTAAAACTGCATGATTTCTATCAAGGTACTGAGCCACTTATGAGATCATGCTGGAGATCACGATTTCCAATTTAAAAAAAAAAAAAAAAAAAGGAAAAGAGAGAGAGAGAAATATGTTTTAAAAGTATTCAGAACTTCAGAAATTTGCATTTATAAAGCGTCTACAAAACCTACTGAGCATTGCAACAAAAATGGCAGCTACCAGGATTTTAACACACCATAATATTGCTTCTATCAAGCTATTAGCAATAAAGTTTACATTGAGCGATTATTTATTGCACTGTCAAGCAGAAACTGCGATATTACTTAGCCAGCAGGTTTGCAAACTGTGTCACTGCATGAGCCAGGGTTGAAAGTTCTTGACTAAGGGGTGCACCTGCCCCTCAGAACCATTGTTTAACCCTCTCTTCAGGGTAGAGCACAGCATGCTTCCTAGTGCAGCAGCAAAGGATTCTTTAATGCAATATTCTTCATCACAACAAATATGTAAGCCTGAACAAATTTTCTCAGAAACAGCTGCTTCTATGGTATCTTGGCATTTGAGTAAATGATTTGCAGAAATTCCACAGGGAAGGAGGTACTTTAAAGGCTGCCAGGGAGTGTGATAGGGCTAGAAGAAGAGTGAAGAGGCACAGCTGTGACAGCTGAAAGCGGGATAAGCTGCCACTGATCTGTTTCTATGCTTATCACAACACCCATTAATCAATTCCAATCACAGCAGGCCCACCAACTAAACTACACTCCACCTCTCAAAAACTGACTACTCAGCCTTGTAATCCTCTTGAAAAATTGTTCATCTGAAAAAAAAAAAAAAAAAAGTCAGAGGGACACTGTATTGCTTACTTTATTAAAATAAAGATATTTGTACTAAAATCATAATAATAACCCAGCAACATTAAAATATCCACAGGCCTTTCTTCCTAATTGGATTCAATATTTCGTTTACTTGATTTTTTTCTGCAATTTTTACTTTTAT
Source organism: Aythya ferina (assembly GCF_964211825.1). NCBI lineage: Eukaryota > Metazoa > Chordata > Aves > Anseriformes > Anatidae > Aythya > Aythya ferina. The sequence goes on along the minus strand of NC_140304.1, from coordinate 7,372,457 downwards.
TTTCTGCCTTTTCTAAGTTGTGCTATAGATGCTACTTGTAGTGAATTTAACTTGACAGATTGCGCTGTCTTCAAGTCAATCTGGAATATAAAATGGTTTATACCCTATAATTTAAAAAAAAAAAAAAATCCCTAAGTATAATTCTCATGAAAAAAAAAAAAAAAAAAAAAAAAAACTAGAATTACATTTAAAATATGACAAAATACACAAAATTATATAACAAGTTGAATTAGCTGAAGGTACATTCTAGCTGATAGTAAAATATCAATTATTTTAAAAGTGTATTTTAATAAGTGTACTTCCCGTTGACATTAAAGCCATCATATATTTGAGTTGTATTCTTAAGAAAAGAACTGAAAGGACATCACTGCTCACTACCCGTATATACCACCAGCTAATGTGGATGAGCAAATTCTGCAGGTTTTGAAGGAGCAGTCTAATTTGTTCAGTACTTAAATTGCAATAATACTTGGTCACTAGAACAACTGAGTAGGCAGTTCTGTAATTTGTTTGCTTGGTCACTAATTCTCCAGTCATTAAGGCATTTTAATTCCTGCTTTTGTTGACCCCAGGTCTATCCACACCAAAGCAGAAGTTGCAGATTCAGAGAACATAACAAATAATTAAAAGCAGAATGACGAAAAACATTTCTACCCAATGCCAGTTCCATGAGATGTTAAAGGATAGGAACACCTTTTCATAGATTTTCAGAAGTCAAGTGTGACTGAGAGAGCTCTCTTGGACCAAGGAGGAAGGATATCTAATTCCAGGCCCCCATTGCTGTTACACAGAATTCAGTCCAGTGTTGACAGGCCAAAAGCTTTAAGCTCGACCAGGCATCAAAGAAAGCACTTAATCAGAAGCCTGGATACTTATAGCCACCACTTGGAAGGATTAAGTGCACTCGGTGTATCTCTTTGCAATGTCAGTTTAGAAGTAGGAAGCAGCTTTTCAGAATAACTAAATGGCTATAGAAGCTGAAGTCCCTTTACTATTCAGTGGTATCTTTGCGCTAAATAACAGTTTTTCAAAAAAAATCCCAGTCTGATACAACACTTTAACAATCTCTTTATTTATGCAGCTGTCACATCTTTGAATAATTGTATTCAACCTTTTTATTTTGATAGTGGTATAGGTTTACAAGAGCTAAATACCTGTTGTGGCATTTGTGAAATTTTACTAGTTACCAGAGAATGGCACTGGTATTTTCCAAAGGCTACATTACAAATCCATGTGATATATACAGCTTCATTACATGTGTATTTGCTAAGAGTTGCTATCGTTTATACAGCATTGATAGTTTTCTAGTCGATACAGAAGTAAAGAGATCATAGAAAAATTACCATACAACAGCACAGAACAAACAGCAATATTTTATACTACTCTCTCAAGGAAATGGCAGCCTGCAATGGTTTACTTTTGAATTCTTTCTTTATTTTTTAAGGTGGTGTCAACTGTCAAAGAGTCAAGAGACATCTTTCATGATAACCTTAAATATCTTGTACTACCAGGCCAAAATTCTGAGAGATCTACATGTTTTCATGGAATATCACATGACCTACCTTTTGTCTGTTATTAAAATTATTCTGATAAATAGGTGATTATTTCATATGCATTGATATTGCAGAATGGACACAAACGTGACGGGGGAATTCAGGAAATGGAATCAAATCATTTAAGTGATGTAGCATTTGAAACAACTTTTGTAACTATGAAAAACTTCACAAGAACAACTGCAACTCACTTTACTATGCACATTGTCTTCCTACCTTTTGTTGTCATCATCATGTTGGAGATTTAAGGAATTTATGTGTTTGTTGTTTTTTTCCCCATTCCTTGACCTCCCCTCCAAACTGGTAAAACTCACCCTTCTAGATGGTGCATCTAGAAACAATAACATGACATAAGAAAAGCTACCTGTATAATATAAAGAAATGTTGATTCTCAGTCCCTGAGAATTAAATCCCCAGCTATAGTTTCCCAATTAAGTTTTTGCACTTGTTTTCTGCTCTAAACTCTTCAGGACAGAGATTTCATCTATGCTTGGAAAATGTCTACCAAATGTTGAGTTAAAGCACAAGTTAAATAGCAAAAACAAATACCTGATCTAACAAAAATCCTGATGCAGCCCCTGCGGTAGCAAACTTTAAAAAGTTTCACTCTCTTCAAACTACTTTTATAACCTGAGTTTTAGTTTACACTGGAATAGAAATGTCTATATATTCCTCATATAAAAATAAACAAGAAAAGCTGAAGGGGGAAAAAAGTGCTTCCAGCAGACAAAGCACAGGCTAAGCAACTACAGGCAGCATGAACCTAGAGGTCTGCATCTCATGAAAATGGAATATAACAATGTGCTCTCAATATTGTGACATTTGAAAGTACAGAAGTAATAGAAAACAGATCAGATGTGTGCACACATAAGAATGTGCTTACTCTTTATTTGCAAAGAAAACATACTAGCATGGAAATCTATCACATACGAGGTCTGGATGAATCTAACAGAAATACAGTAACTCAGTCAGAAATTACTATTCTACATGAATATGTAGAATATTCATATGGCTTTTATTAACCTATTTTCATCATAAAAAAGAACATAGATAAGTTGTAAAAAGAAATGTACACAGCTCCTTATTTACACAAACAAATACTCAAATGACACAGTCAGAGAAAGTGACTGTAAAAATAAAATTATCTTATTCAATATAAAATCTAACTGTGCATTTGGAGTTATATTTTCAATATAATGAAGTTATACTAGTACTTCTTATTGTGACTTTACAGCCCAGACAGAAATGGGAAAAAGGGTTAGTGCACTACATATAGAATTATTACCTTCCTATTGAAAATGCCTGACAGATGAATCCTTCCTCAAAAAGACATAGGAAATGAAGACATATCATGACAGGAAAATTTCTGGTAAGCAATAATCATGCTAACAACTGTGTAACAGTAAAAGGTATCAGCATCCAGCTAAATACATGGCTTCCATCTTTTAACACCTAGACAAGGTAGAAAAATATTTCAGATTCGCATTATGACTTTAGTTTCAAAAAAACTTCCCATTTAACTTAAATATACCAGTCACAAGAACCTATTTTTGGGAATATCTGCTTCTATGCAATATTCTGTTTCCAAAATATTTTGGTGATCTTCAGCCATTCACAAAACAGTTTATTACATACTATTAACAGCAAAGTCTTTCAAGGATTTCTTCTTCAGTGTTTAGAATTTTCTCTGAAAGCCCCCGTTATCTCAGGAATCAGAATAAGAGACATTTATCTTGTTTTGCATCTCTGTGCATTTGTGCAGAAGAGGTCGCTGGTGTCTTTAGCAGTATTCTCTGCACTGAGAAGCATGTGCCTTCTCAGTGTACAGTGCTGCACATAGCATGGGACTGTATTCTCTGGACATCATAACCTACCAATACAGCATTGCCACTGCAATGTGTCATAAATGTGTTTTATGTATTGTATTTCTTACTGAAGTCTCATCTTTCCTAGACCACTGCTGTAAACGAATAGCGTGGAAGTCTAGTTTCAAGCAGAGTAAAAAGGGGTCATTTCAGTGACGGACATAAACGCAGGGTCCAGAGGGGTTCTAGGTACAGGTAAGCAAAACTGCAGGGCTCACCTGCATGCAGTGCTCCTAAGTTCAATCAGTAAAGCCAACTTCAATTATTGGTGCATAGAAGATTTTTGTCTACAGTTAGTTTTTAGAAAGTTAACTATAAGTTCCCGTACAGTGTTGTAACTGTTTCCATGCAAAGTACATACTAAATTAAGAATTAAACTCTTGTGACAATTTATGCATAGGCTATTCCCTAAAGGCTTAAAAATACCAATCATATAAACAAGACCCTGCAAAAGAATGTATTTCTTCAATAAGGGCTGTTCATAAAGACAGAATTAAAGCAACGATTTGCTGTGTAACCAAGATAGGAGCCATCCAATCTGTTTGCATACTTGCTCTGCAACAGCGCCTTTCCCTGCCCGATCTGTTGAACAGGAAATAGTTTCTCACCTTTACAAAGCACTTTGAGAGCTACTAGACAAGAAACACGGCAGATTTTCACATAACTCCAGCCACAGCAGGAGAACAGGAGATAGTGTTACAACTCAACAGCATCAGAAGTTGGAGAGATCAAGCTGCAACTATTATGATCCAAGTACGTTAGCACTCTGCAAAGAGAAATCCTCTCTAAGATTTATCTGCCAAGAAATGTACCTAACTCTTGGTTTTCTAAAAACAAACACAACAAGAACAGCAGACCAGGAGATGTATTCAATACTGATCTGTCTACTAAGTGTATAATATTGCCTATTAGGTATAAAAAAGATTTTTGTTTCTTTATTAGAGATGGGGCTGTTTGCTTTACTGGTGTTGCTTTCATTTCACATCTACTCATAATATTTGTTAATTCTTTTACTTCACTGCGACACCACTAAAGCAAAGACAGAATTCTAGAAGAATCCCACACCACCAAGACAGTTAATAAATTCCTTTCTAAACCCATGGTCTCAGTTTTTGTAAGCACCATACATAGGCAAGTTGGATTGCTTTCTCTCCTTTTTTATGCTGTTATTGGAGGGGTGGGACATAGGTGAAATCGGAGGTAAACGCAGATTGCTCATTAAATTAGGAAACACTCCCAAAAATGTTCTCACAATCTGATTTACAACCTTGTTCTCCAAAATAGCTTAGCCAAGGCTGGAGAGACATACTTATAGTATATCTCAGATCTTCTTATACATTCAGACACATTGCAAAATTATGATGTAAAGTGTGCTAACATATAGCAGGCAATATTTTAAAACAGAAAAGTTACCAAATAGGTAACTATTGAACTTCTTGATGACAATCAACAGTTTTTCTTGATAATGTTCCTTTTATTCAGAAAAAACATAAAACCTTCATTTTCACCTTGAGAACATATTTGCCATTTGTATTTGCAAAGTTGATCTATATATTTAGAAAGGGGGGAAAACAAACAAACAAACAAAGAAAAAATACAAAAAGACTGCAAGCATTTTCTTACCTGCTACTTAAAACAGGTGACACCAGTTTGCCATTTCCATTCTGAATTTCATCCTTGATCCCCTGTGTGACTGGCAGGAAAAAGAAAGAGCCATCTAAGATCCTGTGCAGCAAAACACTAGTTTATTTTAAAGCACTCTGGTGAATAGAAGTGACTGAAGAATGAGCAATAAACAAGCATAAAATTTGCTTCATTTGCTTCATTGGGCCATCATCTCTCCCTGCTTTTCACATTCCAATATTAAACTTGAAATTGTAAAATGATTTCTTCTGTACTTGTCTTAGTGAACAACAGATGAAAATTTATTCCTTGAGCTTGTTTATATATTAAAGTACACTATTTTAGAAATACACTTATGACATTGAGAAAAAATGTTATTGAATTTTATTTTGCACAATCAAAATCGCATATTTAAAATATTAATATTAATAAACTGAAAAATACTATGCTAACAATGTGAAAAACTAAGTCAAGCAATGTGCTTATTTTTAACGGCTATCATCACCTTTATGGTTATGCTGTAGCTTTCATACCATTACTTACAGGACTATATAATAAAAAGTATTCTATAAGCTATACAAGCCCCCAAATAGATTGTCTATGGCAATGATTTTTTTGATAATAATATGGTATGAGCGCTAACTTTTAGTCGGAGCTGAGATTCCTCCCATGCCTCCTCAGCAGATGCCGCCTGAAGCCTACAACCCGAATACCCTTGTGAGACACTTCCATCTAGTGGCTGCAGGTACAAGAACTGCGCCGCGGTTAAATGCTGTAGGGCAGGCAGTGTATATATAAACTTGGGATGGGTTGCTGTTTGGTTTTGTTTGGTTGGTGGTGGTGGTTTTAACACTTGATTAAAAGTCTTGCGGAGAGATCCAAGGTTATGAGAAGGGGTTAATCTTGCATGTTACTGGTTATAACCAAACAAAAACTGAAGGCCAACTAAACCAACAGTGATAGAAACTTTTCTGATTCTACTCTCATTAATCAATAAATATTTAACAAATGCTTTCAGGAATATAGCTTTGGTATTTCAGGGGTAAGAAGCAAGTTCAGAAATCTTGAAAGAATTTCCCTGGATGGGGAAGGTGGCAGTGGGGGAACAAAACAGAAGACCAACAGAGGCCCATTTATCAACTTTGCTGTCCACTGCTGAGGACGGCTCAGGAGTTCAAAAACAACATTTATTTTATTCCACTCTTACCCTTCTGACTTTGTCAAACCCCTTGTGGCACAACTTTCTTTTACAAGCTGCTTAGGACACCTACTGTCAAGCATACTACAGAATTAACCTATAGGACACTCCATGTTTTAAACAAAGTATTTGACATTAAATATTTGATCTTCAACTTTCATCTTCATATTTTGTTGATTCACCTTAGGTTGATTTGTTGTTTTTTGTTTGTTTTTTGTCTCCTTGTATACATACACAGATAGTGAAGTTATACTACAAACTAATGGTAAAGAATTTCAGATTCTATTTGCTGTTTATAAGGTTGATTTTCTTTCCGTTGTATGTAGACCATCATCTTCAATAGTTCATCATCTTCATGAAAACCACCCTGAGTTGTCATTCTGCACTCCTTTTCTAGACAATAAGATTTACACTATACAGTTACAGAAAATGCAGGAGTACATTTAAAATTAAGGTAATTACAGCAAATAAAAATACTAACAAGCACAATTCTTAAAATAAAAAACATTCTACTTTTTTAATTTTATTTTGTTTCATGAGCATAATTTCTGAATTCCATCCAAGAACTGTTTTTTCTGACGTTAAATGCCTGAAGAATACCAGCACTAGTACCTTGCTATACCAAGAAACACTCAAACTTCCCCTAGCCACTAATACACCTGATGGAACCTAGCTATCACAGTAGCACCCAACGCAGTCTCAGCAGAGATCAGACCTCTATTGGAGAGGTCACTACCCCAAGATTGTGCTAGTAGCTTACAGTCAAAATAGGTAGGCACAGGCTCCCAGAAACAGGAAACATACAATTTGAATAAAAGGCAGCAGACTTTAGCAGAAAACTGGAAAAGTGTCCATGTGTATGAATAGACATATTCAAAGTAAAATAAATAAATAAATAAATAAATAAATATAATAATAAATCTCTGGGAACGCAATACCAGGGCCTGAACAAATCCTTAGAAGGTAGATAAAACCATTGAGACAACTCTAGACTAGCTGATCCAAAGATACTAGAAAATTATCACCACAACCAAAATGTACTAATCATTAGCTGTTCTACTTCCTATTCAGAGCTCGAAAGCTATTCTTCAGCTTGTGGGAAATGAGTTTTATTTCAGATCCATGACCAGTTCTTGGGCTATTATTTTACAGATATGCCTTTTACACATTTATAAGTATACAGATAGCTAACTACATATAGACCTTTATGTCAGAGTGCAAGAATTTGCACAAATACACTTATGTGAGTTTGTATCACAGCTTCTTGTTTTTCCAACATAATTTCTTTATCAATACTATTGTACGCACGCTAGGGGGAGTTGTAGAAATGCATTGATTTTATAGAAAATTACATCATAGATGAAACAGTTAACACACATATCACTTTAACATAATTCAGTAAATGTATTTTTATAGCAATATAAAATACAAATAGGCTATGAGACCAAAAGCAGAGCATTGTACTAAAATGTACTAATGCAGTTTAACATACATCTTAATCACTATAAATGTTTCAAAATCACACTTTTAAGTAACAAGCCAAATTTTGGTTAATTGGTTGGTTACTTATTTTTGGTTGGTTGTTTTTTTGTTTGCCTTTTGAAGTTTGTCTCTTTCCTGCATATAACTCTACATGAAAAAAATATATATATATTTGGACACTAGCTTATCGCAAGGTAAGTAATGTTACTAAAGCTACCAGATTTGTGTAAATATTAATGAAATAACGCTTGTAATAGGCTTTAGGAAACTGGATGAAAGACACTGAGTACAGTTAAACTTCATATGATTTTTGTTATTATTATTACAAATGACTGTTGTGAGTTTATCTACTTCCCCTTTTTTCCCTCAACTCTTCATAGACCTTTCTGATTTACTAATATTAATTGAAATCTTCAAAATTAACTCACAAGACTGAATGATACCTCCAATATTATTTTTTTTATATTGTCTACGGTGCTCACGGTTGATGATATGTCAGCTCAGGAGACTTCTTCAGTTTTGTTCTGTTTTCAATGCAACAGTCAAGTTATACAAACATGGATTAGGAAAAATACCATCTCCTATTCTAGAAGGCAATATCGTCAGAAACACAGACACATGAAAACAAACACAGACATGCCAAAACAACAACAACAACTAAGTAGAGGGCAGGGGGAAAAAAAATCAAGTCTAGCCAAATTGTGTTACTTACATATTCCAAGTCCTAAAAACAAATAAAAATAAAAATAAAAAATAAAAAATAAAAAATAAATAAAAATAAAAATAAAAATAAAAGATGACAAAATATGATTTGTACTTTTTAATATAAAAATAAAAGGACTTCAAAAATTGAGCAACCCATCCTTTGGAAAAGGCATGAACACTATCTCACTTCCTACTGAAAACTAGGAAGCAAATGAAAATGCTAAAACAAATAAAAAACATAACCTTACCATGAGATTAGAAAAGTTGTATAAACTTCAGTAAGCAACAGGACTCTTCTAATCACAGTATGTTAAGGTATATAATGAATGTGAAGAAATTTCCTGTCCAAAACCAGCAGCTTGTATTCGCAGAACATTCGCAGAAACAGATGTAGTCTCCTCTTCTGCCTGCAGGTGCCATTACTAGACAAAATTAAATGGCAGCTTGCGGTTTTTCTTCATCTGCAGTATTCTTATGAGTGCTGTAAGAGTTTACCTATACTTAGTTTCTAACACTGGCATGTGTCCTTTAAGAGGCATAAGTATAACATGCCTTTTTCTAAAAGTGTATTTACATACAGTAAACCTCAAAAGATGGGCTAATGCTGTATGTAATGCTTCTCAAGTAATCTGCTGTTCATATTGTGAAGATATGCTTCTCTCAGGATGGTTACCTGTGTCTAAAACAAAGTTTATTTTATCCTGATATGGGATAAAAATGAACTGCTTAGTTCATCAAACTAATCCATAGTTGATTCCTATGTTTTGACCAATTTAAATAACAAAGATCAATTTATTTGACATTTTAGTGTGGTAGCTTATCTCATCATGCTAGCTGATATTAAGATGTGTAATTTTAGTCTTATTTTTCTACTATAAACAAATAAAACTAGAGGCTGAGTTGTAAAACATAGTAAAGTAGTATATCAATGCTCTCAGAATCAGTACAACATATTAACATTTCCATATAAAATTTTTCAAATAAACTACCGAAGGGAAAAATACTTATTTCTTAGTAACTTCTTTAAGTTACTTCTACTACAAAGAGAATGCAGTTGGTGAGTTAGAGCTTTCTTTGTTCCTATTTTCGAATGCAACTACAGGGAAGATACCTGAATAACGTTCCCCACTACTTTGTATTTGAAATTAAAACAAAGCTAACTCCCCAGTCCCTTTCCTTTCATGTTAATTATTAAAATTCCATCAGAAAACCACCTGAAGTTCTAGTTACTTAAAAAAAAAAAAAAAAAAAAAAAAAAAAAAAACACACAGAAATCTGACTGAAGAATGTTATCTTGGGGGAATAAAAAAGGACATCAAAGGAGAAGAGGGGAGAAGAAAATACCCACTAACTACTGATTAAATGAATACATTAAAAAATAGAGCCATTATAACTTCAGTAAACAACACCTCCTGTTCAAGTCTCTAAACATGTATTCCTAATGCTTTCCCCACCACCACCCCTCTCTGTGCATGTTTCTGATTGTTTCACTTTTTTCCCCCCCTTTCAGAGACAGTAGAGAACTGTAAATTTGAGGTAAATGGGTGCACGCCCATGAGAGAAAGGCCCCATTGAGAGACTCTCTGGGTACCTTCCTAAAAGCCACAGGTGAGCCAGCACGACCCTTCACTTCAGAGTCAGACATTGGGATTGGCCTCACAGTTGTTGCAGCCCCATAATGAGGAGTGATTTGTAAGTGTGGGTGCAGGAGAACCGAACGAATAAGCAAAAGGACTGTGAACAGTTACCTGCTGGAAGTAAACATCTTAATCCTATTAACAGCAGCTGATTAATCAAGGTATTCTAATGACTGCTGGCTGTGATACCAGTCCCATGTCAATTCCACCATGGAAATTCACACTAATGCATTTCTGTGGAAGTAATTAACAACTCTGTCACATACTAAAGTAAAAATTCTTCTGAAACTGTGCTCCATAGTAACTATCACAACAAATACTACCAGTCTGCCAGAAGCTATTCAGATTCTGACTTCAAAGTCAGATCTCCAAATATGCAAGATGGAGAATAGGTCAGGACTGCCAAATCCTTCATCTCAGCAGCATGAGGCTCTACTTCATTTCACCACTATGCCCAGCAGGTGATGTAGACATTGTGCTCAGCCATGTCAATTGCTCTGCTGACCCAGGCCTAACTCACACCTACCTCTAACTACTTGAAAAGGCAGAAACTAATGTACCATTCCCAGCCATATCAATCCATCCCAAAATCTGCCTGCCTGCCACAATCCCAGTTCTTTGACATTGGTAATTTATAGATTGACCAGCCTATAGTTATAAATATACCTTACTCTGATGGTATATTACACCAATAGATTACTGGAGCTCCAGCCAGGCTCGCTGATGTATTAATGCAATATGTTATGAGCAGTAGCCCACCCTGATGATGTATGGTCACCATACATACCGTAAGAGTGAAGTACTTCGATGATGTATAACTGTAACAAGGGCACCAAGCTGAAGAAAACACTAGCAGAAGTAGGTTTTGGTGACATACTAAAATGTAAATATGATATTAACAAGGTGCTTTAATCAGTTTCTACAATTCACCTTAGCATGGATGAGGAGAACACAAGCTGCAGGAAGCTATTGGCAACATTTTCACTCGTCGTTCAAAAGCCAGATGTGATGGGATTGAAGTCGCCCATCAACTTTCTGCTACCTCAGTTAAACCTATCAGAAACCGATTTGTTTGCATGGTGTTTTTCTCATGGTTTTCATAAAGGCTAAAAAGTGAAAGTCAGTGTGAGCTCTGAGTTATGACGACCTTGTTCTTTCCTTTAAAAAAAAAAATAAGTAAACACATTCTAATAATAATACACAGAACTGTAACAAACAAGATAATTTCTCACCAGTTCTTCTCATTAAATACAAAAAAATGCAAACATGATTAATCATCTAGCAGGTGAAATGTCAGCAAGTAACACACTTTAATATCTTTGCAACTGAAACTTGGCATAACACCACAATATTAACAAATGTGAAAAGAAGGGAGTATTGTGACCTTAATATGTGTAGATTAAGTCACAAGTATTCAGCATCTAAACATGTGCTGTTAAATGTCTTAACAGAGACACTTAAAGTAGTCACACTTCTGGTTTCACTTGAGTGCTACAGAAAATATCTTTTATTAGTATTTCAGAATGTTACATTGCAATACTACCAGCAAAGGAAGGTCTCAAAAGCAACTGTGAACAGAAGAAAACTGACAAAGAACTTACACGTGTTGTTGTACAGGTATTTACAGAAGTCGTAGAAACTGGCTATCAGTTACATGATTTAGTTTCACAATGCTTGCACTTAGATACATGATTCAGAAGAACCACAAATGTTTTTAAAATTTTCAGCCAAATACAAAATTGTACATTTACAGAAGTATAAATATACCAGGATTGTATTCACACTTAAAAGCATAAAAATCTGAATAACTGAATAGACTTTATTAACCCCTGAGCAGACTTGTAAATGTCTCTAAAGAAAGCAACTAAGCAACACTGCACCTCATGTGAAATAAACGTTAGCAGATAAAAAGTGCCAATTAATTTTCATGGTAGAACCGCACTGCAAGACATTTTTGGACAAAATATTAAGGTACACTAACCTTCAGAAAAAGATATATGGGTTATGGATAATTACCATAACAGCATAATTACCTTTCCACATTTCCATCACGGCAGATAAGCACAAAACCACCGAATGACAGCATTGGTTACTACTATGAAAGTTATCACAGAAAAATGATGACTGATTCTCTTCAACGTAGTCCATTTGTAGAAAATGGTATAAGAGCCTGAACTGTTCTCACAGACTGAATCTCTCAAGATGCTGGGCCTCTTCTCTCAGAAGGAAAGATGGTAGCTATGAATACCTGGCTCAGAAGCTTTGAAATAAACAAAAAACATTTAAGTGTCAGCTCCCGATTTTCTCAGCATGATTATGAGCAAGATGTGTGAGGTCCAGGCCTCCTAGAACCCAATATTAAGGAATAAATAAACTTAAAACATTTTCGTCCTTGCAGTTAGCTTTCAATGGCTTCAGCCAACAGACTAAAGGTACATGATAAACTATGTCTACAGTAAAAAGCACAAGGAAGTAGTTGACTGGCAAAGTCACTGGTTTAGCCTAATGAAGGTCCACTTGTAATGCTGCTGTCATTCTAAAAGCAAAAAGTATAGGAAACAATCCACAAAAGGCAAAAACAAAGATCTGCTCCCTATCCTTTCACCAAATCACAGCCCAGTACAAGTAGCAAAGGAACATGAGGAACATATTGAGTAACATACAGCAATAGTCTTGTAAATAGCTCAGAGTAACACAGTTAAGCCTAGGCCATAGCACGACATTAACTTCTGGAGGCAGAATGGTAAGCTAATCGAACAGGTGACAAGGAAGCAGTGGAGCACAACATCCTCTCAGACTTAAATTCCAGCATCAGTGACATGAATGAATCTTGTCTGCATTTATCACTGGGAGTTTTGTTACAATTCCTGAGTACAGAGTCATCTAGATTTACAGAATACCTGTGAAGGATGTTTAGCGATGCATGTAGATTTGGTTATGATACATCTTTGCCTCAATTTTTTACCTTGAAAGTGTGGAACTTGAACCCCATCCAGCCCTACATCTCTAATACATACATTCTAGTTTTACTTGTAGATTGCTTATCAGTGCAACTCTCCACAGCATCATGAGATAACTCGCATATTATTTAGGAAGAGCTATGCTTCTAATGCACTGTGAATTAATACTGAAAGCGATCTGAGCAAAGATAACCTCTAGCAACACCACACCTCATGAACTTACTTTAGAATGAGTTGAAGAGCATTATCACTGTTACTTCAGGCCAAGATTTTTCAATGGACTACAAAACCACTAAAGATATTTTTTGTGATATATTACTTTCCCCTCATAGAGTTTCCCTGAATTCTTGATAGTAGTATTTTATACCCACTGTATCTTGCCAAGTGAGAGCTCCTCTGGAAACATAGGTGGTGACTGGAGTTTGTGTGTGTGTTTTGGAATCCCCTTCAGTTTCGAAGCAAATTCATCTCCACCTGCTTCACTTTGTCTTCCTTCGGTCTCAGTAGTTTCATTACACAGAGGCTGAGATTTCAGATTTTGCTGCCCTTGGTCAAGTTCAAAATTCACAATAAGGGAATCAACCAGAGAGTCCAATTCATCCAAGTTCATAAATGGCATGGGTGTTCTCTGGATAGGATTGTTTGTAGAAGTAGAAGCCAAAGGAAGTGAATTGAAATAATTGTACAAACATCCAGCTATGAAACAAATCTCTCCTGCGAAGCTCCTGAGAGGGCTTGTGTTTCTGAATGACCCTATGAGAAACAAAAACTGTAAGAATTAAATGCGATATTCTGCAAAAAGAGACCAGTCTTCCCTTCCTCTTGCTATACATGTCTCCTTTAGTCTACATGTTATTAGCAAGACAGGCAATAACCCAGGTAAATACCTTGTAATGTAGAAGAAACGATCTGATAGACTTCAGCGAGGCACTGCTCCAATTCCAAATATTTCACAGCAATCTTAGTACTTCTCTTGATTTCCATATACACATAATCTTCTTCTGGTAACTGAGATTCTATTTCTTTCTGTATTAATAAAAAGCAATTTTACAAGACCCAAGTACATGACAGGAATGTTTAATAGTTAATACATTATTATGGATTTAGTCACACAAAACAGGCCACTGAAATATAGTATGAAAGTGATATTAAGTTACAGTACATAAGACAGCTCTGGAAAGAAGTGCATATCATTGAAAGAAGGAAAAGAGAAAAAAAAACTGTAAATAAACTAACTCCCAAAAATGCTCTTAATGGCATTTTAAAACATCTGTCCTGCATTTTAATTCAAAATATCAATAGCTGTGTGCATAAAATATTGCAGTAGCTATTTATACCATTATTACCCTAGCATTACTGAACTTCAGGGTGTTCATAATAAACACAAATACATGAGGATAAGCTACAAGTACCTCTAGAAACACCAAGTCAAATGAAAACCAAGCATCTTTGAGGGGAAATGCAGTGGCTAGAACAGCTGCAATGTTCCAATCACAAGAATGCCACTGAGCAGGAATTGTCATCATGAAACTGTAAATATAGCAATTTCAGATCCAGGTAGTTTCAGATTTGTTTTGTTAAGTGCATCCATCACATTTAAAACCCAGCTTCAAAGCCCACATTAGGTGAAACATTTCCCTTACCTTTCTGCAAGAAGAGATGTTATTTTCAAGGAACCTGGCTAATGCCACAGCATCATCCCTTATTCGATTTTGAATCTACAAAAGAATTTTTAATTATATCGCACACTTCATTCAAGGCACAGTGAAAGTACGTGAATCTTTTAGAAGCATAACAATGAACACCAGCATGCTGACGAGGAAAACATTCAAAAGCAAGAGCAAAGTTTCTGCAAGATGACATGCATTTTTCAAATAAAATTATTAACAATGTTGTCTACCTGTTCACATATCTGCAAGACTTCATATAACCCCTTAACACAGGAGGGTCAAATGAGCAAAAGTAAGTGCTCACTAAAGAAAGGTTCTCCTGTAATTTTTATATCGCTGCCATTCTAAGTGGCAGGGGTAAGCTCTTAGCTAATACCTTTGTGTTCTCTTAGCAATTTCGCACTAGCTGTAGACATTACCTAAAACATTAGCTCAGCCAACAACAAGCATGTACAGGATCCCTGCTGGTAGATAAGAATCTGCTGCAAGTGAACAGAAATATTGATAAAGCAGACTGCTTGATTCTTTTTGCTAGAAACATGAAATGTTTTGGAGTTAAGTAGACAGGAATATGAAAGATATGGGACAGTTTCACTGCTACCTGTAGGATTAAGAAACAGTGAAAATCTGAGTAAAAAGAAATTTTTGCTTTCCTTGCAACTAGCAGTTTATCACTCTTTTCCAACTGATATGAACCATTTAGTCCAGATCATTTATTATCTATTTTTGAACAGAAATAAATTCTTCAGAAATATGTATCATATCTAACCCAACTCGCTATTCAGACTTTCTTACTGGCCACAGCCCTGCAAGTTTATCAGCTTTGACAGAAAAATAAAAAACAGAAATCCATGGCACAAGACAGGATTGCTCAGATACAGGTACACTGCCACCATTGGTCGTGACTGTACAAAAAATGTTAAAAGATAACACTGAACTATTTCAATATTTAGACATCACATTGTTTGGGACTAGGAGCAAAAGAACCAAATGTGAAAATAAAGTCTACAAAAAAAAAGTCTTTTAAACTTCATCATCTTCTCAACAATAACGGTGTAGGAAATAGAGGTGTTTGCTATTATCATTATAAAATAGCAATTAACTTTTAGGATCATAAGACATTACTAAGTGTTTTTTTGTTTGTTTGTTTTATACAAAACAACTTAAGAACAGTATACAGAATAAAAAATGGCATCTTCACCATTTTGTCCAGTGGCATCTTTGTGAAAGTTTTTTGTATTCTCCCTCTTCCTCATGATTACACTATGAAATTCTATTCAACGTGTCCCAAAGTGCCCTTCAATTCAGAAATTACTCTGAATTAAATACATTTAAATGTTCAGATTACATATGGGTGAAAGGCTAAACACTGGAAAAAAAAAAAATCTGCACGACTGGTATCACCCATCTCAAACTTCTGTTCAACTGTAATAGCATGCCACACAATCTTTCTAGAAAGAACAGATGAAAAATAAAAAATATGATCAAGTGTCTCTAAAAATGTATCAGTTGTTTATAATCTTCTTGAAATCTCACCTCATTTTGTGGATGTTGTTTCAATAGTTCTTTCTGCACCATTCTTGCTTTTTCCTGTACTGTATCCGTAAGAAAGTCCAGCCCCAAACCTACTCCATCATAAACAGCAAGTACAAAGTCCTTTTAAAATAAAGGTTCAAAACATAACGATTAAAGGAGTTGATTAGGCCTAGAAGCTAAAATAGATTTTCCATAATGGACTAAAAACAATTTGGGGCTGTGGGGTACGAATTGTTCAGCGCTGGCCTATTCAGACACATGTGATTCTCAGATCACAGTGGCTCAGCACTCTAACCTCCTTTTCCCCAATTTTCTTCAGATTTCTAAAAATAGGGTGTGGTATTCAGCCAGATTATTCATATAAATATTGAATTCTATTGAAGTAGGTATACTTGTGCAATCTCTGCAGAGATGCAACCCTAAAAGCACAGCATTTCTTCTTGCTTGTAGGTGAAAGTTATACAAACTTAAAAGTTTGAGATTTTTGTTTCATTGTTTTTTATTTCAAAAACATTCAGGGCATTAACACATTTTTATATTAACACATTCTTTCCTCCAGAGGAAAAAAAAAAGTAGTATTAGATAAACTGAAAACACTTAATTGATCAAATTGTTTTATATAACCATTATAATTATGACCTTGTTTACTTGAAAAAAAAGTGAATGTCAACATGTAAATTACTTCATTATTTAGTGCTGTATCCTAGGATACAGAAGCACAAAGAATACAAAGGAAAAAAACAAAGATATCATTTGGAATAAACGTTATGTTTTCATGCTCAAGTATTTTTGATACTCATCTACAAAGTCATTATTTCTAACAAACATTTTTTCACCTGTAGACTAGTTGCAGGAATGTCGTTCTCTTCAAAAATGGAAATATCAGTTCTTGTGAATACTGCCAAGTGTCCTATGCATTTAATTGTTTGTTTTACTGCTTCGTTCACTTTGCTCTGTGCTTCTGTTACCATTGAGGAAATATCTGAAGAACATCCCTTAGAAACAAAAGCGTTATCATTCACTGAAACTAGCAAGTATTTCTGGTCAAACAGCACAAGACTTCTACAGTGCAAGAGTTTACACTGCATGATAGTTTAACATGTTTTCAGCTTTCTATCTTCCCACTTCCAATGACTTATCTACTACATCTAAAAGAGAAGCCAATTCAGCCATAAAGAAAAATGGTATCATTATACTACACAATTAAAATAGAATTACTCTTCACAAGGCTGTACCAGGAATAACATTTACCAGTGACTGGTTTTATAAATCCATAAACAGTAGCACTTTCCAGAATACAAACTAGCAATCACTCTTGTCACTGCATATTTTATTTTCCCCTTTTACCTTCCTGGAAAACAAGAGGGCTAAGTGGCATTCCTATCATCACTTTGAAGGATTTGCTCAATTGTCAGATAAAACTGGTATATGAATTACAGATACTTTTGAGGATACCTGTGTGACTCAAAGAAATACGGGTACAATCTAATTAATAGTAGCTATAGTAATTCTAATTTTATAGATAAAAAACAAAAAAATAAAAACACCACCCCATCCACCCACAACAAAAGCAATGCATCACATTGATTCTGTGCCATCCTTGGGAAGTAGAACCTACCAGATCAGGACTGTCAGCATACTGACAAGCTTTTGCTGTTGTCAGGGCCTAGACACAGAAGTCTACATCACACTGAACTCGCAAAAAAAAAAAAAAAAAAAATAGTACCAGTTTAGCTGGTACAAACATACCCTTTGCTATTCATTTTCCGTAGGTCTGTCCATTTGTTGTTTTATATGCTGGATATTTAACTGTGTTTAGCCCATCTGTAGTCTATATTATTTTAATGCACAGAACTTCTCTACACGCAGCAGCTGAATTATATTTTCTTCCAAAATATATACTTTACCTGCAACAGTAACTGTAAATAGCCTCCCAGGTTCTTTACTTCCTGTTTCAATTCTTCATCAGTCTTCACAGAGCTAGGGCACTTTTGCACATGGTTAAGCCAAACCTTGACTAGAACCACAAGCTGGCCAAACACAGAGGTAATTTTGATGCTGTAGGACTGAGCAGCATGATCAGTAGAGAAAACTAAAAAAGAAATAGGAGATCTATCAGCAGGTCTGCTCTGCAAATAAAAGTAGGAATATTTATTCTTTCCCTCAGCAAACATATGAATGCTTATAAGTCTGAAAGACAAAACAAGACATATAATAATGTTTACTTCAATAGTTATGAAAGCGAGACTTACAATTTTTTTGACATTCTTCATCTTGCTGTTCATAGGCTTTTGAAATGGCAGAAACTCCAGAGAAAATGGTAAACAAATTCCTTAGGAGATGATCTGCTATGCTCTTTCTCCCTTCATGATTCTGTTCCAGTAAATCTAAAGCTGAACTTACAGATTCTTTGCAAATTCCAGGAAGAAGTGATTCAGAGAAGTTTGGGCATATGCTGGATTTACTCTGTGAACCTGTAAGGTGAAAAAGTAAAATACATTGGCAAGAAACTCTTCACAAGAATAAGCAGTCAGAAAATCCATATAATGGATATTTTGTATTTTGTAATTCTACATAGTTTTTAGATTCATTTAGTACAAAGAAATTCCCCAGTGAATTTCTTTAACATTAATCCATCTTTTTCAATAATGGAACCTACAGAGACACAGAAAATAAACCTCAGCCAATCTAAAATAACTCCATAAAAACATTTGGAAGCCTGAGGCATCTAGTTTTTCACCAAAAAAAAAAAAAAATAGATAAAACCTGACAAAGAGCTAGGGGAAACCTTAGCAGTTAAATGAATAGCAACAACTCAAGCACAGTCTCCAAATGATTGTATCAGGATTCAGCCTCAGGCAATTTGTTACATGAATTATCCTCATCTCCAGTAAAACTGCTTAGTTAAGGATGGGGTAATGTTTTAAGTAAAACTCTTTCAACAGGGCTGAGAGTGATGGTTAGGAAGTTTTCACTCTAAAAAAACAATCAGAGAAACCAAAAAAAGATCTACTGTTAACAGCTTGATATTATCAGCTTGAATACATTACAAACAAGACATTTTCCAGTTTGTTCTCTGGCCCACACTTTTTTACATATGTTTTTAAAAATAAGTATTAGAAGTACATGTGTTTTATACAGATAGTATTTTCATCAAGTTCTCAGTATGAAATGAAAGGTGATCTACCTGTATATCAATAAATACCTGAAATATAGGAAGTTTGTGTATCATGGGTTGGTTGCAATTGTATACCAGACAAACATCTAGAAATTCTCTTGTTCTTCATTAAACTTCTACTTCTAGAAAGGATGAGAGAAGAAAAACATAAAAGACAAAAAACCAACCTCTCCCCTAGTGCCCACTGAAGACGCAATGAATATTAACAACCACCAGACAAAAAATATTTATATGTACTTTTTATAATATATTCTTTTTATATTAAAAGTTGTATATGTACTCTTTTCGATCTTGTTTGTTGGACAGACTAAATTGCTTCTGTAAAGCCAAATGGGAAGTTTTTTTTTCTTGGTAAAACAGATACATTCCACGAAGCTCTCCACCATCAGACAAGCCAAAAACTTCTTTAGGCTGGCTCTGGTTGCTTACTTAGTCCCTGGCACCCAAGGCCAGTTCTTGATAAGAGAGCAATTTGAGAAGCCTCAGCCAACCTTTAAGTTGTGAAACAGCTGGAAGGAGACTCAGAAGGAACTCTGCCACTCATTTTGGGAGCTGTGTTTAAGCTGAGCCCTTGGTACTGCCTGACTTGTTTTACCTGTGCTTTAACTTTCCTCACTCCTCACAAATGGTTACATAACTTTTCACTTAATTTATGAGTTTGGCACTATAAAAAGGTAGAAGAAGAATTCGTAAATAAAAAGTTATATGAGTGGCAGAAAAGCACGTTTACATAATTATACAAATTAACTTCTGCTTTCTTTCAAGCATAGCTGAAGGAGCTACAAATTATCACCTTCTCCTGGAAAGAGAGGAAACTGAGGCATCCGAAAGGTCAGGTTCCCACTCATCAGCAGGGTCATAAAACACATCAGCAGCTTTATTGTTATCATTACTCTGGAAAACAAAGAAAACAGAGGAGGAGTGTTAAGCAGAAATAGAGTGACAATGAAGCATACAACCCGTAGATGAAGTCAACATTTTGACTGTACAATAGCAGATTCAATGTTTTTCTTTTTGTTAGGATAGATGTAGTCTAGAAGATAATGGACTGCAAGCTACGTTGAGATGCAATTGCTAAAAATAAATAATTTAAATATATATATATATAAAAAACTATAAATAAATAAATAATTGATTAAAAATAAATAAATACAATGTTTAGCAAAGACAACCAACTATCTGGCATCTGAGATATAGGAATACCAAGTTTAGAAAAAAATACAGTTTTTCAGAGCTCTCATATGCCTTCTGAGTAATAAAGGAGCACACGTTTAAAAAATAAAAATAAAATTAAGAACACACTGCAAAAAAAAAAAAAAAAAACACCAATCTTCCCATCCTATATGATTATTGTATTCTCTTTGAGAAAACACTACAAATTATTAGTGTTTTTTCCTCAGTTCTTACTGACCTCATAGAGTTCCTTCATTGCTGCTAGTTTGCATTCAAATTTCTCCAGGCTCCAGAAAGTTGCTATTCCCAGTTTGATATTACGAACCTGCACTTGAATAGAAGATACTGTTCCTGTTTTATCATCAACTTTGTCGTGCCTAAGAATTTGAGAAAGTTTAAAAAATAATGACAACTAAGTATAAAAACACTAATTCATGTTTCAAAAATAAAATATTTGCAGGAAGGATCAAATAAAGAAGTTGATAACAAGCCCAGTAATCCAAGCCTGGGACATCAAATTTCTCACAACACACAAACATTAAGTATCAGCCACTAAACTTATTTTTATGAAAAACAAAAAAGGAATCTCTGAAATCAGAGAAAGAAGTCAGTACTAGCATACAAATTCCTGGTTCTCAAGAAACTCAGAACTAAATATATGCTACAGAACCCTACTGGCAGAGTTCTTATTCTCCTGCTAAGAACACCTGGCCATTATAGGGATCAACTTCTAGAACGCTCTCTTCAGCTATGACTGACAAGTAACACAGCACAGCAAGAGATCTATAGAGTACAATGGATTTGAATTCTTGCTATCTGCTGTTTGCATGTTCTGAGGTTTTTACTGGGTGTTTTAGGACTGCTTTAATAAGCAAAACAAAGCATGATGGACAGAGATATCATGAGATTCACCTCCAAAGCACATATGATCCAAAATGAATTGTCTAATGTAAACATTTAAAGTCTTAATAAAAAAACACTTCAAACCAACATTGCTAAGCTACACACTACACTAAACCTAGTTGAGAAAAGTGAAATGTCATGTTCAGTTTAACAAAAAGCTGTTACAAGAAAAACAAACAGTACAGTGCACTTCCAGCATCCCCACCATACTTGTATAAATCCACTCAGATACTCACCTGCAGAAAACAGTGTTTTTCCCTAGTTCATTACTAATGGTGTTGGCCTCTTTGATCATCACAGATAACTTCAAAGAATTCCAGTTAAGAGGAACTAATAAAGAATATAGGACATATTGATTAAACTGATCAAACACTTTGCAACAGCTAAAAGTTTAAAAAAAATCAAATAGGGTTTAGCTATTAGTAGCTCTCTCAATAGCTTGGGAGGGGAAAAAAGGAAAAAAAAGAGGCCTTCCCAGCCAAGATAACACTTCAAAAAAAGAACACAAAGGGTATTTCAGAAATAGAGACATAACACTAGACACTACGTAGTACACTACTAAGAGGTAGGAAACTAAACAGAAACAATTGTTAGTCTAGTTTCCCCAGTGAGTTAAAATCTTAACTAGTTCAGCCAGACAGAGGAAAGGCTTTTAAGTAATAGGGGAAAATGCAGACTACATGTATATCTGCCAAACCACCCTGACTTTTGATTAAAACAGATCTCTTTGCACTGTCTGATAAACATTGCTTAAGAAGGTAAAGGATCATAGGAACCATAAGGCTCTCATTGTTCCAGACTGTTAGAGAAGTGTTAGAGGAAGAAAAAAAAAAAAAGGGTCCACAGCCACTAAATCCAAGTCCACTAAGCAAGAAGTCAGCATTGCTCCTGCAATGTTATGTACACACGTACTAGTCATAGTTTTATTCCCACTTCCACGGTTCTTCTGAAGGGTTTGTATTTCTTCAGCAATCTTCTGTTTCTCAGCTTCCAGAGCTTGAAGTATCTTTGCGTGATGAATACTATGATCTTCCAGAGCCTGAGAAAGAGGAAAAAGAAAAAACAAAGAAGCCTATCACACTCAATGGTGTTTACTTATGTGAAATAGTTTTGTTGCTGTCATTTTAAGGACTATTAGAGCAGAATGAAACTTATCTTCCTGATCTGCCATCAGTATGAAGCCCTTCATGTTTAAACTTAAATTTTCTTGTTTTACTTACATATTCAAATTCTTAAAAGAAATATTAAAATGAAAAGGATGTAACATTAAAAAAATGAGATAGAATTTATTGCAGAAGTCAGATATATGAATACCAGCCAAAAAACATTACCACCACATTAATTGTTAGAGTCGTACCTTTTGGCGTACGAGCAAAATGGTTCACGTGACATAAGAAATAACAAGGTCAGTACTAGTTTATCTCCAAAGTGTATGCTATAGCATACTCGGAAGGCAAGCAATCTAGTTATTTGTGTAAAACCCACACAGAAGAAAAATATTAGGAAAAAGACTCCCCCAGGCCACTGTGTCATCCCTCCCTTCTGCCCAAAAACCAAACATTTCATGTGGTGCAATGATTTATTTAAAAGACGAGGTTTATCACCTAAAAAGCTTCGGGTTTGTTTTGTTTGTTTGTTTTTAAATACCTGCTTGGTAGCTAAGGTCTCCACTTCCAAACGCTTCTTGTTGAAGTGTAATTCTAGCTCAAGAGTTTGCTTTGCCTTCTCTAGCTCCTGTATTTTAGTTGCAGCTTTTTGGTTTTTCAGTTCTTGCATTTGCTTCTTACGAGATTCTTCTCTCTAACATAATAAAGGACAGACAAAAGAAGGTATACTACTTGTACAGTATTTCTGATCCACCCTGTAAGCAGATATTAAGGTTTATTTTTACTTCAATACGTTGAGAATATGCAGCTCCTGTGGACTACTCAAGCCCACTGCCAGCAATGAAAGGTTATACGCATGAAAGCAATGAAAGCTTCACAAGCATCACATTATGCCATCTATAGCACATTTAAGAAATAAAGTACTCCATCTTTATTATTGTTTTGCCATGATGCACAATTATATACAGAATAATAGTCTTGTAAATATTTTTACATTGTATAACAAACGAGCATGCAAACTTAGCAGAAAAAAAACATGTTCACTAAAACACTAAAATTGTAGTAATTTACATAGAAGAAAATCTGTATGCAAAAAATCACAAGTTACATCCTTATCAAATTCACACTGGATTAATATTTTAATTTCTAACTAATTCTATAAACCAAAATCACTAAAATAATTCTGAAGGGGATATCTACTTTACAACTTCTTGTGTTAGCAACAGTGACTTTATTTATGTATATACGTTTAATAACTCCCTAAGACAATGTTACGATATGCAAGAAAAAAAAAGAACAATAACCACCACATAAAACACAACCAATAAATCCCCACATACCACTGCTTCTGTTTCATTACCTTCTGACTTACTGTACTTTACTGCTATGTTTTATACAATGATGCTAAGGCAACTTACCACCTCTGCTTCCAGTGATTTTATTTTGCTTTCATAAGCTTCTTTTTGTGATGTCAGTTCTTGCTGAACCATCTCTTTTGCTATTTGGACACTTTGCATCATTTCTTCCTTGGCTTTGAGTCGTGCCTCTTCAATTTCTGATTCAAGCCTACAAACGGAAATATCATACACATGAAATGCTGGCTTTAATCTCTTACAACTTGCATACGGATTATATTCTCATTCACTTCCATCATAACAGGAAGAGTTACTCTACAGCCTCCAAACTTAACAGTGAAAATGTATTTCACAACTTTTATTTTTTACGTAGGTATTTTTGATTTCATAGGGGAAACAGACACAGGTGAAAAAGAAAAAAAATCCTAGTATTTCACACTCCACTTGATTTCCAAATTTATTGTATTATCTATATGTTGCAGAATTAAAAAATGTAATAGAAACTTGCTAAATCACACTAAGATGAAGAAAAGTATATTTTAAGTCAATGATACTCACACTTATTAACTCCCAGGAAAGAAGCAACTACGAATAACACTGCACTACCTCAAATTCTCCACTATCACAGACAACCAAGGTCATAACTTTGGTCTCTCGTCTCCTTTCATAGCATGTTTGCTTTTCAGCTTTGTGCCATTCTCTAAAATATCAGAAGTCAATTTCTGACTCATTATGTGCCTGGGGAGAACTAAGGAGATAAACTACTCAGTGGACCTCTGTAGCTTGGAGTTTCTTAAATGGTGGTCTGTTTTCTTGACAAATGAACTGCATTGTAGTGATCACCTCATATTTTATATATATATATATATATATATAAATATGTGTGTGTATATATATACACACACACACACACATTCACTTCAGCTAAGTCTGGGACTTACATTTCCATTATAGAATGAATTAAAAATAAGTATTGTTTTCCAGCTTTCACGTACAGTGAAATAATTAACGATCTTAAGTTTCTTAGTAAAGTTATTGCATAGTTGCATTAACAACTGTGAATTTATTCTTAGAATAAAAAAATACAATGCTTACTGAGTTTTCTGTGCAATAAGCAGCTCGTTCTTTGCAAATTCAAAATCTTTAGGACCATCAGGCAAAAGTGTAGTCCCACAAGATGGCCTTTTAACTTTCTGAACCTCTACTGGATGATTAAACCTGAAATAATGGTCTCCCCCAAGGATCACTCGATCACCCTACAGGAGAAAAAAAAAAAAAAGGTTCGTTCTGTAACTTCTATATTTATAGGCTTGAAACAGAGAAGGTAGGAGTAGAAATTGAAGGGGAACACAGAAGTATTTAAAGGTTTCAGAGCCCTCTTAGAAAACCTTTAGTCTGAAATTGTAACATTAATACAGCTACAAAATCTACATATGCTTATATTCTTCTTTTACCAAGTCAAGTACTTACATGATGCAGAACTGTCGGGTCTAAAATGCATTTCCCATTTACATATGTCTTTGCTTCTCTCCGTGGAATAATACTCACTTGGCCAAGGTTATTTTTTATAACACTGAAAACAAGAAACATTTGTGGTATCAGTAGCTTATGTTAATTGTAAGCGATGTTTCTTAATGTATAAAAATCATGCTGTACATAGTGTGCTGTTATCCTTTTTCTACATGTAGAGTGTCTTCTTCCTGTTTAGTTACATTATACATAACTCCTGAGTGACCTGTATGTTGGAAGAGAATCTGTACTTAAATTTAAGAACCTTCTACTAAAAAAATCATTATGATACCCTGTCATCTGAGCATTTCTTTGATAAAGCGTAATTTCTCAACATATCCAGGTCTTTCCTATTTTCAGTAATTGATTCGTTAAACTTCCTCCAGCATTCTGTCTAGGATCCATAGCACAGGATGCACTTCAAACATTTCAAAAAGCTGACTAAGTTGTTCTCTAGTTTCAGTTTTAATTGAAAATTGTAAAGGCATTTCACTATTACATTAAGTTGAATGGGAGAGTTATAGACAGCACCATTTGATCAGATCCTTCTCCAGAATTTCTACATGAACAGAAAATTTCACTCCACTAACAAAATATACTAAGAAGTTAAACTACCTTGGTTAACAGATTTCTAGGGAGAAATAGAAGGAAGTTACCTTAGTCACTGAAGAATACAAAAATTATCCTTCAGTAATATCTTCCCTAGTTAGAAAACCATATTTTGTTAGAAGGAAGAGCGACTCCAGAAGTAGGAGAAAGGCCAGAGCAGGAGATACTTCTGATCTAAGTATAAGAAAAACAAAATCAAAGAATACTACGTACCAATGGTCATCAGCAATTAGCACTCCAGAAAGCTGGATATCATGTTTTGAATTCGGTGTATACCTTCCAACTGTAGTTTCTCCTTCTTTAATCATATACAACAGCACCTCAGAAAGCTGGGGATCTTCACTGAGATTAACAAGGTTTGGTAAGTGATTGTCCATTTTGAATGCAATTCCTGCTTTCTAGATAAAAGAGATACCAGCAAAAAAGACAATTTACTTTGTGTATCCAAATATCTATATTAATCTGTTAAAAGAACAGATTTCATGAAACCAGATCTTTGAACTACTCTAATTCTTCTGCAAGAATCGCTAATGTTATTTTTTTCTGTCCTAGTTCCTACGTAAAGTGAAAGGACAAGTGGAAGAAAGAAAACATACCTGCAATTCCTTTATATCTTCTAATTTCCGCTTTTCTGCTTGCTCAAGTTTTTCTTTCCAGGCCCTTAATATATTAAGGGGAAAAATAATTTAACACTGTCTTAGGAGCAAAATTAAACCATATAGATTTTCCCACTTGCTTTTTTAAAAGATGTTATTGAGTGTCCCACCTTTGCATTTCTGCTGTGTCCCTCTCCTGTTGATGCAATTTCATCCTCAGAGATGTTATTTCCTGCAAATAACGCCTGTATTTTTCAGGATCAGTGTTCTGAGCACTTTTCTGTGCCTTCAGTTTTTCAATTTCAGCTTTCAATTCTATATTAGACAAACCAAAAACACAGTACATACACACACAAATCACAGATAAAATAGTATTTAGACATTTCAGTACAATATTAGAAAATTTATCCTTGTATCTAATTAAAAGCAAAACATCTTTCCCTGTTAGAGGTTCTCAACTGTTGCCCAAGATACTGTCTTTGGAAAGGAAAAAAATAAAAATATAAACACAACTCACAAAGACAAGTAGAATTACAAAGAAGATATCCTGTTAGACTAGTTGCAGGATTATACATGAAAACCAGAGAGGAAAGATTTTTGTACTTAAAAATCACAAAGCACCTGATTAGTGTGTTATTAAGAAAAACTGAACACAAATAATACTCAGCAGTAAGCATCATTGGGGCATACCAGAGTGTTATTTATGAATTAAATCAATTTTTAAAAGTTAATGAAACAGCAAAACTGTCTCAAAGATGACGGTGTGTGTAACTTATAAAAATCTTGACTAGCAAACATTAGAGGAGTAAATAAACCAGTGGTCAGTCAGCACAATTATTAGTAGTAATCTTTCTTATGAGTAATAAGTTAAACCCAGACAGAAATGAAAAAAAGCTATTAAAGGCTGCAGATGTCAACCTCACCTCTGATTAACTTGGCATTCACATCTTCATTTACTTTAGCAGTGTTGATAATTGAACAAGCTTGTTTTGCATAGCGAAGAGTGCTGAGAGTTTCTTCTGTGCTGCTGGCAGCTGGACTTATTGTGGCAATCATAGCCGTTTGTGAATTTCCACCAAGACTTTCCTTCAATAACCTTCATTTGAGCAGAAATCAGAAGTTAGTTTTCTCCCTCCCAGCACGGAAATCAAAGTTAAATCTGAACAGAATAAATACAAAATACCTAGGGTCTTGCAACTTTGAGAGTAGTGGGAGAGTGATTGACAGCTACTTATAGTACAAACCAAGGTCCTGTTTGTTCTTTATCTGATTTATTCTTCCCTCTGTGTGTCACCTTGAAATGCGAGTTTCAGATTTCTAAGCAGAAAGACTATTTGTACTGGGTGCAGAAACATGGGAATTGCTCTAACAGCAAGCCATACTTTGTCCTTACCTGAATGTCACTGCGAAATTAGCACTAGGATGTGGAAGTAACTTTTGTGCTAAGCCACCTAAAAGCATCTGTCTTAGTTCAAATCACTTCAACCTGTTGCTAGCAAACCCATCACCAGTAACACAAGAAGCATTACAAAACCGAAGTTTTTGATGCAAGATGACATAACAAGCAAGTAGTTGAAAAACAAATGATACATGATGCAAAAGAGCTGAAACATTCGTTCCATGGTAAGACAGACAAGGAACAATACTAAAGTGAGGGTGGTATCAGCCAAGCATAGTAACACACTTCTTTGTGAAGCATATGGAGGAAAAGAGGTGATGAACATACTAGACCCCAAATCAGAGATGGAATAATTCCATCTACCCTGCCTCTCCTATCACCCTACTTCTGCAGTAGGGGTCTACGGGTGGGCTGCACAGCAGTCAAGGGGGAAATGGCTCCTGTGCAGAAAGGGAACCCACAACCTGCAAAGGCCTCTACTTCTGTATAAAAAATTCTGGAGCATACATACCAAGTAAGGACAGATTCTCGGTAAGGAATGAAAGTTTTCTTTCCATTTTGAGACTGCTTTGAGAGTGCAGAAATAACCCTTCCAAGGGTTAGGAGTGATTTATTAATACTCACACCCTCCTACACAAAGCAAAAATAAGAATAATTATAATACAATTGTATTTACTTGTGTGATGTTAATGACTGTTGATTAACGATGTTAATTGTGCTTATTCAATGCGTAGTACAGATGTGCCATATTAAATGTCACCAATTAAAAAACAAGATAATGCAAGAATATCCTAGATCTTCACTTGGAAATAACAGAGACCCCAGTCTTAAAGAGTCTTGAGAACCATTAAATCATTTCAGTCAGGCAGACTGAAAGAAAGGATCTTACTAAAACTGTTTACTAAATCCCAAGAAAAGGGGCAAGCCTCAACTCTGCGTACAGCATCTGAGACTTAAATGCAAAGACAGCTGCTCATGCATGCAGTTCACACTCATTCCTTTCAGATGATCACCAGGCCCGCACGGCAGAGGGAGTGTCTTGCCCAAGAGCCCTGGTATGTGAGGATATTTGGGAGTTGAAGTTTAAGGGTATTCTGTGGAGTCTGTCTTTCCCTGCTCCACACATTTCCAATTGTGGTTTACCTTCAGCCTTTCTCCAGTGGTCTGAGCTGTAGAGCAGCATTCACTGCCTGCTAAATCAATTAGATTTATGTGACTGGTAAGACTACGGTCACGTTGCTCTTCATCCACAGATCCTACCTGAAAAAAGTAGAGAAGCTTGCACTTGAATCAAAATAAAAAGCCTGAGGACAAACAAAAAAAACAACAAACTTTTCACTTAAAAAATACATAAATAAAAATCGACATTTCAATTTACTTTTTGCAAGGACACCTTTGTGTACATTTCTGAAAGGTGTCTAAACCTATACCATTAATCATAGCATTAAGTGTTTGCAGTTGAATAACTATATAAGCATGAACTGCACAAAACCAGATACACTTAAATCCATAGTTTGCTGCTGAAGTTTGACTATTGCCTCTGGCCATTACCCACAGAAATCAGTAGGCTGTCACTGCCTTACATTAATGAAGATCAGTTAAATACTCAGTGGAAAAGTCTCAAGGCTAATTCTGATTGAGAGAAGTAGTAATCCAGGGGTGAGAACGGTGAAGGGGAGAATGACAGACTAGGTAATTGGGCTGAAAAATGAGAACAGCCAAGAACAAGCAAACAAGTTATTTGTAAATAGAGAAAACTGACAGTGTGTAGACTACTGAGGAGCTCTACTTCTGTTTTCAGGATTATCTTACAATGTCAGGTTTTGTGTCTTACACATCTGTAAGAGAAACAAAAAAATGTAGTGCCCATATTCCGGAGACAAATAGGTGAGAGATATCCTGAACTACTTGAAACTATTCCTAGATCTGCCAGTCTAGGAGTATTTATATTACTTCTATAAATATACGTAGAACAGAAAGAACAGAATGTAATCATCAAAGCACATAAAATGAAACATGTTGGCTGCAGAGAAAGATGTTAAAAATTCACTGGCCTTTATTCACCTCATTCAAGTATACTCTGCCAATTCTCTAGGCATCACACAATTTTCTACTATGCAAGTTGAACAGATAATTAAAACACACGCAGCAATACCTTGGTTTGTGTCATGACAAGGGTGAAGACAGAATGAGATCTAGAACTCTTGTCATTCATTACCGTAGCAGCTGTTGCTCTCTGCTTATTCCCTAGTTCAAGCCAACTCTGTAAGAGATAAGCCAGAACATGAAACCAAAATGTAATTTGACTAATCAACTGCAGCTTAAAATGTTTAAAAATGAAGTTATTAACACAAATGACGACTCTATAAGGGAGAAATCAAAACCTGAGTTTAAGAGGTAACCACTTAAAGAGAGTGACGCATGCCTGTACGCATCTACTCAGCTCCACAACATAGGACTAGTGCTCTTTATACTTTACCATCATCAAGCAAAATATCACAGAATATTGGGCAACCTGTAAAGTGTGTTTTGTTGTTTGTTTTTTTTATTCCTTTCCATGGAATAGAGTTTTCAGCAGCAACAGAAGCAGCAAGGAGATATATAACCAAATAAATCTTACCTGGATATCAGAGTAAGAACTGACAACATTCCTACAGAGGGGGAGAAAAAAAAACAAGTTTGTATTCAGACTGTTTCTTTCTGTAGTTTCCCAGTAGCATGAGCTTTGAAACACTTCCTGACTTACAGACAAAATACAAATATACCATGAAAACTCTTGTTGTCTTTAGACTTCCATTTGTTTCTAAACCTACTAAAATAATTCCAATTATTCCAATTATTATTCCAATAGGCCAGTGGAAATACAGCAAGTCAAACTAGGGTATGTGTTTCTGCAAAACTGCATGAAACTAAGATTTTTCTTAATTCACTCGTGAGTTAACAGGCTTTCACAGAGCCTCAAGATAACAGCACGCTGTTTCAGGATTATGCCATAGATCTATTAAAAACACAGAATGCTCAAGATCAGAAGAGGCCTCTGGAGATCGTCTGGTCCAGTCCCCCTGCTCAGGGAACGATACCAAAAGCAGGTTGCCCATGACCATGTCCAAGCAGCTTTTGAAGCTCTCCAATGCCATTCTGAAGATCTCTACAGCCTCTCTGTGCAACCTATTTCAGTGCTCCATCATCCCCACAGTAAAGGGAGTGCTTCCTGATGTAATTAGGATTTCCTGAGAATAGTTAAGACTTACACTGTTAGGTCCTCCACATACGGTCCTAACACCGGGTGTTCTCTTACACGGAGCTGGTAAGAACAGTTGAAAAAGAAAACGACTGTTAGGATCAGTAGCAAACAGGCATCCCAGAAAATGAGAAATACACAGATATTTTTCAAAGTGAACTGACATTTCAGTAGGACCAAGAACTGAGGAGAGAGATTGTAGTGGATGAAATGCAGTTTTAATGCATTATCCATATATTTATATTATATTAATATGTTAATAATATTGATCTGAATTATGTATGTTATATCAATATAATCTGAAGATGTCCTAGATAAATAATATTCTATAGGTCTTTCTCATAAAGGCTGACAATATCTTCTTCACTTTGCAGATACGAGATGTTAACAATTTTTAGAGATTCAACTGAATTATTTTGCTTCTATTTCAGCAAGATTTTTTGCTTAGCATTTCTGAAGTGCCACACATTTTGTTTGAAGTCCTAAGACTTGTTTTTTTTAACCTGGAATTCCACCAGCAATTTAAAGTACTTAGATAATAAAGCAATGATCACTTGCCATCTGTGTATTTTTATTTACAGAACAAATGCCACTATTTTGAGATTGTGTATATACTTGTTTCTGTGTGCAACTTACTGGTTGTTTCTTCTGTCTGTTTTCAGCTTTGAAGACAAGCAAATCATGAATTTTCTCATTGTAAACTTCAAAATAGCTCATTTCAAGGTGATACAAGACCTAATAATAACAAAAAGAAATACTCATACAGCCCAAGAAACATTTCATCATTTTTTCTGTTATAGAAGTTTACCAGATCCTTCTATTCAATAGGATTCTCTAAGATTACTATTACTATACCAATCAACGTGGGGAGAAACAGAAAGAAAAAAGACTTTAAATCATTCTGGAAAGGATCATCACACACACACAAAAGCTATTCTCAGAACAGAAAAGGAAACAAAACATTATTTACAACTCAAATTTTAAGCCTCAAGAATTAAGGTGAGCTTTGCTTAATTTTTATTTAAGAAGTTTCAGTAATACTGAACTAGGAAAACAGAATTAGAATACTATTCAAGCATATTTCACATAAACGTGACAATGTTTTAAGATTAATTCATATGCTTTGAATTCTATTCTATCATGCCCTTAATTCTTCTGTACGTTATTGTCACTCAGGAAGCAAACAATGTTGGCTTGGACTAGCTAGAGAATCCTGTTAATCAGATGTGCTATCAAAAATAAGATTTCAATCAGCAATAAAATGCAGGCATTAGCAGTAAGTGGATCAGCACTAAGGTATAAAGAGAAGGAACGAAACAGTTATCAAGATACTGAAACGCACCAGTCTCCTTATAAGCTCGAACGTATAAACATACTACCTGTTGTTTGTCCATTTGACTGAAAAGATCTTCACAGAGTCTTGGAATTATCCCTCGGTCTTCATCAAACCCCATCATCCTGTAGTTACAAAAAACATGAGTTCAGTTTTCTCTCTCTTTATAGCTAGTTTTAATATTAATTGTAAAGCTAAAGTTAAAACATCACAAGTTTATTTAAGTAATAGAAACAACTAGTTACAGAAATAAACTACATCTAAGTTGGCATGTGTTTAAGCAGGAGAGTGGACATGATGATATCTGATGTCTTTTATAATTTCCATTTCACCCCTTGATAGGTAGAAAAGCCAAGGCAAAGAGAAACCCTAGAGTAACTGAAGATGAGTAAATTGTACTATAAACATGAAACCTATAGATGTTTCATATCCTAAAATGTATGTATACCCTATTCTCTGCATCCTGTCAGTGTAGTAATGCAAGCCCCTCTCCACCTCTGGCCTAGATGCTTCCTGCTCAGCTTTGCCACTGCAGAAAATAGTTTTAAATATTATTGTTTTCATTATTTATATTGTCTTAAAACGTATAAAAACATTTTAACACAACTTAATAACTATTAAATCTATTACATACAATCTCTTCTCATAACTTCACACTGCATAATAATTGGTGCCTACAATATTTTAACAATTATTTTTAGGAACTTACGTGTATGATTTTCCAGAACCAGTTTGCCCATAAGCAAAAAGACAAGCGTTATATCCCTCAAAAGCTCTTTCTAGGAGTGGCAGTGCCAAAGTTTTATAAATCATTGCTTGGCTTGCAAAATTAGGATGACACTTGTCAAAAGACCAGAAAGAGAAGTCATAACTGAAGGTGTAAACTTGGTTTGTGCTTGGATTTCGTACAGCTGTCTCTGAGCCACTCATGGAGACTACAGGAAGTGAGTTTTCATTTTTCTCTCTAAACAGAAGGAAAAAACATAATTAAAAAAAAATAAAAAGGCATAAGCTACATTCTTTAAGTTAGTAATTTCAATCAATCACCTTATGAAAATAAGAAGTTGGGTAATCATTGTTTAAAAACAGACCAGTCTGATGAACATAAAAAACATTCAAGCTCAAGTACTTTAGCTAATTTAAAGCATAGTCCCAAACTACCATGAAATGAATTCCTCTTAAAATCTTCACCTTGACGTTGAAATACTTGCTAATTTTGAAGTATATATTATTTGGCTAATGAAAAACAAACAATTCAGAAAATAAAACAGAAATCTACATACACTAAAGAAGGCATTATGTAGCATCAGAAACAAGTCCAAGATACAAACCTGTTACTGAAAGGCCGTACACGCACAGCTACAGTCACTTTGCTGTTTTCTACTTTGAAAATATCTTCCTCAGTGCTGTTGTTCTCTGTAAGCGTTTCTACTTTCTCTTTTGCACTTCTACTCACAAGACAACTAGAAACACCGGTTTTCTTTTTTGACACCAACGGAGGATGAAGTGGTCGTTTATTTAAAGCTGACAGAGATGACCGATCCTGAAATGTGGTGTTCTTTGGTGTAAGCTTAAATCCTTCTGTTGAACCTTTTGTTGGTATCCTTGGCCTTTCTAAACTGTTATGCTTTATCATTAAGTGTTGTAACCTTTGCTTTTCCTCTAGCTTATTTACATCACCTTTTTCATTCAGTTGCTCTCCTGATATCCTATTAATGTTCTTTGAGGTAACTAATTGCTCTGATATATGAGCTTCATTTTGAAGTTTTGAGTCAGCAGTGCTTGTCTTACATTTTACAGGTGTGCACTTATCATTTTCAACATTGCCAAACAAGTCCTTGCTGTTCAGGTTAAAATGCATCTTCGTATTTGACTGACCCTCAGCTAATTTACAGCTTGGATTACCATGCCGAGTATCATTATTATTAATATTTGGTCGAAGCGCAGTCTTGTAATTTCTTTCTGCAGCAAAGTCATTATTTTCTATTCCAGGCACAGCATTCCAATTAATTTTACTCTTCTCCACAGAGCCAGTCCTCACACGCCTCTGTAGAGTACATCTTTTGCCTGTTTGTGTATTTTCTATGCTCTGTCTTATTTTGTTATCCGATTGTTCACTACTGGACACCAAGTTTTTGCTTACTCTTGTTCTCCTCTGAAGCGTTAATCTGTCCTGAGGTTTCAATGTAACTGATGCGTCGTTTGCATTATTACAGGCTGATATCACATAGGTGCTATTTACTTCCTCAGTCCTATTCTGAGATGATGAAAGAAGACCATCTTTTTCTTTTCCTGACATCTGTGATGTCAGTTGCTGCCCATACATTTTGCTGCTGGTAAGAGCACTTCGTGAAGAAATCCTCTGAGAAGTGGTAGTACATTGTGTCTCTGAAGGATTTCTTGCAGGAACCTTGTAGACAGGCATTTTGTCTTCAAGCAAGTTAACATTAGGATTATAACCAATACAACAGCTTTCCTAGAAGATTGTATCTCGTTGCTTCTTCTCGCTGAACCTGGATAAACAAAGCAAAAATTGTATGCTTTTGACAGACATGAGGTGTATTTCAGGGCATAAAGAGCTCCTTACATATTCTGCAGTAAATATATGTTCCCAAACATTAACAATTAGTGTCCCCATCTCACCTCCAGCACTTAAAAATAGAAAAGAAGCCATCCTATACTTGAATGACAATCTCTACCCACAGTAGGCTATTTGATTCCAATTATTGAATTCTCTGATTCGCTTCAGAATCATGAAGCAGCACCTTTTAATATGAAGGACAATCTAATTATTTAGTAACAAAGATGACCACAGACATTTGTTCCTAATGATTTCCAACGGTTCCCAAGTAAAGCGAATTCAAGTTCATGCCTCCATTCACTCAGAACTACGCACACTGACGGTGCTTGACAACTAACAGACAACAACAGAATAAAAACATTATTAACGAGGGCTAGAAAAGCTGCAAACACAGAGAACAGATTTTTTTTTCAGGATGCTTTCATATAAAAGCCAGTGT
Source organism: Aythya ferina (assembly GCF_964211825.1). NCBI lineage: Eukaryota > Metazoa > Chordata > Aves > Anseriformes > Anatidae > Aythya > Aythya ferina. The sequence goes on along the minus strand of NC_140304.1, from coordinate 7,336,806 downwards.
CAAAATAAGGCAGTTAATAAAGACACCTAGTAGAATACGTTTGGAACTTATTTTGGATCACCACATTACATATACGCATAGCTAAAGCGACAAATAACTAACTTAACAGATTGAAGAAAAATTGTGAAGTGAGTATGGATACAACTTTCCGCATTTTTAAGCATGGCAAAGATGCGAAACAACCCGTATAGAAAAACACCCTCTCACTGCTGCGTATGCAACAGGGCTGTTGTAGGAGTGCCACCACCACGCTCCGCAGACCTGTCAGGCGCTAGCAATTCGTCGTTAAAAATCAACAGCGAATCATCCGCCTCGAGATCCTGTAAGGACTGCGTGCATCGCTGAGATAAAAACAGTGAATGGTGACGGGGAAAATAAAAATTTTAAAAAAAATTTAAAAAAAGGAAGTATATCAAAGCGGCAACCTAACCCCTGCTTCAGCAGAAGGGGTTTGTAATGCTGAGCTCTGAAATTACGGCTCCGTCCACGGCTGCCCGCCCCCTCAGGGACCCCCCTCGGGGACCGCCACCACCCCCGAGGCCCCGACCCCCGCGGGCCGCCCCGGGCGCCGTGAGGGAGCCGAGCCCGGGCCCCAGCCCCGTCCCCGCCTCACCGCGCAGCGGCCGCCGCCCGCGCTCGCCTCGGCCCCGTTTGAATGCGGCGGGCGGGCGGGGATTGGCCCGGCCCCCCCCTTCCGCAGGCGGGAGCAACGGCAGGGCCTGCCCCAGGAACACGGCAGCTGCCCCCGCCTCAGGAGCCGCTTTGTGTCTGAATGCCGAGTACCTTGTGCTTACACACACACCCCTACCCTGGGCCCCCTGTCCTGCAGCAGGTCATACCTGCGCTTTTTGGCTCCAGCCAGGGGAGGGGGATTCAAAACAAAACCAAACCAAACCAAACCAGCCATGAAGCTTTTAAAGATCAGCTCGATACCAAAGTTATCCTCTCACACCGCTGTCCTTTGGCCAAACAGCAGACAGACAACACCTAGCGGTACCACATAACTACCTGGGAGGGCTGTCTGACTGACAGGGACATAGTAAGGCAGGAAAAAACTTCGACAAAAATAACAACTTAATAATTTCTTAGCCTCAGTCCAAAAAAAAAAAAAAAAAAAAAAAAAAAAAAGTTGTAGTAACTCTATAAGTAATGTTATCTTGATTGATAGAGTATTAGTCTGTTTTCCTGGAAGAAAAAAGAGCACCTGGTGCCGGGGACTACCAGGAGGTACACTTAAATAAGTAGCAAGAAAATGCAATCGGTTATATATTAATTACCCACTTTCATGAAAAAAAAAAAAAAAAATCCCATTTCTTCCTTAAGTAGTTTACCCTATTTCTCTACAATGAAGTTACACTAACAACCAAGTATTTCTACTATGGCAAAAGTGCTTGAACAGGAGTGGTTTGTAGGCAATAAAGGTGAAACTAAATTTTCTTTTTGAAAAGTTCATTACTGTTTACAAACAAAACCTGTCTGTACATTCATAACAGACCTCCAGTGACCATCCTGAGGATTAGGAAATCTCAACAGAAGCTTTTATGTAAACTAAAAGGGGGGAGCTTCATGGCTTGTTTTCAGAGACTCATCTGCCACCTTTTTTTTATTCCTTTCGCGCAAAAGGTGTCCTTTACAAAGATCTTAACTTAGTATAATGACATAAAAATTACAAGGTGTGGTGGTTCCGCTTGAGTGGGCAGCTGAGCTCCACCACAGCCACTCTCTCACTCCCCCTCCTCAAAGAGGAATGGGGAGAAAATATGTGAAAAGGGCTCAAAGGTTGAGATAAGGATGAGAAAATCACTCAGTCATTATTGTAACGGGCAAAACAGACTCGGCATAAGGAGATAGTAAGATTTATTGCCTATTACTAACAAGCGAGAGAAGTGAGAAACAAAGGAAAGAAACCAAAAGCACCTTCCCCCCCCATCCACCCACCTCCTCCCCCCGAGCGGCGCAGGGGAACGGGGGAATGGGGGTTATGGTCAGTCTACAGCACTTCTTCTCTGCCGCTCCTTCTCGGTCACTCTCGTCCCCTGTGCTGTGGGGTCCCACCCACGGGACACAGTCCTTGCTGAACTGATCCAGCGTGGGCTTCCCACAGGCAGCAGCTCTTCCAGAACTGCTCCAGATATGGGTCCGTACCACGGGGTCCATCCCTCAGGAGAAAACTGCTCCAACCTGGCTCCCCCACGGGCAGCAGCTCCTGCCAGGTCACCTGCTCCTGCGTGGGCTCCTCTCCACGGGCTACAGGTCCGGCCCGGAATCTGCTCCGGCAGGGGTCTTCCACAGGCGGCAGCCTCCGTCGGTGCAGGGCCACCTGGTCCACCGTGGTCTCCTCCACGGGCTGCAGCATGGAACCCTGCTCCACCATGGTACTCCATGGGCTGCAGGGGGACATCCTGCTTCACCATGGTCCTCACCACAGGCCGCAGGGGACTTCTGCTCCGGCGCCTGGAGCACCTCTCCCCCTCCTTCTGCACTGACCTTGGCGCCTGCAAGGCTGTTCCTTACTCCTCTCACTCTCCCGGCTGCTGTGTGGCGCAGCGTTTTTTTCCCTGTCTTAAATATGCTCTCACAGAGGCGCAAAACAACATCGCTTATTGGCTCAGCTCTGGAAAACAGTGGGGCCCTTACCAAACATGGGGCAGCTTCTAGATCTTTCTCACAGAAACCACCCCTATGGCCCCCTGCTACCAAAACCTTGCCACGTAAACCCACTACACAAGGAGAATGTTTCTTAGGAAGTCTGAAGTGATCACTTAGAAATATTAGAACAAGATGAACAGTATCTTCTCCATTTATGCTTTAAGACAAAAGACTACTGGTTTTGAAAAAAAAGGCTTATACAAAATAGTTTAATTAGGCACTACTTCTGTTACAACCCAGTATTTTGTATTTCAAAATAATGATGTGATTAAGGAGACATTGGGGAGGCAAAGACAATCCCCAGACAAGGAAGCGGCAGACAGACAGAGAAACAGATGTAAGGACTATAAATCTCGAAACAGAACATTGGAATTCATGATAAAGATACAACAAACAGAAGAATCAGCAAAAGCCAGCTCTTGCAATTAAGAAATGTGCCAACTCAGCAGAATCCTGACCAAAGGTGAAAAGTACACTGTGAGGAAGACTCAGGGTCTTCCTCCCAAAGACCACTGCCCACGTCCCGAAGACCCCTGCCCACAATTCTTGGGAGGCTCTACGCAGGCGCAAGGTGCCAAAAGGCTAATTAGCATGAGAAGCGAGGGAAGGTGGGGATAGGTGATGAATATGTATAGGCCCTTGTAGAATATTGATTGTATAAATTCAAGACTGCTTTCTGCTTTGGGTATGCACGATAGGTGGAGAGATACCCCGTGCATCCAGCGCTGCAATAAAGAATATACCACTTAAAGGAATTTCGGCTTCGATCTTTGAATCAATGTAAAAATTAGACTCCTTAAAAAATGAATATGTAAATTCCTTTTAAAAAGGCAATATACAAGACATCATAATTCTATGTTTATTTTTTGCCACACTTCCATTATAATTACAAATATACTTATGTCTTTGTTACCTCTGAGAATTATTTTTGTCATGTTTCCTAATGATGTCCATAATATTATCTCCTGTTACAAGACTATTCTGCAACTGTTTAAGTCTTTGTTGTTCCCTCCTCTTTTGGTCATGAAGATATGGGGAATTAAGCAGCTGTGGGGGAAGAATGGTGCCTGTTGGTTTTACTCTCTTCACAACATCCCAAAAGAGTTTCTTGCTGTTGTTATTGATAAAAGTTATTGCAGTTCCACTGTGACCCAGCCGCCCTGCTCTTCCAACCTGAAAAAGCAAAAACTCAGTTTAAGTTATCAATATCAAATGGATTTCCTTCATACCTCCTTTATTTCCTATTGTAAAACAGGTTTAGGTGCAAACGTTAGTTGCTGAAAAAGGCCAAATTTCTTTATCTCATCCCCAAAACACAAAGATTTGATACACTCACTTCCTAAATTCAGAACATCTGAAGCTTTAATTGAAATGCACCTAAAATTATCACTTGCTTATGGGGCTTACCAGAAGTCCAATGTTGATACTGAGATTCATGATACAGCCTATATAGGCAATCATATGCTTATAGTAAATGTCACACACCTGTACATCAAGTAGGATATGTACAAATATTACCATTAAAAAAAAAAAAAAAACTTTTCTTTCAATGTTCTCATGACTTAAAATTATTTCTTAGTATTATCCAAAGTGCTTTAAAATTTAGAGAAGAATCTAAAACTCTTTATTTACGAGAAGAAATAGGATTGTAGTACTGGCATAATTCTGATGTGAGGAAAGACCATTTTTATTTACAACTTGTTTGAAATCTAAACAGAAAGATAATAAAAAGCCAGACAGTAACTGCAGTTAATAACATGGAATACTGTAGATTAGGAGGACTTCTATTCAGAACAGGGATAACTTCCAAGTTAGATCTTGTTGCTCAGGGTGTCGTCCTCCTGAGTTGCCAATGTCTCCAAGGACAGAGTTCCCACAACCACCCTGGGCAATTTGTTCCACTGCCTGACCACTCTCTTTATGAAAACCATCATTCCCTTTCATCAGGTCAGAATCTCTCTTGCAGCAAGTTATTTCTCATCCTTTCACAGTACATCTCCAAGAATAGTCTGTCTCCTCTGTAACCACCCATTACCAAATGGAAAACAGCAATTAAATCTCCCCTTAGCCTTTTCTTCTCCAGCCCACACAAGTACAGCTCCCTCACCACTCTTCATGTACCACGTGCACCACCCCCCTGACTTTGTCTGGATTCGTTCCACTTTGGTTTTGGTTGGCTTTTCTTGTAGTGATGTCCTCAAAACTGTACACAGAGTTATAGAGTACAGTGGCTTCAAGAATGGCAAAAAGAGGGTAGTAATCAGTTCTCATGACCTGCTACTACATATATGTAATACACACAACTCACAAAACTTATTTTTAAACAGGAAATCCTCAGGCACATAACACACAAAAAATCAGACACAGGAGATACTGGATCAGACAGAGGAGATACTGAGTAAGAAGAGGGAATGAAAAAGTAGTAAATTTCCTCTGTTGTATTACATGCATACCCCACACTGCAGATCAGCTGCAGCAGGAAGAGGGTTTTTTGGCCTTTCTTCAGACAGACGGTAAAAACATGGTAAACTTTGGTTTCTGCATATGTATACAATTACAAAAGAGAGTACAAATTGGAAAGAATAATGTTGCAAGCAATTGTAAGTAATCTAAGAACAATGTTCTAGCTGTTGGCAACATACAGGAGATGCAAGAACAGTGTTCTGAATTTTTAGTAACTTGCATAAAAACACATAAGACAGTCAAGCCACTGTACTATAAAGACAATCTTGACAATCTTCTGAAGATAAAAATTATCTTTATGTTTGCATCTCAATTTAAATTTCCATAGGTGAATGTCATATTTCAGGATACTTTTCAAATAATGCTTTGACAAATAACTAATACAAGATTTTTGATTTTTACCTGATGTACATATTCATCCATACTTGAAGGCATGTCAAAATTTACTACCAATTTGACATTGACAAGGTCAAGCCCTCGTCCAAGGACTCCAGTACTTACTATTACTTCATATTTTTCTTGAAGCAATCCCTGGCAAGGGAAGAAAAACAAAAATTACTATTTTTTATCTGTATTTCAAACACATCCAATCATAGGCTGTAGTTACTCATAGAGTTGTGGTATAACACCAAGCTCTTACATACAGTTGGAAGAGAAATTCCCTTCAGTAAACACAGGGAAGCAGTAGGGGAAGGCACTGTGGGCTTCTCCTTTAGGAAAACACAAACCTATTTGTGGGATTGGCTTTGCTCAAGGACCTGGGTGCACTTGGTGGTTGATGTAGAAAGATGGGGATATCCAGTGGGTGCCTCAAGGAGACGGGTGAAACTAACCTGTAGTCTAAGTTGTATGGTGTAGCAAGACACTGCAGAAGCAACAAAGAGCTAACCTCACAAGGATTTGAGTGAACACAGCAATCCAAGCTGCTTCTCCTGTCCTGAGTGACCACTTGAACAGATGGGGCCTAAGTCACTGCTGGTTCTTACGGACATGTTGGGAATTGAGAGAGGCCCATGGAAATGGAAGACAGTATTTATGTATCTGTTAAGGCACAGGGGATAGTGGTGATGAGAATATACAAATCTGTATGTTGGATGTAACGAGGACCAATGATTTTGTTCCATTGTGAAAGAAAGAATGGCCCCCTTTTATTCTTGATTTAAACAGGAGTATTATTTATGAAGAGCTAGAGAGAGACCAAAGCCACAATACTAATAAAAAACCATCAACTAAGGTTAAATGCATCTCCAAATTCCTGTTTCAAAGCAAATAACAAAGGAAATAGTAGTGTCCAGTATTTATTTACATTTAAAATGGTCTCATCTGTAATTTTGCCTGGTCCCATCCATCTTCCTCTTCTCCCCCAGCAATACTGCAGGTTTTACTGCAGAAAAGCAGTAAATTATAATGTAACTCATTCAAATTATGCCACCTTTAAAACTACATTGGCCATTTTAAATCTATCAAAACCATTGTACTATATGAGGCACAAACCTGTAATATGGCTGTTCTTTCCACCTGAGACTTTTCAGAATGCATAGATGTACACTGTAGTCCTGTAATCTTATGAACAGCATCACTCAACAGATCTGCTCCTAACTTGCAGTCCACAAATACCAACACTGGGGGCTTGAAGAGTTTCTTATCCTGGAAAATAAAACAGTTTATAGAAGGTACTGCAACAGTTTGCTGCTCATCATCAGAAACTTGGATTCAATCTCTACTGATTATCTCTAATAATAACAACACTTTTAGATGAATAAATATTCTTACATTCTAGATAAGAAGGAAAATGATGCCAGCCATGGAACTACACAAATTTGTTCATCATGAACATATAATTATTTGTAAAGTCAGAACCAAAATTTTTCTCAATACATACACTTTTCAGAAGTCTGAAGCCTTCTTTAAAAAAAAAGCTACATGATAATTCTGACTTCCTTTAAGTTTTGAGGTTCAATTAAAAATTCTTATTTATTTCTTGCATAACCTCAGCCACCCTCCCCAAAGTACTCTTAAAATATTCATATGAAATTAACGTCTGTATTATCCATACAAAGAAGATTCAAGAAAAAAAAAAAAAAAAAAAGCTTTCACTGTTCTGTTTTTTTTTCCATGATCTTTAAAATGACAAACCACCCCTATGCCATAAAGCAACTAGGACAGTTTAAGAAAATCCTGTTCCTCCTCTATTCACAGATAACCAGTGCAAATCTTTGAGGTGCCATTCTGTGAATCACAAAAATATCAAAATTGTCTTTTTTAACTCAGTTCGCTGCAGAAAAGGAGGTGTGAGAGACAGGGCTGGAGTAATTCCTAAAACTGCCACTAAAGTTCTTGCATTGCAGCACTACTGAAGTAGTTGGTGCAGTTACATGTTCAACATCATTCCACCTCCTCACTACATACCAATCAGAATTAAAGATGAGAACCTAACAGAGCTTTGTAAAGACACACAAGCGCTTTTGTAAGTTGTCATGAGAAAAATATTACACTTACGTTTAGAATTTCAAACAGTTTCTTCTTTTTAGATGGTTCTTCTACCCACAAAATAATCTGGCGAACATTGGAACATGGCCGATTCTTTTCTCCAACTGTTATTCTTACAAAATCGTGCAGAAGCTGATTTGCTAGGTGTTCAATGCCCACTGGAATTGTGGCTGACACCAGGATGGTTTGATGATCATGAGAGATGTCTTCCAAAATATCCAGCACTTGCTGCTGGAAACCCATTTTTAACATGGTGTCCACCTGAGTGAAAAACACTAGATCTGTACCAGACTCCTTAATAAAGAGCAAAATCCTGAGCTCAAATTCAAAGAGGAACCGTAATGTGTATGATCAGCATGTAATAATCCAAATGCGGAGTACTTTGAGTTAGAAGAAAAGCTACCATGGGAAAATTAAAAATAACTGGTTCACAATGGTCTAGCAGTATTATCTTAGCTGTCAGGTATGCAAGCCCTCTGTAGCCAAAACAATATACATTGTTCAAACGCATTTAAAATTGTTAAAATGAAATTGTCTCATACATAAGAAATGTATTTTATCTTTATAGCAAGCATTCTTTACGTTTAATCATTTTGACTAGGCACCCACAGTGACTCTTCAAGGACCTCTACATAGGCAATACAGCCTTCGTAACTAAAAACTTACTTCATCCACGACAACAATTTTTATGCCATGAAGTTGAACAGAATTTTGCTTTAAGATCTCTAGAAGTCTTCCAGGTGTTGCTATTATAACCTTAAAAAAAAAAAAGACAGTAACAGGAATTAAAAATTCCCTTAAAGGAGAGATGATCGTCCTAGAAAAACTATAAAGTTACAACACTAAGGTAAGAAGGGCAATAATTGGTGAAATTACTTATGTTCAAATAACTCCAGAAACTTTTATAGATAACTTCATGAATTATGAAGACTTAAAAGGAAATGGATTTTTAGTACTCTAATGGTAATGTCTAAATACCAGCACTGTAACCTGCATTAAAAAGAACTATTTTTGCTGTAAACTACAACTCTTTGACTAATAAAATGGCATGTTTCAGTCCTTGAAAGTGGAATGTTATGCGCAAATCTTTTTCAAAACCAAAAAGGCTACTGTATGTTTAACGTAAAATGGAAAAAAGCATTATTGTAAAAATTTCAATAGTCAACAATAGTTTTAACACTTTACACTTACTTAGGAAAAACTCTGCATCTTTGTATATATGTCAACAGTAACATTTTTCTTTGCTGTGAATATCATGGAAACACAACTCTCCAAAGGACCTTTCCCCCTGTGGTCCTTACCTTCACACTTTGCTTGAGACGATGAAGCTGCGGTGGCAGTGGTAAACCTCCTACCAGGAGAACTGTCCTCATGTTTGGTAAACCAGCCATCAGTTCTTTAGCTTGTCTCTCTATCTGAATTGCTAATTCTCGTGTCGGTGCCAGAATAAGGGCAGATGGAGTTTCTGCCTAGAAAGGAGGGGGAGGTAGGAAATCTGTTGAACTCGGAATTGCTTTAATTCTTAGGTTAAAAGCTTTCAAGATTACGTCTCAGAAAACGAAAATACAAAATACATAGTGCAGATACAATTAGACTGCTAGTATCCTTTCTGTGTGATCTGAAAACAGAATATAGAAAGGGATTATACCTGAAACAATATATACCAAGGAAGTCTACCCCTCAATTACTCAACTTCTGAAAACAAAAAATAATGACTAAGTGCACCGTTAGAATAGCTTCCTGACAATAAAAAAGGCCCAGAAACAAAGAAACCTGCTGGGATTTGTTTTGTTTTTGTTTGTTTAGTTTTGTATTTTAGTTACTGCACTGAATTTACAACAGAAATTCAGAATAAATTCCACATGAACTCAAAATACAGGACGTTAGTATTTTTCTGGATCCAGTATTTTTCTGGATCATTATTTGTTTCTTTCTGTTCAACTGGAATATCTACAAATGACCAACAGAAGCAGGTTATTCCTTTCTTGCTGCATTATCAGAGAAGCTACATAGTTAAATACTTGTACCCAGAAGAACTTGGTTAAATTAAACACCGCTGCCTAGTTGGAAATAACTGAAAACTCACCACCACGCATAAAAGGCTTCTAAGTAGATGAAGAAAAGACAGGAACCATCAAATATTATTTCATAACCAGATTACCATTATGTTCTTAATGCCTCATCTCTCTGTTACATCAAAATGAAAATTATTTTAAACAAACAAAATCTTTTCTTGCCAAGTACATCAATGTGTATCCCAAAGAGGGAGAATTAAAGAGATCTTGTAGTAAAATACTGATCATTGAGAATCCAATTTTGTGCTTGCCATTATAAGAATATAACTGTCATGCAAATTTTAATGATAATCAGACAGAAGAGATACTAGAGTATAATACTCCTGTTGATAAATGCTTCTGTATAATCCCTAATGATACATAGTACTTTGAAGATTAAGTTCCTTTTTTTTTTTTAATTTTATATATGTAGATATATATTTTAAATGACTTAGACATCTAAACAGTCCAAAACATCTATTAGAATAAGGTATAGAATTTTCAAATATATTCTAATTCATCACTTTTTCAATAAAGCCACTAAAGCAACAGTGAACTAATATACAAGGTACAGAACACCATTTGCTATTATTTTTCATCATAAATTCACATTCTTCTGAAGCAAAGGTTTTCTTAACTCCTTTCTTCCCTCCGATATTACAAGCTCTTTGTAAAACCAGATGATATGGGGAGTTATATTACCCCAAATTACCGTAGTTATTTGATGGTCAGCTAAGACTATTTCAACACAAATTACTCCAAGGAATCACATAAATGTCAAAAATCTTTTTTCAGTCACCTGATGCATTACAATCTTGCAACAACTACTTACAGAGTACCTGGAATCATTTTCATTTCCTATTTTAAGTCATTAGGAAGTTTACCTCAAAATGTATTTAGCTTTCTTAACAAGCAGAAACCATCACTAAGTAATATTAATGGAGATGATTTAGCTCCTGACCAAGGTGAAAAAACATTCAAAGTCATTAAAAATAATCAGCAGACCACTCCACACACACACCCCCCCCAAGAACCAATGCTCATGAGTCAAAAGTAAAATAAATAAACGATTTCCAATTAAAAAAAAAAAATACTGCAATTACATTCTCAATTACACTGAGAATCCTGGAGACAAAGCTGCAAACCACTTTATCTAAATACATGCAGTTTTATTACCTCTTTTAAAACCTTCATAATAACAGGGAGTAGGAAGGCCGCTGTTTTTCCTGAGCCTGTGTCTGCACTAGCCACAATATCCCTCCCTAATAGACCAACAGGGATCATTTGCATTTGGATGGGAGTTGGGACTTCATAACCAGAATTCTTTAAATTGCTGTTTAAAGTTTCAGGAAAACCACAGTGTTCAAACTCTATAATGGGTCTTGGAACTTGCTGGCCCTGGATTGCAATACCTAATTGCAGTTTAAGGTTCTCAACCTGCTCATCTTGCAAGCCTAAAATAAAGGAGTGATCTTTGTAGAAATAAGGGATATTAAGCAGGTCAGCTTCTGCTTGAGATTCTGCTGTTGTGGGCTGATCAGATTTCAGCTTTTTCTCCTTCTCTTGAATTTGCAGAAGGTGTTTGGCTTTACACTCCAGGCTACAAATATCTTCATCCGTTTTATCGCAGATATACTCTCCGTATCGACCACAGACAACACATACAGGTTCTCCAGGCTCTGCCCAACGCTGGGATTTGCTGAAGGATTTGATGGGTTCTTCCGAAGAGCTATCTTCATTGGTATTTTGGTTGTCCTTTCCCAAAGAAGTATTACCCAAACCAAGATTTGATGGAATAGCTACAGGTTCTGTGCATTCTCGCACAAGTTCATTCGAATCACATCTTGAAGCAGAAGTTTCTGTTGTAACTGATTTACAGTCTTGGAGCTCAGCATTCTCCTCTAACAAAGGTTCTCCAGAAGACAACTTATTTTTCTTAGCTGTACAACTTCTGTCCTCATCAGCACTCCTCTTGACTTTAACAGATCTTGGCAAAAACATGCTTCTGTACAGTGGAAAGAAAATTGTTAGATGTTAGAAACTACTATCATTGAGAAAGGTAAGAAGTTGAAGAAATAAATTTTCAAACCTAGGAACCAACCCTTAATCCTCAACAAGTTGTAGGAGGATAATCCTTTAAACTATTTTGGTCTTTGCCATGTTGATATAATGTAAAGTAATACTTTAAAACAAAATGGAAGCATGGAACAAAACAGAGTTATAGGCTGGGAGAGGAATGGTTGGAAAGCTGCCTGGCAGAGAAGGACCTGGCAGTGATGGTTGATAGTCGGCTGAATATGAGCCAGCAGTGTGCTCAGGTGGCCAAGAAGGCCAACAGCATCCTGGCTTGTATAAGAAGCAGTGTGGCCAGCAGGGCTAGGGAGGTGATCGTCCCCCTGTACTCGGCTCTGGTGAGGCCGCACCTCGAGTACTGTGTTCAGTTTTGGGCCCCTCACTACAAGAAGGACACCGAGGTGCTTGAGCGGGTGCAGAGAAGGGCGACGAAGCTGGTGAGGGGCCTGGAGAACAAGTCCTACGAGGAGCGGCTGAGGGAGCTGGGCTTGTTCAGCCTGGAGAAGAGGAGGCTCAGGGGCGACCTTATCGCTCTCTATGGGTACCTCAAGGGAGGCTGTAGCGAGGTGGGGGTTGGTCTGTTCTCCCACGTGCCTGGTGACAGGACGAGGGGGAATGGGCTTAAGTTGCGCCAGGGGAGTTTTAGGTTGGATGTTAGGAAGAACTTCTTTACCGAAAGGGTTGTTAGACATTGGAACAGGCTGCCCAGGGAAGTGGTGGAGTCACCATCCCTGGAAGTCTTCAAAAGACGTTTAGATGTAGAGCTTAGGGATATGGTTTAGTGGGGACTGTTAGTGTTAGGTCAGAGGTTGGACTCGATGATCTTGAGGTCTCTTCCAACCTAGAAATTCTGTGATTTCTGTGAAAACGTCAGATGCTCTCAGTGATCATTCGGTATAGCACAATCCACAAGCAAAGCACAAAATACTGTAACTTTACTTGGAATGAATCACGCCATGCACACCAATCCATCAGCGCCTTTGCACACCAGTTTTCTAAAGGCACAGGAAGCCACCCCCGTGTTTACAGAGAGCTTTTTTTTCCCCTGTGCGATTCAAAGCAATTCTGAACGAGGAAGGACCATCAGCGACTGCCGCCCGGGCACACGGGCCGATGCCGGGGGCCTCGGGGATGGCCGCCCCCCGCTCGCTGTGGGACTGGGAGCCAAATTCCCCCCGCTGCCCCCCTCCCGGGCCGCCAGCCGACCCCCACCCTGCCCGCACCCCCACCTCCGTGCTGCCAGGGGGAGCCCGCCGCCTCTGCCTCCTTCCTCCTTCCTCCTTCTCCTCCTCCTCCTCCTCCCCGTCACAGCAGCAGCGGCACCGCCTCCCGCCCCGCCGCCCGCCTCCCCTCACAAAATGGCGGCGGGCGGGCCGAGCTGAGGGAAGGGAGCGCCGAGGGAGCGGGGGGCGGCCCGCCGGGGGGAGCGGTGTTGGGCCGCTCCGGGGCTGCCTGAGGTGCCGCGGACACGCACCGAGTTATTTGGAGAGCACATCACTGCGTGTGACAGAGGCGCAAAATACGCTAAATAAATGCCTAGCACGTCTATTTACCCACTTAAAACAGGTGCAAGGGCATGACAGAGCTGTTCATATATGGCAATCAAGGAAATGACTTTATTTCGGTAATAAGCACGCTGTACTTATCCTGTTGCTACGTCACGGTGGAGAACACCAGAATTTATCACATTTTGCAGAAGGGCAGCAGCAGCTTTCAGAAACTTGGTGACCACCACCACTGCCTTCCTGCTAACAGCTGATAAATGCTGGCAGCCCCTCAGCAAACTGTTTTGTGGCAGTGAAGTGGACCAGAGGAGCCGGGAACAGGGTTCAAACATGCACACAAAGCTGGGGCAGGTGGGCAGGTGAGGCGCCCCAGCAGCAGCTGGCCCTGGGCTCTGCACCTCTGAGGATCCAGTCACGCTTACACAGTGGCTTGGCCTACACTACGCTGGATTCCGCTGTGGTGGATTTCTCACAGGAGCAAGGTTAAGCTTGTGCACGTGGGAGGGTTTGGTCTGTGAGGGATTTTTAATTAACTGGTACAATTAGAGGACACCAATAAGATACTGGAAAGATTAAATAGGCATTTCTAGAACCGAAAAAGCTGTCAAGACGCTCTTTGCATTCTTCATTGCCTGAAAAAATCTCCACCTTTCCCTAATTCAGCCTCTGTCATTCCTCTTTGTTTGCACTTTTTTCCCTCCCAGAAAGCTTCTAACATGGAGTGATTTCCTGTTCTTACTTCAATTTTTGAGCAGTCCTTTCCAGAAATTCAAAACATCATTTGCTAAATAAAGACCAATATTTGAACAATATTCAATATGCTTCGTATTCTATAAAGACCATATACATATGGGATGTTTTATTTGGGGTATCAGCTATTTCTACTTCTTTGCTAACAGTAGATTTCTGTGACAGAAATGTTAGCCTAATGGAAACAAGTCAATATAAAGAACATTAAAATAACTTTTTATAATAGTAAAATCGCTTGTTTTTTTTGCAGAAAGCTACCATTCTGCCTCAACCTGCCATGAGAGAAAAGTTCTCACTTCAATTACACCCAAACTCCTAAGACCAGCTAATACCTGCCACACATAGCACAGCTCCTTATTGGTTTTGTTCGTAGTGCATATTCCTGACGCTCTGAGCTGCCAAGTGCAGAAGGAATAATGTAGCTGGTGGGTGTATTCCGTGATTCATTTCGGGATGCATGACTTGCAGTTTTTGCTCAACACCGTATTTGTTCCACGAGAACGCTGTTTGGTTAATAATGAATATTTTCTGATTAGGTACTTTTTTTATATCATAATTTTGGAGATGCACATGTTATGTTGCATTTTTAACACCACTGTTATGTAACACACAATTATAAATGTAACACAAATTGGGCTTGTCCAAACAGAAAGCCTGTCTTGACTGTTGTTGATAATACACTTTCTATTCCTCTCCCTTTCCCAAGCTTAAAAAAAGAATGCTGAAAAATATAAGAATAGATAACCTTGGCAAATTTCATTCCCCTTCTTCCAGCTCTTGATGCTGCTAATGACATCTAAATAAAATTTTGAACTTCAAGTTTTGTACCTCTAGAGTTCACCAGATTGTACAAAATATGCCCAGATAAGATACTCTTAAAAATCCTATGGGAGTTTTGTATTGGTATCCTTTCTCCTGAAAACTAGTTAGTTCAAACGCTTGCTGAACTAAGTTGGTTTTAAGTCCTGTTAGAAAGCCATTAATAATTAGGACAATCATTTAAGCATACTCTGCACAATTTATCCAGGGATATCTTTATCAAAAAATCTTAAGGTTTCCAGGTCATGTTAAAAAAATAGTACTAGCATCTGGATTTAGTGTAGTCATGTTTTTATTTTTTAAAGCACTAAAAATTTACAATCGCCTTGTCTTAGCAGTGAAATGAGCTTCACACTCTATGCTGCATGTGTTACAGTACAATAGCTGCTACAAAAATTATCATGTGTGGTTACTAGAAATCCATCAAGTATTGTTATTAAAAATCCCTGTCCAAACATACTCCTTATCTAATTAATATGACTCTTCAGAGTAACTTCTTAAACAAATATTAGGAGTTAATGTTATAGCAATGTAATAGAGCACACACAAACCCACACGTGCAAATGAGCTAATGCATACTGACACAGATTTACCACAACAGATAATTTCAATTCATAAATTTATACAATTTTCTGTTGGAATAGTGAAGACGTTCACTACAGACGAAAAGGCAAATAATGAAAACTCATTCAAACACAAATTACCAACATTAAATGATGCCACTTTTTGGTCTATTTTAAATGATACCAAAAAGATTTTTCCATGTTCATTCATGGCTTCCATATCAAATACACAGAAAGCAAGTGTGGCATCTTGGATTCCTGCCCTCAAGTTAATACCAGATACTTTGCCCTACAGTTTCTAACACCTCACAGCCCTTCTATAGAAGAAATATGAACAGACTTTTTGCATCACTTGTAAACAGTAAATAATTCAGTAACACAAGACTGGATTAAATCAGGAGACTAAAATCCCTCTATTCCCAGGCATGTTCAGAAGAAACAGGTGTTGTGCATAGTAAATCAGAGATGGTATCACAAGCATTTCAAGGAGCTGCTTAGCTGTAGCAGCTCTCCACAGTGATACCTGCCCAGAGCGACTCCTATTAATTAAAACCTCTACCAGAACACAACCTGTAGGCAGCTTTCCAAGAATCTGGCAAGAAAGGTATTCACAAGTTCCTTACAGGGTCTGATTAACAGATAAATACACCTCAAAAGGTACGTGTCCAAAATGTTTTAATACGGTACATTTTAAGTTTTCTTTGTAGCGAAAATACCCTCATGCAAAGTCTGCATCTTCCAAATGGAGTGAACTCCCAGTGTAGGTAAACATCCTGAGAATGAACTGAAATTAGTGTCAAAATAGAGCCTAACACGTCACTCCCTCAAGTGGCAAGTGGCAGTACTGACAAATCTAAAAATTAAATTATGCCTCAAAAGAATGTATCAAGGGTGGTATTTTAGGTTTTCTTTATGGTATTATTTTAATTGTCCCCATATGTATCCTATGGATCAGGATAAAGAGCAAGAAATTTACAATGATGTCACTTACAGAATGATTCCCTGCAATTAAAAAAAAAAAAAAAAAAAAAAGCACATGCCACAGCACCTATATGTGGTGGCAACAAAACATCTGCTGGTAGGGGGAAAAGGAAGGAGGCTGCCTTTCCGTTCAGACCACATGGAATCAAACACACCTTTACCTGGGGATTGGCCCTTTGTCTGCTCAACCTGATGCTACAAAACTCTTGTTTTTGTTTGTTTCTATCGTGTTTAGGGATTTAGAAGCCGCTTTGCAGATTTGTAGGTAAGGTAGTCAACAGCAGCTCAAAGCCAAAGCACGCTTAATGAATAGTTCTTTGACTGAGTGAATCAGTGAGTCAATGACTCCACTGGTTTCTGAATTACAGCTTTGAAGCAACCACACAGGAAAAAAAAAACTAGATAATCTAAAAATAAACAATGGTAGCTAACCATTAACTAGTCAATTTTGCTATTATTCATATAAATTGTCCTGATGTAGTACTGACATTTAACACACATTTATTTTGAGGCCCAGATTTTTATTTTTTTAAAAATTTTGCTTAATGCAAACTCCTGTTAGTAAATAATCAGTAAAAAAAAAACAGTAAATAATAAGTAAAAGAAAGCATGTACTGAAATTTTTAGGCTTCCTGAGCATTCTTTGTTTGAATAGCCACTTTCTATGGAGACATTGGTTGACACTAGTCTCCGCAGAAATTTGCAGTAAAATTGGAATTAATGCAAGTCTATTTAAATCTGAATACTTAAAGTATATTACTGAGCTGTGGGTTTGTTTGTTTTTAAAAAGCAAACAGCAGTCCAACCCTGAAGCTCTGGCACTGAATGCCAGATTCCCACAGGTACAGAATGTATTGATTTTTCTGTGCTAAGCCTGCCAGATGAGAAGCAGTAATCATCACCTATTTCTGCTATTTGTATTTTTGTTTTACTTCTTGTTTCTCCTTTTATTTCATTTACTGCTTCTTGTTTTACTTAGGAGTTTTAAATGTCATGTTTACAAAACACAAAACACACTGCTTCTGGGTTTCTCAGCTTGGCTTTTTTTTCTGTCATCAGTTTTCTTTCTCCTCTATTAATGTTACAGATCCAACTATTACACTGTACAATTCCTTAGGTGGCTAGACTAAACTTTTATCCATGTTTTTCCATTATGTGACTGTGACACTAGCGTAGATCCACGGAAGTATTCTACAAAAGGTAGATGACCTATGTTTGACGTGCATTTCTACCTCCCTCCCCAGTAAACCCTTTCCAACCATATTGCTTCTTAAGAGATGAAGCCCTTTTCTCATTAACCAGCAAGTCCAATAAACTTAAGAGTTTATGCTCTGGTATGTTGCATTTGCACTACAGGGACAGTTGTGATCCATTACTGTGGCAGACTGAAAAGAAAAATCCATTATAAGCTTTTTGAATAACTGGATAAAAATGTCCATGACATCACTAAAGCTCTTACCAGCATTACTAATTTTGAAAACAGAAATCGCTGGACTAAGAATGTACTGGGAAACATGCAAGGGAGCTGCTAGAAACTAGACTTTTTACCAGTCTTGTTTAAAATCTATGCCAATATTAATCATTGTGTTTAACCTTATTTCCCTACAATACGTTTGGTCCTATTCTGCCTACCCATGAAGGCCTACTTGAATCCTTCACACAGAAATTATTAGAGGGCAGAAAGGCTCTAAATGAATCTACAAAAGCTAACTCACTGCTGCCAGGGTAGAAGGCAAATTCAGGCTGTCTTTGCTGCTGACTGCCAGCTGCCACTCCTGGCTCTGGCAGCCAGTGGCAGCTGTTACAAAACAGAGGAGCCTTCCAGCGCCTGTACTTTCTGCTAGCGGCTGGCTAGGTGGCTACACAGCTCTAGGATTCAAGTCTCAAAAGCTTCCTTTATGTCAGCCTCCGCTACTGCTCAGAGTGACTGTTATTGTTGGGCTCTAGCCTACAGATTTTTAAAATCTAAAACGTCACCCTGTACACAGAGTATTCAATGCAGTCTTAATAGTTCAATTAAAAAAAAATACACTTCAGGGATAATTTTTTCCACTGACTCACCGTGAAGATCTCTGACGTTCATTTTGCAGACCTGTAACTTATCTGGCATTCTTCTCACGGGCAGAAATCTTTGTCACGTGCTAAATACTTTGTACATGACTTCCAAGCAAAACAGAGGATGAAGTAATTGTGACTAATTTACCTAAATAAATTTGCATCTTCAGCTAAAATCGTTCCCAAAAGCATTTTCTTGCAATATAGATACTTGGTCACTGAGCCAACCCTTTGTCCATGACTTTTTAACAGAAAAGTATACCAGAGCTCAAAAGGAAAACATTTTATTACTTTCATTTATCTCCAAAATATGTGCATCATTTTCACTGCTCCTTCCCTAGAAGTGTTTCTTTCCTGTTTACTTCTGTTACACAGAGAAAAGAATGAGCAAAACAACTGTTAACATTTGCTATGGCTAACACTCATTTTTTCCCATAATTTTTTTCATAAACACCATATACATAAATTTGAGAAGCTAGAAAAGCAAGGCTAGAGCCTCCTGCCAGTTCCTCTGTACTAAATAATGTATAAACACTTGCCCAAAGGTTTGTTTGTTTGTTTTCCTATCACCTGTGAGGCCGTGGTTTTCATTAGCTGTAACAAATAACATAGTGGTAAAAAGGTAATCTGGATGTGTCCTTAGCAGCATCACCTTTCTGTCCTAATAGCCAGAATACACAATAGAGTGTTTATGCCAGCTGCACCAGTATGGACAACACCTAACTCCATGTAGAACCTATCAACAGAAAGCTACCATGCTGAAATTTGAAAGGGAAAAACAATTTTATAGTGGACAAATGGTTTGCATTATATAGCACTGTTAGTGCCAGAAATGATTCAGTGTCATTTAACTAAGACTTCAAATATAGTTCTGCCCCTTTAGTTCTTCATATAATCATTTTCTAAGTATTTCTATGCAAAGATGAAATAAGATAGCTTCCCGTGTAGTAGAACTTCTTTATTTTTTCTAAAAATGTATTTCAATATAGCTAAAAATGCCACAATCGAGCCATTACAGAACCAATGCACTACTCAGATTTTATGGACTTAAAACACCTGGGCAATGTGTGAAAGGATACGTTAAAATTCCAATATTTCAATTTGCTCAGTTATTTTTCTTGCTTCATCAATACAAATAATTACCATTAATGTGATCATTTAACTAAATTTATCCTGGCACTTGGATATTCATGCATGGCAAGGATGAACTGTCCTCCCAGACAAATGCTACTGTATGCATAGATGTGCAACAGTCATCCTACAAAACACAAAAGCAGAGATTAAAGAATGACAGAGTAACAGCACTGAATAGCAAGTCTTGGAGTTATTTATACCTATCTCCTGGCATAAAGTGCCTAGGATGTAAGGGAGTAAAACATTTTATGCTACATCCTAATCTGAGAAAACCAAAGCCCCATGGATCAGTCTGAAGATGGACTAGGTAAACAAGAAAAGGAGCAATCTGTGTAAATCGAAAATTAACTTCACCCTAGGCCTTAGTAGTCCATCTCTGAACACATACCTTGTCAAAACTTGGCTCTAATTACAGGTTTCTCAGGTTGTTCTTATTTACATTCTTCTAAGAAACCCAGTTCAGACAAAACAACTGAGCTCCAAGTTCAAGTTCAGCTAATTCCGCACTTGCTGGTACCAGGACATTAATTCAGAATATCCCCTCAAATCCAAACCTAAAAAGTAGAAATTATTCTTGAATTTGAAAACAGCTTCCACTCCATCCCCTCCAAGTCCAGTGAAGACACTCTCGGAACATAGCTTGGCTCCTCTGATCAGAGAATGGCACTGCACCAAATACTGGATAACGTATGGATTTTTCACATAAATGTAATTCTTACACAGCTCAGCAAGGAAGAACACTATTAAATATGAAAACATAAAACTGAAGAACTATTATCTTATGGGATATATCTAAACTCAGTAATGTATAATTAAGCTTTACAGCATAAAAGAGAATGTTGTCTCTTTTAGACTACACATAACAGCAAATACAGTTAAGGTGTGATAAAGCTGAGGCCTTGGAAGGACCGAGTAAGTGGAACAACTAATAAACAGCAATTATACAAGACTAGAGTATTCAAGGTTACCAAAAAAAGGGAGATTATATCACTAAATGCTCAAGAAAATAAGCCCTTTAACTCCCTTGAGCTTTTGCTTCTATGAACCATTTATCACTATTTACCACTTAGTTACACTAAGCAGACAAACCTCCACTTCTCGCACGTTGTGGCCCTAAGTTGTCAGGCTGTTTAATCACAGGTTGCAGGTCCATGAAGCTCTGAAGATAAAGCCACAGATTTGTCCTGAAATTCAGCGAGTTTCCTGAACTTTGTTTGCTGTGAGAACATGCAGGCGATGCACTAGCTCAGGTTGATAAAGTATGGCGGCTATTAAAAAAGAAAGTGAGCCTAAAATACACAACAGATCTCTCACTACCACACTTGAATGACTGCTCCCTATGCTTTTTATTAGAAAAATTCAAAGATGCCAGTAACCTTACAGCTGGTGACTCCACAATAACAGAGGGTAGCAAGACAGAAATAATGAATGCCTCCTTGTTAAGCAGTTTAGTTTGTACTGTTCCAAGAGAGATCTGCCAAGAACTTTCCATGCAAACCTTATTTTTCTGGGATTTGTAAATTGGCTACAAAAAATTCCAGCATGATAATGCCTGCTTCAACTCAGATTATAAGTTTTAATATATACTTCTAAATTTTGGAATCACTTAAATTTATACTAAATAAACAATTTAGCACTTTATGCATTTTTAGTTTTTATATTGAAAATAATTCTGATTAGCAACTTTGCACTCCAGATCACTACGTGTTTTCTAACCCTTTGGGTATTAAAGTCTAAAGTACTGCAGTGTAAAAGGAGACTTTTGTGCTATATGTTAAAGACTCCACTGAC
This sequence comes from Aythya ferina, assembly GCF_964211825.1. Taxonomy (NCBI): domain Eukaryota; kingdom Metazoa; phylum Chordata; class Aves; order Anseriformes; family Anatidae; genus Aythya; species Aythya ferina. The sequence goes on along the minus strand of NC_140304.1, from coordinate 7,315,479 downwards.
ATATTTTCTTTTTAAGGAAAGCAATATGAAATTCTTATGAAAGACTCATGGGATTCTATCTGCTGAACAACTCAGTGGCTTAAATCTGTGCAAATTCGTAATACAACTCAGCTGACTTGGGTGTTAGGATAGGTTGTGAAAAAATTGGCAAAATAACACACCATTCTTACACAACGCAAGCTTAGAATTTCCATGTTAAAATGGTTTGGTTTTGTTTAAATCCAATGATTCAAAACTGAGCTGTGCTAAAGTCCAATTTCACTGCTCCAGCTTTCTTTTCTGGCACACAACCCATTAGGACAAGGTCATTCTGTACAGTTTCTTGCCACAGCAATATTGTTTTCAGTGGCAACTAGCAAGATACACAGAAATTAGATTTCAGACACAAGAGGCCAAAGCCCATGCTAAAGAAGCTCTCTTTCAGGCAATGGTGAGGTATCAAGAAGCAAGAAGGCTAGGACAGTTGCCCAAGCACTGAAAAGAGCTGTGGAAAGGTGGTGGCTTAGGCTCATGCCCAAGAGGAAGAAACCTCCCAGCAATTAAAAACTAAGAGAGAGAATCAAAATATACCAATCAATTGGTATGTTCTGGATATATCTGGTGAGATCATTTCAAAGGAAATACTGGAAGGAACAGGGCCAGAAAATACCAACAGACAAAAGGAGCACAGAAATGTTTCTGCTCTCTAGGCTAATTTCTTTTTTCCTTGGAGAGAAGGTGGGGGGGATGCCTAGAGCATGTTGGCCCCCAGAATATCTCTGCCTGCCTTGCAGTTAAGCACAAATTAATACTAAGTAAGCCTATGAAACAGCAATTCTGCTGACAATATTTGCAATTCAGCCAAACATGCTGGATATGTAAGGAGAAAGGCCAGAGACATGCTTCACCGGTCCCAAGTAGCCTGTGTGAAATGACGAGGAGTTAAGTCATGGCTCTCATTCTCATTCCATTCAGCTTCAGAGTAAACTAAAGCTGCAGGGAAACATCTCCCCTTGACATTAGTGATTTAAATACTTGAAAATAGAGCATTGCTGCACTATACAACCTGAACAAGGAAAAAGTGTGGCTAGACAGACAAGAGACAAGTAAGAACAAAGAGCTCCTACCAGATCAGTGGGACTGGGAGCAAAAAACATAAGGTAGAGAAAAGGCTTCTGTGTTACCAACACCGTCTGTTCTGCAAGAAGCTGCAAAGGTAGGCAGTGGTTATAAGAGGGTGTTGGCCCTGGGAAGCATGACAGTGTGTCTTCAATGATTAAAGAGCCAGCAGAAGTGCAGACACACAGCATCTCCATGCAGATGGCTCTTAATCTTCTGCTGATACACAGGAAACCTGCTCTCCAGCAGCAGCGAGGGTATTTCTGTGGGACTCAAGTAATGAAATCAGAGCAATATAATAATATCAAAGCCTTATTTGCTACTGCTTGCTACCTAAAACATTATTATTCTGACTCTGAACTAACATAGTTCATCACTTTGTTCTGCACTGTGACATCCTGGCCTCTGACTAGAGCTTCTACAACACAATACAACAAAAATAGTATTTATAATTCTTATTTTTCATCTCTTTGTGCTTCAATATCCCACCTCCAATTCATCTCTTCCCTCAAAGAAGACAAATAGTTTTGCTAATTATACCAGCAAAAAAACACTTAAAGCCTTGGTGGTAAAAGGGAAGAAAATACGACACTGTGCTCTCTACTTCGCATACACTTTCTTACTAAGCCAGTTTTTGCTTCCCAGTGTCTCTCTTCTGGTGACCACAACTTACTGCTCTTCCCGATCCTAAAAGAAAACACTTCCAGCTGAGACAGAGCCTTAAGTACCCAATCCCAACAGACGCCCTATGCATAGCAAACTGCTCACTCAACTGAACAAGCTGGACCTGCATCAACGCAGGGGTTCATTGCAATGGTATCTCTCCTGCTACCTTACATTCTCCAGTCAGGCAATTGCTTCCTTTATGTTAAGAACAGAAAATACAGCAGGGAAGAGCTTGCCACAGACAAAATTTGCCAGACCAAAGAGAAACTTACAGATATATACCCCATCATCTCCACTTTCTTGTACAAAATCTCCAGGGGTTACTTCTGTTGCTTCACATAACCATCCCCTTGATTCAATGCAATGCCTACAGGCATGCTCTTACCCTGGCTGCATCTTCCCTCATTTAGTAAATTGTCAGCTGTAAGGACTGTACTGTGGCTGTTAAGACAAAGCCTGTATTATGCGGGATTATGAAGAACTGTGCAGAACTAAGAGCCCCAGATGTTCTTTGTCTGGCTTAACTGTGTGCAGGGCAATGACCATCACAACCCGGGCTCACATATTCCCTTAAAGAGGAAGTTTCAGCCTTCCTTCATCCTCATTCAACTACACTGGGTACTACAAAGAGATGGCTCCGATTCTGGCACCCTTGATTTCGACTGCCACTTCCATACTCAGTGCTAACAGTGGAACCATGGCTGCTCCCTGCCCTGCCCAGGTAAGAGCCAAGAGAATGCCTTGTGCTTCACCACAGCTGTGTATACTGTATGGCAGCAGAGCAACCCGGCCTCTGGTTGCTTTAGGGCAGCTGAGAAAGAGCTAGTTGATAGGTACTGGGGTGGAGCAGTTGATGAGAGTCTGCAGTTAAGCATATAGTCAGCTGAAGTCATCCTAAAGAAATGGGCTCCACTTCATAACATCAGTAAATGAAGATATGGTAATATATGGTGACTGTATGGTAATATCCACACACAATATAGGGCAGTATTCACACACAGCTTTTAAGAAGCTGTCAAGAAGCATCATTACTGACATTAACAGAATGGGCAGAGAATTAAATTGTGCAATTCTTAAATGAGGAGAATCCTATTAGGATCAACATTTGTTTCAGCAGGAGAGCACCCAGATTAGCGTCTGCAGTAATGGACTATGATATTTACATGTTTATGTTAACTGGTCAAATAGATCTGCAGCAAAAAGTTGTAATTCTATCCATTTCCAATAAATTTCTATAGGTGTTATAGTAAAGGTGAAGTAAAAATCTCTTTAACATTACAGTTATTCACATAATAACAAAACGCTCTTTATGAATCGTTTAGCAATAGATAGTCACTCACCAACCAAACAAACAGACCAAATGTAATACTGGAGTCATATGACTGGAGGGGCTTAAAGATGCAGGGGGCTGCACACTGCTGGATGGGTACAGGGAAATGACAGAGGGAAAAGCGAAATTATACAGAAGCCTTCAAGAAAACAGCGAAGTTACAGGAAACCGTTACAGATGGTATTAAAAAAAAAATAAAATTCTAACCTTAAACAGTGGTGTGAAAGGTGCTGACATAACAGAGGAACTCTTTACATGCCTTCTTGCTGAATAAACAGCTAATAGAAAAGTAACCATCCAATCCACTTAGCAGTTTTTCAACCTGCTGGAAACAAAGTGGAGGATATTAAATGCTGGAAAAGCTGTCACACCAGAGTAGGTAAAGCATCCCACGTATAACAGATGGGGATGTAAGTACCCCGAACTGTTGGGTGGTAGGCTAAGTGATTATGTGAAGGTTAACCAGAGCAGTGAAGACTAAACAAGTAGAGGACAGAACAACCAGACAGATGCATAAATCTTTTGTAGTTAATTTCTCTTTTGAGACTCTGTAGAAGAAAGAAATCATCCGGGTTATTTCTTCAAGAACAAATATTCTGCATGACACCTTTAACCCAGAAAGCCAATTATATACAGACTTAAATTTAATCACGTCTGTAGTGGCAGTGATTTCAAATGGGAACTACACATACAATTAACCTTAAAAATCTTTGTTGGAGCCTAGTATTTATTACTAAATATAAATGTAAACACATACATTTAGTTTAGGGCGACCATTAAAGTAATTGTTGCTCTTTCCATGTTTCTAATATATATTGAAATAGGAGACTATTTAAATCAAGTTGTTCTACATGAGGCTTAGACATCCTATACAGTTTCGTACATTGAAAACGTTTCCAAATTAACTCTAAAGTATACTTCTTTAAAGCTACTCAGAAAATATTATAAACAAATTAAAAAGATGGCAGAAGAGAACTAAATGAAGTAGAATTATGTGCACTCAAATTGTGATGACCTTCCCATGTGTGCATAACCAAAATCTCCAGGAACAGCGAGGGTCACAATATACCAATGAATGGACACAGCACAACTCTTTGTGAAGCACACTTTCCGCAGCCACTTTTCAAAAAGCATTCCAGCTATTTGTACTTCTTTCCTAACAAAATCTTTAAAAAATCCTCAATAACATGCAACCTCTCTGGAAGTTAAGGGAAACTTAGAAACTGCCTAAAAATTCAGTGGATTAGATAATGATGTTTTGAAGTAGATAAATAGAATAAAAAAACTTCTTCAGGTAGTTCTATGTTATTCTCTTGCTTTCCTCTTCATCCACCTTCACTACCATGCCTTCTAAAAACATAATTCTGTTGCAATTAAATTTTCCCATTCTAACAGAGCCATTCTCTAGTATTTGCTGCTGGTTTCACTCAGACACACACAGGCTTCAAGGAAAACTGAAAGCAGGACCAAAAGATGGAAAACTAAAGTCTATTCATGCTCCACCAACAAACACGCATATGCTTCCAACAAATTACCTCTTTTGAGCACTGAAAACTTTCTTCACGTACAGAAGCAGAATGAAAAACAAAACATCCAATCACTTCAGTATAGTTCAGGATAATTCAACAGGAAAAAGCGCACAATTTAGTACTTGCTCTCATTCACACTTGGTAAAAAAGTCTTGCTAACTGCTTTAAACTTCTTAGACCTGAATACACAATTCAAAAACTAGAGACACATCCATTTTCCTCTGAACTAGAGTACAAATAGAGCTTTACCTAACAGCTGTCATTATGGTAATAACACTGCATTTTATTTTTCTACAATGTGTTTTTTAATTACATTGCCCATTATAAAATTTATTTTACAGTGCAGCTAAGCTAGCTCTAGTCTTTAAAGGTAACATTTGTAAAATCACACTTAGGATTTTCCTCAGAAAACAGTTCAGACACCTAGATGGCCATAAAGGAAATAGATCTCTCTTACTGAAAGAGGGCAGGATCTATTCCATAGGTTTCCAATAAAAAACATCAGTTATAGTAGGGGAAACAGTAGTATTCTCTCTCTGCACACACACCCTGATGGTATTGGAACGTTAAGAAGAGAACAGTGGAATTAGGGAGTACTACACAGTGCCCAGAAAGAGAAGTCATCGAAAAACCCCTGGCACAAGTACAATTCCAGGAGATGGGCAGGACGTGAAAGCTGCCAATGGGAAAAACAGATGTAAACCAACAAACAAAAAAATCTTGGAAAAGACACAAAAGTAAGCAGAGCAAAAAGGACAACGGGAGACAAACCAACACATTGTAAGTATCAAGCAAGCTGAAAGTTTTCATTTCTGATTGCAAATTAACAGAAGTTGAAACATGAAAAATACTTAACTGTTCCTGCACTTTTGTATCATCCTGAAACAGGAAGAGCACACTCCCCTCCAAAATCATGCCCTGAGAAAACTCCTACCTTGCAGAAACTGCATACATACACGTACATTTCTGTAATGACACCGAAGTTTAATTATTCAGACAATCACTTGCATTTAGCAACACCTATTAAAAAAATATACTTTCCTAACTCTCACGCTTTTACTGGTCTTATCATCACTTATGAAAAAGTATTAAAAAAAATACTGTAACAGTAAGATTTAAAGGCTGGCATATCATAGAATCATAGAATATCTCGAGTTGGAAAGGACCCATAAGGATCATCAAGTCCGACTCCTGGCACCGCACAGGTCTACCCAAAAGTTCAGACCACGTGACTAAGTGCAAAGTCCAATCTCTTCTTAAATTCAGACAGGCTCGGTGCAGTGACCACTTCCCTGGGGAGCCTGTTCCAGTGTGCAACCACCCTCTTGGTGAAAAGCCTCTTCCTGATGTCCAGCGATATACAACATATCATATAACATATATATCCACATACCAGAGATTCAATTTCAGACATCATCCTTACATTGTAGTATCTATCAGTGAATCCTTTATAGACTGCTTGCTCAGTCTCATACATGTACATCCAACCCAGAGCCTGCTAAAGTCAACAAGCACACTTCTAAGGATTGCAGCAGGATGTGACTGGTCTTTCATCTGCACATTGCCAGCCTGGCAGCATCACATCAATCTGGTCACGCTGCCTCTTCACCAGGGGCTACAGGGCACACCTCACCCCTCAGCTGCTGCCCTTTCTGTCACGAGTGCTGTAACCTCTAGAAGAGCTAAGAAAAATAAATGGGAGCATCTTACGTAGGCAAATTTCATAGTAGTAATTAAAGATAATATCCCCACGGTGTTCTTCCTAGCCTTTTTCCAACATCAGGACTAAGGTACTACAGGCTAGAAAACTTTCCATAAACTGCTGTTTGTGGATTTTCCCTACTACAGTAGTTTAAAGCAGCTGTTGCTGGTTGGTATTGTCAATTAAAACATTTTACTTCACTGTTATCACACAGTATTATTAAAAATATATACATATATATGCATTAGATCTTATTCCAGCCTGAACATTCCCTACTCTAGTGCTAGCCCTAATTTAGACTAAGGACATGTACTCTAGACACAGCTTCTTCAGAAGCCCTGTGAAATCTTGACACAAGTGAGAAAACCAAGATACATCATTGTTAGTCAAGGTTCGTTCCACTATCTCCCAAGGTTAAGACTATTAGCAACAGCCATCATCCAAACCATTATTCATAGCTTCATGGTCAGATCTGTTCCTGGTGCCTGACACTGGCTACAGGCTCGGTACAACTGCTGGGTGTGTGACCAGGCACGTGACAGTGAAGAATCAGGTCTATGATATAATTTCAGAATAAAACTGGGCAAATGGGTTTCTAATGCAGGGGAGAGGGAAGGTGAGCAATGGAAGGGAAAAAGAAGGAAAAGACATCTGGGAGCTGCTGGTTTTATTTCTTAATGCTTCGCATTTCCACTTGGAATAAACTTTAAAGTATAAAATACTTTGCAACAAAAAGATTGTGTACAGAAGAGATTATCACTATTTAAAACATTTTGAGATGAATAGACAGGAACAAAGCAGAAGGGGATGAGTCCTTGCTCAGTTTTTCTGCTTATCTCCTCTGGACAATTAAATTTTAATCGTTTTCCATGTTGACTGTTGTTATCTTTGACAATGCAGTAAGCAAGATCACATCTGGCACGTTTGCAAAAGCAGAAGAACTGGCATGAGCAACCAGTGGTGGTGGTCTTTTCCACTTACACAGACTTCATATCCACTTGTTCACTTCTAAAAGCAAGCTAAAAACATTTTTATTAAACTTACCACAGCCCACCTTTTCCAAAAATTCTTCTGGGGCTTTTAAAATCTTGTGACCTTTTACAGTGGACCCATACCCATCATACCTAAATGATGGCCTTAGAATTTTCATAAACATGTCTTCCTGTAAGTCAACCTAACTTTTAGGTATTTTCTTAGTCATACAAGAAGCAAGTGACTTGGAACATAGGAACTTGTTTTAGGTCTAATCATTTGAGGTTTTAAAGTTCCTGAATTCCAGGTGTTTGTTGTTATATATACAGGAGGGATTAAACAGGCTTTCCAGAAACAATGTAAAAAATCCATATCAGGTAAAATAATTTTAAGTGTCTTATATGTTACTTAGTTTCAAAGTATATTAAAAAAAAAAAACAAAAAAAAAAAAAAAACACAACTAATTCAGGAAAACACACAAGTACAGGTGTAACTTTAGTTGTTGAAAGCTAAGTATGTACTCCTTCTGAATGCAGAACATGTTCCTGAGTCACACCTATATTTTAATTTGTTCTTATTCCTCTTCCTGCTGGGGAGGATCTGGGAATTTCAGCCATATGTGTGCTAAGAAAGGGATTTCTAAACTTTTCTCCTTCCCTGCCTCCTGCTGCATACTGCAAACAGCAAGCCCTTGTTGTGTAGCTGGCTGTGCAGCACTTATGAGCGGTATGCATGACAGCCTGGGAATCCCGTCCCAGAGAGCATGTGTCAGCAGCAGCCTCCTCACACGCTGGCCTCCCCAACCCCTTCATTTATGTGCTCACTGCTGTAACTACAGACTGCTGGCACTGAAGCTGGGGAGCACAGCACGGCCTCCTAATGACAGCCTGGTATCACCAGCGCTAGCAGCAGGGCTGGCCGCGGAACCACGCCAAGCCCTGTGTCCTGGTCCATTTCAAGTCCTTTTTAGAAGTAACGAGGTGATAATTTCTATAAAATACCCCCTGAAAGCCTTACCGCCCCGTGCCCAGGCTGCACCTAGAGCCTCCCCTCCACATTCAGCTGGGGAATATAAAGCTGCTGCCGGGCGGGCATGGGGGCGAGCGGGCGAGCTTATTCTTGCTCGGGGCAGCTCCCTTCACGGAAAACCTCTGCGAAAAAAAAAAATAATAATAAAAAAAAATAAGTTTCCAGTCAGGCGAAACGGCTGCACAGAGCAGGAGACGCTCGGGGTCACCTCAGCGGGCCGGACCCGGAGGGAGGACTCGGGCGGGATCCCCACACACCCCTCACGGGGTCCCTGAGGGGGTCGCTGAGGGGGTCGCTGAGGGGGTCCCGGTCCCTCACCGCCCCCGGGGCCCTCGGCCCGGGCCCAGCGCCCTCCCGCCCCGCCCCGGCGGGGAGGTGGCAGCGCCTGCGCACGGCGCCTCGCCCGGCCAGTGCGGCAGCGGCGGGCGGGCGGCAGCCGCAGCGGCGGCGGCGGGCGGGGGGCCGAGGGCGGCGGGCGGCGGCGGCAGCGGCAGCGCCCGGCTGAGGGGCGGCGGGGGGCGGCCGGCCCCGCTCCCGGCTCGCTGCGGGTCGCTGCGTTTTGTGGGGCGGGGGCCGCTCAGCCGGCGATTTGACATCTCGGGGCCGGGCAGGGCCCGGCCGGCGGCTGTCGGGGCCGAGCCGGGGGCTGGCGGCCGGTTTTGGGGGGGGCGGTGGCGTGAGGGAAGCGAGACAAAGAGCGAGGAGGAGGAGGAGGAGGAGGAGGAGGAAGGGGACGCTCGGGCTCTGCCACATTCCTGCGCGGAGGAAGGCGGCGTTAGCCCGGCACGGCCAGCTGGGCTCCGCGCCCTCGGCTGCTCCTGCAGGAGGAGGAGGAGGAGGAGGAGGAGGAGGAGGATCAACCATGTAAGTTGGGAGCCGCCAGGGGTCCTGCAGGAAGATGGGGGATGCCGCGGACGCCAAGGAGATGAGGAAGACTTTCATCGTGCCCGCCATCAAGCCCTTCGACCATTATGATTTCTCCCGAGCCAAAATCGCCTGTAATCTCGCCTGGCTGGTGGCCAAAGCCTTTGGGACAGGTAGGTGGCGTCGGCTCCTTCCCGGCCTTTGATGCTGGTTCCTGCCTGGTGGCTCCGCTCCCCAGCAGCTGCCGAGGGGCGGCAGGAGGCAGCTCGGTCCTGGGGGGTTTCTTGTTCCCCTCATCACCTTCTGGCCTCCTCAGCACCGCCGCCTCCTTCAGTATTTTCCTGTATTTTACAGCCAATGCAATTTTATTCTAGGATTTGAACTCTACAAATCGTGGTTTGTCTTATTTTTTTTTCCCGGGGTCACGCTTCTAAAAGGCCAAAAATAAATTAAAAAAAAAAAAAAAAAAACAAACAAGCCAGCAAAACAAGCCTGTGTTTGGGTGTTGGAGAGCTGAATTGAGGGTTAGCGATGGAAATGGACGTGCGCTGCAGTTTTGACGTGTGTGCCAGGAGTCTGTAGCCATTTGAGTGGTTAAGCAATAAGAAGGATTTGGGGGAAAAGCGTTTAATGCCGGGTTTTGGCCTGCAGAGTACAGCAGGCTTTCCTTGTCCGAGTGTAAATAGAGCTGATTGTAATGCCTCCGAGAGGCGACACTTCTGGGTCTCCGAAATCCCGGGCCTTGAGGAATACCAGAGCTATTATCCTATCCTTGAAATGCTGTCAGGCGCTGAGGAACACCAGGCTGCAGAGGTCTTCTGAGGAAGGCATCTTGAAAACTTACCAGGCTGGGTGGTTTTGTTGTTGTTGTTGTTTGTTTTTATAGCTGTAGTATATTAATCGTCTGGTTTTCTATGATTTAAAAACAGGGGTTTTCTTTGAAAGGTGAGCTAAATGTTCGCAGTCTATATTTTTACCCCTCTCCTGTGTAGAATAACAGGAAAAGGTCCCTCCTTTTGGAATTTTGTGGCTTTTGCATTTAAGGCCAGAGCATTGTTTCACATACTTCACCAGGGTTAAAGGTGTGCCATTATGATGCCCCTGGGAACCAATGATATTTGACACGGGGCTTCCAAAAAGCTGCTTTCAAAGTGTTTGAACCCAGTGAAATTTTGCTAAGGTCAGTGACTACTGAAATGAAATGCATATTCATCACATGAGAAATGAAAACAGTACTTTGATGTTTTTCCATTATAAAAACTTGCCAGTAAGTATTCCTTACTTTCCTTTGTAAAACTGAGGAGGTACATAATGCTTTTGTATAAGGCTTTATCAGCTTTGCAGGCGTAAGAGGGAAATAGTACTAGTGATAATTCTTCAAGTCCTTGTTCCTAGGTGTTGAGAGATGATGATCTTTTTGAGTAGCTCGGCTTTATAGGCTGTATTTGTGGGGTGTCGGGTGCACAGTGCTTGTGCAATTGCATAACCCAGCATTCTAACCTGAAAAGCTTTTTCTATTGGAGTTGGACACATTCTCAGGCTGTGGTTGAAATGTCTTGGTTCACGTTGGTGGAGTTGTTATTGGATGTGTAAAGCAACCTCCTGGGTACTTGTCAGTTAACACTTTATGGAAAGCGTGATCCAAAACAGGTTCTTGTGCTCCTTGTTACTGTGGTGGTTCAGAGACACACAAATGAGACATCATTAGAGGAGGTGATCACTCCTGTTGCCCCCTAAATAATTCCATAACCTAACTGGTAAGAGGAGAGCTAAACAAATGCACTTGTAGTGTTTCTATTCTCACGGTTCCTCTATCTGGTTAATATCACTAGTAGCTTCAGAGTTCCTGTCTAAAGCAGGGACAAACGGTACACGAGACTTACATGTCTGCAATACAAACGCTTCCTTTATGCTTGGAGAGAAACAGAAGAACTGACCTTCACCTCTTCCAAGAAGGAAGGAAGTTTGACAGGATTGGATTTTTTAAACTATTTGTTTTAGTTCTTCAGACTAGATCACAACCTCAGCCACGTCTCCTGCCAGCTATCACTATATGCATTCATACAAAGGAATTACAGAGGATTATTAGAGTGCTTACAGAGGCCACATTTTATTTCTTTTTTTAATCCTTGAAATACTGGAATTCCTTGAGTGGGTGGGGGAAGTGAAGGATTTTTCCCCACCCTCTCTGCAAGAAATGATTGCTGTTCACTTGGATTAATGAAAGACAGAAGTTGCTGTGATCCACTGGAGAAGTCCATATCTTTATATGTCAGATGGGTACATCTTTCAGCTCCAGTGGGCATGTTTTGCATTCCTAAAAGCATTTTGAAGTACAGTCAAAATTGTTGGGTAAAGCTTGAGTAGGAATTGTGAAGAGAATTCTCTTAAAGAAGAATTCTGGAATATGGAGCATCCATTAAGACGTAGCAGTGACTTTTGGTGGTTGATGATTGTTATCTGCATCGAAAACCAGAGACCGATTGTGTGTTGTTATCCGTGAAGCTGTGAGAACAGTCTGGCTGACAACATAGCCAAGTCAAAGTAAGTTGTCTTGCTGGTAAGCTGTCTTTATAAGAGTAAGTACACTAACATCTTGAAGGCATCTTGTTTGAAGAATATTTTATAGGAAGATTTTTTTTTAAGAAATACTGACTGAAGACAGTATTCATATTTATGTATTGACAGTCTAGGGTTTTGTATCTTGATGGTTCTTGTTTTGTTTTGCAAAAAGCGTCTTCATGTTAGTGCAGGATAGATTAAACATTTTGTGATAACATTTTGTGATGATTTTAGTGACACAGCTAGCAGTAACTGAGGGGCAATGTTTCACCTTAGAAATGAAATCTGCAAGCACTCAATTTCAGCATTAGCTCCCAATGCTGGGAGTTAACTATTTGAGTATAGAAAAACTGCTTTCCAAAGGAGTGCTTGAATTGTGTTGATGATATTATATGTTTTGACTTGAAATATAATAATAATTACTAATCTTATTTAAAAGAATCTAATTAACAAGAATAATTTTTAAAAGGTCTTGGTGTTTTGCTCTGTATCCTTTTTTTCTCAAACAACAAAAGTGAATGTCATCATTTTCAAGTGTGAGGTTTTGTCTTCTCACTCTACTGTAGTCACAGAAGATGTAGCTGGAAAAGCTCTTCTGTCCAGCATCCTGAAGATAGGCTGAGCTAAATATACATTATTCCTGATGTTTGTTTAGCCTGGGTTCTTTTTTTGTTTTGTTTTTAGTCTGTAATTACAGAGATTCCATTGTATGTCTGGTAGTCAGTTTGAATCCTTATATATCTCTAGATCTTGGAAGAGTATAATAATCTTGGTGCTTCTTGCCACATTGTAAATCCATTACTTCCTTGTTTTATTGCTGGTGGATGTGAGGACTGTGGACGCCTTACCTCTTTATAACACCTTTCTCATAATAAAGACATCATCTCCTCTCTGTTCTGCAGTTTAGACAAAACAAGCTTTTTTCAAATTCATTTTAAGTCAAGCTTTTCTGGATTCTTTTTTTCCTCTTCATCATGTCTTCTGTGATCCTGTTCAGCGTGAATGCTGTACACGAACCTAGATCTAATTGTCCAGCTAAGCCCTTGCCAAATTTACAGGGTAGATTTGAAAAAAATTACCTCATCTTTCCAACCTATAATATTCTCTTTTATTCACTAGAATATGTTTGTCATTTTTGCATCAGCCTAGAATTGTTGACTCATACAATTTGTGATTCACTATCGCTCCATATCTTTCGCTGCAGAACTACTGCCTACTCAGTTGTTCCCATCTTGTAATCGTGTGGTTGTAGGTTCCTGCTTTGCAGCTATACTTATATAACCGCATCCTATTTCCAAACCACTTCTTCCACTAATCAAAATCATCTTGAATTATAATTTTGTTTTCCAAAATGCTTTTAATCCCTTTGGAGCTTGGAATCAGTTCTCTAGAACCTTGGCCAGTGTGAATGAAAGCTCTCATTCTTGAACCTTGAACCATACATTCTTCCAATTTGGTAGGGAACCTCTGGATATTTTTTGAATATCTCTTTTTTTCAGCCAGCTTTGCATCCAATTTTTAGTTTCTAAGTTAAGACTCTCTCTGATATTTATGATTCTGAGAATATTATGGGAACAATTTTAAAGTCAAGCTAAACCTCTTGCTTTTCTGCTATCCACACAACATGTTATGCTGCCACAGTAATAAATTTCACTGACTTAGCATGGTTCTTTTTGACAGGACTGAAGCTAAATAAAAGCTGCACAGGTCTGAGTGCTTGCGCTAAACCTCAGTTTGAGTGTTTTCTGCAGTCAAAACAGAATAGTCCGTGTGGCTTTCAACATCCAATTTGCCACCTATAGGTGTCTGAAGCAGTAGATTATGAATTGCATCATTTGCAACTAAACATTAGCCAAGAAACTTAAAAATAGCTTGCTCCTGATGATTAATATGTTCAGAATTGATTATATGCTGCTACTTACTGCTGTTTGCAGATGTTGCCAGTCGAACCAGGAAGGGAGGAAATGCACACTGTGTGTCTGACAGAAGCAAGTTTTAACTAAATACTCTCATTTGCTGTGCTGGTTGTTGCAGGCCAGAACGCCTCATCATCTTTCCTTAGCAGAACTCATTTCTTTACTCTGGCTCAGTTTGACAGCTAGCTAAAACTTGCACAAGAGTTGGGAGTATAAAAGCAGACGTTAGGGATTCTTGCCAGGATAACCTTTTATTTTTTTATATATGTATATATACGTATGTATGTATGTATCATGATCTTTTTTCTCACCTTTCTAAACTATTTACTGACAAATTGATACTTTGGTCAATCCTACTAGAATCAGTTGATTGGACTAATCATCGACTGTGATGGTCTACTTGAAGTTTATTGTATCCCTAATTTCTGTCTAATGAAATGTCTAATGAATGAATGTTTGATTGTAGATTTTTTCTTTTTTTTTTTTTTTTAAGTAAATAAAAGCAAATGAGCTTTTGAGCTTAACAGGTTTGCCAAAGTCATTTGTAGTTATAGACTGTGCATACACAGAAGTATGGAAGATGAATTATTAAGTTGTTAGGATTCTTACTACATGATAAAACGCCAGGTAAGGGAGTTTATGATCTATTCTTTCAATGACTTCATATTATCCAGCCTACCTGGAGCATAGCTGGCATTAAACCTGAAGTGCCTGCCTGCAGAAGGTAATGTGAAGAGGCTAACGAAATGCTCATCTATGTGACAAGATGAAGTATACTTCCCTTTTATATTCTTCAACGATCATTGCCACTACTACAGCAGTCCTCTAGCTTCATTCCTTCAGTGATTTAGGATAGTCGGTTGGGTTAATTTAGTGACTTCATGTTTAAAGGTGCTCTCATTCTGACTATCTGTCCATGGAAAGTGAATTGGGAACTTCTCAGCTTTCCCATATGAGATGTTCTTGTAAGTTCATTTTTCTAGCTACCTGGGGGACTTGAATGAGCAGAGCTGGATACGATGCCGTTGCAGAAATGAGTAACTTTTATCCACTTGCTTTGGCAAACCCAGGGCTCTGAATGAATGCTTTTGGTGATCACAGTCCAGAAAATAGTGCTGGGGGTGAAAATCCCTCCAGGCTTGCAAGAAAAATTAAACGACCCGCCCCACTTCCCTCCCAAAAGTACATCATTACTGGTTCAGGCGGTGGTAATGGGAGATCCTTGCTACAAAGTTGAAATGTGTTTGCCTAATGCAAGAGTTGTATAGTTCTAGCAGTTTCTTAACCATTTTATTTTCCTCAATTAGAAGCTAAGAGAGCCTGTAGTACAGACACCGAGGTAGATGTTTCACCTCCTGTCTGCGTAGTTATGGCTGACAAAAAGTTTTCTTTGTGGTTTGAGGTCCTTAAGTTCAAGAAGTAAGTTTTTATCTCTAAATTTCTGAAGTAATCCTTTATTTAAAACAGTTATAATAAAGATATGTTATCAAGATGCCAAATGAGTGTGATGGGATTATAACTATAGGATTATCTTTATTTCTTGTATCTCACCCATCTTGAAAACAAGTTCTGAAGGTATTTATGCAAGTTAGAGTTGATCCCTTTACTTCCAGGGGTAATTTTAAGTTATTCTTAGGTTTATCAGAACTTGAATAAATAGGCAGGTGTTGGTAAAGCGGATGTTACACTTTCCCGTTTTTTCCTGTATGCTTGGTGAGCATTTCCTGTTGTGCTACTGAAGACAGAATATGGGACAGGCTAGACAAGTAGTGTGGCCCAGAACAGCTTTTCTTACGTGATGCTCAGCACTCCGGAAAAATAACTGAGGTCTGGATGGGGCATGAAGTTAGAGTCTGTTTTGTTTACTTTGTGGTGTTTGTTTTGTTTTGTGTCTGAGATAAGAAATCTTTCTAGAAACTGCGACCCCTATAAAAAATAATAATTAAAAAAAGTCTCAATGACACTATACCTGAAATTTAGATCTGATATAACTAGCACTCTTCAAAACAATACTGTGTTGCAAGAAAATATATTTGGCTTATTGTTCGATAGCGTGTCTTCTATAAAACATTTTTTTCCATACAAAGGTCAGACCTTCTGTTGTATTCTTCTTCAAGCAGTCATCATGACAGAGAAAATAATTCTCTTCCTTCGTCCAAAATAGTCATCCACAGACAAATGGCTTTTGTTGAGTTTCTTTGCACAAGATTTCCAAAAAGACGTGTTCCAATTGGTAAAGCAGGAGATGTAAGGTGAGGAATAGCTTGCAATGTACTCAACCCCTTTATATCTTTACGAGTTGTTTTCCAATTCAGTGCATGAGGCAGAACTGAGGACTGTAGGCTTTTTGTCAGGGTAAGCCTGTAGGTATTGGAAGCTACTCAGTTGCTGTGTTTGAGGGTGGCAGGGCTTCTGTGTTTTTATTTCATGATGGCTCATCAGCAAGACACCCTCAGAATGTTATGTGAACTGCCTGCTCAGAGTGCAGAGCTGCTCCCCAAGGAGTGGACTAGCAGTCTATTTTTGTGGCATTTAGAGATGGGGGTAGGGCCTGGATTTGTTTTCACAGAAATACTTTAAATAAACAAGTATCTCTCAAGTTCAGTTTAGTTGCAGTGGAGAAAGGTAAGAATTGTGACAGCAAAAATCAGTCTGCCCTAAGTCTGTAGAAGCTGATCTTCTAGGTAGTTGCTCCTTGGTACAAGTTAGTCAAGAACAGCAAAGGAAGTGGCAGACAGAGCAAATCAAAGGCCCCTCCAAAACACAACGGCAAACTGAAGTGTCTTCCTCATCTAATAAGATGAGGAAGAGTTTCATGAGGAAGCTATGAAAATTCATCAAAAGCTATTATATAAATCTCATTTTCCTGGCCTGTTCTTGGTCCTCAGGGATTCGACTTTCATGAAGGCTCTAGCTCTACTCTGTGTCGAAATGGCAATGTGGCACATTAGCAAGTGGAGTCTGAATGGCAGAAACTTACGTTGATACCGTATGGCGAAGGCATACCTTTGCTGGCCTGCAGAAAACTGCCAAGTGATTGAGTCCATTAAGAGCTGGCATAAATTCATCTACAGGTTTGCGCTAGGAAGTGCTTGAAGGTATTAGTCAGAACTTTCACAGAATAAATCTTTGTTAAATCTCAAAGCCTTTTACAAGTAGTTTTTTCTTAATGTGCTTGTTGGTGGAAGTCAGTAACCTGTAGAGATGGAAATTTTCTAGTCTGAGGTTTAATGTGGCCTTTGGCTCCCAAGAATAGGGAAGCCCTAGTATTTTTAACTTGTTTATGTTATCTTCTGGAATAGAAGCCTCCATCAAAAAGGCCTCTTTTTCAAGTGTGTACGCTTCCTGAATGCAAGCATTCAAAAACCTGGAGTTGTTCACTGTCATAATCTTGTAGTCATGTAACTCAGGAATTATATTAGTCTATATGGAAATCTGGAAATTTTACCACAAAAAAAGTTAATTTTTAGAGAAAGCTTAGACTTTCCACATTATAATGAATAACTTGTTCCCAAGAAGGACATGACACTGTCTCAAGGAGTAATTCATCTGAGCAGAGTTGTGTGTATGTTTTTTAAATAAAGCCCTTTCTAAAGGTAAATTCAGGGCTAGTACCCATGAATTATTTTTAGGTAATTCCATCCCTTTAAAGTCAACTTTTAAACTTGAAAGGTAAGCTAGAATTATTTCATTTACAAACATCCCTTGTTTATTTTAAAGCTTGGAATGCATCCTTTCATGTTTTTCTTCTCTAAAGAGAACTTTTTTAAAAATAAAAATCAATTGATATCAAGAACAGGCTTCCAAAATTGCAACCTGTGATCCTGGTGACAATTTCAGAGGAGAAGAATGGTGTGAGTGCTCTCTGGAGGTGTGGTTTATCTCTGCTCCAAGCAGAGCTGTTTCCCAAGCCAGCTCAGGCCTCTCAGGGCTTTGACGCATGGAGGCCTGAAGCCTGTGAGGTGGCGGCTTCCCAGCCTCCTGGGCAACCTTTTCCAGCACTTGGCTGCCATTCCTGGGGAGAATTCTCCTCATGCTGAGCTGAGATTTCCCTTGTGGCAGCCTGTGACTGCTGCCTGGTTTGGGAACAGCCTGAGTCCATGTGCCCGTGAGGTGCCCGCTGGGCGCTGCAGGCCGGGCCTCCCAGCCTCCGCAGCACATCCCCGGCTCCTCACGGGCTGAGGCCCGCACTCGGTGTCCCCCTCATATCTCTGACATAATCACCCATATATCTCTAATATAATCACTCTTCTTTGCCACAAACTCCAAGGTCAATGGTACGTTGTGGCAGAATGTGCGACGCTATTGATTATTAAACTGTTACTTACTGTTCCAGCTTAATATGAAGGACTCTTGTCAGCGGGGCAAGGAAAGGGACTGCTGAAATGCACATAATGGGCATCAGTGTTAGGGCACTGCCCTGCCTCACGGGGCAGTTCCACTCTCTCCAGTCGTGCCGGCGCTGCTGCTAATAGCTTTTGGCCCCGTGGTGGTTGTGGCAGGGTGCTAGGCACAGCCGTCAGGTTGCAGCTCCCCCCGCATCGAGCTGCTGCGTTTTGCCCTGCGCTGTGCTCCTTCGCTGTCACAAGCTAGCCTCCAGTCCGAATCTTCTGGCAGGATCCAGTCTGGCATCAGTCAGTCGGATACACGCATTAGAAGTGGGGAAGAAGTGCATA
Organism: Aythya ferina; assembly: GCF_964211825.1. Lineage (NCBI taxonomy): Eukaryota > Metazoa > Chordata > Aves > Anseriformes > Anatidae > Aythya > Aythya ferina. Next base: position 7,297,135 of record NC_140304.1, on the reverse strand, counting down.
TCTTCCTGTGTGCAAAACTTAGGGGACTCTTTCTGAAGACAGGTTTTCATCTTGTTACAGCAGGGATTCTTTAGGAGTACACTTTCACAATGGTTTGTTGTTGTGTTTTTTTGTTGTTTTTTTTTTTTTTTTTTTTAACTTCAGAATATGTCTGCAGTCACCATGTCTCATGGTAGCACCTTCTGTCCATATTCTGTTTCTCCAATAATTTTTAATTCCAAGTTTATTATCGTGAACACCATTAAGGTTCTATTCTGGGTTCATTTTTGTGACCACCAAGGAAAAAAAAAGAAATGGCATAAGTATATTTTTCTCTCTTGCCGTATTTTTCAAATACAGAAATATTTCTGTAAAAAAATCTGTTTGTCTTTGATAGCTATCATCTTGATTTTAGTGTATTGTATTTTTCCTTATTAAACCCCAGGAATGGATGTCCTTCTTCCATGACAAATACACTTAATGCATCTTGTCACTTTCAGGTATGTTTCAGAGATAAAAGATCAGTAAAGACTCACAGGCAAAGGGTTTGCTGTTTCCTATCTTAAGATTTCTCCTCTGGCTCAATTTTGGGACTTGAAATCTGAATTTCAAACTTTCAGTCTTAAAATCCATTGTTCTGAATCTAAAGCACAGAGTGCAGAACTGCTGTTTGTGTGTATCTAACTGCTCCTGCCTCAAGGTTTTGTTTGATATGGTAATGAAGTTTTTAGGCTTTCTAAGAAATCACAAAGGATTTGATCTACTCATTTCCACCACCACCCCAGCCCAACTTCCCATGTAACTCAGAGAAGGTCTGATGTTTGTCTTATCCTTTCTTGGCTAGAAGGCGGCCAGCTCTTCGTCTGGAGCCCTTAATGGGAGCACATGGGCAGTAATAGAATATGTATGAGGAAGAAGATAATCTGTTATTATCTTGTGATGGCATGTTCTGTGGGTTTTTCTCTGTCTCTCCTGCTCCACCCGTATTGGGCTGTTTACTCCACCCTCTGCTTCAAATCTCGTCTGCGTAGCCATTTAGCCAGCTGAAGGCGGCGGGGATGGGAATTGGACAGAAACCTGGAGTTGCATCACTGTTTTCCTACACGCTTTGTTCCTTGCAGCAATTAAATAGGCTTTTCCACTTGGGTTCAGGGAAGGAATCACATGCTCTTTCTCTCATAAATGCTCTTGGCTTAACTAATTTTAAAACCATGTGGAGTGAAATTCTTAAAGGGGGATGTGGAGCATCTTGCAGTGCGTATCTCTAGAAATTTGAAGTCTGAAATGACGTCCAAGTTATTTTCCCCATCACTGGTGATTTGTTTTACTTGATTTAATATCATATCGAATTAATTTGTAACTATTGCATTTGTGGTAGACAGCAAGAAGTATACTCCCTCTTAGGCTTTATAAAGTATTTGGAAAAACTGTTACAGATCATCTTGGACTGCCAACTTCGGGGTTAAAATCGCAGTATAAACTTGAAAGAATTTTGCATAGCTTTCTGTTTGTGCTAAGCTAGTTCATTTTAAAAGAAAAAATTCTACTATTAAAAGAGAAGCAGTAACGCAAATAGGCAAATAACACTTCAGTATTTTGTCAGAAGAAGGATACCTATAATTTTCCTTTTTTTGTTTTTTTGTTTTTTTTTTTCATTTTAATTTCATTAAAACTCTCATTTATTTATGCGTAACTGCTGGATTGTCATTCTGTGATGCATAACCTTTGACATAAGCAGCACAATACGCATATATAAAACCTAGAAGGCTGCTGAGTGGAAGCTTCCCTTTTTGCCTCAGGAATTAATCTTTGCTCAAATATTCCATTCCATTTTATTACAGTAACAGACAGTTTTTCTGTTCTTGAATGGACGTTGTTTTGTCTCTAAATGTCTGACCTATATAATATTGTGCTGAAGGAAATTAGAATGTTTGAGCATGTATTTGGAAACGCCAGAAAATCTGAAATTCATGGTAATGTAAACCACAGGTTGGCCTTCTGGTGTGGCCTTCGCAGAGTGGAACACTTTGAATTTTTCCTTAAGTTTCTATATATTGTTTAACTGTTACCTTTGTATGCAAAGTTACTGAGTAATGGTTCTGGCCTTCCCTTGAAGGTGCTTTCTGTGACATTATTTGGAGTCCACATGCTTAAAAACAAACCAAACAAGAACTAGTGCTATACCTATCCTTTCTAATACTGACAGATGTTTTATTCATTTTTTTTTTTTGGTAGAAAATGTTCCAGAAGAACTGCGAGAACCATTTTACACAGACCAATATGACCAGGAGCACATTAAACCACCTGTTGTTAACTTGCTGCTGTCTGCAGAACTCTACTGTCGTGCTGGGAGCCTTATTCTCAAGAGTGATGCTGCAAAACCACTTCTAGGTCATGATGCGGTTATACAAGCTCTGGCACAAAAAGGCCTTTATGTCACTGACCAAGAAAAATTGGTGACTGAACGAGATCTTCACAAAAAACCCATTCAGATGGTGAGTGTTTAAAGTTTACGTGTTTACTACGTTTCTTCTGTGTACTCCCAAAAATTGCATACCTATTTCTTTTTAACATGCATCATTTTGTTACAGTTTTTTTTTTGTTTGTTTCAAATGCATTTCATTACTGGGAGGCTTATGGTTGTTTTGTTTTGTTTTTCCATCTCCTCATAGCTGTCAGTACAAATGTATTACCTTAGTATTAATGATTGAGAACAGCTATCATTCTACTTAGTGCAAGTGTTACATTCTTAAACATAGTAGTGGCAGTATGATCACTTTCACTTCTGTTCTACAGCATTGACTGCCAGTGAAAATTTCTGTTTGAAAGGTGGTTTGAAAATTAAGGTGTGTTTTTAACCAGAGATCTCTGTAAGGATGGAAAAAAAAAGTTGAGATCATGCAGGCTATTCAACCTAATAACATTTGGTAGTCACTAGTTACCTATTAAATTACTGTAAAACTTAACAATGTTATATTCTTTTATGAAGACTTAATATGCTTTTGCTTTCTCCAGTTACTTAAAACATAAGCTTAATAGATGAATGATTCTGTTACTAATCTCCTAAGCCATGGATTCTCCTCCTTGATTGGAGAGGAAGGAAAAAATAGTCTAAAACAGCTACATATGGCCGATCCTTTCCTCTAAGTTGTATGTAAACTGGCACTATGATAGAATAATCTTCAAAGTGAGGTATTTGAAACTGTTTTCACCTTCCTGTGTATTTAATGTGTGATACAGAAAATAACAACAGTATGAGACTACTGGCATTGAGGTGACAACTTCCATTCTAACACAGAACTTTACTCAAGTTTGTTCATTTGAAATCGCTTGCAATTTTTATTATGATCTCAATAGAATTACTGTTTCTACTGCACTCTGTTCTCTTGAACTCCTCTGGATTTTATGGTCAGCAATTTGTAGCTGCTGCTCAAATGGAGGAAAAATTAATATAGCAATATTTTTATGCTCAGCTCATTGGGAGTGTGTGTTTACTGACATGTGAGAACACTAACCAGCATTTGGCAGAGTATGACTAAAGGCAGCCTCTCATTTCATCAATTGTTACTGGTTGATAAGTTACAGAGGCTTTACGGGTGTGAAATTAAAACTACTGATTAGTAACTAATGATTTCTTCGATGCAGTATTGCCAGGAAGTACTAGACCTAATAGTTTGCACTTTGTTTTTGTTTTTTAGAGGTGGTAGTAGTCAATCTGATATCAAGATGAAATTCTGAATGTTGGCTTTGGTTTTATTTTTTGATTGAAAACTCTGTCCTGCTCAGAGAGTGCTCAAGATCTAAAAATGCCAATATTTCAACAGTAGTATAATGAAACAAGTCAAGACACCCTTTCTGTGTGTTTTAGCTGTGATCACTGAATGCAGTGAACTTGAGATCTTACCAGTCTGTTTTTTGATGTTGATATCCCTTTTATAAAGGAGAGTTCAGCAAAGAACCAGTGGCATTTCAGTTAAAGAAGGTGTGGATATAAAATGAGGTGTTCTGAAGTGATATAAAACTTGCAGGATGTTTGCAGCAGTCATGAGGCGTTGGTTTAAAATGTTCATAGAAGTAAGAACTTTTAAAAGAATAAGAAACAAATGTCCTGACTGTTAATGTTTTTATGTAACTTCATTCATGTCCCTGAATGAAGATAAGGTTGCTGACTTGTGTTTCTGAGTCTGGCTTTTTCATTTGATCCCTCTCTAGAACAGTTGCACGAGGTATCTGTTTTCAGAGCTGTCAGTTGAGATATGTCTGTATTCTCCAGTATGCCAATCTTTAATTCAGTAATTAATGTTGCTTAAAACACACGTCAGTAGCAGTCTTGTATTTCTCCAGTGCTTGAGGAAATCTGAGGCTTTTCCCTGTGTTGTTTAGGTGTGGTCCAGCAGGTACTTATTCAGGCATGAATGCTGTAACAGCCAGCATCCAAGATTTCTACTCTGGGTCACTTGTCCCTGCCTCAGTACCAGCAACAGATCCTACAATCATAGAATGGTTTGGGTTGGAAGGGACCTTAAAACCCAACCAGCTGCCATGCGCAGGGACACCTCCCACCAGACCAGGCTGCTCACAAACCCATCCAGGCTGGCCTTGAGCACCTCCAGGGATGGGGCTTCTCTGAGCAGCCTATGCCAGTGCCTCACCACTTTCATTGTGAAGAATTTCTTCCTTATATATAATCTAAATCTCCCGTTTTAATTTAAAGCCACTCCTATCACTCCACCCCCTGACAAGGAGTCTCTCCCCAGCTTTCCTGCAGCCCCCTTTAGTGCTGGAAGGCTGCTGTAAGGTCTCCCCGGAGCCTTCTTTTCTGGGCTAGCTGTTTCATGAGCAGCTGTGCAACAGCTGGGCCAAGGCAATGTGACAGGGAACACCAGGAAGCCCAACTGTCCTGGGCAGGACAGCCAAGTCTGACACAGTTGCTACCAGAGAAATGGCTGTGAAAACTGGAGTCTTGATCCTAATATTTGTAGCCCAGGGGTTTTAATTTGTCATGCCATGCTGAAGTCCCCAAGCAAATTCCTAGCAGCAGCGCTGTGTCTTAATTAGGAAGTCTCAACCTTTTTCCTTATTACTCAGTAGGGTTGGCAGAGGATGTCAAATCTGGTGGTTGTACTATTGCCAGTCTTAAAATTATCCCTTTGACATCTTGCAGTACCTTTTCCTAGTCTTCCATATGTCTCCGTTCCTCCAACTCGTACTATGTAAGCTATATATCCTGTTTTAGAGCATGGAATGATTTTTCTTTTTCAACTGTGTAGAACAGGAAAATCTGCATGTGTAATTAACTCATGCGTTCCTCTGTTAAGCCAGATTGTGTTAAACCTGTGCTCAGTCTAATTCTGAGTAATTTACTGGAAAGCTGTATGGTAGTTCTTACCTTTGTTATCTTGTCATCCCCATAAAAAAGGAAAAGATGGTGTTTGTTAGAGGATATCGAGTGTTTTCTACTTAGATGTATTGCATTTCTAGAGCAGAGAAAGGGTGAGTTACCTTAGGAAAATAGGAAAAGAGATATGAGTACAGAATGGCTTGTTTGATTTATGCTCTGTGTGTAGCTGCAGTCAGACTGGGAATTGCTTGTACTGTGTACGTGTCTGTAGCAAAGGATGGCTGCAGTGATTAATTCTTGGTTTGCTTCATGTGTGACTAGAATACTTACAGCAGCGATGTCAAACGCTGGCCTTCTCGGTTTCTTAGACAGCAACAACTGAACCTTTCGCTAGGGAGCACCTCATGTAATGGAAACCGAGAAGCCTGAAGTGGATGTGTTTCGTTCTTTATTTTCGTTTTATTTTCGTTTGGGTCAGGATGGGTGCTAGTTTCCGTGTTAGTCATTACTGCATTGGTGCCTAATTGGGGAAACTGCAAGTTTTTGTGTATGCTTATAAGTATGCGTGTAAATCCATGTATATTGGATGTATGTGCATACATAAACCAGGTTCCTGCATGGCAGTGAATTGGGAAAGACACAGAATTAACAGACAATAACAGGAGAAAAGGTTTCTGTTAGAGACTCCCCTGTGTAGGGTGGGGAAGTCTGTGTGGGGTCAGGCTTGTTTTGGTTTCCCAAGTTTGGTTTGTTCACATCTTGTATTGTTTTCGTAGTAAAACTGAAAGCTGTTTTTTTTTTAGGCTTGTTCTGATTTAAAAACTTGTGATTGACACTGTTCCTGAGAGACTGCATCTTGACACAATATTTTATATCTCTTCAGTGGTACCTCTATTTCTGTTCTCCATCTATTGCAAGCCATTAATACTGTGTTTGCTTTTGTTAAATTTTATTATTTGATAGGATCCTCCTGTTGCTTTTATTTTTGGCAGGGGAGCAAAAAATGAAATACCACCTTATTGCTCTCCAGTTTGGAACTCAAGGAGTCTTGGTTCTGCCACGTTAGACTTTGAGCATTGCAAAAATAGACCAGAGCTTGGAATTGACACAACGTTCAACCAAGAACAGAAGTATTTTTGCTTCTGAAATCTATGCTTCAGTAGTGAAAAAAGAATTAACTGTTACTTAAAAGGTTGATGAAAACTGAGTTGCAAAAACATGAGCAAGGCTACTTTGGCAAGTTCCAGTGCGTTAACACGAAAAAAAAGTCTTCAGCAGGCACTTCCATATGGAGATTTTGACAGGCTATAGAAATTAGAAATAAGAAATAGCTTATGAATTCAGAATTCAGCACGGTTCTGGTAGTTATGCAATAATTTTTGCTTCCAGATAAACATGTGTAGGATCAGAGTTCAAATCAAGCTTAACTTTTATATTTCCAAGTTGATTTTTTCCATGTTAATTTATATATATTTTATATACATGTATATATTCACATAGGATGAACCAGAGGAGACTTGGAGACAATTTTCAGCATTTTACCAATAATTGTATACTGACTGAATAGTATATTTATGGCAAGCCCAACCCTTTTACAAGAATTTTGATATTTAATCATTCTGACCATTTTGTATCCATGTGCTAGTGGTCTCTGTCAATTTTCTTCAAGTGGTTGGAAGAACAGATAGATTCAGTGAGGAATTAAAAATGTTTTCCCTCCCCTAAGTCCCTGTAATGCATTTCAGCCATTTGGGGGGAAGGAATAAAGAAAATAAAGAAGCAGCATCTTAATTCTCTGCTGCCTGGTACTCTGCAGGGAAACTGCCTGATGCTCTGCAGGGAAGCTGAAGCTGCGTAATTACCCAAGCTGTGGACTTCGGTGCTGCCCAGTTTCTGTCCCTAACATGGCAGGGCCAAGTCTAACTAAATTTCAAGCTTGAGGGATAATAATGTGAAATCTTAAGTACCTGTTTAAAACCAGCAAGTATTAAGGGCTGAGGGGGAAAGAGCATGAACAGCTGTCGTAATACTATAGACTACTGCCAAGCTTGCACCAAAAATCTATCAATATATGACAACGAGGGCAGGAAAATAGAATGTGCTCACTTGATTTACATACGTAAAATACTTTATTTCTTAAAATTTAGTGAGTAGAAAGAGATGAGTGAGTATGTCATATATAAACACTATCTCCAGGCAAATAGGCTATTATAACAATTCTTTCTTTACATAATTGTCTCAATAGTGAAAAATGCTTAAAAACCAAACTACCACCACCACTGCCAATAAAAAAAAAAAAAAAAAAAAAAGCATAATGCAGTCAAAAAGCATAAGTTGTGCATACACCTGAACTCCTATTTGGAAAAATACTGCTGCAGAAAAACATTAGCCAGCTGAGCAGTGATCTTAAATGTATAATAAGTTTTGAAAAATGCTCTCATTAAGCAAGAAACGCTGAAATTCTCTGTGTACTCCCTGTTTGTCAGCCAGTAGTGCACTATCATCCAAATTGTTTATCAATTCAGCTGCAGATTACTTTCTTCCTTGAAAATGTCTCCTGTGAGGAAGTCTGGCAATGATTTTCTTTGTAGTGATTTGTGAACCTGTGCTACAGCTGATGTGTAACTAGATGCCTGTATTAGCTTTTCAGTTGTGATCAGGAGTGCTCTTTTGATGCAAATCTTTATATCTCTCCCAGTGTTACTGGCTTGCGTTGTGGAGTGATCACAGCACAAACTGCTTCTTTCAGAAGCAGCAAAACTGGACGATGTGCTTGCTCTAGGATCACATCTACGGTTACCAACCTGCCAAGGGGTACTCGTTTCACAGGAGTAAAACTGATCTGAAGCAAATCTGAGGAGGGAGTAGAGGCAGTTCCTGGGACCTGTGCACCAGCTCTGCTCTTCTGTTGTCTGCTGGTAATGGTGAAGTTAGTTGTGGCCTCTGAATTGTCTGGGGAAGGAAGGGGGATTGATGATGCCATTTTGTACCCATAGCTAAAATCTGCATCTTTTCCTGGATAAGGCAGCAGACAATAAGTAGTTAACTCATCCTCCAATACAGATTTTTGATCTCAGAGTGGATTCATTTGAAATGCCATTCCCTCTCATCAGAGGAATATTTATCCTTGACGAAGGACTCCAGCAGCTCACCCGTTAGCTTGCAGCTACACGCTGCAGCCTCTGCATGTTGCTGAATTCCTTTAACTCTGTAAGGCAACAAGAAGTGTACTCACACTTCGCACAACAAAGAAATTGCATGTGGCTTCTGCCTTCAAGAATTTGTTGTCTGGTTTTGGGCATGATGTAACAAGTTCCCATTCCTGTGCTATTGTGAATTACTTGTTAGTTGAGGGCACATAAAAAGAGCGTGCAGTTACTCGACTTGAGCCATGAGATATTACAATCTTAGTTAAAACAGCAGTCAAATATTAACTGACTTGTGATCCTTAAGCATCTTGCATGGCGGTATGCTTCAGTAATAAACAAAAGTAGTTTTGGCACAGCCTGAATTTAGAATTATTTTCCTAGGTTTAGAACTTTCAGAGACTAACACACCACACAGAAGGCTGGGGTAAGGTATTCCTTAGCTGTTCCATATTTTTCCTCTATTTCTGCTGCAGACTGAGTTCTAGGTCAGTCTCTTCACACAAGTCCCTTGTCGGGTTCTCATTTGCTTCAGAAGAGTAATCCGGTATTTTTGTGAGGCTGTATCAGATACCCCATCTCCCTTTGGTTAGTATTGCACAGACATCTGTCCAAGGTAGGAAATCGGTGTCCCACAGGGGGCATGGATCCCAGGCCCCTGGGGCACAAGGTGTCAGTTTGTACTCTGCTTGTGGTAACTGGTACACTCCTCATAAAGCTTGTTGTGCTCATAGGGTCCCAGCGTATTCCATGCAGTTTATGTTCATTTATAGGCTCGGGATTTTGTTCTGCCATCTCACCCTGCTGCTTGTTTTTTAAACATTCCTTATACAAAATGTTTTTTTATCAGTTTCATGTAAATAGCAGCAGGGACTGGGGGTTGTTTCCAGGCTACCTTTGTCTAGAACTCTGTGTGCACAGAACCAGTGCAGATTATCAGTGCGAGTCACTGGGATGTGTTTTATTTACCCAGTTTTCTAGGACTGAAGAATGTATTTAATCTCAGTCTGTTCCTTTTCTGAAACTGAATTGTCTTTTTGATTATTTGGTGTTAATGCATTCTTTAGCACTGTTGATGATTAGCACAGGCTGTAGTCAAAAGAAACTGCAGCTGAACTAAAATTCCATATCTAAGTTGTTCTCAGTTTACTTTTATCCATACATATCTTAGCCTACAAATAGCTGAAAAGAAAAACTGTAGCAAAAGACAATTAGTTATTAGTAATCTCTTATGGGAGAAAGTAGACATCTATTCATAGAGCATCATTTTTGAAGTCTGTTTAACACAGGCTGTAGGCAAGTATGGGTAGGAATGAACTCCAGGCATGTAGGTATTGATATCAAATTTGTGAAAGACTTAAGTAACCACAAAGCCTTTGGCAACACCATTAAGGTTTCCATGGAAAGCTGTCTACTCAAATTGTGCACCAACTAATACAGCAGGTAGCAGGGCTGCTGATGCCAAAGTTGTCTATAAAGTGTACAAAGTAGGAGTCCTTTGCTGATCCTTCCCAAGACTTCTAGTGCTTTAAAAACAAACAAAAAACTTTTCACATTTACAACTGCCCCAACACAAGAAAACTGAAGTCTTCTATGTGTCTTTAGCTTTAATTTTCACACTTGTCATTTTTTTTCCTCTTTTGTATCCTAAATTTCAGTACGAACGTCTGTGCAGGATGGTGACTTTACTCAGGGTTCCAGCAAAGTATCTGCAGTTTCAGATTTGCACTGATAAAAATTCTTGCTTGGAAAATAACACAATCTGATTGCTTTTTAACAGCTCTTGTAAGATTCATTTCAGTTGTGCAGGTTGAATAGGTCATAATGCTTTTATTGCATTGAAAGTACCTTCTCAGAACCACCGTAAACTTCCTGATCTGTGCAGAGCTGGCCTTAGAGCTCTCTTTGCCAGAGGAATGTAATAGGCAATGTTCGGGAACAACAACAAAGTACTTTGTGCTCGTGAAATTATGGGCATCGTATTTCCTCGCTCTCCAAAATGAGAAGAGAATATTGCAGAATATCTTCTTTCAATTGATATGTAACACTAAATAAACACTAACTAAACCAAAGCACTATCATTAGAACGATGGCAGGAAGTAAAGTGGAAGCATACCTAAGAGAAGCTGATGCTTTCCAAAGTCTCATGACTTTTGTGAGAAAATGCAGTAGTGCATCATTTTTGGTTGGCTGTTCTGTTCACTTCCTTGCAAATTAGGAAGCAAAGTGCTGCTGGGGCTGAAAAAATACTTGGTGTTCCTCTGCCTTAGGTTCACTACAGTTCTGAACCCAAAAGCTTCGGATTGTATTCTTGTTTTGTGTTCTTTCTCACGCTACTGTTAATCTCACACAAAAAAGGGGAAGAGTAGGAAGGGCTTAAAACAACAACAGCAACAACACAGCAATCCTGGAACCACACAAGGGAAAACAGTTAAATGGAGGGACAGATTAGGAAAGAAAAATATTAAGAACTAAAGCCTGTGAAGAATGGCAGATACCATTTAGAAAACGCTTTCTAAACTGGTCAGGAAGTATTTCTTTCAAGATTAATGAAAATACAGTTTTGTTAAACAGCTTAAGATCATCTTCTCCCAGTTTTAACGATACTGCTTAAGTAGTGCAGTTCAGCTCTTGGCAGCAAACTGGCTGCCATAAAACTTTCTTTGTCTCTTTTTAAATATGTGAAAAGTTTATTTAAATATTTAGGAATGGTCTTAATTCTTCTCGGTGAAATATGTATTTGGAGTTATAGTAACTAAGCTGCTTCTGAAAGAAGAATCTGTGACTTGTTTTACAGACTACCTGGAAGATCTTTCTTCATCAGTCTGTTTATATTACGTGAAGAGAAATCTTTCCTAATGTTCTTCTGATGGATAGGGGAAAGCTAAAGATCCTGCACGTTTGTAGTAGGCAGCGACTTGGTTAAGAGCAGTGCTTTCTTCCTATTATGGAAAATAGTGAGCTGCATTCAGCAGGAGGTATGGGTCTGTCGTGTAAACATAAGGAGAGCTTCACTACCAGCTCTGTGGAGTACGCACACAGGCAACGAGGGGACAAAACAGCACTGAATGCTGAAGGAATACAGTTTGTACTCACCATAATGCGGCAGCTGCTCCCATGCACTACAAAAGAATGCTGCTAATCTACATTTGTTAATCTGCACACATGAACCTGGCAGTCTGCCCTCGCTTATCAGCCAAGAGCACGCTCTGTCATCACAGTAGATGTATCATAACATTAAAATCTTTGTTCTTACAATCTCTTTGGAATTTAACAAATTTCTGGGACTTTTTTTCCTCTGAAATTGAATGAACAAAGTGCTGTAAGGTGTTCATAGTATGTCCAGTCTCTTTGTTGGGCACTTAATGAAATGCAGTAAATATCAGTACGCTTGAGTCTTTCATATGAAATGGTAGGTTTTTATAAGTTTTCTGTGGACTGATAGGAAATTTTATTACTTTGCAGAATGTGTTTCCAAGTTACCCAAAGTAAAATCGAATAAATTTCTCCTACGTAAATAAAGCAGTGTAAGAGTTTTAATAAAACACTAACTATCTAGTAACTTGTTCAGCTATTTAAATTACAAGCTAACTGCAACAGTGCTCTTCAACAAAGTGACTGTCTACAATAAACGTGGAAGATTTTCAGCTTTATGTTATCCACCAGGAATCCATCAGGAAGGGTATCTCCCAGCAGAAGATAACTCTCTGGCTTCCTAAACATGAATCTAACACCAGTGGATAAGAAGCACAACATGTTTCAGAAAGAGATGCTACAACTTGATCGTTTTTAGGGAGTGGAAAAAGCTATTTTTATCTCAATTTATATAATCATGTATCTGGATCATATATAATCTCTGCTAGCTGGAGATCAACAATCTGTCAAGATTGATGGCATCTCTCAGAAGTTAAGTGGCAAAAGCTCTTCATAAGCTTTAAGCTGGGTGTGTTTGGAACACAGTTTAGAACACCTCCAAGTCAGTATTTATTAAATGACATGTCTATACAATGTGAAGTATGTATTGTATTTTTAAACTGCTTGGTTTAATAGAAAGAAGTGTCAGGTGAAAAACGAGTTTTAAAGGATGAAAATTTCCAAGAATAGGATACCAAACACACAGATATTGGGTGAGCATGTAAGGGTGGATCACACTAATTTTTCATTTGGAATACTGAGTTTTATAGGATATGACTGTAAAATGTATACTAGGAAATCGCATACATAAACTTATGTTTCTTAAAATAGATTTGAGGTATCTGTTACTAAAGGGTACTAATATCTTTTGAAGTAATCTAGATAGTGGCATTTAGGCAACTAACCTACTACTACAGTAGATACAAAATGAATGGTGTTAAAAACAGCTAGATAGCATGTCATTTAATAAATGCAATCTGTTTTATCAACATCATTTGTTTTGAGGCTTGCTTACAGGTCCTTTACCACCATAGCCCCATTGTTACTGACGTTGGCCTGCTGACCTGTGATTTATGAATTAAGCTCTCAGGTTTGGGGGCAGCTGTGAGGTCTTTTTTTCTTCCACAAAATTATTTTGCTGCATCAGTAGTATGGAGAACCTTACCACAGGGTCTCAAAATTTCATGAATAATGGCCAGGAGCAGGTGAGCTGGTGGTGATGAGGAGGTAAGATACAGATCAGAGCAAGCAGGCAGTGATGAGATGCTCTCTCTGTCTCAAGTTGCCATTCCTAGGAGGTGTCTGGCTACCTCTGAAACCAGGCTAAATAATAAACGCTTCAGAGCCTTCCCAGGGAATTTGTTGTGATGATTCCACTGTCCTCATTGTTGCCTTTACTTTATCCTACTTAAGTCTTTTCTGTTGCTGTATCAGCTTATTTCGTGCTGTGTCTCTGTGAACACGGAGAACAGTTCATTCCCTTCCTTTCTGTAGCACTCTTCTGTGGGCAGATAACGTCTTTCTTGCACTTTATTTCCCACACCTGAACTTCATTCAGAGTGTCCTCTGTTGGATCCAACCCTTCTTGATATGTGGTGCAAAAACTGGACCCAGGATTTTACCTGGGACCTCGTGGAGGCTTGTAGGGCACAGCAGCTTCTGGGGCGTTTTGCAGACTCAGGAATGCAAGTCACACGGATGGAAGTGGCTGCTGATGTGCAGGTGACAGCGCAACGCTGCATGCTCACAGTCAGGTGGTTGTATGCTCTAGGCTCAGATCCTGTCTGCTGACCAGCTGCCTCGCTGTTTTCCCCCCTGTAATGATACAAAAGGTGACTTTGGACACTTAGTTATTGTTTTCAAGCTGAATATACCACATTACTGCCTCGTGCTTTTGGTGGAAAATGGCCTGTGTTTGATGTTTCAAGGACATGCTATGAGGGTAATAAACATTTTTAAAAGCTTCCTTTGCTGTTACATAGCAATAGTCCTGTAAGCCCAGGTGCTGTGTTTCTAGGATATTGATTTATGAAGGCAGCCAGCTTAGGTAAGGACCTCCACTCGCTTTTAAGAGTTTTATTACATTGATACTTTTAATCACAGAGTTGTACGGGTTGGAAGGGACCTTGAAAGATCATCTGGTCCAACTCCCTGCCAAAGCAGGTTCCCTAGTGCAGGTTGCCCAGGTAGGTGTCCAGGTGGGCCTTCAATATCTCCAGAGGAGACTCAACATAAAGCTGAGTGGAGGAAAAAAAAAAAAAAAAAAAAAGGGGGGGTTCAATGTAAAATGACTGTGTGGAGTTGCATCTTAATTGATAAAAGGGTGACAATGAAATTGGCAATATGTTGATGGAAAGAAAATTCAGTTCAGTTTTGAAGAGCTTTTACTCTTCTCTTTTCCCTGTGCCTGACCTCCTGTCCCCCCCCCCCCCAAAAAAAAAAAAAAAAAAAAAAAAGGCAAAACCAAATCTGTTATTTAGAAGTTCTATGGAAAAACATGTTTGTGTATATGAGGTTAAAAAAAAAAAAAAGTGCCCATAGGAAGACTAATTTAGGGTAATTATCTATCATTCTGTCAGGGAGCTTCATGACTTCTGTGTTGCTGAATTCCCTATAGGGCAGTACGCCTAACAGATAGGTTCTTGCAAAGAGCGAGATTGTTCAAACTTTGACTTTAGCTTCATCTTCAGCAACAGGAAGAAATACAGAGAAAACTGACAGGGTGGTTTGGGGGAAGTAGAATGGTATAATAATGAGGGAGCTGAAGAAGAGAGATGTACAGAGACCAGTAGAGGACTAGTAGAGGAAGTCCTGCTCAGTTTACTTACTGAACTTGCTGTCAGGCTTAGGGTAGTAGACAACAACTGCATCAGTCAAATAAACAACTCAGGTATATTCTAAGGTGTTATGGTGTCCCCCAGGTAATCCCCAGCGGTTTTTGTATTTTTTTTTCACCCTAATTTTTAGTTAGAATGATGAATTGTATTTTCTTTAAGTCTCAACATGCATATGCTAGCAAATTCTTAATTTTCCAGGTCAGAGCTTGGGGGGGGGAAAAAAATCCCAATCCTGCTCAAGTACAGTGTGCTTCTGAAAAAATAAATAGTAATTATAATACCCGTAAGCCTCTAGGTACGGAGGGATAATTTGGTTTTCCCAGAACACAGGGAGACTGAGAATTTATGTAACAGGCTACATGTGGCTTGGTATTATTGGCTTGTACTGATTATGGGGGAGAGGGAAGGATAATGCAGCCTTGCTTGTTCTAACAAGATCTGATGTCTTAATGACTTAAACACAATTATGCTCTTATCATACATGTGGCTGTAGTGTCAATTCCTTAAGCTTAAGGTTCTTTTCCTCAAGCAACTTTAAACCTTTCTTTTATTAGAAAAGATACCAACTTTATGATAAATGTAGCTTGTTTTTTTTTTTTTTTTTAAGCTGAAGTGGGCCCCTCCATTTCACTGTGATTTATTTGGTTCTCTTCTCAGCCCCCTCCTTACCCTCCAGATCTGAGAAGCAATTGCTTTACTCCTCTGATCCGTTCTCTTCTTTAATCACCTTTCCCACAAATCTTGCATTCTCTTCAAACCTGATCAATGATGAGTTTTTCTTCCAGGCCATTAATAAATATAAGTAGTAAGAAATGGCAAGATAGCTCATCCCTGTGGTGTTTCTCAGAGAACTCACATGTTCAGTGACGATTTGGGGCTTGGAGTTGCATTTTAAGCTTAGCTGACCAGATTATAACTCCACTTAATGTATCTCGAATTAAAAATTCCATTTAATCAGGATGGATTAGTATCAAGTCAGATGCCGTGTACTTCTCAGCTACATTTGTAAATGAGTTTTTAAAGAGTGGCTTATGTTGCATAGGTTCATATTTTTAATTAGTATTTTTATCTTTTTTTTTTTTTTAATAAACCAAGCTGCTTTGTGACTCTGAAATTGTTTTACATGGGATGAGAAGAAGAATATGAATTCTTATAATTATCTGTATTGTCTGCTGACTCTAAAATAATAATAATAATAATGATCCATTGTTTCATTGCTTCTAGTCGTTTGGAGTGTCCCCAGTGTTCTTAGTGTTACTGAAAGACTAGCACGATATGTACAAAAAGATTCTCTTTAAATTGTTTTGCAATTTTTTGATACAACTTTTTTTGTTCATTTATTAGTTTTAGTCTCTGAGATGAAGATGTAGGTTATGCATGAAATCGGCGGACTTGCAGGTAGTCCAGAGGCTATCAATAATATGCCTTTTGGAAGGCAGAAAAGACTTAAAGGTACTCGTTTCTGCAGAGCCAGACCATAGTCCAGATATATAAGCTATCTTTCATATTGCGTTATTTGTTTACGTCACTGCTTCTATGAAACTGGAACTATTGGAAGAAAATAAAACTTGGGGACCATCCATTCTAACAATTATTCAATTTAAAGTGTCGGTGTTGCATGTTGTTCCCTGCTGAGCTACTGACTTCAGATGGCAGTGCAAGCAAGTTCAGAAAGGGTTGCGTTTTGTGACCTTGGAAGCAGCAGCTTGTGCAACAAATTGATGATGGGAAATAAAGCACTGAGCAGCCGATATGAATGGGATGAATAAATACATGCTCTGTTGAACTTACAGTAGAGTGATGCTATATGCTTTTAGGAGGATCATGATTAATCTTTTGTTAAACCAGCTATCTTAGGCATCACTTTATGCATCTGAACTCCATTGAGGAATCATGATTAATGTCTCTGAATTGGTAAATAAACTTAATGATGCATATTGTTAAAATATTTATGCAAAAAGCATGTTTTTGCTTTTCAGAAAGATTGGAGAAGATAGGTGCTTTCATGTCTGAATTTAAATATGCATATCTCCTGTCCACCCCTTTGCCTTTAAGAACAGCATTCAGTTATAAAATTTCAACATCATGGTGACTAACAATTTTCACCAGCTCAACACTGAGCATACTTAAGGAGGACTATGACCTCCAGAGGTCCCTTCCAACCTCAACCATCCTGTGATTCTGTGACTACCTACAGAATTGCTGGTGGTCTCTTTTGCATGTGCAGTTTTCTTGAAAAATATGAAATTTCTTTCAGGATGGCTCAACTAGAAGTCCTTCTCATCAGGCCATCATCTGATTTGATCTCACAGGTCATCATGTTAGGGTTGAGAAGCTTCACAGCCCACCATTTTTTCTTATCCTTAAACGTAGTAAGTATCTTCAGTCATCAGTGAAATGAGCAACCAGCCATCTTTATAAGGCTGAGAGCTTGGGCAGCAGCACAAAAGACTGGCTGCATTGTTATCTAAAATGTTACTACGTTCTCTGGGGTAAAAAATGTCTGCTTTTCTTGCCAGGTACATCACTTTTTCCTGTATGAAGGTCTTGGTTCATAATTATTTTTAGATAACACTTAACTAGCATCTTTATGAATAAATTCAAGTTCAAATCATGCAAGACTGATTTCCCGGAATTTTAAAATATGATTATTTGACTGTATTGTCCCTTTTGTTGTCTTATCCAAACTGTAGTCATCTAGATTTTATCTGCTACTTACTTCATTTAGAAAAACACCATTCTTCCAGTATGATCACTGACTACATTTAGCTTCAAGTTTTCCTGAAGAGACACACTGCTGATATTTTTGTTCTTGGTATTGCTTCAGTATCTTTCCCAACCCTTCTTTCAAAAGAATTTAAAATATGGTCTGAATTTGCAAATTTAATTCTAGTCAAATAATACTTTGTTTCTAACTGTTGTTCCAATTATTTAATGGCCTCTGTGTGTCTTCTCCTTGTTATTTATCTTACAAATTCTTTCTTGCTCAAGTTCTTACAAGTATATTGGAGATATTGTTGGACTAGAGAAGAGAGGCAAATTTACTGATGTGACAAAGGAAAGATGGAAGTGCAATCCAAGTAGCTGTGGATTCTGATGAGCTTCCTTCCTGGCCAGCCAGCACGTATTGAGAATTGTTCAGGAAGGTCCTCAGGATGCAGGTTTGAGGAAAAATGGGAGAGATTAGAGGGCTCAGGGTGGCAACTGGGTCTTCCATGAGGGCTGCGTAGGAGGGTAAAGGGAAGTGAAGTTACTGCTGAGCCTGAAGAACACAGTGCATCAATTCACAAAGCTTGGTTGTCATCAAGCAACTTAATTTCTTTCTACTTCCTTCTATTTTGTTACCAAAAGATAACCAGAGATGAGTGCTTGGAGATCCTTCCTGAAAGTTCTTCAGTTGTATCATCTAAAAGGTGTCATCTCTCTGTGCCAACCCCAATAAAGCAGAGACCTCAAGATCTGTGTGTAGGCATGTTGTGATTATGCCTATTGCCAGGAATATCTTTTGCAGAAGGATGATAAATGATTTTCTTCTGCAGTATAACTCCCACCTCTCCTCCTCTGTCCTTGCAGTGGCATCTGTGTAGATGGTACTTTGCAGATTAAAATAATACACTGCAAATCGTTAGGCGTGACAGTATTACTTACCTTATTGTTGTAGTTTCTGGGGCAGAATAATGTATTTTAGTTTAAAACAGGAAATCGGAATATATTACAGGAAGTTATCGATTTTGATAATTGTTTTGTGTTTTGTTTGTGTTTTTTTTTTTTTTTTTAATAATGCTTTTCTAGCTGTGCATTAAAGTGATATTTGCACTGATGCCGGTTACTAGTGTTGCTCTAAGCCCACATGGAATTCAGCAGTGAAGTGTTACAGGTTAGCTTTGAGAAGAGACAAGGTGAAAATGAACTCTGTGGTGCACAGCTCAGGGAAATACCTTTCTTTGAGAAGTGTTGGATTACCGTGTGCTATATATCTGAGAGGAAGCAAAAAAGCTTTTTTTTTTTTTCTTTTCTATCTTACTTTTCAATCAAAGTACAGGACCTACAGAACAAGCAAATGGATTCTTTATGAAAATCTGTGAAAAATCAGTGAAGTATCTTCAGGACTTTGTTTCATTGTACTACCAGCATCACTGTAACTAACACAGTAACAGATGAGGGCCCCAACTTGTACTCCCTAAGTCACTTTCATGAGAAGGGCAGGTCCACATGCAGGAAAGATTGATTTTAAATCTACTATTTTTGTTGTAACTGAGGCTTCCAGATGAAAATATTTGTTTAGAGCATCAGCGACTTTCAGAGAATTTCCTCTTTTGAGTAGTGCTAGAGTATGCTAAGTGTTCATGCATCTATAGTGTGTACTACATTGGTTTTCTTTAGCAGAATTGTTTACTGTTTGGGATGATCAGGCAGACTGTACAGACACTGTATTGGGCATTGCCTGTTACCTGTGACTAAATGTGCTGTGATATTGCTTCTTTAGAGAATTATATACCAGTTTTTCTAATGGTGTCCATGCCACCTTGTGCTATTGCAATGCTGATTTTTATCTTCCTGAAATGGATTGGCCTGCCCATGCTGAGAGACAGATTTTTAGGTTTGATAATGTTTTCCTTTGGGTTCTCAGGTAACATAAGTTACACTTAATGCCTTTTATTCTGATGGCACCTACTTCAAGCTGCTGACTTGTGTTTGCTCATACATTTAGTGATGTATCTCACGAGCAGTTCAGACAAGCTTCCAATAATCACCCTTTCCCATTTAGGGATTATGGGATTACAGAGTCGGGATGTTTGTAAAGAAAGAACAGATGTCTCTCAGTTTATAATTTTAGTGAGAAGGAGGTGTGGAAAAGAAAACACAAACATTTAAACACAAAGTGCAATAAGGCAGTCAGAGTTGGACAATTCAGTGAACAGCAATTTCTACATTGCTTTATTTAGTCTCATTTAAAAAAAAAATATTACTAGGATTCTTGTAGCAGTACTTTGTAGCAGTGTTTTTGGCTTGCCCTGATGTCATTCCTCTGTGGTCCTTATTGTTCACACCACCTTTTAAACACACAACACCTGTACGTATCTTCTGCACTAGGCCTGCACTGATCTCACTATTGCAGTACGTGGCACTGCTGGTGGGGCATGATGCTTAACTATGGCTGTTATTTCCTGAATCTATTAAAGAATAGTTAAAAATCCTTGGCTTTCCAGATCCTTCCCTTCTCCACCCCTCTTCACAGTTCCCCCCAGCACAAGGAGGCATGGGCAGATAGGACAAGGGGCATGGTTTTAATCCAAAAAAGGTAGATTTAGATTAGAAGTTAGGAGGAAATTCTTCACTCAGAGGGTGCTGAGGCCCTGGCACAGGCTGCCCAGAGGAGCTGTGGATGCCCCATCTCTGGGGCTGTGAGCAGCCTGGGCTGCTGGGAGGTGTCCCTGCCCATGGCAGGGGGCTGGAACTAGGTGGGCTCTAAGGTCCCTTCCAACCCAAACCTTTCTGTGATTCTGTGGTTAAGTGTGATTTAATAGCTGAGATGGGGGATCATTTGTTTTGCTGAAGCACGGGATCATTCATTTTGCTGAAGCAAAGACTTTGTCATTATGCCAAGGCCTGTGTGGTTTCTGGGCAGCGTGCACTGACATCTCTTGTGCTCGTAGCAGAGGTTTCGAATAATGCCGCTGGTATTTACCGCTGGTGTTGGAGGCGCAGCAGATGCCTACATGCATTCCAGAGATCGCCATCTTAACTCATTGAAAAGTGATATTTTGCAAATGAAAGGGTAGGAGTTAAGATTTGTCATGTTTCTGCGTTCTGCTCTTGTCTTCAGCTGTTTTGTCTGGTTTAGTTTCATTTCTCATCCCAGCCTCTTACTCAGCTTGCTTCGGTTGGGGAGAAAAGGAGGAGTGGGATTTTGCCAAAGAAAATAGTTGTTTACCCCAATGTGAATGTTATTGCTGCAGCTTACTTTACCATTTTGAGAGGTACTAATTACGCAACACCTCCTGGAATAACATTATAAACCAAAAAGGCATGAGGAATGAGAACATGATCGTGTGTTTTATTGTTTTAATCTTTAAATAGACACATGAACTGGCAATTATTTCATTACCAAAGGGAAGTGGAGGGGAGAGACTTTTCCAATTCGTTTTCATGCCTTAAAAACTGTAGCTTACAGTCAGATACCCGTGTAGTGTGAGACCAGGCCTCTTTTTTATCTTGGCTACCAATTAACTAAGAGGTACTCACAGCATCTCATAGTGGGCTCCTGTCATGGCCTTCACCTCTGGGGAAAAAGCATTCTGGTGTTTTCTATGGAGGGTGAGGGGGTCATAAACTAATTATCCTTTTGATTTTTAAAAAGGCTTCTTGGAAAGAAAATGCGCTTAGGGAAGATGGTATTACAATTATTTTCCATGCCTTCACCAAAATAATTTCTAAAAGGAAAAGTCTCAGTTACTATTCCAGTGAACTTCCCATTCTTGTGAAAAGCCGATAGGAAGACATTCTGTCACCTTGCCAGGACAGGCCTTAAATTCCAGATTAACTTCAAAGCAAAGAGGTTCTTGACAAGAGAAGCCTGTATCGTATCTTGTTTGAAGATGTTCAAGATCAGTCGCAAGGAAGCTTGGTGTTTAGTCTGGATTAACCAAACCAGTGGAAAGGCTTTTGAATACATTTACCAAAACAATGCTGTGCACCTTTCCCACTGATGTTACAGCATCTCTGTGGACCATTTCCATGCTTAGTAGCCACTGTTACAGCTGGCCTGTCACAATCCTTTAATCACTAGATGAAAAAATGTTGGTCAGCTGTCTGATTTAGTAATGCTATTAGTCAGCAGCTTGTCACCTACAAGGCTTTACGACAAGAACAGCCATAGGGAAACAGGTTTCTTATGATCAGCGTAATTTCCTGTGTCTGTTTTAATTTCTTTAATGCTGCTGCTAGAATTCACTTAAGTAGGAGACTGGGAAATTTCTTTTGACCTTAGCTGTTATTTTGAAAGAAAATGTTTGACAAGGTCAATTTCCCTCTCATGTCTTATTGTGCTATGTTATGGTTCATAAATGGGATGTTGCTCTTAACCCTTCAGGAAAAGGACAAATAATTCCTATTCTTAATGTAATTGCCATTACAATAATGAGTATGATGACTGCATTTCTCTGCCTTTTTTATGGTTAATAAAGAATTAGTAAGGAATGTTCCTATGCAAATGCAGGAAGGTTTCATATGTTTCCATACAAAAATTGAAGCTAGTTTTCCTCTTTTTAAAGACAGCATGCTGAAATGACCAGGCATAATGTTCTGAATTCTTTAACTGATATTTTCCTGGATTAATGTACATCTAAGGTGCTTAAAGATGTACGTTTGCCCAACAAACAGTAAAAATACACATTTGGACCATGAAGAGTGGCCACCTCAAAGAAATGAAATGACTTCTGAAAAAAAAAAAAAAAAAGCCTTTGTTTACAATCAAAAATTCTTGCTAAAATGTCTTCACTGAGTTATTTAAAGTCTTGATTTCCGATATAGTATATAAGCAAGAGTCACACACAGCTTTCAGCTATGAGGCACATCTCCTAAGGAAAGGGAGTGGAACGGAGTAGCTGAAATTTTACCCTTCTAGGCTGGTCCCAGCACTGTGCAGATGAAGCCACGTCACCATAACATTAGTAAATGAAATTTAAGAAAAAAATGTGTAAGGAAAAAGGCAGAATGGAATTTATAAGGAGCCTTGTCAGATGAAAATGTAGGAATGTTTTATATAGCTCTTCACACAAAAATTCAAGCTCATTTCCTACGTTTGAAAGATAACATCCTGATTGCTTTCCCACTTCTCATATTGTCTGGTGAAACTTTAAATTTTATGTGGTAGGCTGAATTATGCTGAACAGAAGTCTGTATTGTTTATGCTTGTATTAAAGGAATACTTGATTTATATTGTAAAAGACAACAACGGCATGGTACCTTGTGTTTGCTTGTGCTGTGGATGACTTTACAGGGTTATGTTTGTTTGTTTTAGTACCAACACTGGACTTTAGTTGAAGATTTCAATTAAATGCCCTATTGTAGTCGTTTTTGGTTTGAGAAATGAGAGAACCACTGCTAATTTGATCTCTTTTATTATACATGTAGGAGAGGAAGTGGTCTGTATTTACCTGTATCAAATAGTGTTATCGAGAGCTCAGACTTGTATTCTCTTACTGAACCAAACGAGCTGCATAGTCTTCCTGTAGGGTTGAATTTAGCCATATACTTTCCCTGAAGCTGGGATTTTATACTGAGATTGAAACCAGCCAACTTTGACATGATGGAAGACATTAGGTAGGTGGTTACCCAGAGACACTGTAGGTTCTCCATCCTTGTTGATATTAAGAATGTGACTGGGGAAGCCACTGAGAAACAGGAGCTTGCTGGACCTGCCTTGAAGATATTGCTCTAAATGAAATCCAGAGGTCACTTCCAACATCAGGTTTTCCTTGACTTGGTTTTCTTTCAAATATTATTTGAGTTTTGCTCCAGCAAATTGTAGAAAATGATCTACTACTTACGTTCTCTGTAAACCTGAGAATCATCCTAAATTGCAATGAGTAATCAACCTTCCAATCTCTGGTGTGTGTCAAACGTAGTAAGTCAACAAACCAGTGTATCGTATTATTCATCACAGTAATGAGAGCAAAGAGAAAAATGACGCTAATTAGTACTCTGTGCAGAAGAGCACATTATTAGACCTCTCTTTGTCAGAACCCAAGGCCATAGGGCAGTAGAAAGAGATAAGTTAAGTTGCGTGACAGTAAAGAACCAGTTCCATGGTAAGGAAAAGGCAAAACAGAAGTGTCGTCAGTCAGAAAGCATGCTGCATCGCTTACCTGGGGAACACAACTCTCATTTGTCATTCAAAAATGGCTATTGATAGTTTAATGGAAAGTAAATGAACTAGAAGTCTGGGTTGCAAGGTTTCAAAATGTCTCAGAAACTCCAGGGGGCCGTGGGTGGCTTTGTCAGTGGAACTTGGAGCACAACGTGTTGTGCACTGGAGAAGACAGCCTCTGCTGTCACTGCCTTAAATTAGTACCCCAGACCTACATATCCTCTTATTCTGGGATCTCAGCCTCTTTTCTTTCTCTCCCTTTCCTGTACTTATAGCGCACACCCCAAATTCTGTAGCAGCGTGGCTTGTCTTGTCTCTGCTGCTGTGTCTCCACCCAGAAGTGGTAGTTCTCCAGTATTTCTGCGATGAACAGGCTAGGGTGCTGCTGCCTGTGACAACAGCCTCCGGACGTGCTTAGCTGAGCTGCCGGAGGAGTTACACCACTGCTTTCAGTGGCATTGCCATGCAGGTATGAGTGAGTCAGGAAGAGGGAACTACTTCCCATTTGGATATGGATATGCGTGGTTTGCAACCCAAGCCCTGTCTCTCTCTTTCCCAACTCCTGTATTCTGCAAAGATTGGTGGAGGTTGTTGTGACACAAAAAAGTTCAGATGGTGTTTTATATAATTGCTGTTTCTTCGTGGTTTAAATGTCTAGAGCATAAGAACAAGCAAACAATGCACGTTTGTGCAAGCACAAAACAAAAATTGTTGTATGTTATTTTTGTTTCTAGTTTATCTGGACAGGGTTTGACTGTGCGATCTAGCAAAACCCTTAATTATCAGCGAAAGCAAAATACTCCAGGAAATCTGAGGCCAGTGTTGTTTATTCCTCTAAATATGTATAACTCATCTTGCTATCAGTTATCCTGTATTAATTTCTCATTTTAGTTTAGCCTATGTAACTGCAAATATTTTATTTGGGAAAATGAGAACTTGATATGAAGACACTGATGTGCCAGTTCCTGGAGTAATTCTTGGCAGAGTGTCTGTGTGGGGATATATAAATATTATTATTTTTTTTTAGGTAGTGTGAAACTCTAAAACGATAAAAATAATAGAATGACCTTCATTTGGTAGTTCTTGATTCCAGTGCTTGTTGTGCAAGAATTTCATGTGTTTTTTTTTTTCACTCTGAGGAGACCTGGAAGGGTTCAGGGGCAAAGTCCCACTTGGTGATGTGATTCTAAAAGAATTTGGGAATCCGTTAAGCATTTAACTAGGATTGAGTTAATAGATTAAGTTACTAAATTTCCTAATAAGCATTATGAAGAAACCTTAGGCAGGAGAACTGTTACCAAAATGCCTAACGTACCTAGGTTATATACTTAACAAATCTATTTCTAGATATGAATTATTTCCCATGTCAAATACGTATAGTGAATCAAACCACGATGTTTTTATACATTTATGTAACTGATTACCAAATGTAAAAAGTTAACCAAATACGGCAGGTTATAATAAACACTGAAAATAAAAGCATTCCCCCGACCTTGCAGAACCTGTTACGATGTGTTTGGCATGACTCAGTAATGCCCGTTCCTGCTGAACAAGCATCTTGCTGGAGCTAAGTGCTTGTTCCTCATGAAAATGCCGTGAGGTAATTCAACCTGATCATTGCATTGCAGGGCAAGAATAACGAGACAACTGGGCTTATTTTAGAGTTGTGCTAGGCATTAGTATTGTGTGAGGCAAGTGAAGAATTAAGTCCAAAAATTGTGACAAATGGCAGGACCGAATACTTCTGACTGTTCATTTTGTTCATCAGTCTTTTAAAAGTATCCCCTTTAAAGTATCTGAATTGTCAAAATTTTAGTACATAATAAATAAATACATGATATAATAACCTTGAAGTTTGTAGTAGGTTTATTGCCCATTGTCTCCACTCATAATTTCCTTCCTCACCTCCTGCAGTATCGAGCCTTGCCTGTGCTTTCCATGAGCTGCAGTTCAACCCTTTTCCACTCCTAAACGAGAACTGGAATATAGATAGTCCTCTCATTATTCTTGTAGATTCTCTTAAGACTTGGGCAGTTGTAATTTCAGCGATGTTTTCTATGGGGATGATCTCTTGGCTATTGTATTCTTTTCTTATTTTGTTTCTTTCCAGTTATCCTTGTTCTGTATTAACTAGCAAATAACCCGCAGTAGTAATCATGACAGGAAATTCAACATTAAATCAAGAACTGGCATATACTGGCAGAACATTGTGAGAATTGCCATTTTATTTTAGGAAATATTACTTTAGTTAGCATTAACAGATCAGCTATTTTTAAGAATGCACTAAACATTTAACATATTTGTAGTTTTAGTGCTTGCATGTAGTATCTTCAGGCTGAATTTCATCAAGCCCATGGAGTTTACTCTATGTTTTTGTTCACTGGAGTAGCTGTCTGCAGTGGTGTGAATGCTGCATGTGAACGTTGTGACCCAAACTTGGTTGTTTTGTTTTGTTTTCTGCATTTTGAGAAATACATGGATCCAAAACCTTTTTTCAACAGGTGAGCACAGTTGGCAACAAGTATAGCTATTGACGCAAAAGGTGATAAACCATTCTCTCAGTTAGTTGTAGTGATCTGATCTTTTCTGTTTTCTGTTCAGGTGCCTAGTCCAGCTTGAGCAAAATCTTTAGAGAGTTTAACTAGAAATGCATTTTTATTGTGCAAGTGAGAGCTACTGTGTAAAGACTTTTTTCCTAAATGTGACCAAATTTCTTCACAAAATTCTTGTCAAAAAATTCTTGAACCACAACAAGCTTCCTTCCATAAGAACGTAAATATGTGTTTCTATTTACAAAAGCCATTTCTGTTTACAAAAGACATGTCCTGTCAAAGATTGTCTATTAAAGCATAGTGAGACCAGGGGACATTTTTCTTTATTTTTTTCTGTCCCTTTCCTCAAATAGCAAACTGAGAAATGGTTTTCCCTATGATTTTCCTAAAGGGTCAGGACAGAAGAGACCTCCTGACTTGGATCCTTTAATGGAGTATGGTAGTAGTATGTACTAATAGCAGAGGTGTCTATAATATGCAGTATCTATCCATAAGTATTTGTGTGTGTACGATATCATGTACACCTTTTCCACAGCACGTTTCTCTGTGAAGTTGTTGGCAATTCTTCAAGGGAGATGGAGCAAGCTCTATAACTTAAGATGAGGCAGACAGAGGAAGCATTAGCAACGATGCTTCAGAATAATAATTCTACAGTTCAGTAAGCCTCTTACTGAACTATTCAGTAGCAGAAAATAAAGCTGTGGAACCTACATTAAAGAAGCAGAAAGGAACCAGTAATTATATGAGATTATTGAGGTAAAACTCGTAACATTCTGTGCAGGGTGTAGCTGAGAAACACAAAACCACGTTCATCTTAAAAATAAAGTATCTCTAATAATATAGCATTTTGTATTTTTTTTAATAATTCACGCTGTGCCATACAAAATCTTAGTACTTTGCACCATTGTGTTGATATGATCAAGGAATGGAAAGACTATTTTTTTTTTAATTTGGCTTAGACCAAATCTCAGCATAACTGAGTCTTGCTGTGGTAAGTGCATTACTTCCTATGTTGTTCACTGCTCATGTATTATAGAAATATCTAGAAGAAAAAAAGAAAAAAGATTAATGCTTTTGTAAATCAGTCTATAAATGTTAATATAAAATAAAAAAATTTATTTATCCCTCAACAAGGTGTGTTTTTTTCCCAAAGTCATGTGTATTTATTGAAATATGCTTGAATCATGTGTATATATTGAAATATGCAGTTCTGGATGTGGGAGGGATATGACAGCGTGATATCCTGCCTAGTTTTTTATTCTGCGTGTCAGAATGCTGACGTGTTGGAGGAAATGGCAGGAGTTAGAGTACCATCCACATGTAGGTACCAGGCAGCAGCAGCTCCTGGGACTTCCTTCAGGTGTTGTATTACAGCTTCTGAAGAGAACGAAGACAGTGCTGAGCAATGATCCCAGTTTCTGCCCAGCTGAGAACAGTATCAGTGTTTCTCTTCGGGTATGAAAGATCACTTCTTTATAACAAGGTTCAGTCACATTGCGGACCTTACTGGTAAAAGTGGCTTCTCCCTTTTGCTTTATTAGCTCTACCTAAAATACACTGCGCAGTGAGATGCACAAGAAAGGGAACTTGACTGCTACAATAACTTTAAATTTATTTTTTTCAGAACTTCAGCAGTTATGCTGATAAACCCTGTGTTTGGAACAGTAGGATATTACATTTTTTAGCACAGTTTTTAATTTAGGCTTTCTTGTTTAGCACAATGAATGAAAATATGTAAAAGAATGCAGCTTGTCTGACTTTCTCCAGGATAAGTGGGGAAAAAACAGGGGAACTGTGTGTGAAATTAATTTAAAATGAAAATAAAAAAAATTAGGTGTAAGTTACCTTATTTGTTATTTGTTTGCTTGCAGTTTTCTGGGGAGAAAAATCATATTTGATAACTTTTAATATTTTAATTACTACAGTAACAGTCTGTTAAATAAAATTTGTTTTTTTCAGCTGGCAAAAATCTGTAAATTTGTCGATTGTTTCTCAGGATCATAGACGCAAATTGACTAAAGTTCTTATTTTTAATGTTCTATAAAAATGACCTTTTGAGTGTCCTGTCTGAACTATAAGGAAAACAGGGTTGTGATGTGGATCCCATTGGTGTGAGTGAAAGTTGATTAAACCTTGTTTTGATAGTACAGACTGGCTAAGGTCATCCTTCTCGTTCCTCTCTCTGTTTGCTTAAGTCGTTTGCGGTTCATTAATAATTTGCTAGAAACATTGAAAATAGGTGACTCAGCTAGCCTGTTGTCATTAATTTAATTTTCTCAATTCATTTATAATGTATTGAGCATATTGGTAGGCAGCAAGCAAGTAGTGAATAAAGTTTGAGTGGTAGCAGTGGTTTTTGAACTTTGCTCTATTGTTTTTCTCTCCAAACAGTCACTCAACAACATGTGGATCAAACACAGACTGGGCAATGTTGTAGGCACATATTAAACACATAATGTGTTGATGTTTGAGCAGAAGAAATGGGCTGCATTTTAAGGTGTGGGTGTCAGAACTAAGTGGAATTTGCATGAATGCTATGGTAGAGTGAAGAGAGTTTTACATGTAGGCAAAGGTTTATTTTAAAAGTCACAGCTTAAATCGGAAAAGTTATCTGAAATCAAGCCATAAATGTTGGTATGGGATACAAAAGAATAGAAAGTACTCTTCCATAAAAGTATATATCCAGAAATAAAAACATTTTTGCAACTGACAGAAACTTAAGTGTCATTTTTGTAAATTTCGTTTGTAGCACAGTGTAATGAGTTTACTTCCTTTAAATCATGTTTTCAGCCAATTTCTGTATTTATGGATACCATGGATACCGACTCTAAGATGTGAATAATCTGTTTACCAATTTGTTTGGACACATATAGGTATTTTTCCTCTATAATGAGGGCAGACTTCACTGCAGCACCATGCCGTTTAATGCGATTCTTCAGCTGTTGCTTCATAACCTAATTCTGCAGTCTCTGAACCAAGCTGCTCAATGACTTTTTTCCATCTCTTGATAAAACACCGCAGAGAAGGCAGTGTACTTCCCTCCCTGTGCCTCGGAGTGTATTTAGGTGCAGGCCTTGGCCTTCTCTCAGCTTTGGAGTGTGTCAGAGAGCCTGTGTGTGAACACACACTGAGGAGCGGCTGTGTCGCACACTGGGGTGTAGTTTTCCAGCCACCTGTGTTCCGCTCTGAGGTGAGAGTTTGGTCTTCAACCGAGGAGCTGTAATGCCTTAAGTCAATGTGTCTGCACACAGGAGGCTGAGGCAGGTCTTTTTCAGCTCCTAAACCCACTATGAAACAAGGGGAACAGCCCTTTCTGTGAACTGACTTCTTGCTCGGTGAGGTGAGGCCTGCCCAGCCTTGTCCTTGAGGAGTCTGCTCCCTGCATCTTTTCAGGCAGGCACCTGAGTTACTGGGGGAGAGTGGCAGTGGGCCGAAGAGAAAGGATGTGTGGGCTGGAATGAGCCTTCTGGGTGCAAGAGATGGGCACTGACGTCTTGTGAGGGGATGAAGAAGCGCTGGGTGATGCTGGTTACCAGCCCGGCCGTGCTGCCTGTGCTAGCAGCATGGATAGAGCCTGCAGCAGGCAGAAGGGCTCACGGGGCACATCAGGGTGTGCAGAGCCTAAGCTGTTGCAGGAAGGTTGCCTGTCAGGAACAGTTTTGTGAACATCTCTAGGTAATGTATACAGTAAGTATAGCCTGCCTTTTTTGTCAAACAAAGCAGCTTAACTGCGTAAAAAATGGTGTGTGCTGCTCCCGAGGCCAGCATCCTCACTTTCTCTAGTAATACAAACACTAAGGGCAGCGTGAAACCTGAATCTGTTGGTCTTTTTCCCCCCTCATAATCCTGGACCAAGCAGTGTGTGTGTACAGCCTCAGCTGTGGTGATTATAGCGTACGGCTGCGTGGCTCGTGTCGTTCATTGCTGTTGCCATGGCTGTAAAAGCTACCTTCTGAAATATTTATATGAATATTTTCCTACAGAATTGAACTGAAGTGATGGTGTTAACGAGTGTTTGGGGTCTTTGTTTGCAATGTGAGATGTGTTTAAAGGCAGTGTTTTCAAAAATAGCGTCTTTGGAAATCGTTCTGGTTCAGGAGAAATGTTCCTTAATGCTTAGAAAGCTGCTGCTGTTCTCTACTTATGAAACAGAAACACATGTTTCTCTACAAACTGATATCACTTTTGTAGTCATAAGAATCTAAGGAAAATCCTGTTTGTTTGTGTTTGTTTTTTTTTTTTATTTATTATTATTATTATCAGAAAATGTGAAATAGCCCTTGTCTTTCAATACATAACAATATCAGGAGAAACATATCTGTTAACAGAAGATATATTTTATTTATAATGCCTATCATAAATCAAGTTGTGCATATATAACTATATCTACATAGAATCATAGAATGCTTTGGGTTGGAAGGGACCTTAGAGCCCACCCAGTTCCAGCCCCTCTGCCATGGGCAGGGACACCTCCCAGCAGCCCAGGTTGCCCAAAGCCCCATCCCAGCTGGCCTTGAACACCTCCAGGGATGGGGCATCCACAGCTCCTCTGGGCAGCCTGTGCCAGGGCCTCACCACCCTCTGAGTGAAGAATTTTGTATAAGATAATTAGTTTGCTAGAAGAAAAATAAATGTTTTCTGTCATTTTTTTCTAATTAAGGTTTTTATAATTGTATCATCTTCCTGGATTATGAGTTTAAAAATAGGTAAGCCTCCACTTACGCAGTGTTCACATGATAATGACGGTTGTTTGCCAGACACTCTCAGCTTTTATTTCCAGTACAAATAACATCGATCAGGCAGCGGGGTTGTTTTCACTAGGGTGAAAACTTCAGAAGATCTCTTTGGCTCTGATAAAACATCAAAGTGATTTAATGTTTGAATCATAAAAATTACTTATTCTTTCAAGTTCATTAATTTTTATTGATTTTACTACAAGTTATTTTAATTTGCAATATCTTTTCAGTAAATGTTCCTGTGCTTTGTGTTGCTTTCTCAAATCCACTATGCATATTTCTATCATTTGTCTTTGATTCAAAAAGTGAAAAACAGACAGAAAATTGGTAGTTCTTACAGTTACGGTCTTTGTGCATGTCTGGGTATGTTTGCAAACAATAAGTAAGAAAGTGATTAGGCATTCCTGCTTCTCTTTGTAGAGTGCTCACTTGGCTATGATCGATACTCTTATGATGGCATACACTGTAGAGATGGTCAGCGTTGAGAAAGTAATTGCATGCACTCAGCAGTATTCATCCTTCTTCCAAGCTACAGATCTACCTTATGACATTGAGGATGCTGTCATGTTTTGGATAAACAAGGTATGTACACGGGAAAAGCAAGCTGTGATTTTCTTCGTAGCCCATGTAATTCAATTAGAGGTGGATAGGGAGATGTATGTACATAGGTCTATCAAAACTGCATCTAATGCAGATTGTGGCTTCATCTGCTGCGTGTGGATAGTAAAAAGCAAAGTTTGCAGAAATCAGTTAAATGCGTTATGTGAACAAGATGAATGACAAGTTCAAATAAAAAACAGTAATACTACCTATGACATTGACACGTTGACTATCGTGTTGATATTCTGTGATGGTTGGTTGAGGGTCCCTTGTTGGCCCTGTTAAGAGTTGACTTGGTATTGTGTAATTTATCATGCAAGGTGTTCTGTTTATATTTGAATGCATTTTGCTTGAAGTGATCTACCTTCACCACGTAATCTAATCAAATGGCAGCAACACACTCTTAATCAAATGTGATGAAGCATAATAAGGGACAGGGTAGTTTGAACAATGTAAAGCTAACAGCAAGTGACCTAAAATGCAGTTGAAACATTGACATTTGCTGGTTATGCTTCAGGGTTATAGAGTCAGAAATAAGTGTTCAATCTTTTCATTTAACTTGGTGTTGATTTACAGACCTTTAGAAAACTTGCAATTTCTACAGTTTGTTAGACCACTGAACAAGTTGTTTTGTCTCCAGGTAAATGAACATTTGAAAGACATAATGGAACAGGAGCAAAAACTAAAAGAGCATCACAGCGCAGAATCTGCAGGAGGTCAAAAGGTAGGTGTAAGAGTTAAAATGCTTTTAACAAGAATAAATTTATCTGTAAACAAAAACTACTTGCATATGGTATGTATAGGCAGACATACATTTGCAGATATTGAACTTTTAACTGTTTGTTAAAGAAAGCTTTTAGTTTTCATAGAATCATAGAATATACTGGGTTGGAAGGGACCCACAAGGATCATTGAGGTTCATCTCCTTTTCAGTTGTTTTGTTATTAGTTTAATGATTTCCATGAAATGGTTATTTTAAATGTAACAATGGTAGATTTGCACTTCCTGTTCCTGTTGCCCTTTTTAACAAATAAATCTTCAGTATCAGGGAAACATCAGTTATATTGGTCTTAAGGAATTTTATTAAGTTAATGAATTCAAACTGCAGTTGGAACTAAGATGAAAAAGAAAAGCATATTTTTATTCATGTTTTTTTTTAGTGTTCACCCTTGTGAGTTAGATGCATCTTAGAAGAGATAAATCTGTATGTGGCATCATGGGAAGCATTGCTGTGATCCATGATACTGGTTGATTACAAGTTTTATTATATAAATGATAAAATGGTTTGATACCCTTTCCTAACAAGTTTTTGTTTGGTTTGGTTTGGTTTTGTGGAGCTCAGTTAATTAAATAGCATTATATCCATTGAAATGTAGAAGGCTTGCATGTGGTTCCAAAATACATAGAATTGCTTGTTTCAGAAGGAGATTATTTACCCTATTGTGATATAATTTTTACTGGGGAAAACTGGGATAGTCAGTTAGATCACCCATTGGTATTATCCCTGCATTTGAAAGCAGAACAGATTTCCTATCTGCTTAAAGACTGTAATCCTAGTTCTCTTCCTGGTCTTGTTTTCCTGTGAGCAGCTAGCTCCCTTTTAGTGCTTCTCCGAAGGAGTTGAGGGTTACCTGGCTAGATTAGAAGTCCGGCCTCAAAAAGCATAGATGCAATGAATGTTCTTGCACTTGTGGTTTCTTTTTAAACATAAGGAATGATGAAGGCTGATTAGTAAGTATGTGACTCAGCAAAAGAAAACAGCATTCTTTACAATTGTAGTGAGACCCTGATGCATGTGTTACTGTGTTCAGTAATGGCATAGAAGTTTTGAGAATACTAAATGCTTGACAGGTTCGTTTCTCAAGTTAAAATAAAACAAACTGGGGATGTGAAGCAAGTTAGATCCTCTGTCTTCTAGTGATTATTTTTTTTTCCTTGAAGATAATAGTAGGAAGTTTTATGTATTGCTTAGGTCATTTTTGAAAGATTAGAATAATTTTTAAAATCCAAAGCACATGGGAGTCTTACTGTGACAAAGAGTGGCATATGAAATAAAACATTATCAAAGCAATGACATAAAATTATCTGTATTTGTTAAATCATTGTTGATTTTCACTTATTACTGTTTGCATTTTGTTAAGAATATTAAGATTAAATTTTTAGTTTATAATGTCATTGTTCTTTCAACTGTTGAAAGATATTTATAGGCTATAACTCTATCCCATAAATAAACCCAATAGAAGAAAAAAATGCCTAAAGATGGTGCATATATTTGTGGAGTTTTTCTTCTGAACTGTGAATATCTAAAACAATCACAGCCCTATTCTGTTGGCCAATGTATGGATGTATTTCCAAAACAGCAAAATCATGCTACACTTGCCGTATCATAGAAAAATTTGTAATTAAGGCCTTCTGGACACTGATTTTTAGATAGTGTTATCTCAGGTGCATGTTAGGTTGTTTGACTCAGTGTGAGATTCAGCAATATAGATTACATTGTCATGTGAAGCATTCGCTTCTAGGGGTTTGTATTAGGGGATTGTATTTTCTGTATTATTTTATGTTATCTAAAAGACTTAGTGTGGGCAAAACCTCAGGTTGACCCCTGGATGTCTTGTCTGCCAGTAACAGTTTTTTGTAGACTACAATTTAAAAAAAAAAAAAAAAAAAAAAAAAGGAATAAGTTCTTGGGAAAATGAGTCAACATATCATTTGTACCATGAGGTTTCAGTGAATGCAATGACAAGTGGACTCTGCCTTTAGAAAGTAAGTCTAGCATCTGGAATATTCGGTAAGCTCTATTTTAAAGTACTTAAGGATACTGAATCGCTGAACTTTTTCATTTTTTCATTCATGCAGGTAGATGGTAGTGTGTTTTCAACTTCGGTTATTTTATTCCAGGTTTTCTTTGAGAAACACTGATCTATTCAACTGATGGCTAATTTATTAGGAAATCTCAGCCATTTTTTGTATCTCACAGTATTTATCAAATTTCCACCTATTTTTGCTAAAGTAAAGGGGCAGCTGCCATTGCATTAGTTTCTAAAATGTGGTGAGGTTTTGAACCCAAGATAAATTTAAATGAAGAATGTCTCATCTGCAGATTTAGAGGGAAGGCCAAATAACCGTGGGAAGAATAGGTTGTTCTAGTGGTTAGAGAAAATTTTTCTTTAGTTTTAATTTCTGGCCGAGAAGCAACAAACTTAGGTATCTGAAAGCTAAAACAAAGTTAATAAGTAGCCTTCTGATTTCTTTTCTAATCTCTACTGTGATAAATTTCTAAATTTATCAGTTGTAAAAATAGATCGACCGTAATGCCTTATCTTGTTGCAAATCTGCTGTAAGCCTTTCACAATCAATAGTATATCTAGTATATAGTGTATATTTATATATAAAAAAAAGTGTCATATACATAAATAACATAACTGGTAAGATATACCTGTTATCTATTTCTTGGTAGACAAAAACACTGTTAACAGATTATGAGATTGCTTTTGTTTTCCTTCACTTTCTTCTGCTGCTAGCTTCCTGTAGAAGATAAGAGAGGAAGGAGTATGTATGATTTTTAGCTCCAGGTAGTCCTCTGCGGATCTTGATCTGCCGGTGGTTGTGGTAATCTCATCTTTTTCTGGTAGAGTCTCTGCATCTTCTTTCAGAATTAGGATTTCAAGTTTTGTAGTAGCTTTGGTTTTCAGGCTTCCGTTGAATAATATGTAGTGAATGTACAGTTGCACTGGTTAAACTAATTTTCAGTGTAATCAGAGCTTTCTCAAAAAAAACCTTCTATTTGTCCCTGCTTTTGTGTTAGAGACTGACTTGGTCTTAATTACAAGTTTTGAGCCAAATCAGCGCAAATCCCATGTGAAAAACAAATTTAAGTGTATTCAATCCAAGACCTGAATTCTTCAAACGTTTTTTTAATTAGTTTAAACAATGCAACTTTTTGTGTGAAGGTAAAACTCTAACACTATAGTTCCACGATTTAATGTGTCATAAATCCACACTGCTAGTAAAAGCTAACTGGTCAAGAAGAGTTTGCAGCAAGGTCAGCCTCCTGATCTGGTTAATGCACAGCTGCATGAATACTAACTATGGTGCAAGGAAGAGACCAGAAACAAGTACTTGATGAAGGGCATGACTGCCATTTTTAAATCATGTTTTAAGCATGAATCATGTTTAAAACTTCTTTTAACAATAAACAACAACATTACTATAAGATAGTAGGTGAAGACACAAGGGACTGTTTTTGTTTTTGCCTTATTTAAATATATGTGTATGTGTGTGTATTGGGAGAGATCAGTCAGGTCAATCTTTTCAGATTTTTTGTAGTGAGTGACTAATTTTTAATAATTCCCAGTATAATAAGTTGATATAAAGGGCGAATTCAACAGCCATTGAACTCCCACTGCATTGCCCAAGAGATTTCAGCTTTTCTTTTTCCCCTTAAATACCTTTACAAAGTACATGTTTATACATCTTGTAGTGTCTCCAAATTAAAAATTGATAATATTCAGTCTTTCAGCCTCTTGAAGCATATTCATCATCTTAACCATAATTCCAGCTAAATAGATAAACATGTATCAGATTGCTAGGTTTTAGTTCAGTTTGTACCATTATGGAGAACTAAGCTCTGGAATTGAAACAGCTGTGTGAAATAATTTAAAAAATTTTTAAATATTTTTTTCCAGCCTATCATTGAATAGATGTTGGTAAACCTTTTGAGTGCAGACTGGACCAATAGTGGGAAGTCCGAACTATGCTTTGCTTTTCTAAATCAAGTAATATCATTCATATCAATGTTAAGTAAAATGATAGGCAGAACAGATCTTATCTTAGTTCATTTACATAAAACCTGTCTTTGTTTTACTTCCCAATTGCACTTAAAATAGATTTACTTTTTTAAAATAAAAGTACTTTTCCATCAATTGTCTGGATTTCAGTTTGTTGAAGAGAAACTGAACCCTATAGGAAGTGGTTACTTGTGTGATTGGATTATCTAGACCCATACATTAAGATGCATCTCTTGGTTCATTTCTTCTAAGTGGCCCTGGGATTCTCCACTGTGACAGCTGATTGGAATAGAGGGGAAGAATGCTGAGAATAGTCATGTTAGGACTGTGCACATTTCCTATGCAGTAACTTTTTATATAAAGCTTTTTTTATCACTACAGTTGAAGTTTTTTTTATGAAGTGCAGTATTCTACAGAACCTTGATATTTTATGCAGTTGTTAGCAGTCGGAGTTTTAAAACTACTTTTTCACTATTTCCAGGGAATATTTCTCTATAAATAAAAATATTTTTGGTTCCTACACTACAATAACATAGAGTGGGTTTCTGGGTGTACTGTAATGTTGGTACATGTTCTCTTTTTTTCCTGAGCAGTAGAAATATTACTCTAGGCTAGTCTGCATAGTTAACAGAAAAATCCACCAACTTCAGTATGCTTCATCTTAAGCTTTTAGGTCAAGTTTAATACCTGTAAAACTTTCTTGATAATTTGTACTTTTTGATGGCATATCAGTTTAAAATTGCATATACCAGTTGTGACCACTTCTGTGCTAGTAGCCCAAATTCCATCTACATTTCAGATCATTGCACATCATGCAGCTGATGCTAATGTGATTTGCCATTGCAAAACTGTAACTGTCTGCACCTCCTGTTGTTATGAAAACTTACATGACTGTTTAAAAATACTCTTAAACATTATAAACAACTGTTTGGCTTTGAAGTAACTAATGCAAACTTCACTGCAATTGGTTGTAATGTACTACGGTGTGTTTATACCTTTTTTTCATTGCTTTAGCTTCCCTGCTTCCCCATCTATGCTGTTGGAGTTCATTTTGATACTTGTGATATCATGGCTTCAAGTCTCAAATGAATTCTTTAGTCAGATTGCATATTCAGAGTATAATTAGATGTGTGAAAGCGCTTAATAAAACTGCATTGATATAACAATCTTATCTGTTCATGTGGGAAAATTATAACGTTGATCTACAAAGATTGCAGATACTTCTCCAGTATTATTTCTGCTAATGATCTCAATACACAAAGGTTAGAGTGCACTAATGTTTACCATTAAATTACAACTCAATGTTTTACAAAACTGAGAATGTTAAAGAAAATTGCTTTGTAAAAGTAATTTATGAAATCTGATAAATTGTTCCTTTTTTTTTTTTTCCTTTGCTTTCTGCTTTTATGCTTTTTTTCCTACTGCTTCCTCTGAAGTCTCCTACCAAATGGTTTTGGAAACTGGTTCCTGTAAGTTTGCCCAACTGCTTCACTTTGATCAACTAGCTTATTTTGGGAATGGCATTGTCCATGTCATGCTGGTCTAGTTACTCATTTCATTTATCTCTACAAGATAATTTTGTAAGAGATTGCTCTGCAAAGGTGTGCGTAATACAAAACCCTGTTCTGCAAGGTAATCTGTGCAAAATAGATGTAAGATATGTTGTTGGATAAGGAAATACTTTTTAAGCGGTAAAGTTCTCTATGGTTTTGTATAAGATGGTACTACCTCTTACTAATTCTATCTTTTCTTTTTTTTTTTTTTTGCAAAACACTTTCCCATAAAGTTCCAGTAAAGATAAGCTATTTGGTATTGACCATTTTAAAAAGATCCTTGCAGAAAATATTTCTGATCATTAATACTATATAGAATCTCAAATTTTCTTTTATTCTAACAACATTCAATCATCACAGCATTTGTCTAGAATTCCATAACTTTTCAGCTGACTTCAGGTAGGTCTCTCCCCAAAGACAGTAACCCAAACCAATCCACTGCTAGTTAGACAATAATTTAATTTAAAAAGTAACTGTTCAGGTTACTTTAATAATATTAAAGTTTTAATATAAAGTTAATATTTGTTTTCTCTCTGTTTTTCCCTTGGGATTTTCATTACTGTTTATCAAATGTAAGGGGCTATTACTTATTCTACAACAGGTTTTTCAATATGTATAATATCTTATCATGGACAGACACCCGTGCTTTGGCTGGGAACAAAATAGTCAGCTGTTTAGGTATATGCAGAATGGCATATTTCTAGTCTGAATTCCAATGAACTGATCCCGATCCATCTTTGATCTAAGGATTACCAAATAACTGACCTAGCAGTACCTCAAGTCTTTGTTGTCCTAACTAGTAAAAGATTGTTCATACATTGCAAGGAGAATTTAATAAGTAACAAGACAGTTGCATGTAGACAGCAACAGAAATCACCTGGTATCTGGATTTAAAAAAATAAAAATGAAACAAAATAGTACTCTTTTCAGTAGACTAATCAGTATTCTAAGCTCATAACAGGCGATGCTATTCATGCAATTTCTCTGTAATGCTGTGTATTACAGTTGTGACATTTACACACACAAAGACTCTGCTCTTCACAGTATAGAACTTGAATTTTGTTTTGGAATTAAGATAGCACAATTAAGTGGAGGGTATAATGCAAAAAATAAAAATAAATCAACAGCTGCTTGTGGCCTTCACTTACACTACAGAAAATTAAGCACATTTTTGGGTTTTGTTCCATGAATACAACAAAGGGGCTACTTCAGCGCAATCTCAGAATGTTTTTGTTCTATTTTTGCCTACAGTGTTAGTTTACTAATCATTCATTCATTGCACAGAATTTGTATTCAAATATAAAATATTATGCTGAAAACTATAACCTAAATTTGCCTGCCAGTTGTCCGTAAACAACCTGAGGTAGAGGTATTTAATTTACTTTGAACTTGTTAGTTTAGAAGGGATACAGCAGAAACCCTGGT
This sequence comes from Aythya ferina, assembly GCF_964211825.1. Taxonomy (NCBI): domain Eukaryota; kingdom Metazoa; phylum Chordata; class Aves; order Anseriformes; family Anatidae; genus Aythya; species Aythya ferina. The sequence continues at coordinate 7,257,890 of NC_140304.1, read as the reverse complement.
GCCTACTGACAGTACAGTAGGAAGGCAGCAGCTCAGATGTTCTAACACTTCCACCATTCTTCTCATCTCCTCACTTTGCATAGTGCAAGTGGTCTACGGTGAGATAAACCAGAGCACATAGGCAGCTGAAAAGCTGAAAAGAGGAGTAAATTTATAATATGTTACCTACTATACGGTAAATGGATCAGAGTGTTCATTATTAATAACCTCAGAATACACATGAGCACTTCTGACAGGGTAGCTGATGTGCTTTCAGTTCATTTTTAGCTGACTTTGTTTATATGGCAGTGTCTAAACTATACTTAGATTTGTTCAGTGGAATTAGCTCAAAGATGCTAATTCAGGCTGGTTTCTGTAGAATCTCAGGAATAAGATGCCCATGTGAGCGCTTGTATTTAAAAGAGGACTATAGGATTATAATAAATGCAGAGGTTTGTGTCTTGCATTATTGCATCCATATTTATTAGCAAACATTGCAACTGATTAGAAGACTTCATTGAAATGGAAGTTTATTAAAAATGCAGTGCAATTAACAGTGTCTTTTATTTTTCGGTATAATTTCTTTTATCTTTTCAACCAAATTGAAACATGATGCCTATTATACCTTAATGAACCTAGTATATCAGGTTCTATTAGTTTCTTTTTCCTGAAGTAATGTGCTTGGCCTACTGTCTGCAATGAATTAAGTCCTCTTTCTAGGTCCAATTTAATGATTTGACACAGTTTCCAGAATTTGTAGGCACTGTTCATCAGGCTCTTTGAGGCATTATTAAAATGACAGACTTTGACAGAATTTACTGTACCAGGTGATTGTATTATCAATTTAAAAATATTTTCAAATATTCCATTAAAAATGTACTAGAAGAATATATAAAATATACAGGACTAGGTGGACAATAATGTTAGAGTCTATCTGTATCCCATATTTTTGGTCATTATTTCATAACTAAGTCATAAAGCTGTAAAGCACTTAATTCCAGTCATTGGGGGGTGGGGAGTACAGGGACACATTAACATGGTATTTGAAACTTAGGGGGTTTTCATGGCAGCAGGTCAGTGTATTTCCAAACAATGAAAAAGAAGAACTTTTCAGTGCAAGCAAAATTGGCCTGTTTCATTCAAAATAGTAGGAAATATCATTAACATGAGAAAAACAGTATTAATAATGCATGAAACACTACCATGGTTTTGTTTGGTGTTAGTGAATCTTTACCATAGCATGAAAAATACATGACAAAAATACCAGTCCATTTCAAGTATGAAATAAAGACTAAATCCGGTTTATTTTAAATGTTACTTGGTTAAAGTGATAGTTCTCAGAGCCAAACACAAGCCCTTTGTTTTCCTAGAACTGATGTCTGCTATTGTCAGGCTAGATTTGTGCTTCTTGGGTCAGTTAGAGGACATTGACATACACTACAAATAATCCCATGTGATCCTCCACAGAGATGCAGTGACAGTAAGTATAGCCTTCAGGGTTGGTTAGTCTGTGGTTCCCTGGGTTGCCTTTTTTTTTTTTTTTTTTTTCCCAGTACAGCTAGTTAAAACAGTTCCCACTCCACCCATAAAACCTCCAGCCCTGCCCTACTCAGTTGCTACAGAAGCAAAAGAGAAGAGATGTTTTACGTGGATCAACTCTTCCCGCACAGCCCCATCAGTAACTGCTCCAGCAAGACTGAAAGGTCAAGGGTAGGAGATAGGAACTTCCAGCTTCAGCTTTGCAAGGCAGAATTACATCCACTAAGACTTCTCAGAATCCCCACAGGGCGACTGCCAGTTTAATGTATTTGAATGAAAGTAGTGTAAAATTTACTCTGAAACATTCTTGGCATCATAAGTAGTTCTGTGGTATGAATGGAAGAGTAATCCTTCAGGACCATTGTAAAAAAGTCTAACTAAATATTAACACATTAAAATCTTCTGCCTCCATTTGTTTTGAAGTCATGAAACAAAACTAAGAATGATAAATAACTTTTTTTCAAGTTAGCCCTAAGCCCTTTGCCCCCTCCTGCCCAAAAAAGAAAACCAGAAAAATTTATTCGCTTCAGGTAAATGCTCTCTTAGTATTCTGAGCTACTGATCTCTTTATATACTGAGTTATTTTTTAAAATTGTTTCCTTTTTATACCTGGACCACTGCCTGGCCATCACACTTGACCATTAATTTTTCTCTGTGTTTACCACTGCTTAGAGTCACACTTGCTAGTAATAAAAATGTAGTTGAACAGATGCAGATTTCCTTGTTACTCAATTTGCCATTAAGTCAGATCAATGATTGAAATTTTGGGAAAGATTCTTAGGTGTTTTAATTTAATGGTCATATGAGTTGGCAGTAAACTGAAGTTACAGCAGCTAATGGTCTGTCTTGTGTTTACATAGAGAGAATTTCTGATTGTATAGTGATGTCTTGGATGTTAAAGAAGTTGTATGATACTTAATTTAGCGTGCTATACAGGGATCATCAAAGTTCAGTAGTTTTAAAAGAAAGCCTCAATTTTAGCATGTAGGCACCTTTCCTCTTACATGTTATTTCTGTCATTCAAAATGAGGTATAAAGTGAATAGTTCTAGGAAATTTGACACTGAGAATTTTAAGTTATTTATTGAATACTCCTTTTTCACTAACTGAGCATAAAACCTACAATACAAACCTGTTTCTTCGTATGTTTCAGAGCCTTTGTCTCTCTTAATCTCTTCATTCTACATTGTAGGCTCGCTACAGGAAGGAGCAAACGTTGCTCAAGCAGCTGCCCTGCATTCCATTGGTGGAAAATCTGCTGAAAGATGGTACAGATGGTTGTGCTTTAGCAGCCCTGATCCACTTCTACTGTCCAGATATCGTTAAACTGGAGGGTATGTCTAACACGTCTCAGCTTGTAAACATGTGTCTGCATAAGCTGAAATGTCTGTATTTGATATATATATGTCAAGGAAAGTAATAAAATACTACACAGAAGAGGCATAATTTAAGTGTGGCAGTGACAAGTTCAGTATTTACTTGGTACCTATGTGTTATTAAATAGAAAGAACCAAGGTATCCTTCCATCTTGCGTTTACTTTTATGTTATCACACTAATATAATAGTACTACACTATATTATTGCAGATCTGACTGTGGCAACACATTTGCTGTCATGCTATGAAACTTGCAACCATCTGGAAAACTCTGGTTCTTGAAGCTGCAAAAGTGCTTTCATGTGAATCTGAGCAGTTACAGTTATAAAACATGGAAGGGCTTTCAGGTAGACAAGCTCTGCATAGCTGCACTGTGTGGCAAATAGTTGTTCCCTGTTCAGGGCTTCTTTGATAGCTACCTATAATATTGATAAACAGGAATATAGTGTAGAACTTAATGGTGTTGTGCTGTTCTGGAACAGCAGTTGTCTGAGGATGAGCAGCTTCATCTTCTTTTGCTCTGCAGCCTGGTTAAACTCCTATCTTCCTCTTGGCAACTGAGAGCCTCGTGTAGCTGTAAAATGTCTTGGCAGCTAACACCCGTCATTTTCTGCCTATGTTCTGTCCATGATACCTTTGATGTCGTGGGAACACTTGTACATAAGCATCCTGAGAAATCCAGGAATTATGAGCAAGGGTATAAAGCTTGAAAAGGTACTGGAATATGGAATTCATATACACATCTGCTTTATAGGGAGCTTCCAGCACAGTAGGCGTTGAAGATGAAAGAGAATGAGATGCATGCATTCTCCATTCTTCTTTGGCCTGTGAATTTTGAAAAATACAACTTTCAATTTACATAAATGTTGCAGCCAAATACATACAATTGTATATGGTTACAGAAAAGTTAATACTTGGGTTGTGTTGAAATTGGGTAACACCTCATTCCTTCTTACTGCATGACTGAAAATACGGACTGTCTGAAGGACCTTGTATACCACTGCAGGATGACATATATATTTATATGTATTATATATTATATTATATAGCAGATTCCTCCAGCCTCTGACTTCGAGCACAGTGAAACACAACAAGGCACTTGTCATCTTTGAACTTAGCTTTAATGTCTGTTGAGTGTCCTTCCCTAAAGACATATAAACATGCATGTCATTGTCTCGGAAGTAAATTCAAAGATACTCTAAGCAAATAGTAGCACCGTAAAAGACTGCACATCTTCCCTGTATTTAAATACTGGTTTTGATGCATGTTACATTTCACTGAGATTCTGTTCTGCGTTGAAACTGAGAAAGGCAGGTAGCAAATGCATATGCAAAAATACTTTAAAATGCTTTAACAACAAAGAAAGAAAGCAAAAAAGGAACCAGACTACAGAGCTCTAAAATAGGTGTTTTCTTCTCATAATGTCTTTATTTAACTTCCAAATCTAGGTTTCCTTCTAGGAATCTAAGACTATAAAGGGCTTCGTGTGTCAGTCAGACAAGAAATTGGCTATTGTTCAAAATTATATAATCCTTTGCAAGACGTTATCATGCTCTATGATAAAACTGCCTAGCTTTTTAAAATCTGTACTCTTATTCAGACTGTTGTAGAGCTCCACTTTTTACATAGTTTTAAATCGTATTCTTCTTTCCTACCTAAACGTGCTTGTAGCCTGTCTGTGTGCATCTGTTGTTCTTCCAGCAGTGTCCTTTGCCTTGAATATCTTGTCCTAATCTGACATCTACCCCTCTGATATGTTTTGTTTCATTTTGTCTTTTTGCCCAGGCTACTGAATCAAGCCTTTTCCATTTCGCCTTGTGATGTGGATTTCCATTCTTGTTATTATCCTTAATAGTTATTTTCTGTAACCAGTCTAGTTTCAGTTCATCTTTCTTGAATATGGATGGTCATAATTGTACACAGAAATCCTGACTGACACCTTAGTACTGCCTTTTACAATGCTTCCCTGTCACTACTAGAAATATATTTTCTGATACGTGTTTGCATCCTGTTTGCTTCTTTCATAGCTACTTGATGCTGAAAGCTCATCAGCTATCTCTGCATTGGCCAAAACACAATGCCTTGCTACTCTGTATGGCTTTCAGCTACTGAATCACATTAGAATGTTATTAGGTTAAAATGCATGAGTTTGAATTTGCATTACTAAACTTAATCCTATTTTGGTCACTTTAGTCAAATATTTTTTCTATCAGTATTATACTCAGGATTGGTTGGGGTGATGGAAAATTTATGAATCCCTCAGGATGGAAATCCTTATCCTGTTAGCATCAAAGTTCCCTTCTAAAGCAACCTTGTATCCTACACGCTTTAAAACTGTTAAGTGGAGCTCTGTCATACACTGTTGCTTTAGAAATAAAAACCAATGCATGCTCTCCAAGTACATCTCTTTTCTTTTATTTTCTTCATTCCTCTTTTTTACAAGGGCTGTCTTTTTTTCTATTTAGTCTCTTAAGAAGCTGTAATAAAAAGAGAGCAGGATGTTAGCTGGGTATAAATAATATTCAGAGCAGACTGTATAACCACAGTAGTCTATCTACTGCTTTTTCTTTAAATAGCACTTTGAAACATGGAGTGGTAATTCATGTATCATGTTATCTGAAAACTCATTTCAAGCATCCAAATCCACAAACAGAAATATATAAGACTAAACTGATGCTGCATTTGTGTGAAGATTCAGAATTAATAACATTAAAGTATGCTCCCTATGCAAAGAGAACTTTGTGAGAAAGCATGCACTTGTATAGAGAAAATCTAAATTTAAAAAAGGTTAGAAAATATCTAAAGCTACAAAACTGTCTTAAGATTAAATATAACATTGTTATTTCTTACAGTTCTGAAATAGAAAAATAAGTCTCTTGACATACAAAATAAAAATCAAGTTTTCATTTATCCAGAAGATGGTCTAGAATCCATCGAAAGAAAATTACTTTTTGCAGATCTGTCACTATATCTAATCTTGGCTTTTTTTTTTTTTTTTTTTTTTAGATATTTGTTTGAAAGAGACGATGTCTTTGGCTGACAGCTTGTATAATCTGCAGTTGATTCAAGAATTTTGTCAGGAATATCTTAATCAGTGTTGCCATTTCAGTCTTGAGGATATGCTCTATGCAGCTTCTTCAATAAAGGTAACAAAAATTAAAAAATGTAAGCAGTGTCCACAGGACTGTTTGTTTTGTTTTTTTTTTTTCTAGTGGTATATAGAGCCTTTTAATCTATTGCTATATGACTGACTGAAAAAGCATGTTGCATCTTTTTGTGGTACAGCATGCAACAGATTTCAGCAGGATGTTAAAACACCTTCTGCATTAGTTGTAACTTCTAAGACTTTCACAAAAACACAAATTTTTTAATAGTTGTTTATGGAATTATTGTTTACCATCACTATTCATTTCTATGTACTCTGTAATTTTATGTTTTTTAATCTTAGACTTTTTACTTTTGTAAACATGCTATATTTATATGCAGTTTTGGTTGGGGTTTTTATTGTGTTTTTCAGTTTTTGCTCTCCTGAGTTAATTTCGTTGAATAATCTGTTGTTTTTATGCCTGGAATACAAGCAGGGATGCAAGTCCCACACACAGATGTTTGAACAAGCAATTAAGCATTTTTAGTCATTCTAAGATTATTCTCTTTTTAGAAAGTTAAAAAAAAAAAAAAAAAAAAAAGTATTTTGTTTGGTTATCCTATAATTTTTAAGCTGTGTGGGAAGTCAGAATAATTGAATTATACCTTGTCTAATTGTAAATTTAATTCTTCATTATTGTGTTTCTCTAAGACTTTTCTATGTAAAACACTGTTCATTTGCTTAAGGTTCTTATTGGTCTGCCTTTAGGGAATGAAATCTTATTTTTAGGGAGTCAGCATATCCATTGCAGATGGTACATAATTGGTTTCTTAATATCTGGGTCATTTCACTGCTTTTTATGATCTTTGTAGCAACCTCACAAGCTGAGTCACAGAGGCCAAAGCCTGAATACAGCTTTGTTGTCTCCTGTAGGGTTGAACCTAATCCTTTGCAAATAAGTAATGAGCTGCCAGGATGAGTAAGGGCAGTAGGTCCAGGCCCTGTGAAGTCTAGACTACTTAGCCGTTGCTGTTCTATTTCGTGTATGCAAAGCTGTCTACTGACTGTTTTCATTGAGCTTTTGGTGTCTTTAAATTTCATGTACAGTAATCTACATACTTGAAAAAGTGTGTTGTATTGCAGTCTCTCTTGTCTGTATTTCCAATGTATGGTCCTACAAATATTTTGGAAGATCTTGAGTAGGTGTCCTCTACTGGATTTTGATTATTTCTTTTTGCTTGCTGATGTCTGGAATAAATGGAATTCATTTGTCTTCAGTTTCATCCATAAAAACTAATAATGCCGTTGCTTTATAGTACTGCTTTGAGATATTTCACAAGCCACTATGAAGCATCAATTAATGTCGATATCTCAATGCATCAGACTTAACATTGATAGAATGCTACAAACTCAGTAACTTTGCTGCTTCTGAACAGTGTTTTAAAGTGGCTTTAGAGTTCTTCCAAAGATTTGGAGTATTTCTAGAACTAGAAGGCCCTTTTGTGATCATGTTTTTACAAGTTGCTGTGGTGTGGATGCTTATTTAGATGTAAATGCTACAGAGTAGGGCTGCCAAGTTTTTCTTTTAAACCTTGGCATGGAAACTTTGGCTAGTGCTATAAACTCTGTTTTTCCTGTGTTAAGAAGTAGTTTGCTTTCAAAATAAATTCACAGTTAAAGGAGCTCTTTTTAAGCTTTCCAGTGCATCTGATTAGAGTAGGTTTTAATAAATGTGTATATTCCCCAGTGAATGTCATTGTCACTTGGAAAAACTTGTATTGCAAACAGATATTTTAAATATTACGCATTGAATTATACTGGTCTGCAAAAAGTATTTAATTTCAAGGTTTAGGTTTTCTAGCAGCATGCTTTCAGGTGTCTTAATCAGAGAAAAATTCTCTGTATTTTCAGGGTGACTCATACTGCACAGTAGGTGGCACTATGTTTTAGTTTAAAAGTCTGTTACACTCTCATATTGATGACAGAAATAACAAGAGAACCAAACTGCTAAGTTACTGGAAAAAGTTTCAGGAAAACATAAAATAAAGCTGAGTTTTTGCAATGATCGTGCTGGTCCTAGAAATTATGCTAGATATCCTAACTTCATTCTTGTCCCAAAAGAAGGGAGCAGAGCCTCTCTCTCTTTAAAGCAGTCAAGCACAAAGAGCTTACCTTACATTCTTCACTGGGTGCACTGCACTGTGGCTTTGTGCTGAATCAAGGTAGGTTGTGGATAGCATATGGTAAGGAAATCTGGTGCAGGTCTTGACCTGATTGTGCCCACTTGTATCTTCCCTATCAGAAAGTACAGAAGCCAAGTTGGATTAATATCAAACTTCAGTTAACAAGCATACAGAACATTTGGTATAGGCTCTCAGCTTTTGCAGCAGATTAAATTGTTTTTATTCTTTTTTAACATGGAGGAAAAATAGGCTTTGTTGGGGTTTCTAGACAACTTTAATGTGTCATAATCAAATGAAGCCAGAAAGTAAGTTTTGTTGCTCCTCGCTTGCCCATTTCTTCTCCACCAGGAAAAATACATTTGTGAAATTCATCATAAATGTCTACAAGGGCAGGGCTACTCATACATTCCATGGATGCTTGAGGCACTGCTAAGGGGCCATGCTGGTTCTTGTTTGTTTTCCTTTGAGACAGGGAAATACAAGTAGAGAGAGATGACAAAAATAATCACAGTAATTTCTGAATCCTTCCTGCCCATTTAACAAAAGGAAAGAATTCAGAATCTTGGATCTCTGGTTTTGTGCATTGCTTTTTTTGCCCTGATCATCCCTCTTCCCTTCTGTAAGCAATTTTATCCCACAAGCACTTTTTATTTTTTTTTCTTTACTTGTATGTAGGAGATGACGTAGCTCTGAAATCTTAAGCGACCTGTGTGTTGATATATGTGTTCTGCCAATCCAGAGAATAAGTTTGTAGAACTAGAACTTGAATGAGAGGAGTGCCTTTACAGGGAGCTTAAACTGCCCTGAGGACAGTAAAGGCTTCTTTGTTGCTTTGGCCCTGAAACTGATTAGCACTGCAGTGTGATAGTGTGTAGTATCAGGGCATTAAGGAAAGGTCTTGTGTGTATATGATGGATGTTGTAAGGGTCCCGTAAGGTTTCTGAATAGAAGGAAAAATGACATCTCACTTGTTCTCCTTGTAATGTGAGATATCCGTTGGCAGTACTTCTAAAAGAGGAAGAACCCATCTTTGGCTGTATTTGTTTATCTTCTTGATGTGTGAGATAGTTCTCTGCCGGTTTATTCTTGGAGATCCATAGGGCCCAGACCCAAGAACTGGTTCACTATCAAAGAGGGGACAGAGAGAGAGCTTGAATCTTCTGATGTTTACCACGGTTTGAGAGCTCCCATAGGAACTTGGCATTGAATCGGTTGACACAACTATTGCCTGTTGTAAGTGTTCCTACATCTAAGCCTTCAAAGACGTGGTTGGGTTTTGTTTGTTTGCTGTAAATAGTGATCCTCAGCTTGTGCTACACATATTGTTGTGCATTTGCTTTTCCTTGGTAGAGGATTGAGTCAGGGTGAGAGACAGATCGTGATGTTAGAAGACCTTCTATTAATTAAACTGCTATTATTAAGAGAACAAATCCATTATTAGTAGGAGATAGCTATTCACACAGCACATTCATTTGCTCACACAGTTCACACCAGCTCAGTTATTCTTACTGGATTGGAGCAGCACCTGGGAGCCTGCCCAGTGGCCTCCTGAAGCAGGGGTCTTACTGGCTCACTGGTGGCTTTTAGGGAGGTGTCCAAAAAATCTCTCGAGAGGCTCCTTCTCTTGTTATTTTGTGTGTGTGTTCATGTAGTCTTTGCAGATAGCAGCTCCTGCCTCCTTGGTTAGGGTTACACAACCCTAAGGCTGATGGTGTGTGCTGGTGGCCTTGGACAGCCAGCTCCTGCTCTTCTGAGTGTTTGGGTTCTTGTGGGTTTGACAGGGCCACGAGTCTCTGCAGCCTCTCACTTCTGGGGAGGCTTTCATGTGCTGCTGCTCATCATACGTGCCACCTCTCTTTGGCTGCTTTTTTCTGGTAACCACAGAGTCCTCTCACCCAAACCCATGCAGAAGAGGGCACTTCAGTTCAGGAGAACAAAAGCTTTCTGAATGTGAAGTGAAACAATCCTGAGACATTGCTGCCATTCCTCTGAGAAGCGTGTTCCTCTGACCTAAATGTGGGCCAGAGTCTCAGCTGTTACCACATTGCAAACAAGCACAGGGAATAGGTGCCTTATTTTGCACTTAGCTACAAAGTTAGAGCAGCATCAACACCTGCACTGTCACCCGGTAAGCCAGATGGAGAGAGCCTGGTTCCAGAGCCTACAATAAATGTACCTATTGCGTGTGAGCAGTTCTGAGTATGTGCTCTTGCCCATGTGAAGTAGAAGGTGACTTTGCTAACCATATAAGCAGGAGCTGTAAACGAGCCCCATCTCCTCTGAGATACCCGTATACATCACAGAGATTAACTGTAGAAATTAAGGGCCAGGCTTTGTCCACGAGCAGAGCCTTCCCTCCCTGGCAAACCAGTGCAGATGAGGCTGTGGCCGCCAGGGTCAGGCCTGTGGCTCCTGCAGGAGCTGGCAGGGCAGCTGTGGGGCTGGGGGCGGCTGGGCTGGGTGGTGGGAGGCTGCCCCGGGACTGGCTTCCCATCTGGCATCTTTAAAAGGATTGCGGATCGGGAATGAAAAGGAAGATGCAGCTGGTGAACAGGTTGGTGTTTTTTTTTTTTTTTTTAAGAGATTTCCCTCACAAGAGGGACCTTTGGTTCCTCACTTATTATTTAAAGGGTAGCAGCAGGGCTTTATTTCACTGATGTTAATTGGCGCGTTGTCCTGCTTCTTTGTTTTGTTCTAAAATAAGTCATTCTGGCATCTTCAACTTGTGGCATTCGTTAACCTGTGACGGGAATAGGACAAACTTGTGGCTCACAGATCCCACACAGACCTGTAATCAGGACCTGTACAGTGTTTGAAACACTCCAGTTTTCCTCAGTCTTGATGCATCTACATTGACACTTCATAATATGCAAACTATGGATTTGCATTTGAGGTGGCTTGCTTTCCTGGCCTGCAGAGCAGACAGCTTAATGTGCATCATGACATGAATTTCACAGTATATTTTTATGTTCGTTTTGAGAAAATTCCTAAATGCATCTGTGGCTACTTTTCCATTCAAATCCAGTGGATTCTAGTCTGTCTATGAGTGACTTGTATCGTTAGAATATATGAACTTGTAGTTGTTCCCCAAGTGTGCAGATCTAAAACTTGTGAATGTTACAAGTGAAGTGATTTATTTGTGTGGCAAGATTGGATGTACTATTTTTGTTTTCTGTATTTTCCATTTCTTATATTGGGAATAGGGATATTAAAGAGAAGGACTTACCCTTTTCATATAAGTTTTTATAAAACAAGCTAGCTTATGTCTTCCTTTGATACAAAAGCAAGTAACGACTTTAGATTTTATATTCAAAATAAGGGAGGTTTTTGTCAAAATCTTCCAAAATCTATTAAACGGTAGAATTTTTGTTGTACAACCAGAAGATACAATAGGTAAAATTTAACCAGTAGTATACCTTACTACGTGTAATTTTAATGAACAATCTGCAAATAAGGTAGAAATATGAATCCGAAAAAAAAAAAATCAGGATGTTTAGCAATTAAAGGCATCTATGAAGCTGCATGTCTGCCATCTGCTGTTCAGTATTTTTCAGCCAGTCTGAACTGTTCAGAGCTTAGTGGTGGTGTTTTGTTTTGTTTTGTTTTTTTTAACTGTTAAAGTCACAGAATCACAGAATTTCTAGGTTGGAAGAGACTTCAAGATCATTGAGTCCAACCTCTGACCTAACGCTAACAGTCCCCACTAAACCATATCCCTAAGCTCTACATCTAAAAGTCCTGTTATGCTTCTGAGTATTTCTGTGTATGCATGCCTGTGATAATCAAGTGACAAACTATTAGAACACTCGTTGGCATAATCAAAGTGAAATCTGTGGAAATAACATCCTTTCCAGCCTTTGGTAGCAGGGTTGGAAAACACATCGTTTTTCCCAAAATAATTAAGTTACTGATCATCTGTTTTCCCCTTTGGTAATTATTAGCATTTCTTTATGACTGTCAATGACTTGAGAGTAAGTGCAGTTTCCATCATGATGTTTCACCATGAAACATCTAAAGTAGCCTAAATTATAAAATTCTAAATTAGCTGTGAAGCCCAGACTTTTATATTTTCTTCAATAAATACCAGTTTTGTTTTTGGAAAAAGGATCTTTACTCCGTAGTTCAGGACTGCACAGAAAATATTTTCAGAAGGAATATCTTAGTCCTTCATGAAATAATCACACTATTAAATGTGGCATCTCAACATAAAAATAAGAAATTGGAGTACTGAAATCCAATACTATTTTAGATTGGAACAAAGCTACAATTAGAATATTTTACAATTATTTTCATAGTAAAAATATTTCATGTTAAATATGTAAAACTTGTAGGGGAGGGAAGAGTGGAAGTATTAATAGCTGGCATAGAAATTATAATATTAAAGATCAAACTTTGTCTCAGAAGTGAATTGATTTTTTTCTATATGTATATTCTTTCCTAATGAAATGTGTCATACTGAAACGCTGTGCTTAGCATTTTGTTTGAATGGAAATGACTTTGCTGCAAATCTTCCCTCATTCAGCTTCTGTTGTGCTGAGTAAGCAGATACAGGGTTTTCCTAGCCTATTTGTAGCTTGTGTATAACAACTGGCAACATCTGAGTGATCCCTACACCATACACTGAAGTATATATGTACACTACATAGATCAGTGTTAATGATGTGAAAAAAGTGACTGAGGGCACTCGTAAGCACTGTTAGCTAGATATTACTGCATTTTATTGCAGAAAGACTTTTTTTTTTTTTTAATAACAAAGTGGTTTAAATGTGGTTTCCCAATTTAAAGCATGGAGATTGGTATTGTTCAGATTTTCAGTCTCTGTAGCACTGGTGGCACGAGTGTGTGCCTGCTGGAGCCCTCAGGCTCCTCTGTATTATAGACAATATACTCTTGCACCAGAAACTGCTGTTACTGCTTCTGCCTATTTTTCCTCTGTGATTTTTTTTTGTTGCAGTTCGTATCCCCAGCTGTTTCTTCCTTTTCATTTATTTTTTCCTCTGTTAACCCTTACAGCTCCAGTACTTCTGTGTTTCGTAGCTGTGCAAGGGGATCGCTGGAAATACAAAGGCAGATGTATCAGCAGTCCATTCAGTGTGCACAGATCTTTGGAGCTAAAACCTCATTCTAACCAGCCTGCATTTAACAAACATTGCTGCTAGGTTTTGTTCTATAAAGAGTTGGAAATCTGGGTAGATGTTCCTTAATGTGGCAAAAATCACACGCCTGACACACAGACTCAAAATTCCATGGCTAATCTGTTTGACAGGCATCCTCTTCCACCCATCCTGTACCTCTCTACCCTGCCTGCAAGACATCAGGCCCGAGTGTATGCCCATTATGAAACATTTTGACCCAAACGGTTACGATCTGGTCAAGTTACAGGTAGTTGTACTACAGATCACTCTGACTGATCTCGTTTTCTACAGAAGTAACAGAGATGAGAATGTAAACTGTGTGAAATAGAGGCATATCCCAATGTTGATTACACTGTTTGTAGTTCAGGTTTATGTTTTAACATACATTTCTCTTATTATCATTTCCATAGAGCAACTACATGGTGTTCATGGCAGAACTGTTCTGGTGGTTTGAAGTGGTGAAGCCATCATTTGTACAACCTCGTGTTGTTGTGCATCCCCAAGGTAATTGTAAAGGATTGGTTTTAATGTGTATGTTTTTAATATGTATGTGTTCAAATTACCATAGTGTTCACAAATACAGTGAGTATTTTAGTTAACGGGATTTGGCAGTGTACCACCCCCTTAAAGAAGGAGCTATGTACTCTGTCCTATGTTAATCTTCATTTTATCTTATAAATCATAATTAGATTTTGTTGTTTATTACCAAAGCCTTATTTAAATTATTGTGGTATAATCACTTGCAAATTTTCCTGACCAAAACAAGCCTAGAATCCATTTATGTCCATGCAGGGATTACAAACATAATGAGCCAAGAACATAATTTAGCCTGAAAACTTGTACTGCTGAGGAGAAGGTACCAAGAGAAAGGGACAAAAATCTAGGGAAAGCAGACAAATAGTTAACTGCAGGCTTGCATTTTGCACCTGGGTGCAAAGGCACAGGCTTCTTTCAGTAAATTCCTAAATATAAAAATGCATCTCTCAAGCAGATCTTGAGATCTGTTAGTAAGTATAGAGTAATGGTTATGTAAACATTCATATAGTAGTAGTACGATTGTGTGGCCAAACACTAGGAAGAGAATCCCATTGTGTAGCTTTAACACCTTTCTTTTCACTTATATACTTTATGACACACAAAAATATGATTTAAATTCTTAGAATATTGCCAACTAATTTAGGATGTGACCAAAATGTTGTTTCCTAGCTGGAAAGTTAAGTCTAAGGGCTTGGGGGAAGAAAAACTTTTATTGGAAAACGATTTCTTTCGGAATAAGTATATTTATTTTTGATTTAAAAAAAAAAAAAAAAAAAAAAGATGGTTTTACTTTTAATTTTGTCTCTTACCGTTTTTTTTATTATTTCTTCCTTTTGCCTTACCTAGTCTTTTTTTTTTTTTTTTTTCATTCTCTATTGTCTTAATCAGTGTCAATATGGGAACTTTGTAGAAAGTAGAGCTGAAGGGAAGTGACTTCACTTTTATCTAAATAATGGAATCTCTGAAAATGTTTTAAATCTTTGGAAGTAATACAGGTTATTTCAGACAGCTTTTCTGCTGTGGATTTTAACTGAATACTAAACTACGATAACTTGAGCTTTGTTCTTCCTGGCAGCTGGAAAAGAGACAGCTTCTGCTCACAGTATGAATGCTAACAGAAGAAATTATGTGGATGGCCCATGTGGTTCTGACTTCGTAGCCAGGTAATGCTGGAGAAGCAGTAGTACTCTTTCATGGTCTTTCAGTCTTTCTTTTGATGGGGTAAAGGAAAACTTTCAGTGATCTGGTTGGAACATAGTGAATGCATTATGTTTATCATTTGAGGACAAAGGTTCATGGATTGTGCCTGAACAGACACAAGAATAAAATTAGGAATTAAATTGAATATTCAGCAAATTTCTTTCTTGCCAACCCAGCTTATCCTGTTCAGCCGTTTGTTTTGTGGTGGGATTTGTTTGCTTGTATTTAGGAATCTGTACTGACTGTGAATTAGGGAATTATATTTCATACAATCATAAAATGCTTTGATCCTGAATCTTTTTACTGTGTGTATCTGAAGTGTTTCACATGTAAATTGAGCATATATGCCAGGAGAAAAAGTACTTTTGGATATACCTTTTGAAAGAGAGGTTCCCAAACCCATTCACACCTTGCAAAGCCCCTGCAAGCAGTCCAGTTAAGAACTTTACACTTCGTTTTTTCCTTTGTTTGTCCTACAGAACTCATCCCTGTTCTGACAAATTCTGTCAGTAACAAAGTATCATTTTCATTGAAATAAATCCACATTTTATCCAAATGTGTACATTTTGTCTGCAGATAATTTTGGCTTCTAAGATGAAGAGGACTTATTGAAAATTCTAAGATAAACATCTGAATTCAATTCCTAAACACACCAGTAGCATTCCAAATTTAACTATCAAGCCTGTAAGTTGCCACCAGTGTGTTTTGTAATATTCCTTGTTTCCCGAGGCACATACAGAGATACAATAAAAATCATTGTGAGCTTTGTATGGTTGGTGGAAAGCATATTGTACTAGCTCATCACAACCCTTGTTTAGTTTCTCTACAAGTGATGGGTATGGTTTGGTGTTGGAGGATTATGAGAGCAATCCATAAGTAGGAGAAGGAGCTATATCTTCCTTCATTAACCAGTGTATTTTATACAACTTGGTGTTACTTCACAGCATCGTATGACAAAGAAGGGACCTAAGAAGTTATTTCAGATGCTAGAAATGTAAAACACACAGGCTGCAGTTCCCCATCAGCCGAGACAGCAGGATGGCTTGGTCCTGGCCTTCCTCCTTGTCCCAACTGCATGGTCCTGTCTGATTCAGCTTTTGATGTTGTCATTTTAGTACACTGACAGAAAAAAAAACAAAACAGTCAGAAAAAGTGAATATTTTCTGCTGGCTTAGCTACTGACATGACTCAGAGCAGACTCCAGCGGAGAGCCAGCTCCAGCGCAGAGGAGGAGTGGGTCTGAGGCAGTGAGCAGTTCCAGTGTCTGAGGTTGCCATGGAGCCACAGTCATGGTGCCAAAATCAGTCTTTTTGTGAGGGAAAATGAAGCGTATAGATTTTCTTTGTGGCAGAACATATTTTGAAAGGCTGCTGGATGAAATTTTGAATGCATACTTTTCTTTTAAGATAACTATAAACATTACTTCTATGATTTAATAGTTTTTGCAAAAATCTTAAGTGCCATTTAAAGCAGATAACTTATTTAGCTAATGTGTAGCTTTTTTAAACACCAAAAGAACAGGAATTGACAAGAAACTATTTTGAATAATTGTAATATATAATTATAGAAAATGCTCCTGTACAATGTAAACTAACAATATTTTTCCTAAATTGACATGAATATTCTTCCCACAAATATTCTTCAGAAACATTTCTAAGCATACTGTATGTAAACTATAAAAGCTCTAAACAAATATTTTGAAATTAATGATTTGAAAAAGAGAGTTTGGGAGTGTGCTTTTAAAATTCAGTGAACAAGATTCAGAACATGAAAGAATTTAATTCAGCTCGTTTTGAAGTTTAGTTTCTTTACAAGCATTTTACATTCAAAAGCATGTGTCTTTATGGCTTAATACGGCTTTGTTGTCCTGGTCCTGAGAAGTGCCTGGATCACAAATCACTGAATTATGAAAGCCTATTCTGGATTAAAACAACTAGTCTATTACAGACCTTCTCTGTGAACAAGAACAACAAAAAAATCTGTTTTAACTAGAAACAGAGAAAATCTTTGTAATTAGTGTTTTAGTAGTGAATATATTTGTTCTATTTATTAAGTCATGTCTGTCGCAAAATCTCCATTATCCACTCCTAGTGCATATTGCAGTTCAGACACAATTTGAAAATTTCAGGCTAAGCAACTGAAAAGAGACATGTATAACAAGTGAGTGTTACCTGCTGCAGTCACTCAATTTTTATTTTGTCGCTAAAATCAAAACTAAAAATGAGAACCTTCTAACAATGACATTTATTTGAAGTACATCGGGAGACATATATGCTAACATTGCTCTGTGGCCATTCGTGTAGTAGAAATACCTTTTTGACTTTGTGTCTATGCATTGCATCTAGTTAAAGGTAATAACATAGTATGCTCCTTCTAATTAATAAAGTAATGCTTCAAGAGGAGAACTACACCTTACTTTCTCCCCTGTCTTAAAAAAGAAATCTCCTTTGTTGACCCAGGACAAGAAGTCTGGCTGCCCTTTTGTAACATGGCTTTTGATGTATTCCTACTAAGTTAATGTCTCTTGCTTTATAGATTGGAAAGTCCAACTTACACACCACCTCACCAACTGCATACACCCCAGCAGCCTTATTCATCTGTCCCAGGTAATAATTTACAAGTGTGTAGAAGGGGTAATAAGGCAAGGTGTCATCTTCTGAGTATATTGCTATGTTGTTTATATTTCTTCAAACCTTGTTTAAGCAGAAGTTACTGGGAGAGATTGACATGAAAGGCTTGTGAATGAGTTCTGTGATCCACAAAACGTACAAATGGGAAGCTTGTGTTTGTACCTCTTGTACATGTTGTAATTTTTTTTTAATTTGAATTCTGTTTTCATTATGTGGAACGTGGGTTGCAACAATTATCTGTAGTATATTTGGTAGTACTTGTAGTATATTTTAATCAATAGTAAATTCTCTGAGGGATATAGTATATATACAGGATGAAATTAATTGACTCAATTGTTCTATTCTTAATATAAAAGCTTTTTTTTTTTTTTTTTTGCCATTGCAGTGCACTAAGTAGTGAAATAAACTAATTTGTTAAAGCAACAGACTATAACGTTAAAATGATTTTTCATAGCAGTTACCTTGGGTTCTATTTTAATTTCACTTAGGAGTCATCAGAAGGTCCACGTCAATGTCTTATGTAGATGGATATGTGGGGACATGGCCAAAAGAAAAAAGGCAAGTAGTCCTATCATAAGAGCTGCTTAAAAAGTGATAATGTATTGGTCATAAACAGTAGTAAACTCTCCATTGTGGCTTGAATTTCCAAAATCTTGTAACAACTTGCAGAAGTAGAAAAACAAAGAGAAAACTGCATCATGGATTCAGAACTAAGTAATAAGAAAAAAGCTTCAGAAATAAACCATCAGTCTTTTACATTGAGATGAGGTATTCTTGCATTAAATGTTTGAATTATTGGCATTAAATATGTTTACACTTACCTATTGCAATTAACCGAATGAGGTAAGAGTCACGTTGCTAAAGAGCTCACTAGTATCAAAAATTGTATTACTGTATGTAAGAATAATCAGGCTGGATGTTTTGTTTTTTCAGTTAGACCCATCATAAACTCTTCATGCGTAGGATGTAAACTAAAGTTCAGATGGTAAGAGTTAGAGTGAGGGATTATTCAGCAAATCTAAATTGTCTTTTTATACTTTTCTTATCTAGCATGGTAATTCCTGTATTCCTAAAGTGCCCAGAACTTATCCCAAACTGCTAAAAAGCATTGTCTGGCTCTGAAGAAAACACAAACAATAAAATAGAATATAACATTTTAATTACTTTATTTGCATATTAACCTAGTCAAAATACAATACATAACAGTCCGTTTAATACTACAGTCTTAAAAGTAATTGAAAACCCGAATGTGAATATATTGCTATTACTAATCGTGAGCTGGTCAGTTATTTCCTTTATTCTTATCTCATTAGGTCATCATTGCATGGAGTTTCATTTGACATTTCTTTTGACAAAGAAAAAAGCATTCCAGTATCTACTCCAAACAGAGGTATTACTAGATCTGTGAGCAATGAAGGCCTTACAGTAAACAGCAACCGTGTGCCCAAGCATATTAGAAAAAATCTGTCCTTCAAACCTGTAAATGGAGAAGAGGAAAATCAAGATATTGAAGAGGAAAAGGATGTTATAACTCATAAAGACGCAAAGGCCAATCAGTCTCTTACCATAAATCAAAGAAATGCCAATGAAAGCCATCACTACAGGTTTCCAAACGGAGCTTTGCAAAACAGAGCAGTTCTGGATGATTTTGGCAACCAGATTGAGACACCAACCATTGAAGAGGCTTTGCAGATAATTCATGACACTGAAAAATCTCCCAGAGTTATCCCACCAGACCAAATTACAAATGGATTCTTTCTTCACAATCAGGAAATGAGCATCTTGAATTCAAACATTAAACCAAATCAGTCTACTCCTGATATCATCACAGACACAAAAGGTGCTCTAAGTCCTGTGACTGACAATACAGAAGTAGATACTGGAATACATGTTCCTTCAGAAGATATCCCAGAGACTATGGATGAGGATTCTTCTTTGAGAGATTACACTGTAAGCATGGACTCTGACATGGAAGAACCATCCAAGTTTCTTCAGGATTATGACATACGAGCTGGCAATCACAGAGATCAGTTAAGTCCCTGTCCCAGCTCAGTAAGTACCAAATCACAGGCAGGCAGCAGTGCTTCTTCAAGTTCAGGAGTTAAAATGACTAGCTTTGCAGAGCAGAAATTCAGGAAGTTGAATCACACGGATAGTAGAAGCAGTGGAAGCAGTTCTCAGAAAACCACACCAGAAGGTTCTGAGCTGAACATTCCTCATGTGGTTGCTTGGACTCACATTCCTGAGGAGGCACCTGTTCCCCAAGGAAGAGACACTACACAGTTGCTAGCTTCAGAAATGGTGCATCTCAGGATGAAGCTGGAGGAAAAGAGGCGAGCAATAGAAGCACAGAAGAAGAAAGTTGAAGCTGCGTTCACTAAGCAGCGGCAGAAAATGGGAAGAACAGCATTTCTTAATGTTGTGAAAAAGAAAGGTGACGGAGTATCACCTCTCCGAGAAGAAGCAGCAGGAGCTGAAGATGAGAAGGTATTCACTGACAGTAATCGGTTGAAAGAAAGAGAAACTCTAAAACCAGATGAGCAAACTAGCAAGACTTCAGATCTAATAAAGGAAAACCCTGAAAATTCTCACAACAAATGGTCAAAGTCTCCTGCTACTCCTATGGATGCTGAAAAACAATGGAATTTGGCAAGCCCCTCAGAAGAAAATTTTAACGAAGGAGATATCTTAGAATATACAAAGTCTATTGAAAAACTAAATTCTTCCTTACACTTCCTACAACAAGAAATGCAACGGCTATCCCTTCAACAGGAGATGCTGATGCAGATGAGAGAGCAACAGGCTTGGGTTATTTCTCCTCCTCAGCCGTCTCCTCAGAAGCAAATTCGGGAGTTTAAGTCCTCATCAAGGCAACTGGGAGCTCCATCTCCCATTGCACCTTTCTCACAGGAATCTCCTCGTTCTACACATCAGTCTCCACAGTCATCCAACAGGAAGAATGCCTCTTTTCACATTAAAATGCAAAGGACTCCTAGGCCAAATGAATTGAAAATAACACCTCTCAATCGTACGTTGACTGCCCCGCGGTCCGTGGATAGTCTTCCCCGTTTGAGAAGATTTTCTCCAAGTCAGGTTCCCATTCAGACAAGATCATTTGTTTGTTTTGGAGATGATGGAGAACATATAGGTGAACCGCAGGTAAGGGGAAATCTTTTGAAGGAAGTCAAACCTACGGAAGAGGTAGCAAAAGAAGAAGGACCAAAAGCACTGAAAAAGAGTGAACAGAAGTTGGAGGAAAAGGAGATCAAACCTCTTGAATCTAATGTTTCTGAAGTATTATCTCAGCCCATCACAGAAACTGTCTGTCTCACCCCAAATGAAGATCAACTAAGCCACCCAGTTTTACCAACAGCCGCTCCCAAAACAGCTAGCTTAATTGAAGTTTCCCTATCAGATTTGAAGCCACCAGAAAAAAATGAAGTACCTGTTGAGAAATATGAAGGTGAGAGTGATAGAGAACAATTTGAAGATGACCAGAAAGTGTGTTGTGGATTCTTTTTTAAGGTAAGAGCTGCTACTCAGCTTCCTTTGAAAGGCAACTTCTTAATTCAGATACGGCGTTTCAGTGATGACTTTCCATTGAAGTCAAAGGAGATAGTTTTGCAGTCCTAAATGTGCACATGTACCTCTCGCACCTGGTGACTCCTAAGAGTGGTCAGATTCTAGCACACCACAATTCTGAGTGTGCTAGAGTACTCCTTTCCTTCTATAGTCATGGAAGAGTGCTTGGGGTTTTGGGGGAGAAAGATGCATGCTGAATGTAGATTGCTTTTTAACAAAAGACCTTAATTAAATATGCTCACTTTTCACTCTCACTTCCCGATTCCACACCCAAGTGTAACTGAAAGCTTGTAAAGTACATGTACATCCTGGGTTTTTCAAGATGAGGAATGTCTCGGAGTTGCACTTCAGAGAGCATTTTTTCCCTCTACTGTCTAGCTGAGGGAGAATAGTCTTTTGAGACTCCCTTTTGAAGCTGGCATTTGGAACACTCCCTGTTGTCTTATTAAAGAGTTATATTCAGGCAGGCTTATAACTATAATGTACATTATTAAGAGAGAGGTCTAGACACTGGAAGCTATCAAGATTTAGAATTTCCTTCTTGGAGTACCCCAAAATCTTGCAACAACCTTTGCTCTGCTTGTCTGGGACCATTGCTTTGTTCTAAGAAAACACCTGAATTGATCAGCCAAAATTACCTTTATATGATGCATACTTATTGCTTTTTGTAATAAACTGTCTTCCTCTCCATAAACAGAATCTTCCAAAGCTGAATGCAGTTTTTGCAGTGTGGAATCTGACTCTAAAGTAGAATATTTCACCTGGAAGTTCTTCCATGTGTCCAATATGTTTATATATATATATATATATATATATATAAAATATATCATGGTTGACTTAGGAAGTAAAAATTCCTTTATGGAAACTTTTTAGTAGTCCTAAGAAAAATCTCTTGAAATAAAGTTATTTCCAGTATGTCATCTTATGTTAGGATACTGCAAGCCAGTCTACAGAATTAAGTGTCTAATCTCTTTGCAAAATCAGTTGATAAATGTAGAGATTTTAATAAATCATGTCCTTTTCCTTCCAATACTGTTTCTGCTAGGATGATCAAAAGGCAGAAAATGATATGGCAATGAAACGAGCAGCATTATTGGAGAAGCGTTTGAGAAGGGAAAGAGAGACTCTGCTTCGAAAGCAGCAGCTGGAAGCAGAACTAGAACATAAGAAAGAAGAGACAAGGTAAAACTAACTACGTCCTGCTTCAACTGACCAGTAACCCTGAACAAAAAAATGACATAGCAGAAAGTGCTACTTCCTTGTTCAATAATTGCATCTTAATATGCAAGGATATTTAATCCTAGAGTCAGATGTGCTGAGGAGCCCAGCTGAAGACACGTGCCAGCTGGTCCCATGAAATCAGCAGGTGGCATCAGTCTGTAGCTTAGATTCAACATGAACCCTGCTTCCCTGATTGAAGCTCCTCAGACTGTTACCATGCCTTGCACTTTATATTCTGAGGGAGAGCTTATCACTTTGGGCTTCAGTCTTCACAAGTGCACAATGGCAAGTTCCTCTTACAGATGTCCAAGAGTATTAAAGTTCTGAGAATTTAATGCCTGTATTTTCCTCGCTGGCAATGTGCTAGCTGTAACTGTTACCCTGTAACGTTCTGACTGTTGGATGTATTTGATGGGGTTTTTTTTAGACGAAAAACAGAAGAAGAACGTCAGAAGAAGGAGGATGAACGAGCACGGCGAGAATTCATTAAGCAGGAATATATGAGAAGGAAACAGCTAAAGCTTATGGAAGAGATGGATACTGTCATAAAACCACGTTCCCTGTCAATCAAGCAAAAAAAGCCCCGTCCAAAATCTATTCATAGGGATCACATTGAATCACCTAAGACACCAGTCAAAGGTCCACCAGGTAACCAGTGTTCATGTGGAAGAAGAGTCTGTTCATGCTAAA
The DNA here is from genome assembly GCF_964211825.1 of Aythya ferina. Taxonomy (NCBI): domain Eukaryota; kingdom Metazoa; phylum Chordata; class Aves; order Anseriformes; family Anatidae; genus Aythya; species Aythya ferina. The sequence goes on along the minus strand of NC_140304.1, from coordinate 7,234,735 downwards.
ACACCAGCCTGGGTTTTGGTACTAACAAGCACGTGCATTTATTAGTGCCTTGTGCCAAACTGAAGTTGCACGTGACAAAACCAGAAAGCAAAATTTGCCAATAGGAATGAAAAGATGAATGTCACTTACCTGTTACGCATGCATGCATATATCAACAAACAAAAAGGTTAACTGTATTGACCCAATGGAAGCATCAGTGTATGTGACAAGTTTCATACATGCCCATGTATTATTCCCAGTCACTAATCTCTTCTTACACCTGTAGAGCTAAGAATGAATAACACTTGGCAGAAAAGAGATCAATAAATAAAATGGTCATTATAAGGTAAGAGTACTTGAGCTCCTGCTTAATACGGACAGAATTAAAATCATGTTTTCATTCTATTTTACTCAGCTACTGCATGTGTTGTTATGAGCCTAGCAGCACTAACTGTATGGAAAACTGTAACATCCTTTTAGATACCAAATGACTGCAGTAATAACTAAAAGAAGTGTTGCCAATTTACAAAAAAATAACCAGAGTGCTCAGTGATCCTTTTTGTTATAGCATCATATAGCTGCATTTTCTCTAGCTGCTTCCCTCCATCTTCCAGTGTAATTTATTCTCTTAACATCTTCCAAGAGTCCATCCCTAAGCTTTAAATTAAGTCTCTTAAGCTCTTTTATGAGAGCTTTTTAACTTTGATTTGCGTAGTGCCCATGTACCCATGTCCACGCCTCATGTTAATGCTTAGTTACAGACTATCCCAGATGGCTGCAAGTGGCTGGGTGTCCAAAAGTGTTCAGATAAAGCATGCCACATATGCATGTAGGTATATCATGTATGGGAGTAAGAGTCACGTGTATAAAAGCACTTAGAAACTTTCTTATGCTGGTGTTGGGTATAATGAACAGACTCTACTACTTGCATAGGTTTATAAGCTTTAACTTTGTTTTTATCCAGGTTCACAGCTTTATCGTGTTTTTTCAGTATCTAGTCTTTCGTTGGCGTCGCTGAATACAGGGGACAATGAGAGTGTGCAGTCAGGCAAGAGAACACCAAGGTAAAGCTAAAATAAACATTTTATTTAATAAAATTTGATAATCACCTACATAAAATTAGCATTAATTTTAAAGAGGTGATGTCTATATTTTTCCTACTCCAAGAGCAGGCATGTTTTTCTGATGTGAAATATTGATTGATTCCCCTGTTGAGTATTAGGGAACCAAGCCATGATAATTTGTTTTACAAATTTTACCAAGTAAACCAGTTGGGTGGCTATAAATGAGATCAAAATAAAATGCTATTCACACAGCCTCTTTAATTCACCTGTTTATAGTTAAGTCTCAGCTTGTGGTTATTTTATTAAACCTGTACACTACATGCAGCTATACAGCTTCTTTTCTTCCTTAACAGGGCAACTTCAGTTCTGTTATTTCCCCTTAGCAGTAGTACAAGTATTAAGTGTTAACTGTAATTTCAGGCTTTTCTGAACACAAGAATTTATCTTGTATTAGAAATCATCTGAAAATGAACTGAGATAAAAAATAAAACATTCTTAAGTACAAAATCTATAGTATAGTTCAAACAAATAAAAATACTATTGCTGTATAATTATTTAATTTTATTCAAATAAATACTATTCTTTAATAGAAAAGAAATGGAAGAAAGGCAAACTAGCAAAAGGGGTTTAATCACGAGTATTGCCATGTTACTTTATCATGTCATGTTTTCATGGCCAGTGTATATGCCCCATCAATTCCAACATGCCTGCAGCTGTTTCCAATTGACCTTTCCATTTCCCTGATATCTTGAGAACTGACTTTCAGGTTATTACGTAAAAAAACATTAACGCAGTGATCCAAGTACCCTAGCATCTCTCAGCATCTCTTACAAATGATCAGCTTTATTTAAAAGGGGGGTTTCTTACAGCCATATTATCTGTTGGAAGAGGCTTGATGTCGCTTACATGGACAGACTTGACAGGAGATGACCCCTATCTCTGTAGATTTAGTTGTGCTATGCTCTACTACAGCTATAATGAACAATATCTGGCTTTAGATTCATTTCAGGGTTTGGGATTTCTTTAAATGTAATTCAGAACAAATTGCCGAGTAGAAAAGTGTTAGAAAAATTTTCGCTATCTTTCCAGAGCCATACTATAACATCCTCTTCAAATCAGAATTGTCTTTCAGTGATGACACAGAGTGAATTTCAGTGATATGTTTGAAGGTCTCCTTCATGCATCACTCAGAATAGTTTATACAGAACACTAACTCAGTTATCCATTAATTTCTTCTGTTAATGTTATGCATTTAAGTCTACAGCATATGATTCAAATTATTGTGTTCTATGTTAATACACTCTGCTTTCTTTTCATGTTAAAAGGCTTCTTTTCTGACAACTGTAGTGTTTTAAGTAAATTTTAAAATTAATGTTTAGGTCGGAATCAGTGGAAGGATTCTTATCTCCGAGTCGTTGTGGTAGTCGTAATGGAGAAAAAGATTGGGAGAATGCATCTACAACTTCTTCAGTTGCCTCTGCTACAGAATACACAGGTTGGTGGCAACAATATTTAGAAAAGAACCTGGCTATTAGTAGTTCCATGCATGAAAATATTTCAATTATCTGTGTTTGGAATTTTTAAACTTATTTTAGGATCCTTCCATAGAAATGTAACTTTCACCTATCTAAAACAGGCAGTAATAATGCAAGATGAAAACTTTAAATCCAAAATAAAAGTACTGACTCAGTAGCATTCATGATAATCAGAATAAACTGCAGTTAGGCTCAGAACAGCAAATGGACCCACCAGTTACTCTGCATTTTAGTAGTCTCTCTAGAAAGGCAAGAGGAGTCGAAATTTAAGTTCAATTCAGAATAGAGTTTAAAAAAAAATAAAAAAAGGCAGAAAACAAATTGGAATGGGAAAATCTGCCTAGTAATGTGGATTTAAATATTCTGCACCTTTTATTTTGTTGTTTACAAAAACTTAAAAGTCTGACTTCTAGGGAGATCAGCTTTGAATGATGGACCTGCATAGCTTTATCTGTGCTGGCAAATGATTATTAATAACAAAAGAATGTCATTTTACTTGCTTGTGAAATTTGTGATCTCTAGTCTTATTCATAGGTTTGTATTTTTATGCATGCAAAATATGAAGGGATTTCAATTAACTATTTGTTGGCTTATTGATTAACACAGCTGATTTGTCATTCCTCCTTCACAGGACCAAAGCTGTTCAAAGAACCCAGTGCTAAATCCAATAAATATATAATTCAGAATGCCTTGGCACATTGCTGCTTGGCTGGAAAAGTAAATGAAGGTCAAAAGAAAAAGATACTGGAGGTAAGGGTATTTTTCCCTTAAAAACACACTAGTCAAACCACAGTTAAGGTACTAGAAAAACATTCGAGCATAAATACAAATATCAGAAGGAATCTTCTGAGTTTATGTCAGCTCTTACTAAAAGGTTTGAGGAATTTGTGTGACTTGTTTCCTTTGTGGACAGAAAGGTTCTCTAGTACTGTAGAAACAATAGCTATTGCCTTGTACATGCAGCATGGGAGGCTGAATTAACTGACATGTTAATAATAGCTACTGTCTGTTTAATGTGGGAACTTCAATATCATTTGTTTGCAAACTTTGTTTCCCTAACGTGAAAAATATTTGTTTTATGCATATGGATCCTCAGACTGAGACCTTTAGAACTAAAGATACTTTTTTGGAAATAACAAGTGAGATATCAATACAGACTCTTGTAGTTGGAGTAACTCAGAGCATAATAACCCCCAGAAACCTCAGGAAAGATCAGCTGTAAAGTGGTTATGCTTAACTCTAGAATGCAGCGTACATCACTTGGCTAAAACTGTATGTGTTCAGAGCACATCCCGTAGAAGTTGTGTTGGGTGGAGCAGGGATCTGAAAAAGAACCTTTCCTTAGTACATACCAACTGACTTTATAGTTCGAGTAAACTTGAATGGATTTAGGGATGAGTGAAACCCATTTCAGCACTGGACGGTATTCTAGGCCCATCTAGACATGTTTAAATTTCCTGTTCTTGAAGGTATTAGACTTGCTTACTGAAATGGCTCTAAGAATCTTTATTTGGTCTACAAAAAAAATTGTTGGGATGTCTGTTCTTTAGGGACAACAAGACAAGTGCAGCTGAAATTGTCTAAATAAATAGGATGTCATTTGATAAATACCTACCTTATCAAATTTCAGGTGGTTGAAGCTTAGCAAATCGTAATGCATTAAAATAAGGTATTTTAATAGAAAGACGGAAGTTTCAGCTCTGATAGATTAGAAATTCAAAATGCCAGTCTGACAATTTTGAATGTTTTCTAACTACAATGCAAATTTAATGTTGTGAATCTTTCTCTTTCTTTCTTTTAAAGGAAATGGAGAAATCTGATGCCAATAATTTCTTAATCTTGTTCCGGGATTCAGGCTGCCAATTCAGATCTCTGTACACGTACTGCCCCGACACTGAAGAAATTAATAAATTAACAGGGATAGGTCCCAAATCTATCACAAAGAAAATGATAGAGGGACTGTATAAATACAACTCTGACAGGAAGCAGTTTAGCCACATACCTGCTAAAACTTTGTCTGCCAGTGTTGATGCAATTACCATTCACAGCCATTTGTGGCAAACCAAGAGACCAGTAACTCCTAAGAAACTTCTACCCACCAAGGCATAGTAGATGGGAAAATCTTGCTCCAGACAATTATGATAAACTTGCACTTCATCTTTACTGCCTATAGGAAATAGATTTCTAGTTGCCAACAAGACTCTTAGAACTTAAAACTGGACACCAAGTTCTATTATCATGTCCAACTGGAATGTAAACACAGTGTTTAGGAGTGCAGAAGATATCACTTCAGTGAGTACTTATGAGTGACTATGGAAATGTCTGACTTGTGTGGAGATTTGTATGTGCTAATACAACATATGGAGTATATTTGCTCTGTATTTTGATTAGATACACTGAAGCACTGAATGTTCATATTTAGTGAATCAAACTACATTTTTTTACATCTGTTGCCTTATATGTTTGTATTTGTGCTTGTCTCGAAATATTTTTTCTTTCTCTAAAGAAATACTTAATATCCTCAATACCATTGACCTTTGCATATTGACTCTTACAGTAAAGACTCAAATGATAAGTTAATGACATGTCACTGAAGAACATAAGAATGGGTCTGTTTTGCAAAATCCTATTGTGTGCTGCAACAAAATTAATTCATTCTCCTAAGTATTTATAATTCCGTTTCAATTAAATAATACTGATTTGCTTATAGACTAAACAGTAAGGGGAAAATCCTTGAATTGCATAAAGAAATACTTCCTCCAGGTGAACTATTTAGCAAGTCAGGGTGTAGTTGGATGAAGTAATTATTCCTGTTTTAATAAGTTACCATCTGAGATGTAATGACTATGTGTGCGCTCACAATCCCATTAAAATGCAAAACAAAAAGATTTGGCAGGCCTCTAAAACAGTTGAAGCAAATACGCAGTATTCTACATTGTTGGAGATAGTGAGCACATAGTCAGCTACTGCTCCTCCATGGGAGGAATAGAAACGTGTGAAACACTCAGAACTAGATCCCTGATTTTTGCCTGACAGAACACTAAAAATATTCAGAAGAATCACAGAATACACTAAGTCACAGATCTTTTGGAAGCACTGTATCTAATTCCCGCTGATTTGAAGATCTAGGCCACTGTCCATTCTTCCTGCCTGCAGATCAGATTTAAAACAATTTTTCAGGGAATAGACATCCAATAAGAATTTTTGGTGTCCTAGTAAACTGTTTTCTCAACGTGCTCTAACAGATGATGTCTCGTGACACCTAGCAATTCTAAATACGTATGGCAAAAAAGCCTAAGTGACATTTCAATAAATTTATAATACAACCAGTTACAAAAACAAACTTTAAGCATATTTCAGTATTATTTACAAAGGGCTGCATTTTATTTCAAAACAGTGTTTGATTATTTTATAAATAACTATTCCGTTTCAGTGTTTGTTTCTCTTAATTTGCTTTTAACATAGCACTGTTCTGAAAAGAAAAAAAAAAAAAAACTACAAACTTGAAGCCTCCCCTAAATCTGTGGCTATTTTGATAACGTACACCAGAGGATTTGTTGGGGGAAAAATCTCATTCTCAGGAAAAGACTTGAATGATTTGTGATTCTGTTCTGTTTCAGTGTTGTGACAACTACATTAACATAAGACAGTATTGTGCTATAAGTATGTAGTCCATTCTGTTTCACGGGGAGACTAAAATTAAGTTCATATTTCTCTCATTAAACTGCTTTGAGAGAAACAACGCCTCACTACTATGATGTACTCATTTACTTATATAAGAGATGCACCTGAATGAGATACCATTAAACAGTTTAGAACAGTACTTTTTTAAATTATTATAAAGCCTTAGGCATCAATGCATCTGGGTTATAAACATTTTCTCAAAAATGCTGTCAGTTTTACTGTAATTTATGTTCTTATATTTATGTATATTTGTTAAATCTGTAAAAGAAAAAAAGAAAAAACACTTTAAAATACATGTTTAATATGTATGTGGCTCAAAACTATTTGTGGTTAGCTGATTCCTACTGTTTGCATGTATATCACCAGGATATGTAACTCTTATATTTCAAGTGTATACATATTGTGTATATAGGATATAAATAATATTAAAAAGGGGGGAAGAGGGTTTGCACATTCTGCCTGTTAGACAGTTCCTACAAGTACCATTGTAGGAACACCATGAATAACTCTATGAAATTGTCTATAATATACAGTGATTCAGGAAACAAGGAGGTTGGAATTAACTCTTACACGTGGCGAATGACTTCAAAAGAAGTTTTAGAATGGGAGGCTCTTTATTTCTAAAATCTGTCCTATGGTTTAACTGAAGATTTGCAACACCATAAAGACACACACATCAAGCTAATCAAAGTGAGCTTACATACATGACAGAGAAATTATGTGAGACATTTTAAATATGTCTGAATGTACTGCAAAATTTACATTTGTCAACAGGTTGAAGATTTGTGCAATGTCTAAAAGCAGAATGTGAATAATGCAGCTGAAGAGTCTGTTGCTCGAAGTATAAAGTTTTACTTAATACGGGAAAAGTAAAGCTATATACGCTTTTCCTTTTTAAGCCTGCAAATTTTCTAATTACAGTGGATCTATGGTTGGGATCATGTTTAAAAAATAAAAATAAAAAATAAAAAAATAAAGGAAGCTTTCCATAAAGGCCAGTATTTATCACTGACCTTTTCAGAACACACTGGTGCTTTCATCAGGGGTATTATTATCGTTGCTATGACTGAATTGCCAAACTATCATCTTAGTTTTTGGAGCAAAATTTCATATTCTAACAGTCATAATAGCTACTGAAATCTTTTTTTTTTTAATTTTAGTATGACTGTTAGTTTTTATTATTTGGCTGTTTAAAGCCAAATTCAGCTATTTAATTATGATTTAATGGGCACTGTTGAAAAAAATGTACAGTGTATTGTGTGCTTACTTGTCTACTCTATGGAGCATAGCTTCCATATTTTTTCAGATGCTGTGCTGTAAAATATTGTCATTGCTACTTATGTGGTACAGTGTAGTTTTTCCTTTCATTTAAATAAAAGCATGGCACCAAAAGTCAACTTTTTTGTTCTCTTGCTTACATCTAAACGTAAATTGAAACTATAACAAGTTCACATTCATGGTTAAATTTTTTTCTTACTGTATTTCAGCAATGTAGAAATTTTAGGATATAGCAAAATTTTGATTTCTCATTTTGTTTGTATTGCTGTCTTTCATATGTATTCTAGCTCTCTGATGTTACCAGACTGAGGCTGTTAAAGAATTAGGCTTCTCATTACATTCTTGAGGACAACAAAGAGTTTTCCTGTTCTTTTTAAAAGTGAGTTTCACAATTGTAAGCCAGCTGATAAACTCCTGTACTCTGGGGTGTTGAAAAAAAAAAAAAACAAAAAAACATAGAAACTTGATGGTCAGCATAATAGGATGGCTTCAGAAGGTAAGGTTTTCAAGATTATCTAGCTATATCTTCACACATACAGCTAATAGAGAATATGACATTTTGTGAAAAAATTTGTGCACAAGTTGTGCAATCTTGAACAGCAATAGTATGCAAAAAAAAAAAAAAGGAAGTTTTATTTTCCAGATATGTGAATTAGAAAGTCTTTCCATTCCAAATATTGCCTGTTTTGTTTTTGTGGTGTTGTGCTGGATTGCAGAGCAAGGGCTTCTGTTGAAAAGGGCCATGACATGGCTGCAGTGTCAACAGGCAGGCTGAATTGTTAGGCTAACAGGCAGATAATGAATCCGTAAATTTCAGAGGTACTCAAAAGGGCAGCTTCGATAATACAGGAAATCTGATAGCAGGGCTTTTAGTAGTGAATTGGAAACTAATGTGGATGAAAATGAATAGCCTTACTTCCACCCCTACCCCCTCCAACTGGTTATTTTTTAGCCAGCTCAATCAGTTCCCGTATAGCATCAAAACAGGCTCACGCAAGCAAAGAATTCTGTTGGAACACAAATGGTAATTGCAGCCAGTAAAGCTATTTTTTAGTGGTGGGTCCAGTTCAAAATTTTCAGCTAAAACCAGCCTTTGTACAGAGAGACTCTGGAACAGACTTTTTCTTTACCCGTTGACAAGTAACACCATACTTGACAAACTTCTGATCACGCCCTAGTTAATTTGACTGAGCTGTGTGTCTGAATTTGTACAGCATTTGGGAATCAAAACATGTATACTGCTATGGGATTCAGTGCAGATTTCTGGTACCAACAACTGCAGAATAATCATTTCAGTTACACTTAGAAACTAAGCTTTCAGATCAAGCAGAACACAAAGACAATGTACAAAATCGCTTTTTTTTTTCTTCCCAATCCAGCTATACTGATCAGGCATTGATCAGTACATTAAGGAAAAAAAAAAAAAAAAGAAAAAAAAAAAAGAAAACAGCTTTTCAAGAGCTAAACCTTTAACTACTGAAGTCTTTTCAAATAGGAAGTTACCATTTTTGTGATACTGTTACTACTTTCATGAACCGAACAAAGAGTTGGAAGAATTGCAGCTATAGAGATCTACCTTTATGGCCACAGCCCCTTATGCTGGCTTTTTCATTTACCATTCTAAGCTCTTCAAACCTGAAAATTCTACTGAAATATATATCTTATTCCAGATTTGGATGCCAGAAAAAATCAGTATTTTTATATGCGTGGCAACTTTGTTCATTTATAAGCAACTGGTTGTAAAAGGCAAACTATACCGTCATTCAGAAAAAAAGTATGAAGTGTGTCTGTGTATGCATATGTACAAATGCACGTATACTTTCAGACTTAGATGTTTACATACAGATATAAAACGCACTTCATTTAGACAACCACAGCAAAGTTAGATATGGTAATAAAGTTACTCTAGCTTATTCCTTCTAGAAAGCAGCTACTTTGTTTTATTCAGAATGACTGGTCTGCATATGAGGAGGGAAGCAATATACAATACATACATTTAAGACCTCAATACGGAGCCTTTGGGAGATGGAGTTCTTACCACTAGGTAAGAACTATCATTTCCTGAATTCAAGGACAACACTAATGGACTCAAGACAGAATTGCCTCTGATCAGAAAAGATAAAAACCAGGATTTCAAGAAAGGATGGTAGAACAGAGGTAAGCATTCCACTGGAAAAAATAAATATATATATATATATGTATATTTAAAAGTTTCTTCAGCCTCTTATTCAGCATTATTAAACAACTGGATGTATAAAACTGTAGGGTTAGTGGATAATTCATTATCCATTGACAGATTTATTAACCAAGATACTGAAAAGATTTTTTTTTCGTGTAAAATGTATGTATTTTTATGTCACTGTTAATCTGTTAATGGAGTTTTGCACAAAGACAAAGCTAATATAAAGCTTTCCATCAAGGCGGCTCTGCCTTATCCTTTCTACATCATCGCTGATCTAAATATCTGCATTACAAGACCTGGCAAGGCCCCACAAGCCTGCAATTATTTAAATGACTTGAAGCCAGATTATCCTTTAGCTTGGTATTTTTCTTGTTTAAGCTACCTGAAACTCAAGTTGCGATGCTGACATAAGCGCCTAATTCTCCCACAGGTTATGCAAGAGCATTTTAACTTGGTTGCTGCATTGTCACCTCAAAGTTTCAGGAAACCTCTCTTGAAATGAGTGAAGACTGTTTCCAGAAGAAAAGTTTTCAACAGATTTTTTTTTTTTTTGCAACTTTTTACCAGATCATGCAAACATATTATAAAAAGTAAAGACCTGAATGGGCCTGTTATAATCACTAAAAATCAAGGGCCCATTTTAATGATGACAACACGATGATGCTTTACACGAACTGCTGGACTCCACTGGCAGATCCTGTGCAAGGTTAGCACTGGAGAATAGTTATAAGAACGTATCCGACCGTGCTAACATTGTCTGTGGCCACCTGCAACATCTGCAAAATAGTTGCTTTTTTTTTTTTTTTTTTTTTCTGAATTGGTTCCAGAACAGACTGCAGTGCTCTGCCTTGTCACTAGGCAATGGAGAGCTCCTCCTCTACTAATCCTGATTTTCAGGCTCCCTGAAGCCCACACCCAACAGCTTTGCTATTCATGGGAGTTACCTTCTCTGCAATAACCACTTGGGAGTTCAAAGCAAGCTGAGGCCATCCCAAAGACATCTTTCTATGCCAGAGCAAAAAGTTCTTAGTGACCAGAGAGCAGCGGCTTCTCTCTCCTTTACTGATAGGATGCTTCTGTGTATCCTCTCCAGATATTTAAGAGTAAAATTATTGCCCTCCCAAGCTGGCACATCAACTATTCTTCATCCCTCTTCCTGAAGGCATACTTGGTTCTGGAAATCTCTTTCCAGACTACAGGAATTTACTACATTCCTGTGAAAGGCCCTATATTCTGAGCAGGAGGGACAAAAAAAAAAAAAAATCCTCTTTTTTTGGGGTCTATAACTTGGAAAAAGCCTCACCTCTTTCTTCCATTCCAAAACTCCAGAGATGAAGTCACAGGCTTGATCTCAGGGCCTCCACTGAACACAAAATTATTACAAAAAGATTGTTAAACCACTGTAACACCGCTGTAAAATCAAGATTAAATTTAAAAACAGATGTGCTCAGCCCTAGCTTTGTTAAACAAAGTTTAAAGGAGACTCATCCAAACGTATGTTCAGCAAAGCTATACATACAGCTTTGTTTGGACAACCAAATTATCTTGTATCACTTGTATGGGGAAGCAGTTTCATTTCTATAATTAATTTGTCTATTAATCCGTGCCTCCAGATGTAACTAAGCAACAAGTGAGAGCTTTATTAGCAGGAGGAAGGATTCAGTGTTTTACTGGAGAACCGAGCTTCCTGGGCACGATGCTGGGACTTTGGTGGTGCAGAAGGGGCCAGCAGGTGCCACAGCCCCGCTTCTCCATTGCAGGCATTGCTGCGCGGCCAGGTGGCACCTTGCCGGGGCTGCTCCTCACCAGACGGACTGCAGGACAGCTCCGTGCAGCTCTGTGCATTCCTTTCCAGAGAGAGGGGAGGACGGTGTGAGGGGATTTCCCTGCTGCCCTTTGGCTGATTCTCAGCAAAACAGTTTGGGAGCAGAACCAGCTCACTGCTGAACATCTGCTACTTCATATTTTTAACTATTGTTGTGAGAGAGAATCCAGTTCAGCTTCTTGTCAACCCCTGACAACCTGACACATGTACACAAACATAATTTAAAATATATGTGTATATATGTATATATATCAGGTCTTATGCTACTTCTGCAGTCCCAAAAGTTCTCTGTCAGGAAATGGTCAGTCTCCATTTTGATGGGGCCTGCCGATGCCCTGCTGTATCCACGCCGTGTGTTGTCCACGTACAGCACTGGCACCTCAGCGTGACTTTTTGTATTTCACCTCACAGCTCTATGTGAACACAGAGAGCTCACTGACTGTTCACCTTGATCTTCCTTAAACGCTCCCCTCTCCTGACAATTACAAACAGGCATTACATTTAGCCGAATATGAAGTTAAAGGGGGGAGACGGGGCAGCTGCGAGGTGCTTGTGCTTTGTTGACCCCGCACCTGGCGCTGGGGCTCCCTCAGCGGCTCCCTCAGCCCCGTCAGGCACTGCCCGCCCCGCCGCCCCCGCCCCGCCGGGCCGCCCCTTCCCGGTCCCCGCCCGCTCCGCCCCGGCTCGGGGAGGGGCCTGGTGGCCGGGCAGCAGCGTCGGGCCGGGCGGCAGCCGCAGCGCCCAGCGGCAGCGAGACCCCGGCCGGCAGCGGCAGCGGCACCGCCAGCGGCAGCGGCACCGAGCCGAGCCCCGCCGCGCCGCGCCGCGCCCCGCCGCCATCTTCTCGCCCCGGCAGCGGCCGTCGCCGCGCGGGGCCCCGCTGGTGAGCGCCGCCGAGCGGGGCGAGAGGGGCCGGGTGGGGCTGGGCAGGGCCGCCCGCAGGGGCTGTCGCCTCCCCCGCCGAGGGAAGGGAAGGGACGGGAAGGGAGGGGACGGCAGGGGAGGGGAGGGGAGGGCAGCGCAGCCCCGCACCGCACCGCCGAGCCCACAGCGGCGTCTGGGGCGGTGGCGGCGCCGCCGTCTCTTTGTTGTGGCATCCGCGGGGCGGCTCGGCCGGGCTGGCGGCGTGTGGCGGGCCCGGGGAGGCTCCGTGAGGCTCCGTGAGGCCCGGCCCTGCCCTGTGGGGGCGGCGGGGACCCGGCCGCTGTGTCACGGGCAGGGCTGGTGCCGGGAGCCGCGGAGGGGAAGCCGCCTGGGGGCCGTGTCAAGGAGCGGCAGCGGGCGCTGCCTCGTTCCGTGCCTGCCTTCCTCCTGCAGCCCCCGTGCTGCCATCTGTTTGCTCTCGCCTTTGTGGCATTTTTTGTGCGGGGTGCTCGGTGTGTGTGAGCTGGCTGGCAGGCAGCGCCCGCGGTGAGGCAGGCGCCCCCAGAGCAGGGTGAGCTGGGTGGGGGCCGCCCTGAGCTGCGAGGTGCTTCCCCTGCAGCAGCCAGGGCACGGGGTCAGCCCCAGGGGACCCCTGGCTATTAAAAAGAAGAGAGTTGAGCTGTACAAAGTGGCGAAGGGCTTCGTGTCCTCAGCGCAGCTCATCTGGAGGTACGAATCCTGGAGTGGCGTGGGCTGAAATGGTTGTGATTGAGTTGCGCTCGCTGCTGTGGAAACCAGCTGGAATGAAGCGTTGGCCCACAGACCTTTCTTTCGCTTGTAGAGTAACTGGAAGATGACTGAGGGCACTTCAGGAGCGGAGCCGCTGGGTACTGCCCGGGCCCCGATTCCCCCGTGGTGGGACTGCGGAGTGGCTGCTGGGCAGGCCGCAGGGTCGGATGTAAGTTCCTGCGGGTGGGTGAAGGGGTGAGAGCGCTCTGCAGAGCTGTCCGCTGCCTGAATACATAGCACTCCTCTGCACTTCAACTTCTGATGCCAAACAGCTCGTGGAGATGCTGAGGTTTTGTATTATGCACTACAGCTGTCACTGAAGTCGGCTAAGCAAGACTTTTCATTAGGTGTTGCTTCACGTTCGAAACGCAGGGCTGGTCTCTGTCAGCGTGACAGCTAGGATCCGGACTGTAATCTCCAACCACACAGAAATACAAGGGAGAAATTCTGAAATGCCTTGCCTATTTTTGTGAATGCATAGTGTATACTCTTGGCAAGTGGTCTACTTTGGGCAATTAAGGCATTGGAATAACAATTATTTTAGAATTTTGCAATTCATTTTTATTTCAGAATATTAAACCTTACTTTTACTTTCTGTCATGTCATTACATATGTATTTTCGATTTCTTCTAGAAAATGTACCTTAAAGACTACCTAAAAGTCACAGTTTATAAGCATTTTCCCAAAATACTTTGTTTGCAGGCCTACTTAATCATAGGAAAATAGTTCTTTTAAAAAATTATAGCACCGTGAGAGGATTCTTGCTGTTGGTTTGTTCTTAGAACATAAGTAAAAGAATAGAACAGGAATGGAATTTCTCCCTACAAAATATACAAATAGGTAGATGATGTTCCAAAGAGCCTGTTCAAAGGACATCTTGTTCACTGAAGCTAGAGGAAAGGTGTGTCGGGTTAGTGGCAGGAAAGTTTTTTTGTTGTTGTTTTTGTTTTTTTTGTGTGCTGTAGGTTAATTTAGGAGGAAAACGTGCTGAAGTACAGAACTAGGGGACAGGAGAGTGGAAAAGTTCTGTTCTAAAAAAGGTTGGGTAAGAAAAAATGGTTGTAGCAAAAACCCCGTCAGTAGAAGGCACCTGAAATTTTAAGCTTTAATACACATTTATCTTCATTTATATCTAAAGCTATTGCTGCTCTTCACTTGTTCTTGAGTATTAGTGCTTGAGCTGATCGGATTGTGACGCTACGTGCCATATGGGCTGGCAGAAAGCAATGCAGTGGGATGGACTGGGATGCAGCTTGAGCTCTTATGTTGCGTTTCCCTGCTGCACGTTGTATTTATTTATTTATTAACACATACACACCCCACCGAATGTCAGAATAACTGATTTATTTCATAGTGTCATGTGTAAACCTATGTATATTTATGATCTCATCATGGTGTTACAGTGCTGCTTACTATTTTGACAGCATAATGCAGAGAAGCCTGGACTCGTCAGTCTAAAAAAAACTCAATTAAGTGGAAATCTTTTATAGTAGGTTTACCATTTTCTAGCTGTCTGTTAATAGGAGTGTTGCTCTGACATCAAATGCGTGCTAAGTATTTTCAACATATGTCTGATTTATGAGTTTATTAGTATATTTCAAATCTATTTATTTCATTTTTCTTAGCAGGACCCCAGAAGTGTCATTACTTAGACCTATAAAATAGAGGGTGCTGATCATCCATTATCCGATTTATATGGATGATATAAATAAAGCAAAAGAACGTAAGTTTTAGAACTTGGCAGAAGGATCTACATGCAGGACAAACCAGTCCTGTTAAAACTCTAATGGAAAATGGAAGCTAACTACTTCTTGCAAATGTTAAATTTTACTTAATGTAGTTGTACTCTTAAGCAAAGTACTGAGTGTTACGCTCGCTTTTCCATCAACAGCCTATATGAATAATTCAAGGTCATCTTGAAGCTGTGTAGGGTGGCTTCCTATTCAGATTTGAGTTCAATGGATATAGTTGAAGAGAGAGCTGGACTTGTTCCTTTCTTCAAAGGGAATGTTAGTGTGAATTATTCTGGTAGTTTTCTTATGGCGACTCTCCATGCAGCTTTGCCTAAGTTTTACTTTGTTGTTTGGCAAGGAAGCTCATGTAAGTTACATGAAAACTACCAACGCAATAAAGCATAATAAAAGTGAAATGCAAACGCACTAGGTGGGGAATTAAGATGTTAATGCTAAACTGCTGGATAGATTTGTGTTGATTTCTTCTCTGGTCTGTAAGAACGGAGTTGATTTTTTCTTTTTCTCTGGGAACAAAAATCCCTGTGCGGTTGCCAAAAAGGGGAAATAGAAACAGTGCTAAAACATAAGGAAAAAGCATCTTTCTACATGTGCTGGCTTTAGGTTTGTGTGTTGTCTGTCTGTTTTCTTTCCTGCAGAAAAGCATGCTGCATGCCAGATGTTACTTTTTTTTCTTTTGACTTTACTAGGCAGGAACGGGCACGTGGTCTCTGGGTGAGTCTTCCATGAGACCTGTCAAAACGCTTGGTGATTGGAGTCTTCTGTGACTAAAATAAGAATTAAACACAGACATTTTAAAAAAGAAGTTAGGCCATTTCATCTGGCACAACTAGGTCTCTGTTGTTCCAAAATAAGCTGTGCTGCTATAATCAAATGCTTTCCTAGTCAAAAGTTCATGCAAAAACCTCCTTGGAAAAAGGCTGACATATAACTGTGAGGAAGATGGAAAAAAATCCTACATGTATGAATGCCTCACTTTCTGTGTCTCTTATAGTTCAGTAGTCCTGGTTTGTGAGGAAGAGTGAGAGGTTTCACTGGAGTGTTTCTCTTCCCTTTGTCTCTGTTAATTAATGAATTACCATGTAATGCTTGGAGTCTCTTATTTGAATTATTCAAACTTTCACAGAAGTAAGTAGTTGTATGAAGGAATTCAGCAGTGTTTTTATCTTGACTTTTGACTTAAAAGGGGGAGCAATTAGGGTAACTCCAACTCCTTACTGCGGACATCTTGCTCTGTGTGCTAATCTCCCTTTTTTCATTTTCCTCTCACTTTCATTCTACTTTCCTTGTTTCTGGGAATAATGCTTCCTGCTGGGGGGTTCATCACAGATACCAGCTTCTCTTCTTTTGTGCGCTCTCATAATCGATTTAAGTCGCTTGGATGCTTTGCTTCTGCCACGGAGCGCAGCTGTGCTGGTCCCTGTCAGCGTTAGGGCCCCGAGCCTGCAGGCCAAACCTGTCGGCCTTCAGTGTATGCCCAGCTCAGTGCAAAGTGTCTGGGATGTGGGGCAGAAAGCAGGGGAGCGTTCTCCTTTTTGCAGGAACCTGGATGTCAGCTGAGCCCTGCTGGGTGGGAAGCCGTACCCAGGTAGCCACCAGGCTGCTGGGTTTTTTGGAAGAAGCCCGGCACCCGGGGACAGGGGAGTGAATGGGCCTTGTTAAATGGGCCTGGGATGGCTTGGGTTTGCAGGTTTAGATTCTTCATAAAGCATGCAGACAGAAGTAGGTGTCCTTAAAAAGGAAGAATAGAAAGCTTTGGTGTCATTGCCATTTACAGCTTCAAAAAAGGAGGATGAAGAAACTGCCTTTTGGTGGGCTTTGCTTTTTGGATATATTAGAAGCATTTAAGTTTATGTGTAAGATACCTAGATAGTGACATAACTGGCTTGATTCGTGGTTTTTGAGCTTATTTTTTGAAATGCAGATAGTCCAATAAAATTTTACGTACTGTATACTCACAGCAATACTTCCACACTGTGTATTGAGTTCTTTGTAGGTCTGTTTCTCCGGGCCTATATGCATAGGACAGAAATACAAAGATGCAGTGTTAAGATTAACTGTGGCTTCATAATCAACCTCTTAAATAAACAAGATTAGGAAATTGGATTTTATTTTTGTAATGCTACGATATTCTGCCCTTTAAGACTAGACAGAAAAAAAATGGTAGCCACGATTTGTTAAACAAGCATAAAATAAGATACTGAGCATGGCTAAAATTCTCTCTTCTCTTTCCTTTTAGGCTGCCATCATGACGGCTGAAGAAACAGTGAACGTTAAAGAAGCTGAAATAATCAAACTAATTCTAGACTTTCTGAACTCCAGGAAACTTCATATCAGTATGCTGGCACTTGAGAAAGAAAGTGGGGTCATAAATGGCCTGTTTTCAGATGACATGCTTTTTTTAAGGTAGGACTTCTTTCTCCAGTGCTTAAATACCGCATACATGAAAGCATACAGTTGGGCTGTGATTCCGTGGGCAGCCCCATGCCACTAAATAGGAGGTCTCATCTTATTCTGCTTCTTCCTGGTTCCAATTGTGTGGTCCAGCCCTGTTGAGTTCCAGCTCTGAAGTTAATGAAGTCCTTCACTTGAAGTAACTGACTAAGCATCAACATAGGCTTTAGAGTTACATTTGAGGCTTTAGTGTTACATTTGTTTGTTTTTCTTGTTCCTTCATGTGTTCATTCATTTTGACCTAGGTTATTTTTCTGGCATGCTTGTGAATTAAAGTAGGAAGGGGTCTTAACAAGGGCCCGTGTCAGCACAGGCTAAGTCAGAAACGGTACATGAGCAGACGTAAACAGGAGAACAAGATCTTCTGTTAACAGCAGCCATCTGTTGTTACCTGCTTACCATGGCACATGAACTGAGCATGTAGTTTATTGAATTCTAATATAAATAGAATATTTTCAGTGTTCTAGCCCTATGCTCTGGGATGAGTATAGATGTTTCCAGAGCTTTTCCCCTTAAAAATATCTGTATTTTGAAACAATACTTAGGTTTCTCTTAAAGTTAGCAATATGAAAGGGGTGCCTGAGGTCATCAAGGCATGAAAGTTTGTGTGATTTGCCATTCATGATATCACCCTCCTAAATTATGAAAAGTAGTTATTGTAAATGGTAGGTTGTAGGTCTTCAGCATTGCAGTCTTCCTTTTCATGCCGAAGGTGTTTAAAAAACTTTTCTGGAAGCATAAGAAAACAATTTATTCAACTGTTTTTATCTTGTTTGGTAGTAAAAACATTTTTAACATTTTTTCTCATGTGGCTTCCCTTTTGATAAAATTACACATATTGGAATAAAATGAAAGCAGAATCAGAGAAAGATTGCAATTATTAATACTTTGTGTTTCATTCTTAGTTCAGTATACATCTAATGAGAAATACAGCCTTTCCTTCTAGAACTGGACATTTTACAGACAACTCTGTGCATTATGAGGAAGTGAAGGAACAAAATTAATCTACCTGTGCAGTCTAACACACTGGTCTTGGAGTTGAAGTTCTTTTGCTGACGTAGTAACTTCCAAGCTTTTCCTTTTATATTCCTAATACTGGAGGCCTGCCCCTCTTGGTATAAAATAGGTCCAGCAGTATTTATACAATTAAAACTTTAGGTCCATTTTCCTTCTTCAGGATGTCTTAATTGAATAAATGTATTTCATTTATACTTTCCAGCAAGAATTTTAAAAATAATCAATTATCTTATACAAAATACTGAGAAAGGACTTGGATTTTGCACTTACTGCATCTGTCAACTTAACATCTGTACAAAGCATTAATTTTTCCAGACAGGTTGATCACCTGTTGTATGCTTAAATATTCATTTGTCATCTAAATATACAACTCGTGATATTAAATGAGCTGATTGCTTAGAAGAAAGCTGTACTTGTCCAGTGAAATTAAAGCAGTAATTTTTTCTTTTACTAGGCAGTTGATTCTTGACGGTCAGTGGGATGAGGTTCTTCAATTTATTCAGCCTCTTGAATGTATGGAAAAATTCGACAAGAAAAGGTAAAATAGAATGTATGTTAGAGTTCAGGGTTTTGTGATTTATTTTTTTAAACTTAAACTGTGAAAAATATATGCAAAATATGTGTAATGAGTTCTCATTTCCTGCATACTTTTGGAATACGGTACTACATGTACCATTGTTTTATAGTCGGCTGAGCTATCACATTTCTGTTTAAGAAAGGAGTATGCTTCCTATACTTATTTTACTTGTGACCCTTCAATTATTTTTATTGTGCTGTTTCTGAAAGCAATGATAGAAAAAAAATCTGCTAAAATTTTTAGGTTGCCAATTTGTTGAACTTTGATCAGAGTTATTTGTCACTGCAATTTCTATGCCTACCTCAAAAAGTAGCTGTAAAATACCCTGCTCATCTCTAAGAGAATATTGACCTATTTGATCGAGATGTGTGGTGTTTCACTGCATTTCACTTCTTACCTGCAGATTTCGTTACATTATAATGAAGCAGAAGTTCTTGGAAGCCTTATGTGTAAACAATGCAATGTCAGCAGAGGATGAGCCTCAGCATGTAAGATTTCTCTTTGTTTTGGGATTTTTTTTTTTGTTGGCAAAAAGCTTATTGAGATATTGTAATTAAAAGCAAACTGAAAACTCCCACGCTTAATACGCAAATTCTACCTATTACCAAATGGTTTCATAGTTTAAAAAAAAAAAAAAAATAGATGTCCTTTGGAAACTAATGTGATTGCCAGGTCTCAAATAGAGTTTCATATGTAAGGGTTGCTTGAAATTTAGCAGTATAGATCAGTGACCACATGTCATCTTTGTGGTCCTGATCTTTGAAGTTTACTTTAGGCCATTATGCTGAAGTACAATGCTTCTTTTCAGGAGTACTCTGAAGCAAGCTTGAAAATCAGTGAAATTTATTGTCAGAGTCAGGTCCAAATGAAAGATTCTAGTTTCAATTAATCTTAAACATAATTTCTGTAGCTTTTAGAGAGAAAGGACATTGTCCTTTCTTTGAAAGGAACAGATGTGGTCACAAAGGACTGATTTAGTTAAATGTGCAAACAGCAGTAGCTGTGAACTTAGGTTCTTAGTATAGAAAGGGACACGAATGGCAACTCACACTGACAGAAAAGGCATGCAGGTTGTGAAGGTTATTAGTGTATCATTTCTGTTGATAACACAGAATAATAAATTTCTAACATAAGAAGTTATTAAATTAAAGGATTATAGTAATTTTAGGATGACTGATTTTGTTATCCAAACTGGATTAACTTTAATTCTCTGTCCCTTTACACATATATTAAACTTCAGGGCCTTGACAGTATAGAGAAAGCTTAAAGTCAGTCTTTATTGTTGCAAAGGAAATGCATGCTTCTCCACTAAGCAGTCTATCTTTTCAAGATTATTAGATAACAGCACAGGGAAAAATAAGTCAGATGTATGTTTATTTTTATGCTGAATGTTAACAAATATGTTGACATATTGTGGATAAAAGGTTGGTGTATCGAGAATGTGCTAGGGAACATGGATAGGATTTTTTCAATACATATTTAAAATCTTTGTAACTAAAAATACTAAGTTACATGTACTTAGCATGTTTTTTTGGCTTTTAGCTTCAACAGGCTTTCTACTAAAGCCATGTATTAATTTGGAGGTCTTATCTTCAGAGATTAACTTCTTGAACTTTGTTTTGTTTTGTTTTTTACATTTTTATGATTGGAGAACAGAAAACCTTGATATAAAACACAACCTACAGTTGCTACTCACTGAAAACTAGAGAAGTATGCAGCTTTATGTAATTTACGCCTATAGCTTTTCACATGCACACAAAAGAGAAAAAAGAAATTCAGTTGGCCCTGTGAGTGGAATTAACCTTCTGTGCTACAATAAAATTGAAGCTATTTAGCTGCTGGCTTAAAATGTTAAACCTGTAAAACCTGCAGTGACATGAAAGTTCCATAGACCTGTAGGCAATGAGACTGGGAGTGGGGCTGGGAGGGATTTCAGAAAGCCAAAACATCCAGGAATTTGACTCTGTTGTAACTACACTTGCACCAGCAATTTCGGTCTCTATATTATGTGCTGTTTTCCTTAACTAGAGACAGTAATAGTAATAGAGGAATGGTAGTGGAGAAATTCCACTACTCCTTGTTCTTCTTCAACTAACTGTGGAAACATACGTGCTACCAACTACTGTTCACCTCAATATTTCTGTAGCTGGAATTCACAATGCGAGAGGCTGTGCAGTGCCTACATGCGTTGGAAGAATACTGTCCCTCTAAGGAAGACTACAGTAAACTCTGCTTGCTGCTCACGTTGCCTCGCTTGACCAACCATGCAGAATTCAAAGACTGGAATCCCAGCACAGCCCGGGTGCACTGCTTTGAAGAAGCTTGTGTGATGGTGGCAGAGTTTATTCCTGCTGATAGGAAACTGAGTGAAGCTGGTTTCAAAGCAAGTAACAATCGTTTATTCCAGCTTGTAATGAAGGGATTGCTTTATGAATGTTGTGTGGAATTCTGTCAGAGTAAAGCAACGGGAGAAGAAATTACAGAAAGTGAAGTATTGCTGGGCATCGATCTCTTATGCGGTAATGGGTGTGATGACTTGGACCTTAGCTTATTGTCATGGCTGCAGAATCTGCCAGCTACTGTTTTTTCCTGTGCTTTTGAACAAAAGATGCTTAATATTCATGTTGATAAACTCCTCAAGCCTACAAAAGCTGCATATGCTGATCTTTTGACACCTCTTATCAGCAAGCTTTCTCCATATCCATCATCCCCAATGAGACGGCCTCAGTCTGCTGATGCTTACATGACCCGTTCCCTAAACCCTGCCTTAGATGGGCTGTCATGTGGATTAACAAATCATGATAAGAGAGTCACAGACCTTGGGACCAAAACTTCTCCAATGTCGCACTCCTTTGCTAATTTCCATTACCCAGGAGTACAGAATCTCAGCCGAAGTCTCATGCTTGAGAATACTGAGTGTCACAGTATTTTCGAAGAGTCACCTGAGCGGTAAGTGCAACTGTAGCTTTATTTTTTACCTTGGCTCATGTTACATTACTAGATTCTTACACGTGTTGTATTTTTGAACATAATTGTAACTTTGAAATAATTGTTCAACTTCTTTTGTAAGTAAAACTGTAACTGGAGTTCGTTTTTTTTATGCTTTTATGATTAAAAGTAGATTTTCATATTTGGGTCATGAGCCTTCTGGTTTCAAGCTGGACTTTCTTAAAGTTTAGACGTACAGAAACTTGAAATCCTGATGGACTTGATATTTTTTTCATGTTGGACTTAGAGGTATTTAACATTTATTGCTATCATAACTTATAACAACTTTGTTTAATGCAGTGTAGACTGCAAAGTTGACTTCTTTATTAAGAAATAACACATGAAATCTTTGCCTTTCTACTTTACCCTTTTGAGAGAAAAGTCTTGGTAAAAAAGAGAAATAGTACTTGTCAGTTAAACACTTAAGGTTTTGCTTGGCCTTTATTTTGATCAGTAATTCTGTTCCTTTTTAAAAGTTTTGTATAAATGCATTAACTTACTGCAATCTTCTGAAGACCCTTTGTATAGGCATTTGAATGTGATACGATGTTAAATGAAGTTGATAGACGTTAACTTTTTTTTTTTTTTCAATGAATCTCTTGAAGTTCAGAATGACCCTACATAGCTTTCAAGACAGCATTATATTTTTCAGGAAAAATCCAATTCTGGATTGTGTATCCAACTGAATTGGCAGTATTTGTGAGGGTACAAGCTGAAAGCTAAGCTTTCTCAGTATCTAGCCCCTCCATCCTTTTGGATATGGAAGAAATATGGTATTAAATTTGTAAATTGTATTTGGCAAGCAGTCACTTGTCAAAAAACTCAGTTAAGTAACTTTTTAAGTTACTCAGTTAAGTAACTTTTGTTAGCACACAGAGATAACAAAGAGTTCAGAATAACCTTAAAGAGCTTTGCTCCAAGTCACTGAGTAAATAGGACTTTGTAAGTTGACAAAACTGGAGTTGGGAATGCAAGTATTCTAATGTGTTGTGTGCACTTACTGCTTGCTAAAGCATTTGGGAAGGTGTTCCATGGGAAATACTTATATTATATAAGGATGACCAATCTCATACAAACTTTTTCCTAAATAACACTTTCAAGAATGTTCAATCTGATGAATGTTAAGCATAGCTTAAATTTAGATTGGTAGCAGTAGGTTAGTATTAATCTATCAATTATTCATTGGTAGATTAGTATTAAAACTTAATACCTGCTAGAAAGCACTAGTCACATGGTTAGTTTAAAGGTATATAACTAAAGTGTAAGGATAGAAAATAGAGGGCTTTGATATCGCATGATGCTAAGGTGTTTAGGAAAATGTTGGCACATCACAGTGCCTCTCTATTTTTTTGTTTGTTAGTTTTTGTTGTTGTTTGGGTGTGGCTTCTTTTTAGTGCAATCAATTTTTTCTGAAGCAGTATCTTCAGTTTTATGACTTAAGTAGGTTGCACACTTTGTTATCAGTTTTTACTCTAGAATATTACCTATCTTACCAGGGGATTTTCTACTCACAATTTTTCTCATTTATGCTTTTTTATGCTTCTATGCTTTTCTTCTTCTCCATGTTGCTACAAGAAGTGATACTCCCGTGGAGCCACAGCATCCCATCAGCAGCGAGACTTTGTGCCAGAGTTCTGTTCCAGAAAATGAGCCAGTTAATGGAGCACAGAGTCAGGGATCTGCCAAACAAGAGAAAAATGAGGTAGTGGTTGTTTATTTAAAAATAATGAGGCCCTTTGAGCTATGTTCTGATACATTCATAATTATTTGTTTTTTGTGTTGAGAACTTCATGTATGACAATGGATTGTTTTAAATCTTGTTTTCACATTAACAAGTGAAAACACAATATTACATCTCTGACAAATTTCTTTTTTTCCATTATATGAAGTTCTGCCATCACTTCAGTCTACAATGCACCTGATGAGTGCATTCTTGCATCAGTGTTGCTAAATTATTGCCTGTGTCTTAAAACAAAGACTTTAGTACTCAAAGCCAGCAACATTGAATTAACCATGGTTAAGAATCCTTCTAGCGTTTTAGTCATGAATCTGGCACGTAGTCTGCAATTTTGGTGTTAATAGCAAGTTTCACAGGGCACCTAATGTCTAGAATACAGTGGTGAAAATCAAATAATTCCCTAGTAAATGTATCTTTGCCATTCAGAATTCAATAGCATAACCTTTTTCGAAAATAAATAAATAAAAATTATTCTTTTGAAGGCCTTGTGCCTTGACTTTCTTTTTTTCCTTAACAGCAATGTGGAAAACGGAACATAGCAGTTCAGTAGAAAGCAATGAGAATAGTTACCTATTCTATTCCCTTTCCACAGTTTTAAATATCTGCCTCTTATTTCAGTAAGGATGAATTATGTCATCTGAATATTTGCGCTAAATGTTTGAGTGCTGAAATAACATCAACTCTGTGGTTTGTTTGGTTTGCAGACTCCAGTTTGATTTTCTTAAGTAAACTTCTGTCTTGGCTTGTGACATCTATATGGCACTGAAAACCAGTCCAGTCTTGACAGGGTTATTCTCTTGTAGACTCTGGGTGCTTGAGTGAGGCAATGGGGCTATGGGAGGATTACCAGAGTCCTTCAAACACAAGGACTGGACTGCATAACTTCGCCACTGCAACAGCATTGTGTATGTGGATTGGGAATAAGGGCGAGAGGAAAGAGCTTTAACTAGAACTATGACAGAGCAGACTTCAAATGGCAGAAAACCAGGGGGAAGATTTCTGGGAGAGAATGAAGACAATAGATGCTATACTGTAGGTGAATATGTTGGCCAGACTATTGTACACAGGTATAAAAGAATGTAACACCAGTCCAATTGCTTCTTGTTTTTTTTTCTATGTCTTAGTGGTATATGTGAGAAAGAAATTCTGTTAAGTTTATTTTCATTATTTTTTATTTTTGTATTGCTCCTGGAAAGATTGATTTATACGGCAGAATTTGTACAAAAGAACATCTGGGCAACACATTTTAGGTTTAGGTGTTGGATCATTATTATATCTTTATATAATTTATCTTATATATATTGTTATTGTGTTATTACTCAGACTAAACAATCCAAGGATCGGATCCAATTGCAACAAACAAGTGTCAGTCATGCAAAGAAGTATTGGCCAGAATATACCTGTTCCTTAAAAGGATAACCCAATGACCAGGAAATAGCTTACATATTTGAAATATTGAGAATGCTTGTTAAACTTCTGAAGACAATTGCCCAATTTTGATCTTTGGAAACCCAATGTGGTAAACATTTTACAAGTGCAGCAGTGATAGGAAACCACTAGATGACAAAGATGTCATTTCTCTTTAAGCAAGAAACGTTTTTTTTTCTTATACTGCTTTTTTTTTTTTTTTCCTTTTAGTTGGTAAAAACGGAGTTAGATTAGTTTTTCTTGGGAAAACACATGGCATGGTTGTTGATACTTCTGGCCTTGGACCAAAGTTCTTTCGGTTTCCTGTGTGTTCCATTTTTAATTTTCAGCTTGTTATCTGGTTTTGGTGGTAGCATTTGGGACTGGTGACAGAGGGAGACAGTGAGGATCAGAGAGTGCAGGTGACACAGAGTCCTGAGGAGCTGGCAGTGGGTGACACCAAAGATAGTACATAAATAGGAAGAGATCATGGAAAAGGAAGCACTAATTTGTTCTGTCCAGAAGTGCTGCATCTGATTTTGATGTTGATAAATGGCAGATTGATAGCAGAGAGGTGTCAACACAGCAGAAAATATAAAAGTTACATTGGAAATATTACTTGGAAATTGGAAAGTAGCTTATGTTGCTTTCCAACTTCTATTTTTTTCCTTTTATTTTCAGCTTTGGATTACTTATTTGTTCTGATATTAATTACTACTTTGGGAGTTTTATGGGCAAGAGCAGTCTTGTCCTGAATAAGGCACAAAGGCAGAACTACTTCAACAGTACAGAAGGACAGGGATTTCCTTCTTTAGTGAGTAAATAATATCTGGTTTTAGGGGAAAACGAAAGCTTTGTTCTTCAGAGGACAATTTGATGGCTTTGTGATGCATGTGGTGAAGTAGTGAACCAGAGTGTAAGTATTTAGGTTAACTACTGCAACTAACTATTTAATTCTCATTAATAATTCTCACTTCTTTCAAGCTTCGTGATTCAACAGAACAGTTTCAAGAATATTACAGACAAAGACTACGTTACCAGCAGCACTTAGAACAAAAGGAGCAGCAACGTCAGTTGTACCAGCAAATGTTGTTGGAAGGAGGTGTAAACCAAGAAGATGGAGCTGACCAGCAACAGAATCTTACTGAGCAGTTTCTTAACAGGTTGGGGACGTCTGTTAACTTCCTTCTTCACTCACCCCTATGCCTCACCAAGTTCTCATAATAACCTGGTTTGGTCTCCTCCCCCTTTTTTTTTTTTTAATATTAGATCTATCCAGAAGCTAGGAGAATTAAATATAGGTATGGACAGTCTTGGAAATGATGTGCAAACACTTAGCCAGCAATGTAATGGGAGCAGAGGGAATGCATCCACTAACCCAGCAAGTAACTTTACATCACCACCTTCAGATGCTTCTCAGAGGCTAACGGCTGATGGCCAAAACATTAACACAAGCACTCCTCGAAAACGTGGATCAGCTAATCAAATACCCTTTCCTGAAGAGTCGCCTGTGCAGGGGAATCAAACGTAAGTTATTTGAAACTGCTTAGGACTGGAAATCCCCCTATTTTAGGAGGGAAGAGCTGTTTGTATTTGTTTTGTTATCACGTTAATTTGTCATTGAATTAGGGGTATATAGTTAATGACTGTTGTTACCTAGGTATTTTTATATTGATGATAAAATTGATGTTTTAAGACACAAGAAATAGTGGTTATTTGTGGTTTACGTTGTGTACTTATTTTTAATTTCTTCTTATTCCATCTTATTTGTATAGTTCTTGTTTATTTTGTATTTCTACTAAGCTTCTGAAAGCTTTTTTTGGTGGTTGTTTTTTTTTCCCCTCATGAAATATTAGTTAAAAAGAACGAGAGGCAGGACAGAGTGGCAACTGGATTTCTTCCCTTAATCATAGAATGGCTCAGGTTGGAAGGGACCTTAAAGATCATCTAACTCCAAACCCCCTGTCAGAGGCAGGGATGCCACCCACTAGATCAGGTTGGCCAAGGCCACATCCAGCCTTAGGTAAAGGTACCACTAACGTGAAAGAAATAAACATTCTTCCAAGTGTGTGTATGTTATGGAATGAAAACAAAAATCTTGTTTTTTTTCTTCTAACTTTCTTTGACTCATTCAATACTTGGAGTACCTGCAAAAAATGGCAACATCTTGTAAAAACAGTAGTTTAATGATAAAGAATCAGACATGCGTAACACTAATCCACATAAGTTAGTTCTAAGTGTGAGTTAATGTAACCTCAGTCCACAAATATTTATAAACAAATCTATTCCTCCTCTTGTTTGTTTTTTTTGTTGTTGTTGTTGTTATGAATTCAAATTCTTCACCAAATCAAAACAGTGCATCAGAACATGCTGTCACTCAGCCACCGTTGGACGACTCTTCAGGGAGCCTAAGTAGGACAAGAGGTGATGAGGTGAGTTTCCTTACTGTCTCTTGCAGTGTGTTTTCACAAGATTCAGTGTTTTATCCTGAGTATGCAGCATGCTCTCAGTGTTAACAGAAGTTTACACTGAATTTTGGCTGATATAGTACTTTGAGAATCACAGAACTGTTGATTGGAAGGGACCTCTGGAGACTGAATCCAAACCAACTACTCGAGATCCAACTAGAGCAGGTTGCTCAGGGCCTGTTCCAGTTGGGTTTTGAGCATCTCCAGGGATGGAGACTCCCCAACCTCTGTGGGCAGCCTGCATCCATGTTTGACCACCTGACCACCCTTTGTTTTTGTTTTTTGTTTTTTATTGTATTTAAAACAACAGAAATATTTAAATTGAACCTCCTGCATTTCAATTTCTGTCTATTGCCTCTTGCCCTTCAGTGGATACCACAGCAGAGAGCCTTGCTCTGTCTTTATAAATACTGGACAGGAGGAGTATTCACTGATGAAATCTGCCCCACCAGCCCCCTTCAAGCCTCTCTGTCTCTCTCAAGGGCAAACAGTCCTAGCTTTTTCAGCTTCTCCATGTGTAACAGAGACTCCATCCAGTCCCTTAGTTGTTTCAGTGGAGCCCAGCACTGGATGCAGTATTCTAGATGTCAGGTGTTAAAATGTGGCAAAAAGAACACTGAGCGGTAACTCGATTGGATTTTAATCTATTGTACCTTCTATTCACTCTAGATAATAAAGCTGCTCCTGATTACAGCTTCCATTTGACTGTCCTTGCATTTGTCTCTGAGTCTGTACCTAAATACTACTGCAGGGTTAACTCGTTGGTCCAGTAGCATGATTTGCTGATTGAATCAGCAAATAGCTATCCAACTAATACTACTTCTGTTGGTGAAACAATTAGGATACACAGGAATTACATAAACTGCTTATCGGTAATTAAGTACTTATTTCCTCTGCTTTTTAGGTAGCCCCAAAGCTGTAATCTCTCCTCCTTACGAAGGAAGCTACTTTGTATAGAAATTGAACCTAATGATTTCTGTCTTGCTTCCTGGGGATGTAGGGCAACAGAGTCAATACTTTCAAATTCGAAGTTGTAGATGCTGACAACTTGCTCAGTAGCATTGCAAGAATACTTACTGCACTAACTGCTGTTGCTATAATTGGCAGCAGTGTAATAGGTGATTACTTTGTGTTCTCCAGGTTAAAATTAAGATCATTTGACTCAACTCAGTATGGCCAAACTCTAGGGAAATAACTTTGCAACGAGGACATTCCAAAGTTTCTGTATCACACAAATGAAACCAAAACATTAGAAAGGTGGTGATGAAGCCTTCTGGAGGACAATGTAATAAAAAGTTTTGCATAAGTTGAATTATTTTAAATATATATATATATTGTTTTAAATGTTAACTGCATGGTGGAAAAGGTAGTTCTTATGCTTAGTATTATATCTGTTTTATAAATCATTTGACCTGGACTGTTTTAATTAAAAATGTACCTTTGCTCTCCTTACAATTTACACCCAGATCAAATATGTTCACACAAATAAATCATAATATCAGGCTTCTGAGATGGGCTGTTAAGAAGGAGAGTTGTTGGTAGCCTGGAGGGAAACTGAGAAATGTTCATCTAATGTCAGCTTCAGAGGGAGTTGAGGTAAAGAACTTCTTGAAGAGTGCAATTCCATGACCAGGAATAGACATTGTTTTACAAATCCCTCAGTTTAGTCTGGTGCTGCTGCTTTTTAATACTTATAACAGTTATAAATTATTCTAAAAAAAAAAAAAAAAAAAATCAGTCAAATACACTTAAATGTCCAGTTTGATATTGTAGAGCCTAATCTGACTGTGATCATTCTACACAGGATGACAAATCAAAAAAGCAGTTCATTTGCATTAATACTCTAGAAGACACACAAGCTGTCAGAGCTGTAGCCTTTCATCCCAGTGGGAGTTTATATGCTGTTGGCTCCAACTCTAAAACTTTGAGAGTGTGTGCCTACCCAGAAGTAATTGACCCAAGGTAAGAAAGCTTGTATAGTTCTGTATTTTCCTGAGTCATAGCACTTTTCCCCTGTAGCTACTGAAATCTGTATGTTTCATACCTTTATTTTGTTGTCATAAATAGTGCAATGTTTTCTTTCAAAACCAGAACTGACAAGCAAAAATAAAAAGAATCTACTGAAAAATTTGTGTATTCGTGGACTAGTTTTTGTTCTCTTCTGTTATGTGTTGGATGCTTTGCTGCAGTACTACATACAGCTTTACCGTATAAAAGTGTTTTTTTTGCCCTTGTGATTGGGCCTCTGTTTACTCTGATCACTTCTGCTTTCAGTACTTTGGTTGTAAATGTGGGAGAAGAAAGCATGTGTCAGCCTAAGCAAGCACAAGGTGGGTTTAATGAGATGGAGTGTTTAGCAGAAGGACAGATTTGACAGTGGAGAAACCAACAAATCCAGCTGTTACAGCAAAGTTACAGAATATGTCTGAGTCTCTTGTTATTTTAAAGACTGTTTTCCTGATACTTAAGCTCCTTGAAAAGAAAAGGGTCCTTTGTGGTTTACTGGCTACCTAGTCTTTTCTGTTAGTTTTTCTTTTTTCTCGTTTCGCCCTCAAAACCCTTATTTTTAATAGAGGGGTATGTGTGTGCCTCTTTTTTCACCTGGAAGAAAATACTGCCATCTCAATAGTCGTCGTGTCTCTACTGTAGTTACGTTATTTTCTTGGACCAGAGGGGAAAAACGTGTCTAAAACTTCATAATTTGAGAGAGCTACAAGTATACACAGTGACTTTATCTGGGAGACCTTTTCAGTTTAGGATTTGTGGTCAGGCTTCTAAAGTGTTCAATAAGTAATCTGTTTGTTTTGTTTTGTTTTGTTTTGTTTTTCCCACCAAAATATAATCAGTAAAGTAGCCTTTGAAGTTTAAGTCCAAAATACTTATTGGCAGTATATGAAACAACCAAAAAAGCTGTTGATTTTTCTGATACTCAGTGCAACCTGGCTTGCTGGGCTTTAAGCCCAGATAACCTCTCCTTGATTGGTAAAAAGTGCAAAACTCTCTCAGTAGGACAGACGCTTTGTTATCGACTAACTACAGTCTCCTCTCACACACCTTACTTCTCTAACTATTGGGAAACATTCAGTTGACTCTGTAGCCTTTGTCTCTTGTTTAGAAAAATCTTACCAATTTAGGAGCCTGGGGATAAGGATTCATTCATTCATATGTAGCTACAATTTCTATATTTTTATCAGCCCTCTATAGATGAAGGGGTCCTGTAAGTTCTTTTACATGCCTAATCACAAACACAATGGAAGACAGAGGGGAAAAAAATGATAAAATGGGATGAAGAAGATCATTTTATTTTGTCTTAGATCCCATGCATTTGTTTCAGTGCTAACAGTCTTACCTATGTCATGTTATCCAAAACAATAGGAAAAAAAAGCAGTATTTTTGTTTTAGAGCACACAACTTTCCTTGCAAATAAAAACACGCTTTTCTGTTTTCTTTTGCAGTGCTTATAATACTCCTAAACAACCTGTGGTTCGCTTCAAAAGAAACAAGCATCATAAAGGATCGATCTACTGTGTAGCATGGAGTCCCTGTGGACAGTTGCTGGCTACTGGTTCTAATGATAAATACGTGAAAGTACTACCTTTTAATGCTGAAACTTGTAATGCGACAGGTAGGTCTCTGTGTAGTTTAAATAATTTATTTTCACTTGTTTATCCACTATTTGGCAAGACTCTTGAAATAAATCTGTATTTAAGTTTTGTTATTCTTACTCCAATGCTTGAATTAATTTAGCCCCTTTTCCCATTCACCATTTCTGTAGTCTTTGTTCAGCAAATAGCCCCAGAGGTGTTGGGAGTGGGGATTATCGTTTGGGCTTTATTTTAGTTGGGTGTTCTGGGCTTGTTTTCATTGTAGGCATTTTTTTTCTTGTTTTGGAAGATTCTGTGCTATTGCATTGTCTTCTCGTAAAGTGTTTTTTGTTTTTTTTTTGTTTTTTTTTTTTAGACACGGGTAAACAACTGGATATTCTTACCCAATTCTAGTTCTTGATTGTCAGGAGGAATTCAAGCTCTAGTTTTCCTTACCTACCTCTGTCATCTTCTTCCCCATCTTAAAAATCCAGTATTTATTTCCTGCAAATACTATTTTCTATGCCTGGTCCTTCTAGTCAATTCCCAGAATGTGGCGCTTCTTTATTTTGACCTCAGGGTGACTTGTCCTATGTGACTCAGTGTTCTTAATGATCCTTTCCTCCTGGCAGAGGAAGCCTTCTTAATTCTGTTATTTCACCACGGTTTACAAAAAGAAATGATTTTACTGTATAATGTTGCCTGGGATTGGCTATAGAGATACATCTTTGGTATGCTTTAGGAACTGTGGGAAGCTCAAGCAACACTCAGTGTAAATAAGATTATTGAAGCTTTTATTTGAACACTCATAACTCAAATGGGATATTCTGCAGAAGGTATGCAGTGTTTATAGTAGGTAGTGTGCCGCCCTTGGCTGAAATAGTCTGCGTTATCACTGTAACTGCTTTAAAGATTGTAGCGCTAACTGTGCTAAACAAAGTATGCCTCATCACGTGTTTTATTTTTTTATAATTTGTATTTTATTATTATTTTAGGACCAGATTTGGAATTCAGCATGCATGATGGAACAATCAGAGATCTTGCTTTTATGGAAGGCCCAGAAAGTGGTGGTGCTATTTTAATAAGTGCTGGAGCAGGGGACTGTAATATTTACACTACAGATTGTCAGCGAGGACAAGGTCTGCACGCTCTAAGTGGTCACACTGGTATGTTGCTGTTTCTCTTTGGCACTTCTGAAGCCTGTATTAGATTCAAATAATGTTTGTTTTCAAAAGGTTTTATTTGTCTTTTTCTTGCTAGAAAGACTTTGGTCCTCCCCAAACTGCTTCAGTTGTTTTTGTGTTTGGGGATTTGGAGTATTTTTTGTTTTGTTTTCTTTCTTTGTGGGTGACTCTGGTTGGGTTTGTTTAAATATACTGGCTATTAATTTAATGGGAAGTGCGTGCTTCACTCCAGAGAAGGTGCAAAGCTGGCTATTGCCTTATACTGTTGGCATTTTAGACCATGCAGCTTGCAGGTTTTCCATGGGACTGTTTAATTTCTGAGTACAGAAACATAATCAGAACTGCAGTATTTAATTATTTGATTAACATTGTTTGATCAAATTAAGAAATCTTCTTGTTCATAGGTCATATTTTAGCACTTTATACGTGGAGTGGTTGGATGATTGCATCTGGATCCCAAGACAAGACTGTAAGATTCTGGGATCTGAGAGTGCCAAGTTGTGTTCGCGTTGTGGGAACGACGTTTCATGGAACAGGTAAGATGTGCTATCATGCCTCTGATCATTTTTGCATAAAAACTTATTTTAAGGACATCTAAGTAGTGTAGAGTGAATGTAAGGTGTGGGGTGTTTTTCTTATATATTTTTTTTCTGATATATATATTATATTCTGTGATATATATATATCACAGAATGGAGATGCACTTAAGGACACCCTCACCAATTTTCTTTTATCTGTGTGTTTTTTTCCCCTTAAAAATCAATAAATAAAATAACATACTTTCAAAAATTAGCTACTTTTTTTGCCTTGTGATTATCAGACATCAAAGCTGTCCAAAGCACATCAGAACAAAAGCTGCATAGCTGTTTCAGAGTAAAAAGAAGGCCAGCATTTGGTATTTTTATATAATAGCTTTTCTTTTAAGCAAGAACATACATTTGCATAAATGTACATGAATTCGGGGGGGTTGTTTTTCTCTTGTAGGAAGTGCTGTAGCTTCAGTAGCTGTAGATCCTAGTGGTCGTCTCCTGGCTACTGGACAAGAGGACTCTAGCTGTATGTTGTATGATATTCGAGGAGGACGAATGGTTCAGAGCTACCACCCTCATGCCAGTGATGTTCGCTCTGTGCGCTTCTCTCCAGGGGCTCACTACTTGCTCACGGGATCATATGATATGAAAATAAAGGTGACAGACTTGCAAGGTAACATACTTCAAAAGATGCAAGGTTAACTTTGATGGTTTTAATATTAAGGTTGCAAGAATTTCACTCAAAAGACAGGGTTTTAGTTTAAAAGGGGGGAAAACAAAGAAGCTTGAAGCATTTGAAATGTGTGTAAGTGTGATTGTGTTGATGAGGGTTGGGAGGCTGATAATGATAAAACTAATACTGTTGCTTGATGGGTTGGCCTTCGCTTTCAGACAGCATTTAGAAAATCGACTCTTTTTTAAAAAAAAAAAAAAAAAAAAAAAAAAAAGATTCTTATGCTTACTGTGAAGAGTTGAGATATCTGATATCTTTCCTTTTCCTATGAACTTGTTTTTCCTGGACTGCTAAATTGTGTGTGTGTGTGTTGAGAGTTCAACTGTGCTTCACGAGGTGAAGTACATAGTAAATTTTAGTAAACAAAAACACACACACACAAAAAAAGAGCTAAGATGTAAGTTCATGGAGTGACTAACGATTTCTGTTCCTCTGCTGTAGGGGACCTCACGAAGCAGCTTCCTCTTATGGTGGTAGGAGAGCACAAGGACAAAGTTATTCAATGCAGATGGCATACACAAGATCTTTCCTTCTTGTCTTCGTCTGCAGACAGAACTGTAACCCTGTGGACCTACAATGGCTAGAGTGCAGCTAAAGGCAACCTATGCAGCTAAAGCACAGAGACCTGAGACTACGGAACTGTAAAAACCAAGTAATAATAAATAGGCATTCAGAGAGCAGCAGTTGAGTAGGAAAGTGTCTTATCAAGAGGAAAGGCGCTTGTCACAGATTTTTCTGGTTTCTCGGAGGTCTTGGTGTTTTCAGTATATTCTTTTGCAGTGCTTTCAGTCTTCCATGTGAACTCATGCTGCTGTGACCTATTGTAGTCTTGTTGCCAAAGTCTGAGAAGAACTCCTTTGTTGTCGATGTGCACTCTGAGTAACATGAATGACGTGTTTACAGTTTGGTATTAATTGCATTCCTTGGTCTTTGCCTCAATGAGAATTTTATATAGAACCTTAAGTTGAACAAAACTTCAAGTTAATATCAAACTAGTTCCACATGCACATAAAAGATAAATTACTTCCACTGTTTTTTCAGATTTATTATATTCATCACTTCTCCACGAGAGGTCAAACTTTTTAACATCTCCATGGTTTCAACTTTTTTAGTAATAAACTCTGAACTTTAAAGTTGACTAGGCAGTAACCACATCTTGATTATGGTCCATTGTATAGTGGGGGTCTTTCCTTTCTCTTCATCTAAACAGGGGGAAATGTTGCCGTTTTTACTACATGACATTGTTTTCAAAAAGCTAACATGTTGGAGGGGGGGAAGTAAAATATTGTTGTTTTGTTTTTTTTTTTTTTGCTGTAGAAACATACAATATTTTACTTTTTGAATGCAACAGAATACCTCTGTGTATAATGTACTGTAGAAAAGAGTGGATTGGCAGCAGTTGTCACAGTGAGCTTAACGGCTATCAGTTTTCAAAGTAAAAGGGATACCATTAACACTATAATAGAAACCAGCATGGCTTAAAATGCTATGTCTGCATGATAATTTAAGAATTAAGTCATTTAAATTCCCAGGTCAGAAGCTTATTTGAATTTTATTTCTTGCACTGTTTATGTATGGGAAATTACAATTTTATTTCTACAGAACTTTAGATTCTAATGTTTATGTATTGTTATATTTTTCATATTGTACAGTTTCTTTTACTTTTTAATTTTAAACATTAGGTTATTTATTTATTTGAACACCTGAGTTTTGGATTCTCTTACATACTAAATTATATGTGCACTGTAGCAAGCAATTTTAACTATCGTATAAAAGTGGAAAGGTAAATATAGAAGTGTATCTGTGCTATAATCTCAATAAAGACCTCCAACACCTGCAGCTATCTCATTTGTTGTTTTAGACTGTTGTTCTATAATTCCAACGTGCTGCTCTGATACCTGAACATCAAGATCTGTTGTATGATTTGAATTATAAAAGGCTTTGGATGTTCGATACGATTTCCAACTATCTCACTTTGCAGTGTGGTAAGTAATAGTATGGCAGAGGTAAGAGTTTGGTAATTTGATATGTAGAAGTCATGTTTTCCTTAGCATTAGGGCCTTAATCAAACTACTCTATGCCTCGGGCTGTGTGCCTATTTGTGGACATAGCTGACAGGCTGTTATTAAGTAGCACCTTGTGTTGAATGCCACCTTTCCTGCGTGGGTGTTACAACAGTGTGTCTTGGCATTGTTATATGTGCTTGGCTTTTGTTGTGAAGCCAAATTGTTAATAGGGCAGAGAGCTCCTGTGTTTATTGCTTGGGTGTTCTGCAGCCAAACAAGAAAGAAAGGGGAATCTTTCTTCCTCTATCTATGCCTGCAACGGCAGATGACACAAAGAAAAATGGCAGTTTGGACTAAAACCCCCTGCATTCGACAATCAGTAAGAATTTCTCCATCCTCTGCCACCCAGCCTCGTGTGGCCGTACTTGGTTTTTAGCCTCCTTATACCCGGGGGGGCCCCGTTTGGCAGCGCAGCCGGCGCCGCTCCCCCTCAGGGGCCGCCGCCATGGCGCGGGCAGCGCCGCCCGGGGCCTGAGGGCCGCGGCCGGGCCTCGGGGCGGGGCCGGGCCCGCGGAGGAGGCGGCACCGGGGCCGCTGCGCCTCGCGAGGGCCGCGCTGAGGCGGAGCGGGGCGGGCCGGGGGCCGGGGGCGCTGCCGGGAGCCGGGCGAGGAGCGCGGCCTGCGGCTGGGGGCTGGGGCCCGGGGCCGGGGCGCGGTGCGGGCGCCATGAGGCGCGGCGGGCCCGCGCTGCTGCCGGCCCTGCTGCTGTGCGCCGCGCTGCTGCCCCGAGCCGCCGCGGAGCCCGACGAGGAGTGGATCGACCCCACCGACATGATCAACTACGACGCGGCCGCCGGGGCCATGAGGAGGCCCTACAAGGTGCGGGGAGGGGTGAGCTGGGGGCTGCGGCAGCCGCGGAGAGATTGCCCCGGGGCTGTGGGGTTTGGCAGGGTTGTGTGACAGAACAGTAGGCGCTGTTTATAATAAGAAATAAAACGTATAGTAATACATAATTATAAATAATAGAATAATGCTTGTATCACCTTGTAAAGTTATATCCTCCATGGCGGGCGGCGGCTCTGCAGCCGCTTCGCTGAGAGGTCCAGGGCTCAGCAGCTCCTGGTGGCCTCTGAGGTAAGGGCTGAACATCTCCAAGGGTTTAGTCGGTAAAAGTTGGAAGATCCGAAGTTAGTGGTCACGTTTGGCCTGGATTACCTGGTTCCCCAGTAATACAGGAGTAAAGCCCTCCAACGCCTCGTAAGCTGTGTGAAGTTTTGTAGCGCTGGGCACTGGGGTCTGTGGAAGGGGATCAGAAGGGGGCTGGTACCGCACGGCCGTGAGCCTGGAGATGGTGAGCCATGAACAGGTAACTGAGAGACAGGGAACTGCACTCGGCTGTCCTGCGTCGGGGGCTGTGTGTATGGATCGTGAGATGCATATTATTTGTCTACGGTACATGTGCACACAAGGCGCTGTAAGCCACGGGTGGTTGTACAGGCACCCCTGATCTTGCCGTCCTTCAGTTTTAACATTTGGCTTTGCAGCCTTGAGTAATGTTATTTTAATGGTTCAGAACTTAGTTTTATGGAGCTTAAAAAATGCAGACTACGTTATTCATCTCCACAGAGTTCCCCCTCAGCCTGCGCCGACCTCAGGTGCAGCTGGTAGTTGTCAGCATTTGTGAAGTTCAGCAGCAAGCTTTGGAGTCTTTAACTTTGCTGCCCAACTGCTTCTACTGTTATCAGAAATACTCAGAGTTCTCCTATTGTCTCCCATGAAAAAGGGAGAAATATGACTGCTTTGGAATAATCCTTCAAGAATTTATTTTCTGCTCTACAGGGAGATTTTAGTTTTCTGCTGTACGGTGAGAGGTTTTAGGCAGGCTCTGCAGCCGAAACAAAACTTCCTATTGGGTGATGTGTTCTCGTGAGGTCACTTAATTCTGTGACATTTTGCTTCCTTTTGGAGACTTTCCTCAAGATGCATACCAAGTCGTGGAGAAGAAGCACTGCTAAGACTGCAGCTGGGCAGTAGCCAGAGAACGTGGGATGTTGTTCCAGGGCGAAGGGGAACAGGAAGGTTAGAGCATGCAACAAGGAACGTGCTTGGTGTTTGCTTCCAGTCGGGCTGCGTGGCCAGCCAGGCTGGGAATTTCATCTGGCTGAAAATGGTGTGTGCTTGCTGAGTCAGTTTTTAGCCGGTCAGATATCTAATCTGGTGCTCTGTGGGCTCATGTGGTCACCAACACTCAGAGGAGGGGAAAGGGCAGGTGGGGGAGGACAGGGCATGACCTCTCCTTTTGATGGCAGCATGCATTTAGATAAGCGTAAAGCAATTGTCACTCTGGATGGAGCCTAAAACAACAGCAGAGAGGCAGCAGAATATAGCTGAGGGAGTACATGCAGAAAAGGCTGACACTGTTTTAGCCCCTTTGCTTTTTTTAAAGTGAGCTGACCATAAGAGTGTAACGTGGCATATTGACAAATTGTTCTTCTTTTGTAATTTTAGGTAAACTATTATGACGCTGAGGATAAGACAGCGGATACAGTCAACACTGAAAAGTTACCAAGTTGCTTCAGGGAAGTGGATTCCTTGCAACAGAAGGTTTGTGGTGGAGCTTCAGAATGTTTTCTGATCTTTTCTAGTTTGTGTTTTCTGACAATGCAGAGGCAGCGGATAGCATAGAGCGGGTGAATTGCTGCACGGTTTGAGAGAGATCATGGATTATATAGGGGGAACTTCTTCGTGTAACTTTAGAGGAAAAACTAAAAGTGATTTGACCTTAATTCCAAATTGCTGCTCAGCCTACCAAGGCCTGTTTCCTAAAACGTTCTGAGCTGTAACATAAGTCAGGAGGAGTTGTGTGCTGTTTGGTGCTGACAGTTTAACCATGGTGGTGGTGGTGTTACTCCGTGCTGCCAATAGCCAGGGTACCCGACCTGTTCGAGCTGTTCAGTTCCGTAAGATTTCAAGGGGTGGGCTGTGGGTGTAAGGAGTGCGCTTCCCCTGAGCTCAGAAGGATGCAGTCATGCTGTGTAGCTACCAAGACTCGCTTCCCTCATCCGTTTGGAGACCCAGTGTGAAATGTAATTTTAATACTGCTTGACTTGGTATGTTTGGATAGGAACTTAAAAATTAAGGAGATCCAGATCTTAAGTTTTTCTCGTCTTACTGAG
Organism: Aythya ferina; assembly: GCF_964211825.1. Taxonomy (NCBI): domain Eukaryota; kingdom Metazoa; phylum Chordata; class Aves; order Anseriformes; family Anatidae; genus Aythya; species Aythya ferina. Next base: position 7,195,922 of record NC_140304.1, on the reverse strand, counting down.
GTTGGTATTCAAACCATACTATCACCAGAGCTGAAACCCCTCCTACTTGGCCAAAGCCATGGAAAACAGCAGCAGAATGGAAACTTACACTGTACAACTGCATATGATTTTTAAATTGGGATTTAATCATGGGATTATTGCCAAACTAATGCGCTTCCATTAACTGTGGGTGTAATGTGTTTTTGTGGTGTTTTTTTTATCTCTTACAAATGAGCTGGTTTGAGCAACAAACGAGTGAAAGCATCTTTACATTGTAGATCGCAGAATGCGAGAAGAGGAATGCCAAATCCCGGGAAAGCCGGAGCTTTTATATTTTTAAGCGATACTTGAATAAGATTCTAAATGAGGCTGGAAAACTTGGCCTTGTAAGTATTTGAATATTGCTTTAAAATGAATTCATATTACCATTTCCTTTGTTTTTCACAGTTAATAAGTATTGATTGATTATTCTCTCATACTTTACAACTCAGTTCCCTTCATTTTAATTTAAAGAAAAAGATGATACAAGAATGTGCGTCCGGTATTGCTGTTAGAGTTACCAGTGTTTGTTCAGTTGCCATTTTATCTGTAAAGCATCTGAGGGAAGATTGTGAAATCAGAATGTGTATCCAAGTATCGGTTGCTGGGGTGCAGCTACAGTAATACCTCCTCCAGTTCTTGTCAATGGCTGTTAAACTGAAGAGAGCCCGATCTCGTTTGTTCATTGTTTTTATGCCTTTGTTTTAGACTTACCACGTTACCCATGTAGGAGTAGTAGCTTCTCGAGTCGGCGTATAAGAATCACCTTGTTACTTTATTCATTACATTGTCTTTGGAAATACTTTATTTTCTGTTCAGAGGTAGAAGGATACATTTTTAGCAATTAGCAAAATTAATATTTTTAAAAAGAACATTATACTTAGCAATGTAAAATTTCTTATTTCCATGCTTAATATCTGCATTACCCAGGCATGATCGATTTCAGTGGCGCACACAATGCATTAGTCATTAATAGCTATTAATGAGAAGCAATGGTAAAATTTTAATAACGCTTCATTGTTTTTAGTTTTTTGCAGTAGAATTGAAAGAGAACAAAACAGTTGAGCTCATGATTTATAGGGGTGAGGTGAATGAACAGAAGGATCGTAGAGCTATAGTGGGCTCCCTACCCCGTGTCTTCATCCTGCAGACTACCACAAAAAGGGGCTGGCATAGGACGAGGGTCTGTAATCAGGATTTGGCATAGTGATACAGTTTTTCATATATCCATGTATTTCCCAATAGATGACTTCTGACCATCGTTTTGCTTTGCTTTTAACTCAGCCTGAGGAAGACATGGACCGTGTGCATTACGATGCTGAGATCATCCTTACAAAACAGACACATTTGGAAATCCTCAAGTTTCTCAACGAGGAAACGTGGCAGTCAGGGGCTGTGGATGATGCCCTTAGTGATATTCTGATCAATTTTAAGCACCATGATAGTAAAGCTTGGCATTGGAACTTTGAAGACACTTTTGGAATTGATTTATATAATATGTTTGTGGTAAGAGAAGAAGGAAGGTGATATATATATTTATTTATTTAGTTAGTTAGTTAGTTAGTTATTTTTTAATTACTGTTTTCTCCAGTTTTTTTGTGCAAGTCTAGCCAATGATAATACAGTCTGAAATGCACATGAAAATCAGCTCCTTCTATTGTACGTACAGTGAGTCACTCTTGCTTCTTGGCTGCTGAAAGTAGAGGTGATATAGTCAGTTAAAGAACTAAATTTTTTCTTTTTCTTCATGGTCTGCTTTTCTGTTCATAGAATTGCAATTTTTTTATTTATTTTTTTTGTGGTATGCATTTTTTTCTTGCTTTTATATCTGTGTTGTGTGATTCCTTAGACTAGTTTCTCATCACTTACATTTATAATGCACAAGTTGCTCATTTTCCAGATTTGCCTCTTGTTCAAATAGATGCTGTAGCTGTTGGCTCCTGCAGGAGCTGGAATAATTTTCTGTTGAAACAATATATATTTGATGTCTTAGATTTTACAGGTTAGAGTTGTGAATTGAGTAAGTGTCTAGTTGGTGAAAGTAATAATCTCCTAATAATCTCCTCTCCAACACTAGACACCAAAGTGTCTAGTGTTGGAGAGGAGATTGTGACTGTGTGAAAATGTCATATTCTCTAAATGGAATTAGAAAATGTTGAACTGAGAATAAGCTTGTCTAGTTTTTAGGTAGTTCATAGAAGACAAATAAAAAAGCAAGTGGTCCACATCGTAAATTTGCTCTCAGGAGTCCTCAGATGGAAGAAGGCTGCAGAGTGCTTCCCCGAAGTCCTGCTGCTGATACTTAAACCATAACTTGGCCTCTTAACTGCGGCAGTCGGCTGCAGTGGTTCTGTGGTTCATAGCATGCACTTCAACACTCGTGTTGGATTGTATCCATTTTGTAATTTTAACTTATGATAGGTAATGTGATACATGTCATAAGGAAGAAATAACAAAATATGAGGGAAAAAAGAGCAATGGAAACATAAGGCTGTGATAGGAATGACTGCTAGTAATGCCATGATGCTTGTCTGCTTTGTGCTGCAGCAGATGTGCTATGAAAACAAGAAGTTTCCTAACTGCTTCTGTGTAAACGATGCTGGTAAAAATGAAAGCTGACAGTTTTTTCAGATGTCCTGATTGTAAGCTTGGAAAATCTGGATCACAATTCTTTCCTATCTTCTCTTTCAGATGCTCTTGTGCTTAGTCTGCGTTGTGATTTTAATAGCTACGGAGCTGTGGACACGTATTCATTTGTTTGTTCAGCTGAAACGTATTGTATTAATAAGTTTTCTCATCAGTTTTGCATGGAACTGGTTTTACTTATATAAAGTAAGTTGTTTTGAAACCTAAATGGCTTTTAGGCTTAAAACCTGACAGTTGTGAGGGAGTTAAGGTTATTTAGTTGACTGCAAAATAAAAGAAGGGATGAAAGGCTGTGTTTTGTTCTGCGCAGGTGGCTCTGTGCTGCCCGCTGCAGAGCGGGGTTTGGGGTCTGGGTGCCCTGCACCTGACCTGCACACACTGCGGGGATGGGTCTCGGCCCCGGGGGCTGCAAAGCTCTTGTGGACTGTCCCAAGGGTTGTGCTGCTGGCAGCAAGAAGATCTGTGGTGGGAGCAGTCAGTGCTTTTCAAACTAGTTTTGTCCCTGCAAAGAAACTTCAAATGGGGTTTGGCTTGTGGAACGTTGCTTTTTCAGATGTGCAATGAATCTTAAAAGTTTTTACAGATGATGGCATCTCTCTCTTTATTTTTTACAAATATTTCTGATTCTCCTGCAGCTGGCCTTCGCGCAGCACCAAGCAGAAATTGCCAAAATGGAGCAGTTTGATAACGTCTGTGCTGAGAAATTGAACTGGAAGGACAGCCTTATTGGTAAATATTTGTTTAATTGTTTTGTGATAGTTTTTAAGATCACAAAATACTCAGTAATTGTGCCCCAAATACTCTAATTTCTTCATAAATTGTAAGTACACTGAATGTTCTTGAGCAATACATGATTATGTGGTTTTACCATTTTTCCATTTCACAAGACTTTCCTTGCTAGGCCTTTGAAGGAGAGACGATGGCAAAAATGTTCTTAGGTCCTGTCTGGGGTTACTTCTTTTCCTTTAAAACTTGGCCCATGAGTGTTTCACCAGCTCCCCCACCCCCTATGCCATTCGGTGCAAGTCATCAAAGATAGAATGGCAGAATCAAAGATTTTTTTCCATCTTTCAGGCATGTGAATATAACAGAGTTTGGAAATTCAATCTTGCAACCAATTACTGTACTTTCATTATTATACAGAGATGGCTGAATTTTTTGATAGCCATTCTTTGTTATTCAGTGGTATAGCAGGTAGATTAAGTATAGCAACTCTTAATGAGTGTCTGTTGTGGTCTTTTCTTGGAACGTAGTGGCTGTGATTACTTTATGTCAAATTTCGATGGTTTTTGGTATGACTACACTGAATTCAAACTACAGAAACAAACACTGGTGTCATAAATTAAGGAGTAAGACTTTCGGGTTAGATCTAAGATGCTCTCTTGAAATGTACCAGGTGCACAAACATTCTTCTGTATACTTGCAGCCTGGCAGGTAAGTGGAAACATGCAACATTACTTCTATTTCAGTGCCTGTGGACAAAATGTGCCAGATAACAAGTGTTTCCAGAGGCCGTGCTGCTCCTTCTTCTGTGACTTCTAGACTCTAAATTCTTCCAGTAAAGAGAACTTTCTTGACTAAACATGGGAAAAACTTTGTTTCTTCTCTTTCCTTCCTTCTCTGCATCCCTGTGACTGGATAAGCTACATTGCCAAGCTAATCTCAGATTGTTAAAAAATAAATCTAGGCTTTGAACCATATCTAGATTTCCATTAGAAGTTGAAATGCTGCTTTCTGTATTATAACGATGTCATAAAATGCATTTTTTTTTAAAGGTAGTAAAAATGTGTCTCTGCTTTGACTACAGAATGGCTCAGAAGTAAGTGGACGTTTCAGGATGATCCCTGCCAGAAGTACTATGAAACACTACTAGTGAATCCTGTTCTGCTGGTTCCACCAACAAAGGTACGTGCCAGACCCAGACAGACTGCGTATATTTGTTTGTCAGCAGCAACAACATGATTTTGGGGTTGTGTTTCTCTAGGCATTGGCTATTACTTTCACCAACTTTGTAACTGAGCCTTTGAAGCACGTGGGACAAGGCATTGGAGAATTCATCAAGGCACTTATGAAGGAGATACCACTGATCCTGCAGATCCCAGTGCTAATTATAATGGCTCTGGGTGTCCTGGTTTGTATGCCTTTCTTATATTTCAAAGCTCACATTTATTTTTATATACTAAACTTATTTATACTTAAGTATCATTATGTTATTAATTATTGCTTATTTGTACTGATAAACAGATTTCCTAGCACAGATGAAATTATTTCTACAAGGGATTTTTTTCTAGACTGTACTCTTTATTAGTACAGCTGGTTTAGCTATTAAAATAACTTCAGTTTGTATTGAAATTGCATCACTTTCCCATTACACAAGTAGGATAAAATAGCATGAAACTGCTTACAATTCTAGACTCTGACAGTTTATTTGAAATTATGTTCCCTTTTCTTAAGTATCACAGTGATGCACCTAATTGGCATTTTGTACATAACACATTGAGGAAGAGCCTTCAGCACCTTCCTTCTAGCACCAAGGACAGGTTACAACCTGGCAGCTGCTGCAGTGTGGTCAGACTGCAGAGAGCTTGAATTTTATCACAGCCATTCTGGTCATCCACGCTTTTCTTTGTGCTTTTCAGGTTTGTGACTTTGAATTCTGTACGGAACCTGTAGGTTGCAAATGTTTGCAGTTCTGTTTCTGTTTTCCCACCCCCAGGTTTTCTGCTATGGTGCAGGATCATCCGTGCCTATGATAAGATATTTCACATCTTCTCAGAGGAAGACACTTCCTCCACCTGACAGTCAACAGGAGAAAATAGACTTTGGGCGATATGACAGGAGTGCATCGGATGGCTGCTATTCACAGATCGCTTACGTTTATAGAGGACCTTACGACAGAGGAGATGCTCAGCTGAGACCTGGAAATGGCAGCAGAAGCCCTGACATGCTGCATGCGAGCAGTGAGCCAGACACGCAAGTAGAAGAGTCTCAAAAAACAGACCCTGGTGTATGTTAGTCTCTGAGCTGGGATTCAGTTTGCTAGATTTGTGCCGTGTGCTAGAACGTGGTTAAACAACAGGCTTACCCAAGCCTTGTGAGGAGAGGTACCTGTGCTCGCCTATAGAACCATGTGGTATAGGTTGTTTTGGGCATATTTTGCTCTGGAAAAATACTGTGTGATGGTTAACTCTGCCAGGAACACACTGAATGAAAATATGTGGTAGTAGAGACTTCCCTTGTTTTGAGAGATCTTGTGTACTTATAACTGTATGACAGTACTTATGTCAGCCTCAGGAATACAGATTACTCGTGTAAGGGGAAAAAAGCCCAATGGACTTTCCTTTGAATTACAGAAAATTTTAAACAGATTTGTACTCTAGATTGTGCTTATTTCCATGTGCTGTTTCCCTAAGGGGAAAAAAAAAAGATACCAAGACAGCAGTCAATCGTACTTAAAAGTTAGGAGATCTGGGGGAGTTCTGCCCTTGAGCTGAGAGGCACTTGAAGGAATGGCCACCGTCAGTTTGGGTTGGTTGATTAATAGCTTATTATTAATTTTTACAGAAGAGATTGCACACTGAGTCTGAAGTCAGTAGAGTAGAAACTGCCCCAGCTACAACTGTTACCGAAGAACATGCACGGGAACAGCAGAAACAGCAGACAGGCAAAGCAGAGCAAGAGACTGGAGAAAAATGCGATCCCAATAAAAACCTGGAAGGAACAAGTTCTACAGGGGGGCCACTTGAAGAGAAGAAAAAGAGCAGCACGTGCGACTCACAGGAAGGAGGAGAGTGAGGAACCCGCAACATCTGCTGTAAGTTCTGTCTAATCTTTAATTGTCCCATACTGAAGTAGCTCTGCTGTAGTTCTGAAATGTTTTAGTTCTAAGTGAGGGCTCAGTAAGCTGATGAGAACTCAGTGTTGGTCAGAGCAGTGGTCAGCATAGCTGTGAGGCAGGGGTGAAAAGTGGTGATGGTGTATGTACTACTGGAACTGGAAATCAATCTGCTTTTAAGAAGGGTAATACAATGTTAAGTAGCCAAGAGAACAGCTCTGTGCAGGTGGCTGGCATTGTTTGAAATCAAGTTTGTGGCACAAGTTTCAAGTAAAAGTAGATAGTCTGTGGTAGGAAATCACCGATACTCTGTGATTAGCAAACGTAACCGTAATCAGGTAACTGGAAAACAGCCTGAAGGAAGTTGCTGATAGGCACATAATTCATGTAAGACTAATTGCAGCTGAAATAGAAGTCTCAGGAAACCCCACTCTTGTTTTTATTCTTTAAAACCAGTTTTCAGTAGATAGAATTGCTATTCATCAGCTCAGTTCTGGGACATCTTGAAATCAAGGGCAGAAGTGTGAGAAACTGATGTTGTATCAGTTTGTTTTAGGGATGTTCAAAGCTGAACAAGGAATAAGAAGCACTAAAGCACATGTACCAAAGATGAGCTCACTAAAATGATGGTACACCTCATTGTGGAGCAATGTTCTGGCATTTCTCTTTAGAAGAAAAAAAAGTTTTTGTTTCAGTAGAGGTCGATTTCTCAGGGCTTAAAAAAACTACGAGAGCAGGTCTGTAAAACTTTCAACAGTTGTCTACTTCATTAGTCTTAAAATGCCGTTTTACTCTGATGCTAAAAGTAACGGTCAATTCTTCTCCATGGATGTAATACTTGAATTAAAAATGGAGAACACTTCATTCATAAATAACCAAAATAAGCATTTTGCCACCTTAGCCATTAAATCAATGACTTAACTGAAGTCATGCACTTAAGACAGCACAGAGACCTCGGGGTTCTCCAGAGCCCTGTACTACTCCAGGGCAGCACAAGTGTCCAGCGCGGGTGAGCACTAACACTTAGACCAGCTTCTCTCAAGAAAGCCCCAGCACAGCACGTGGTCTTTTCAGGGGAAGTAGTTCAGATCAAGTAATAAGCAGCACAGGTATGTTTGTTGTTTGTAATGCTAAAAATTGATTTAGAGGAGGAATGACCTGATGTCCATGGTAGCCCCTGCCAAATACCTCCCATCCCTGTAGAACACCAGTGGTGGTGGAAATGTACCACAATCTATAGAACAGCATTGATAGCTGGTAAATAAATGTACTATTATAAATATATACTAAATAATATATAAATATACTTAGATATAAGTATATCTTTAAAATAGTCTTCTGATTGTTTCCTATATTGTAGTAGTGCAGTACAGTGTAGTAATACACATTGTACAGTGTAGTTTTATATTTAAGTTAACTAAATACTGCCCAAATAAACCCAGCATATTTTTTAGATAATGTTTTTGTTTCAAAGAGGAGTAAAACTAGGTTTTGAAATACTTTTTTTTCTTTTTTAAATAATCATGACTGCAGAAAGTTTGGAAGAAGAAAAGACAGACTAAGTACTCAAGCTATTTCACAATTACTTTTATTTTTTAAAAAAATTATAAAAGAAAATGGGACAGTTTTCCAGGGAGGTACAAATCAGAAAAAAAAATCAAGTTTTCTTTAAAAAGAACATATACACTTAGGTCTTAACACTAGATGTGGGAGAGTCCACACATCAGCACTGAGAATACCTTGATGACAGCAAAAAAATGATGTTAATGTTCATCAACTAGAGCAGTTACGAGGGAGATACAGTAATCAGTATCTCAGACACTGCTAAAAGTAGCTGCCAATATAAGGAACAGTGGCAACTCCAACTACTGGTCACAAGCATGATGCTGCTATTATACAAAAATTATTAGAAAGGAGACAAAACTACTAATTAAAGTCTTTTGTAAAAAGGCATTTATGTTTTCCAACAAATATAATTGATTCCTAAGATGCTAGTGTACAGTACGAGCCTGTTAATTTCCTCAGCTAGAACTTGGTCCTTTTATAGCAGAGGGTAAGTGGACTCTTTGCTCATCCATTCTCTTAGCTTGTGATCGCAGAATCAGGCTGAAAAAGTCCTCATCTGGTACAGTTGGTCCTTTTGCAGATGATGGAGGAGCACATCTTTGATCATCCAGTCTGGAGCCCTGCAGACAGACCAGGCAATAAAGCTGCATATTTACAGGAATATATATATACATATACACTCTCTCTCTCTCACTCTCTCTTCCTTCCCTCCCTCCCCCCCCCCCCCCCATGTATATATCGATAAGTGAACAATACGAGTGAAAAATCATTAAAAGTTAAGTTTCTGTTTTCCCAGAGTTAAAGCTATTCATGGATTTAACAGTTAGTTAAGCTTTGGTGCAAGTAGCTAACTAGGCCTTAACCATTCTCAAATGAAGTTACTAATGTAAAATTACAAGTGTAGAAAAATGGTGCCTCCAACTGTATCAGAAAATAAAACCCCCAATTTAGTTCTTGTTCCTATTGCAGAACATGGTTCAACTGTCTTTTGCCGGAAGAATTTCAGTGTTATTTCTATTAGTTCTAGTCTCATATGACCAAAAACATGGTTATTTCTGACATACCAGCATTGCTCTTTAGGCTAGGGTTGCTACCCTTAGCACTTCTATTACAAAAGTAAGGATTTTACAACTGACTTCCTTCCTTCCACTATACAGGGAATAAAAATAGCTACACTGTAGTAAGATTTGGATAAGCAATATTAGAGAGAGTTTTCCTTCAGACTCATCAGACTGCGATTTAATTGTATTGATGTTACAGAGCAGTTTGCATGAAATGCCTGAGCTTGTTTCTGTGTTCATTTCACACAGCTGCCAGCTCATGGTCAGATTTTACAAGCTCTGGCTGTGGACTGCAACCATGTCCTTGAATAGAGTTGACTTTGAGATAAAAGTCTCAAAATAAGCAACTCTTTTGTGCTTTTGTGCATAAAGCAGTAACATCAGTACTGGATGACAAGACTAAAGTTTTCTATTCTTTTCAGACTGAGCACAGTCCAGGCATATTACATATTTGCTACATATAGTGCACGTAAAGAGACAAAAAAAAGAGACAAAATTTCTCATACTAATTTCTAGATTTTTTGCTTGACTCAAAAAAAAGTAAATAGACAAGTTGCTAAAATAGGTATTTCATCAGATTATATAAATATATATTTTATATATATAAAATAATACATGTATGTGTGTATATTTATGTACATACGTGTATGTATTTACTTTCTTACCCACCAAATCGATTTGTATCTTAAAACACATGAGAAGCACAGAGACTTAGTTGACGACACTAAATATTTGGGATGCACAATCAAACCCCGAAAGACTCAGACTCTTACCTGGCATTTTATCAATATATCAAAGAAGTCATCGTCCAGCTCTCTGTTGTTACTTGCCATCAAGTGCCCCAGGACTGACTGGCTGTTGTGCTGGTTAAGACGAAGGCCGGGCAGGTTACTGAAGCTAGCGCGCTGGTCGTCTAGGCGGCGGCTCTGGGAGCTGGCAAGTAAGTCCAGAAATTCATCCGTGTGGGGTGAGACTACAGAAGTAGAAAAGGCTGGGGGAGGAAGAACAAAACCAAATGAGCCCAGAAGCAAGCACCCTTCCATTCAAATACAGTTTTAGGATGTCATTCGACAGGAACTGAAAGCTACAGGTTTTGTTTTTAAAACTTACATTTTCTCATTGTTTTAGGTGGAGTAGAGGATGTTGCTACTGAAGCAGCTGAGAATCTGTTCTTCTCCTGGAAGTAGCATCTCTGATCATCCATCCTGTTACTCTGGAATCGACTCAGCAGATCAAAGAACCCTTCATCTGCCATCGTCTCTCGACTGTTTCTCTGGAGAGGAGAGAAAAAATAGAGGTACTTTGAACTCAGAAGTACCTAAACCCAGGACAGCTGCGTGGCAGTTTCATTCCAGTTATGTGTTTGATAACTGAAATCCAGTAAGCTAATTTTTTTTAGTCACCCATTTCTATAGACAGAGATTTAGCCTAATAAGAAATGTTAATAATATGGCAAACACTTCTGGAAGGTAAATCTATTAGAAACATTTTGTTCTCCAAAACATTACAAAATAGTGCTGTTATCAGTACAAATGGAGTTATTCCTCTTCAGCCATTAATCAACCAACAACCCAAATAAATGCCCATGAAAGAGAAGACAAAAAACAGCAATGAGCAATATCCATTTGCTCCTCAGGTCTGTGGTCAAAAGCTCTCTTCTCTTACCAAGACCAAATGACTTTTTTTTTCTTAAACTAATTTTTGTGAAGAGTGCAATAACCTAGAAAATACACCAAATATCTTCCTCTATTTGAATCAGAAAAGCTACTTTTTTTTGTAAGTTAGGAAAAGCAGGGTTTGGGAGAAACTCTAGACATAAAATGTATGTGCAAGCTGACCTGTAACTTGAGAAAATCCCCCAGGAAAAAAACTTCCAACAGTAGAAAAAGCTTAAAGCTGTCACCACCCAGGAGACAAACGTAGAGTGCCAGATTCTCCCATCAGTGTTTAAACATGTAAAAATGAAATGGACATCTGCAGGAATGTGTTTTTCATAATTTTGGACAAACTGAGATAAGTAAAGGCTGTCATCTCCACAGCTCTCCGAACCTACCCTCTGAGAGTTGGGAAGACGATGATCAATAGAATTACTGGCATCCTGCAAAACTTTGGAGGCGGTGCTGGTTTTGTACTTTTTGCCTTTTAGGCGATTTACAAAATGCAGTTTTGCTGAAGGTTTGGCAACAAGTGGTTTCTGTTTAGCAAGAATCTCACTGTTCCAGTTCTGAACCTAAAAAAAAGGAAGACTCATGAAACTAAGCCACCTAATTTTGATCACGTACGGTTACCTCTTACTCAGGTCTTCTTTTCCTCCCCAGAATGAAACGTTTTACAATATTTATTTTATCCAACCACTAGGAAGTAAAAAGTTAGTTTTTAGTTCTATTTACTTGACGTGCGATTATTGATATCTCGTTACCTGAGGCAGGTTAGTACTGTTACTGACCGAAATATGGTCAAGTGGTGCCTTTAATCAAACTTCCTGAAATTTTCCTTGCTGACTGCAGTGCAGGAGCTGTAGTTCATGTTAACTCAAAACATGACATTCTTATCATAATAACTTGAGCGCAAAACAAACCTAGATATTTAATCAGCTTTCTGTATAGTCCTTTATTTGCACAGAATTCCCACTGAAGATTGGAGAGGAAGAGAGAGAAAAATGTGAGCACAAGAGTAAACAGGAATAGCTGTCTATCTAATTTCAGTGAGTAACAGAACGGATAGCTTTATCAACCTGAAAGTGTTTTCATAAAAAAGAATTCCCCTAAATTCTCATAAAATAAATATTTTATCTATAAAATGATAAATTCATCCAGAACTAACAAACTTCTATAATATCTACACAAAAAAAAGAAAACCTTTAATCTTGATCCTAGATCAGAAAGTGTGAACACAATCACAAATCTTTCAGCAATACTGCCTACCCCGATGAAATGACTTCTAAAGCTTATTAAAGATCAGCACACATTCCACCTCCAAGCAGCTGGTATCCCTGTGCAGCCAAACCATAGTGCTAGTGCCATACGTTCTATATATCAAAGGCATTTATGGAAAGAGTTTTTGGAACCTACCACATAAGGATCTTGAGGAAAAAAAAGAAAAAGAAAAAAAACCTTTCTAAGAAATAAGCTGCAATACTGTGTTACTAGTTGCTAATAAGACTCCACATTAAGCATTTTAGTGTATTTATTAGTGAAACACACTATGTGTATGTTAAGTAAATTGATTGCAGCCAAAGGAAAACTGTTTAGAGCAGCTGAGCTAAAACTTTGGCGTTTTACACTGAGTCACTTTCTGCACCAACCTCAAAACACTTTTTAAAAGGAGATGAAAGGAATTCCTTTGATGCGCACTACATTGATAATTTTGATTATTAAACCCTTACAGAAGCCTATAGATTTTGTTGCTGTCTCACCAGCAGAACAAAAAGAATAAAATTGCCAACCTTTTCTGGTGTTAATTTCATAAGTTCCATGTTCTCCATGCTGTGACGGCGTCCTACTCTGGGTCTGGTACCTTCAAGAAAGAAAAAAGAAGTTTATCTTGTTATCATGAAGACTTATTGTGTCACCTTCAAGGCTGTGGCAGTTTTCATCAAATATCCAAGATAAAGCAATTCTGAGTTCCAGAACTCAGCACAGAATAAATAATCACTAGTAAAAGCAGCCTTTAAAACCACACCAATCTCAGGTATGTAAGCTGCTTTCATGGGACACAGAGAAGAGCCAAGGACCTTAGATTCAATCAGGAACATCAAATGAACCAGCTTTAACTCTAACCTGTGTTCCAAAAATGATTGGAAGAAAAAAAAAGAAAGACATAATTTTGCAGGTATTAGACAAATCTCCCACATTAAAAAAAAATAAAAAGTAAAAGGAAAAAAAATCCAAGCACAAAATCCAGGAACAATTAGAAACTGAAGGTGAGGCATCATATGAAGAAACGAGGCATTAAGCTGTGATTCACAACATAAACCCATCAAAAAAGCAGGAGGTGAGGAGGTCCCATACTGCAAAAACAACTAGTTTTTTTTTGGTGGTAGGGAAAAAATATAAAGCACCTATAGTCAGAAAGCAGTGCAAATAACAGATTCATGTTGAAGTTTACTGTTAGAAAGCATTCGGAAAAAAGCACATACCATGCAAATTGTTATCTACCACGTGGCTTTCTGACATCATGGAGTTGTTTGTGCTGTAGCTTAATCCAAGAACCATTTGAAGATCTGAGAGATTAAGTCTAGCAGTGAGTTCTCCACTTTTATCTCCCACCTGCAAACCAAATAAAATAAGCAGTTGTTACTGTAAAGAAATATATACACATGTAAATACAAACACTGTCCTCCCAGACTTCTGGGAGTAAAAGGTTTTCCTCGCTGAAAACTGAGACCACCTTTTTCATGAAGTACACAAAAACTAAAAGGTTCAAACCAAAGCCTAAAATAACCTCTGCTAGGCTAATAACTTGGATCCCATGCTGGTTACTGGAGGTGACACTAGAACTAAGGATGCAACTGCAGTGACGTACGGCTGACATAGCTTTGAATAAACTATCTCAGAAATTATCCAATATCCTTTCCATTCTCACAATCACATGTACAGACACAACCTCTGTACCATCCCTGTGTTACGTGAGAGCGAAAACCAGGCAAGCAGTGTATGTAAGCGTGAGCATCATACCTCTCGTGAAATCTCCAGGTGCCTCTCAGCAAAATGCATAGCCTGGTCATGATTTCCCAGCGCCGTGTACGCGTTCCCTAAACTCCAGCACGCTCTTCCTTCACCGATTCTGCAGAAGAGAAACATGCTCAAGGCTGTCTCCTAATACTCGCTGAACGCTAGGGGTCGGGTGTGCGTGATATTACCAGATTACTGTGCCAGGAACAACTAAGACTATCTTCAGAAACCATTCCACCACCACCACCACACTAAGTATTGTAATTAAAGGACTGATCTGGCATAAGCATAAATACAAACAAATCTCATCAAAATTTGAATTTTTAAATTTACAGCAAACAATTAAGTCACTATTTTCAGTTTTAGAGGCATGGAACATTTTATAACCTCCTTACTTTGCCTCAGATTGCATACTTTATTGTTTTTCACAAATTTTGCTTCCTGAACTAGAAAAAGTACATTTATGAGTTGTTTTTTAAAAAAAAAAGTAACTGTACACTGTACCCAATATTACAAAAAAGCTACAGAAGTCATTATAGTTCTTATTTTAAAATAAGCATTATTTACTACTGGATTATTCTCCCTTCCCCACCCCTTACTATTTTCTTCATTTGTGGAAAAGTAGAAGATGTATTCTGATGAAGGTACGCAAAATTATTGTGATCAAATCATGGGAAAAAATGCTAACTTTACAAAGATGATACCAACATAAGAAGGTTCAGAGACATCCATTCATGAATCTCCCTTTCATCTCACATTCATTAGCCACAATCCTTTCACGAGCAGTTTTTCTCTCCATTTGAAAACAAGTTGTAGGGAATTCACATTAATTCAGATGTCATTTATAGAACAACGGCAGCGGAGTTAGAGGTAACAGGATTCAGTTTAAGTGTCATATACATAAAACAATCTCTTAGGACTTACTTATCATTTAATTCCTGAGCAATCACAAGGTGTTTCAAGTGATAATCAATTGCTTTTTCATAGTCCTGAAGCAAAGTGTATGTGTTTCCAAGGCTGTAGCAGGCCTGTGCTTCCACAGCTCTATCTTTAAGCTGTCGAGCCAGCTGTAATGTCCTCCTGAAAAAAAAACAAAAGTCAATTACCTAAAAAAAAATCACTAAAGTTTTGAAAAGTGTATTTGCACAACTAAAAATCAGTTGCACAAGTTAAACAAATCAGGACAACTTGTAAATTAGCTGCTAACAAACTACCATCTTGCAAAATCTTAAAAGAAGAAGAATCCATCTTGATTACAACCATGGACTAAAACCATGGTGTAAAACCATGTTGATACGCACCACCAACCCCAGCTAATGAGCGTACCTAGGCCAGGTACCCATCTCCTCCAGTGTACTACTCAGATCATTCCAGAATTTGCTAAGACAGGAATGCTTGTTTCTAGAATAAATCTGAATAAATGTGTCTCAACAAAAAGATGTCTACAGTGCTGAGAAGAATATATTTAAAGTAACAAAACATCGAAAGATTAGCTCCCCTAAAAGAACCTGAATAGTTAAGTAAGTAGGGAAAAATGTTGGGTGGTTGGTTAGTAGGTTTTTGTTGCCTTTTTTTTTTTTTTTTTTAAACAAATGCAGCTCTTTCCTAAGTATATTTTGAAGAGATGGCTGTTCTACAGTGAGCTGAAGTACTAGGCGCAACAGAAATTAACTGGACAAGAAGAGGTATAAACTATATTTATAAGCAGTCAACTAACTTGTAGTATTCAGAAGCAGTTTCAAATTCTCCCAGGAATATGTGGGCATTTCCAAGATTGCTGTATGCTCTTCTTTCCGCTGATCTATCACCAAATTCTTTTGCAATTAGGAGACGCTTAAAAATGGGAAAGAATTGCATTAATTACTCCATTTTGTACTTCATAGTGTACATTTGCATACAAAAACACGTGTTCATTGATTTCCCACCCTATCTGTTCTTTAGACCAACAATGCTTGAAAAGAACAGCCTGGACTTGAGGCTGTGCCCTTAAGATCTAAAGCTTGCATTAAAAAGCTTGTGACAATATCCAAAAACCTGCATGTAAATAAAATCTGTAGCAACCGGTGATATTTTACAGAACAAACAAAATTGTTTACTAGCACATTGCAGTACCTGTTCATGAGCTAAAACTGCACTCCTGAAGTTGCCCAGAAGGTAGTGTGTGTTTCCCAGATTTCCAAAGGCACGTCCTTGTGCTGCTCTATCACCCAGCTCTGTTACTATCGTCAGGTTCTCTCTGTTTTGGGGGAAGGGAGGACAAGAGCAAGACTAGTGACTTTTAAGTTACGTTCTTCTCATAATCACTTAAACAAAAAAATCTTTTTCCCATTTAAATAAACTACATTATTCTACCTTGTCCTATTTTAATAGCCCTTATGCAACACAAGTTTTCCACTGAGTAGGAAATATTTGAGATATCCAACTTAACTGCATTCTTACGCTGGCACACTCATTTCTAATGAAGCAGCTATGTGAGATGCAGAACACGTCTCAGCCTGGTTCTAAGAGTTACGCTGAATTCTAACAGAGAAAGAATGTGCCAGCTAGTAAGAGGTGTGCTGAAAATGGCAGCTTGACAAAAAATAACATACTCTCCAGTTTAAAGGGGGGGAAAAAAATCACAGGTGCATTAGTTCATGATACCACAAACCTCAATATTTTAACAAGCCAGATGACCAATCATATCCTCTCAATCACGAACATTTAAAACTGCTACTTACTCATAATAATCTGCAGCTTTTTGTAAAGCATTTTTCACATCATCTGGAAGTTCCCCTGGATCGTAAGTCCCAGCACAAGCTACATTTTTCCCTTTAGAGTGATAAACATTCCCCAGATTATACAGTGCTCTAGCTTCTCCAACCTAAAGCAAAAACAAGGTATTAAAAAGGACGCCTCAAAGACTTGTGTCACAACAGCAATTAGAACAAGCCACAGAAGGGAGAAGAGGTTTGGTAGCTACTTGTCAACACACGCTCTCATTGCCCAAATTACTCCCACCCGGTCACATTCCTCAATCAAATTGTTTTGCACATTATTCCCTTCTGAGGTGTAAGATACATAATAACTGTTGAGGCCAATTATCATTAAAAACTAAACTTAAAAAATATTTGGAAATCTGGATACTGTAGACTTCTAGGTGCAAACAGCCATCTGACATTCTTATAGTCAGGAAGGAATATTTGAATATGCAATATTTAATTCCCCCTGAAAGGTGGCACACTCATTACCAATACAACAAGGTTCACCACTATTTGTTTGGAGTTCATTTAAAGATTCCTAAGCAATTCTTACCTTATCATTAAGTTCTCTGGAAATATCCAGATGTCTTTGACAACAAACAATAGCTTCTTCAAAGTTCCCAAGTACCTTTAAGGTATTGCCCAGATTCCCACTAGCTTTAGCTTCTCCCAGTAGATCTCCAATTGTCCTAAAATTGCAGCAGAAAAGCACCCAGTAAACAGTGTGCAATTTGAAACCAAGGAGATGACCAATGCATGGCAGACAATTCAAAGAATTTACTGAAAGAAATTAAAATTGTGTGTGTATTCAGTTCATTTTATATCTAAAATGCATTCACATAAATACAGCTCACTCTGTGGTTACAGAAACATTTGGTTTTGTTGGTGCTGTTTGTGCGGTATTGATCTACCTACTGTAAACCAAAAAAGAAAAAAGGCATCACTTCTCCTAGGAAGAGAACATGGATACTTAATGATTATGCAGAAAGACTGTTCCAGGATTACAAATAGTTTTATAAAAATACAAATGTAAATTTATACAAATAGTTTTAGCTGTTTCTGCATTTGACTTGACTATCATTCTTACATGATGTATCAGACCTACTAGTCCCCCAGAAAGCTCAGAGGAAACATTACATTTCTAGCTCCTAAATAAGTCTAAGGCAGAAGATGGGCACTTGAGCCACTCAGTCTCGGATACTTGGGGAAAAACACAACAGAAAAAAAGGGGTTCCCGCAAGGATGCTTAGTGAGTTTAGGTACCTCTCTGCTTACAGTATTTGAACAGATAAAGGGGGTGGGGAGAATAGATTTTTGCCTAAACTGTGGTTAGATTCTACATTAGGTGATTGTGTCTTTTATTGGATCCATACTAATTAAAAGTCAGATGCATAAATAGTGTATGAAATGCACAGTAGTTTTAGACCTCACAGGATTATACTGTGAGTTTTACACAGAGAACCATGAATTTTAAGCATTTCTATTAAGCAAGACGGCCAGAAAGACTGAATTTTAGAAACAGGAAAGGGCGGATTTAAAGAAGCTACTTAATTACCCACAACCCGGTGAGGCCTCAGTTAGTACCAGGATTACGGTGCTCCCAGGTTAAAGGGCAATCGAGTTACCTCCCTGACTCCCCAGCCCTCTGCCCTCACCTCCTTCGCTCATTATCTACTGTTAATAGCAGGCTTCGGTAGGCAAAGCAACAGCCAACTGCTCATCTCTACAAGAACGGGATCAAACAGAGAACATGGTTAAAGACAGAAGATTACCTTGCAAGAGTTAAATCATGGTGATGGTATTCCAAGGCCTTCGCATATTCATGCAAGTAGAAATAGGCATTGCCCAGCTGGCTGTAAATAGCACTGAGTGTTTTTAAATCTTCAGTTCCCACTTGAACAGCTGCTTCAAAGAAAGACACACCAGCTCGGCAGTCTCCTGCTTTACATAGGCGCTCACCTTCCAAAGCCAGCTCTAGGCAGGAAGCCTCCATCCTGCACAATTTAAGTAAAAAGGGAAAACTGTTATTCTGCATGCAGTACTCTGTCCAATAATGTTCTGAAGAGATGTATTTTACTCCAAGGCTCTCTATTTGTTCAGGACAGGAAGGCAGCACCACAGTACAAGCAATGAGCTTGACACTCTAACATCAATGGTGCTATGAAGCGAAGGCTGAAATCTAACTTGGCACTTCAGTAGTGATAAGCAAATATTTGTTTTACATAACAGTAGAACAAATGGCTTCAACTATATATTTATATTTAATTTTTTATGTCTGGGGGGGAAAATCCAAAGTCTGCTTCATCCATACATAGCAGCACCTGTAGGTTCTAAAATGCAGAGTATTTACCGCCCAGGCTGCTGTGACTACTGGCAAATACTGATTTTGACAAATGTTGTGTAGTATTAGCTTTTTATCAGTAGGCTTATGGATGCAGAACAATCAATAAAATAAGCGTTGTAACAGCAAAACATAGGTGCAAATGGATGTGGCAGTATTTACAGCAAAAGGCAATTGCTTGCTGCTTTCCACCTCTTCCTTCCCAAAAAAAGTGGAATTGATTTTTAGGAAGATAACACAGTTACATGCAAAATGTCTTAAAAACAAACAACAAAAATCTTCCAAGTTCAATATTCCTGTGTATCAAAGATCATGACTACTTTTCCTCAAGCTGTTTCCTATGTAGCTAAGCACTACTTGGCACTTCATTTCCTAGTGTCACTGTTAGAAAAATTCTCACAGTGTGAAGAAAAAAGTAGACTTAATTAACAAAATGCACATCAATTCCAGTTAGTTAACTGAGCAGCAATAATTTCAGAAGCCATTGGAATATTTTTGATTATTATCAGCAAATAACTGTGTGATCATACAGGTATAAAATGCTGCAAGAAGAAGGTACTAGTTAATTTGCAAATTACATGTTAAACAATGAATAAAGAAGCTCTTATAGAAAACAGTGGCTACCAAAACACATCCATATACATTTATGCTATTGTGAATTTTGGTGTAAAAAAGGCAAAAAGGCAAAATTTTATTAAGTGTTAATGAATATACACGAACACTTCCTACTTCCCAGTTGTAAGGTGTGAGGGAGATAGGGAGGAGGAAGATGAAGACGACAACCTCAGGGTCTTAGTCTTGAAGCAATATGGTTCTCTATCTTTTTAAGGCTGTATGCACTTGAAAAAGCTGACAAAAATGCCACCGTTCTACTTTCTAGAAGATTTTTTTTGAAAAGAAAATCAGTAAGAGACATCCTCTAAGTGTTATACAAGCGTGCACTTATATTTCCAGAAAATGTTGGACATCAGCCTTGCAAATTTGTATCTTGTTTTGCATTTTTCAAGATGGACTGTTTTGTTTTTTTGGCTTGCAGTCCAGAACAGAACATTTTGCATGATTTAATATTATCTTTGTTATATCATTATTTGATATTTACCTAGTTTTAAGAATAGATCTTCTGTAATTCTAGCCCTAAAACAGTTTTCCTTCATATGCAAGATCAGTAATAGCAGCAATCACAAACGCTCAGTACTCCAACAGCTATTTTAACAGCAACACCAGAAGACAGCTGTTTTGCCAAGATACAGAAATGCAATATGTGACAGACCCGCAATGTTTGCATTTCTGTGTTTGTCTAAATCAGAAAAAAACAAGCTACACAACATTCTACTGAAATCTGAGTAAGGAGGAGGTATTTTTGAAAAATCCTGAGTTTCCAAGAGAAATAGAAGAATTTGGATCGTAAGCAGAACAAGCTACTAGCACAAAAGAGTACCGTACCTGCTGGTCTTCGACATTCCACAACTCAAGCACAGTGAGATGACAGACATGTTTAACTTTTGCAATTACAAATACTCTATGCGTGGCACCTGGTAAAGATGCAGACAGCAAACAAGAACTCAAGCATGAAGTTCTTCCCAGGCCCAGCTTCTCAGGTTGGATATCCATACCACATGCAGTATTTCTAGGTTTGGAAACTTCTCAGAGCAGTTAAAGCATTGCTGTTTGCTAGAACAAACAACCTGGTTTTCACTACATTGTGCATTTGTTGAATGTGAGACAGAAAAAGGCAGAAATGATTAAGTACAGCATGTTACACCATCAGCAACTCAAGGTTTAAGATTTAAAACACTTCATTGGGTAATCTTAATCCTATCCAAAGAGGTTCTCTCCGGGCACCTCATGTTAACTGACACGTCCAATTAAAGTGATGGCTAGGAAATATGGCGCTCCTTACTGCAAAGATTTAGAGCATTATACAATCACATTCATTTCCTGCGATTTTTAGCTTGAAGGGATTACATTAGAGCTTCCAGGAAATTGGGCATACGGCATCATAGTCACAACGCTGTACCTGGCTCCAGTTCCATAAGGGAATTGTTATGATTTGCAATTTGTGATGCAACAGTCATCAAATCAATTAAGAAAAGGCACAGACTAAAACGGTACAAAGACAATATCAGAGAAGGCTACGAAGCAGGAATTTTCAGGTACCTCTCCACTCAAGTAATTTCACATTATTCCAAAGACAGCCAAACGCCAAGGCAGCATTAGGCAGCATTACCGTTTTGGCACGGAACTTGAAACAATCTTCTGACTCTGCAGCCCAGACTTAATATAACTTCGAGAAAGGAAAGATGTGGTTGGTTGTGGTTTCATACAGAACCTAAATAGCTACACAGCCAAGTCTTATACCCAGGCTGATGAGTATCAGCTGTTCTTACAGGGCGTCAACTCAACCAGAATTACAGGAAGTAAATGAGAATAAGAATTAGCAATTGCTTGGGTATAAAAGAACTCCAAATGTAATATTACCATTGAGAACAGCTCTAGAAAGGCTGTACTGGCAGGTAGCTAGAACCTGCACAACAAACTAAAGCTACACAGCCACCTGGATCTGTGCTCACTGACCTTCTACAGTTTCAAAGTCTAAGTAAGCTACTAAAAGGGATGAACAAAGAAAATGAAATATTTATTTTCATCTTATTACAGTGGCCTACACCCAATATGAATATTTTATTCACACTACATAAAAGCTTTGGAATTACTTATTTTTGTTTGTTTGTTTTTTTACCACTGAAGAGCACAAAGGTTTCTTCAAAAAGTACAAAAATGGACTCAGAAAAGGTGGTGTTTGTTTGTTTCAGTCCTTGAAAGACTGTTAGGAAAATCATGCAACATTTTAAAAAGAGGCACATAATTCTACAGTCAAAACCCTGTCATCTCTTGTTCTCAGAGGCTGCTTTAACCATCACTTCCAATGGCTGAATAGCATGTCAGCAGACTAAACAGGGCCAGGTTATCAATGTTTTAGGAAGTCATTAAATAGTTACAAGGAGAATATAAAATTACTTTCTCTGTTCCCAGAGCTGAATTGAATTACTTATTTATTCAGTACCAAATGGCTAAACAAAAGATACATTGAGCCCATAGAGACAAGAGGAGAACAAAACCCATTCATCTGGGTACTTCTAATGAAATTCTGTTCCTGCTAAACAGGATAAGGTTCTTCCAGATATTACTGTGGAAATACTCTTACAGGGCTTCATTTTATTATTCTGCTTATAGTTGCCTCGACCTGTTCTCTGAAAGGCTGGCATCTCCTGAATAATTTCTCATCTGTAAAACTACCTCATCCTTATCTCTCCCTCTAAGCTCTTCATCTTGCCTGGCTCCCTTATGCTTTTTTTTTTGTGTGTGTGTGGTTTTATTTTTTGGTCTTGTTTCTCATCTTAGCAAAAAAGAAAGAAAACTGGTAGGAAATAAGACAACAGAAAACAGCAAGAAGATTACACTGATTATTACAG
Source organism: Aythya ferina (assembly GCF_964211825.1). Lineage (NCBI taxonomy): Eukaryota > Metazoa > Chordata > Aves > Anseriformes > Anatidae > Aythya > Aythya ferina. The sequence goes on along the minus strand of NC_140304.1, from coordinate 7,173,571 downwards.
TCTCTAAACACTACTAACATAGTTTTACCCCATTCATCCCAACTAAGAGCATTTCTGAACATTTTTGCTATTGGGGGGAGCTGCCACATGACTATGCTGTGTGACACATGGATACACAAAACACATGGACACGGAAACAAAAAAAATCCTCTCTAATTCAGAGGCATAAAACTGCTACTGCCAGTGAATCCTAGCCAAAGATCCCACGCCATTCCCCACTCCTGCCCCTGTTTCTATGCACTGCGCAGAAGCATATCGCACTGACCGCTCCAACCAACCTGCTGCATGTCCACTGCAGCACTGTGCTTAGTCAAACTCTTCAAAAAGTTTTAAATTTTGGTGGTGTATGGACTCAGCAGGCTAAGACAAATTAGTTCTGCAAATATTTACTCAACAGATCACTTATCAGTCCAATTTATTAACATCAGCATTTTATTTTCAGTCATTAATCTGTGATTGTTATAAATCACATCAGAACAACAAATCATTTCCTTCCGTCACTTTTAAGGCTGCTGAAGTCAGCTCTAAGTTCACATGGGGCAGTTACCTGCAGTGAGGGGAAAGAAACAGCTCGCCCAGAAAGAAACTGACCCAGAGCAAACCCTTCCCCTTAGGAGTGGGCCACCAGTTTCTTTTAAAGTCAGTTCCACTACAAGACCAGTAGGAAAGAAAAAGCAGTGTGAGAACCCAATGAACATGGGATGAAAAAAAAAATAATAATAATAAAACACCCCCTGATAAACATTCGCCCAGTAATCCATTACGTTTTTTCCTGGATTGAATTTTAAACTACAAACAAATCAAATCTTTTGAAATTATAGGTATTAAAGCATCATAAAAATCTGCTTTCTATACTGAATTAATTTGCAGTTTCTTCTTAGGGAAGTTTAATATTTGAAAAAATTTAAAAGGATTACTCCTCGGTGGTTTTTAGATGTTCATCAGATTACAGTTCTTACAGAACAGTTTAATAAGGGCACGGATATTTTTGTTGTTAATCAGTACCATTCAAGCCTGGACTGAAATACAGAATAAAGCTGTAGGACACTTTGCCTTGGCTGTGCTTGCCATATTTTTTAGAAGTTATTTTTGGCTTGTCAATTTGAAACAGGCAGCTGGCCATGCCGCTTTCTTCGTCCATTTACTTCCACAAGGGTAACCTGAGCAGCCCCTGCTTTAACTGGAGAGCGGGGCTCTGTGGGGTTGCGTGGGGACGGGCAGGGGCACCAGCTTGCTACACCCCAGAAACACTGAGCACAGCAGAAACGTCATGCTCAGACGCTCAGGGATTCCTGCAGTCGAAGCCACAGCCACAACATCAAGTTTTTAGCAAAATAAAGAGCAGAAAGTAAATTACATTTGCCTATTTTTTTCCATATTGAGCATGAAAAAGCTCTTCCTGCTGAGCGCGCTGCTGAGCAGACCCAGCACTGTGCTTCTGTGAAGGAAGGCCAACCGATCAGCAATCCAATGCTGTCACAACAGCTGGATGAGAATGTTCTCAAAGCACCTCCCTGTTTTCCAGCATTAATTTTAAGCCACAGCACGTGCTGTTGTACAAGTAAGGGTAGTGGTTTGTTCCTGTCAGTTAGCCAGGAAAAAGCCCCCAAGCACGGCTGCCTGGGGGCGAGGCTGGGGGAACCACAAGAGCCGCGCTTGCCATTCGTGTTCAGAACAATCACTGCAGTGTTCCCGCGCCCCTTCCTGCTGAACGAGCGGCAAGATTTACCCTGCCCAACACCAGCCAGCCAAACACGGTGCGCTACACAATGTTTCTCTTGTTCTGGCTCATTAGAGCGAGGCTGCAACGCTAACATGCTATCCCACGTCTGTAAAGGGGATTCCAGAAGAAAAATGATAAAAGCTCTGGGAGGGAAATGGCACGTCCTCTTGACTTGCAATAACAGCACTGTGCTAGTCCCAAGTTCACAGCAGTTTTTATCTATCAAGCATAACTATTATAGGCAGGGAAAACGGTGCTCTACATGACAGTGCAGCTAAAAAGTCATCATTCATAGCAGCAACACGGGGGCAAGTAGAGAGGACATCAGCAGGCAGAACTTGCACAGGCAGCCCAAAAGCTAAAAAGAAAGAGCACGTATTACCAGGCAGGGATCACACCTCGTATCATTCTGTCACAAGCCCAGGCAGAAAGACAGGGAGGTACAAACACTCACACATTATTCTGTAGCTGCACACAGCTCCAGCATTAGGCAAGCCTGTAATTGTGCCAGTATAATCTGCTGTGCAACAACAGCGAATTTTTGTAACTCAAAAATCAAGAAAAGCAAAGAAGGTGTCGTTTTAGCTTGCAGTTTCATTAGTGCTGGTAACAGAAACACCGAGCTATTTGCTTGTTTACTTCTCTACCACTAGCAGTACTAAAGCACCCACACTGAGTTAGTTGCCTTACCTGTATCGCACATGGAAGGAGCGATCTTCACGCATGCTTATCAACACATTACTTTCCTCCATCGAGTTGCATTATCAGCAGAGCAGGGACGGCTGTTCTGCAGCAGGTAAGTGCTCTGCTGTGGAGAACTGCTGTCAGAACACCATTCCAGTCAGTACATTAACAAGGTGGAGCACAGGTATCCTAAGCTCCTGTTGAAATACTCTTCTTTGTTACTAAGGTAAGGAAGTCACTGCCAGACACATCTCACGCTTTCAGAAACGTGCTCAAGTTCTTGCATCTGTGGCCCTTTCAGTTCCATTCAGCTGCGTTTCTGCAAAGGGAACACAAGACGCGTGGCTTGAAGTCTGACAGTCAGTTCATAACTCATAACCACTCACAGCTGATGCAGCAGCAGAGCGCTGCTCCCACCAAGCAGGAAGTGTCAATCAACAACCTGAAGCTCGCCCCGGAGCCAAAACCTGCTACATACACACGGCAACTCTCGTAGGCAAGCAAGAAAGCAGGAAGGTTTAATGAAAAACAACGCTGTCTTTTCTGCTGGGAACTTGGAGTCATTTATCTTTGTTAGTACTTCTTGGCCTCCTGCAATTCCAAGTAAAAGGCTTAAAGGATGAAAGCTGCAGGGTGAAAGGCATAAAAGGAAGCAAATCACAAACTGCTTCACATGCAAACAGCCCTGTTGAAACCATGCAGCTTCCCCGGAGTCAGAATAGGCTGACACAATCCCACCTAGAGATGAGCTGTTCTGGAGTTCATCCTGCCTGGAACATGAGGAGCACAGAAGCCAGCAGATGTTTAAGCCCTATTCCCCTTCCCCTCCTTCCTCAAAAGGGATTTTTTTGTTTTGCTTTTTTTTTTTTTTTCCATTGGCTTCACATTCCAGAACGCCGCAACATTGTCATATGAGCTCCAAACTCGGCTTCAAAGGGATCGCAGCAGCCAGTACTCAGAAGTCAGACACGTTTAGGCTGGCAGGGAAAATAATTTACAAAAAAAAAAAAAAAAAACAAAAAAACACACCTCTATTCAAAAAGTTTACCCACTTTAAAGTATATTTTTAGTAAAAGAGTTGACATATTTATTGCTCAGCACTAACGTTACCTTCCTTTGCAGAGTTGTGTAACTCACAAATGCATATTTCATCAAGAGATGGCGGAGATGTCACAAAGTAAGAGCAGAGCTCAGATTTAAAGCTGTCACCAGAAGAAAATGCATCCGTCTTTAACTGTCAGTGCAGGCAGTGCTTTTCCTCTCAGGAGCTTTATCAAGTGCCAGGAATGAAGATTTGTGCTTCCCATCCTCCTCCTCCTCAAGAGCATCCTTCAGACCGCCCATCCACCTTCCTCCCGTCAAACAACTCTGCCCTTCCATGCTCTGCAGCAGAGTTATTTGCCATCCACACGTGGGTGTGGGCATGTTTTTGCAATTACCAAGTGTGACACATACATTTTAATACCATTACAGCCCATGTCCTGGGAAGACTGCATTACGGCTGTTCACCCTCTGGAAGCCTGTCCAGAGCACTCACACCAGGAGCCAGCTCTAAGTCACCCATGAGCAGTCTTGGTGCTCAGCAATAGCAGGGAATTGCAAGTTTGTTCGGCAGATGGCCAGATGGCCACCCTCACGTGCCCTACTGCATGCCACAGACCAACAAGGGTGTGCTTGGGCGACTGGTAGGGCTCAGGAAATAATGGCTGTGGCAAGTTGTTTGTCCATTTGCTCTGTAATGGTAATTACTAATTTGTATCAACCACGCCAACAGGCAATCAGAAACAAACCTAAAGCACATTATTTAGAGGGAGGGATTAAAAATTAAGGAGGCAGGTATCAATGAAGCCTTTTGCAGACACGATCTCAGGTGTAAGCTGGCCTTGGAGGATCACGCTTCAGCAAACTGAGCCTGGCTCTTTCAGTTGAAGCACAGTGACTTCACAGATCACCTCTATAATCCAGCCCTCCAGAGCTGGAGATCAGCACCTCCGAGGGCACCATACTGCAGCAGCACAGCCTCAGGAGTTCAGGGAAGCTGGGAAAAGTTCTACCATATCTGCGTCTCTCACAGTGAGAGTTTCTCCTAAACTTGTTTTTAATTAAAGCTTCATACAGCATGAGAAAAGCACTTGTGATTACTAGGAAACCTCTGTATTAGTGTGAAGCAAAAGCTTTAAATTTATTCTCTCCACAATCTGAAGCAATGAAAAATTCCTATACACCTTAAAGAGCTGCCTTTCATGCAAGCATGACTGCCATATTGTAGTTGCACGTACAACTGGAAAATGACCAATTTTACTACTCCAGCTAACAAATGCAAGAAGTCCTAGCCACTTTTGCCATTTTAAAATGGGTGAGAAAAGCACAAAGAAAAGAGTGGGCTTCCTTGAGAAGTGGAAAATTAACTAAACTAGTGTTCACAGTTACACAACAGCAAAACACCGAACAAACAAACAAAAATAAAATACAGCAAGGCAGATAGTAGGCAAAGTGGCAGAGTTTATACCCCCAAGTGACAAAATAGGCACTCTAATAAACTCCTTCTTCTGATAAAGAAGAAAACGGTGAGCCACAGAGGCTTATCCATCCCGTCAACAAACAGGTAAAGGATCTCTAAATCAAACCATCAGTAAAAAGCTCTCTCAGCATCAGCTGGTAATCACAAGGCAGATGCAGAGGGAGATGGTTTTTTCCCCTGCATTTCCCTACCTCAGTAAATGCCTGCAGCTCCATTGGCTCCTTCCCTCACCCCACGGTCTCCCTGAGCCCGAACCTTCCCCTGTGGAGCTGTCAGACGATGCGAGGACATTTCCCTGCTCACCTACTGCTGCTGGCTGGGCACCCGGCGGCTGGCTAGGAGAATTTCACAGTTCGCTTCTGCCTGCCTTTCCCTAAAGGAAGCAACCGAGTCCTGCCTTCCCCATCCATCTGCTATTTTCACAAAGCTATAGGGAAGGAGCATCTGCCAAATGAAGTCATCACTGCCTGAGAGATATAAGTTACCAGGGGAAAGGAAAGTACAGATTGAGGCAGTCCAATCACACAAATTCTATTTCTGTACATAAACTAGCTACAGAGGTTTGCTGTTTCGAGATTAAGGCAAATTTTCCAAGGTTGAACTAAGTTTGAATTTCCTTTCAGAGACAGGCATGGGTGGGAAAGAAAAAAAAAAAAAAAAAGCTTGCAATGGATTACTTGAAAATAAAGAAGAGTTTTGCAGCCCTTATGGAGAAAAAGAGACTAAGCAACAAAAAAAATGTAGTGACAGCTGTGTTACCGAAATACAGAGAGCAGCTTGACTCCAGACGTTGAAATTATAAAGCAGTATATAAACATAAATAGTAAGACCAGGAACACCAAAACCACAACCAGAACCAGACAAACCAAAATTTCAGTCTTCAGTGATGCCCAAGGATATTTTTAAAAATCACCTGAGCTAACACAAATAAGCCAAAAAAAAATATATCAAGTTTAATATTGTATTTGCACAGAAAACAGCATGGTACACAGCGTTTGTGCAGTAACAAACATTCCCCTCTGAACAAACCTTAAAATAACCGTGCGACATGTTGGGACATGGGCTAGGTTTTCCAAACCTTGAGCACAGCAGATACAAGTGGTGCGAGTGGGCCAGGCAGATATGAGGAATGCTGTAAGCAGATGACCAGCGTGGTGACTCTTGGAAGTTGAATTTTATATTCCTCTCTGCACCACTTTTGACACAAGCTCAACAGCTGATAAGCTAACAGCAAACAGAAACCACCCTCACTGGTGAAGTGAATTTGAGGTTTTATTCAGGGTGAGCTATGCCGTGCAGCAATCCCTGCTCTGAAATACTGGCTTCTTTCTCCAGCTGGATTTCCACATGGAGCAGATACCCTCAGAATAAACCACGGGGCTTCTGTGAAAGGACTGGCTTCGAAGCACGCGAGATAAGCAGCGCTCCAGTCCGACACAAGCGGGCTGCACCTGAAGGACCACACAGGAAAGCGGAGGTTCGTCAACAACCACCCCACCTAGGTGCTAGTCCAACAAAGGGCATTCTGCAGAGCTTGTAATTCCTGCGGAGCACGGGCAAGACCCAGCCTAGCACATCCTATGCTATCAGGCACACCAGGCAAGCTGTAAATAAATTAATACCAGTATACAGCGTGCCTCATTCAGATGCTTCCTCCTCCGCCCCAATTATACTTGCTGACTTATAAATATCGGGCCCTATGAAACCAAGTCCCATTACTGAATATTGCAGACAATCCTAAAACAATCCTGGCAGTAAGGTCCCTTCCAAGTCTTAAAATGCTAAAAAAAAATACACAAACAAACCAACCAAAAGAAACCTAATAGGTGGTGAGTATATTGGAGACCAGTCTTGCTCACAGAGCAGTGAGGATCTCGCTGCATCCACAGCTGAAAACGACAGCATGGACTTGAATTCACTGCTTGAGAGCGCAGCTCCAGCACCAACACCTGCTCCCGAACTGCTAACACAGTGCTGCATTCTGGCAAGCATGGTAACAGCGGAGAGAATTACTTTATCTCCCTGTTTCTAAAAAGGCTTGATCTAATTTTTATGTTCTCTGGTTACCTAAGCCCAATTGGCCTTGCTGCATGGCGGGTTGTATACAAGGTTAGCGAAAGCTCGTTGCTTCAGTGCCCTTTCATGTGCACTCAGTCCTCTTCAGTCTCCCTCCCCTCACAGCTCTTTTTGGCCTACCACTCCAGCCAGCCTGCCTTATACAGTATCATGGTAAAGGCAAACAGACATGTCTGAGCATTTCTGCATGCCCTCTACTGTTATCTGTATATATTTTCCACTTATTCTGCAGATTAGCAGTAAGATTTTTTTCTTCCATGTTTGCGGAGTACCTAGTTGAGCAGAGTTTGGGGCTTTAATGCTAAAGGGCTTCAATATGACAAGCTTTTTAAACTCTATGCATGCGTTTTGTTCGTTTTTTCTCTCTGCCGTTACAGGGTTGTGCAAGCGTCTCCCTTAACAAGTTGGCATTGCCTAGCATTACTTGCAACATTACTCACAATTATCAGCCTAAAAGACAAGCAGAGTCTTAATGACACACGTTATTTCTGCCAGATCATAAAAAAACTATTCCCAACAACCACGATAACTGATTCCAGAAGCATCTTCCCACTGTGAGTCAGAAGGAAACTCGCCCGCATTCTTAAGGGTTATTTTCTTTTCCTTCCACACAAAACACCCAAGCCATAAATAAAAACTGCATATATATATGCTTTGCAACAAGAGAAAAGTACATTATACATCAAACCCAAGGAGGGAAAAAAAAAAAAAAAAAAAAAAAAAATCAATTAAGGAACTTGCAAATATCTGGCAAGAATCTGGGAGCTCTGCTCAACCCTAAATGCCCTGTTTGCACCCAGCAATCAGAAGCGTAAATACATTCCCTATAATGGAATCATTAATTAAGCACAGAAAGAAATGCCAGAAACTTAGGAGAGTGATGCAATACATAAGTGGCAAAGCCCCACATATCCTCATTGCTAGCACGCTCAGCAGAGCACTGTCACAGTTGCAGGGCAGCTCCATTAGCTGCAGCACGAGGAGGTGCCCTGCCAGGCAGCACTCGGTCCTACAGGTTTGTGAAGAGAAATACTTCAGGCACCTGGCAGCGATGCAGGCCCTATCCTGACTTACAGGCTAAGCATGTACTGGTGACAAAAACAACCAAACCTATCACACAGATTTCCACTACGTGGAGTAACACAAAGCAGCAGCAAATGCACGTGATACCAGACTGATACCCAAGTACATGAAATATCCAAGTGCAGGGATGCAAAGGCGGACTTCTCAGCGCCTCTCTCCCAGAGCAGCTCTCAGAATGGAAAATAATGAATATTTAGCTGAAAATCAGCGTGCTACTTAATGTCTGTAATTGCTGCCTAGCGTGCAAGCTAAAGAACCGGGTGTAGCTAACGCACGTAACCACAAGCATTTTTATTATACGGACAGTTCTGCAAACAGTTTACGTAAGCCATCCATTTAAACTCTGAAGTAAGGCAATCCCGCACCAAGACAAAATACAAAAGGAAGAGCGCACAAAGTGCCTGCAGCACAACGTAACTAATATCCCTACATCCCTATAATAAATCTAATCAGGCAACTGGGAGCTCATTCTAAATGCAATAAGATTAAGATTTCAGATGCAAGATGCTAGAGTAACATCCTCTGTGCATTAAAAAAGAGCAAAATAGCAAAATCTGAATAGCTTTTTTTTGTTGTTATGTATTTGATACATCAAGTTATTAGGATTCCTTTATTTTTATTTTTGATTGGAATAATGAGTTCTAAGTTTTTACACATTGTCATTCCCAGACTGAAAAATATTGTGCTGCCAGCAACCTCCTTTCCAAGCATCCCACAACAGGAGATGAGATTCACAGTTTTCAAGCACTTAAATGCCACACCAGCCTTCAGTGACGATTCACAAGAAAACAGTATCTTGTGATCTTTTTCTTCTTCTCACATAAGTCACATTACCACAAAATCGGTACGAGTTGTGTAACCACGACCTGATCTTAAATTTGAATCTCACTCCTTCTGCTTGTTAGGGACAAGCTCATCATGCAAATAATGGGGTTTCTCTTTCTCAGCCATCCAAATACCTTCAGTTTGGTAAATGGAGCACGTTATAAGATGCAATAGAACACCAGATGGGAAAAGTTCAATGCAAGATGTTGTAAATATTGTGCTTAAGCTGATGGAGCATGTTTATCGCAAATCTTTCCAACAAAGTGTTCCACTTAGCTCAGCTCCTTCTTGGCCTGTAACATCTGTTAATAAGAGATCCTGGGAAGTAAAGAAAGAAGCCAGACTGAGACTGCACAAGCACCTTGCAAAGAGAGGAGAAAATCAATCTTAAGATCTGATAAATCAAAAAAAAAAAAAAAAAAAAGTCTTTCGTCTTTCTATAGAATCACAGGCAATAAAACACACTAGCACGTACAGGTGAAGGAATAAAAGTGATGTATGAAATTTCCTATTTCATGTTCATTCAGAGATTAAGCAAGCATTCAGCATAAAGAACTAACTGCCACCCCAGCAAGAGTTATCCTGCAAGGAGAAGGTGTAGCTCTTACAGCAGCTGTGTTACACAACTGAAATGATCCCTGATAGCTTACTGCCATCAGAATCGCTTGGTGCATCACCTGTGCCCCCTAGTTCGCAAGTACCAACAGCAAGTGGTAACATTCCTCTCACCTCTGAGCCTACAGCTGAACAACGTGCAGCTACAGCCTAGGTGCGGATGAACACACAGCACAGAAAGAAGAGCACGTGCTGGTTTTCCTACTGTTTGCTTTTTATAGATACAGGTACTGTTTATTTATGGCACAACGCTTATGCAGATTTAAGGAAAAAAATATTTGTTGAGGTGCCAAGTTGCAAATTGCTTTGCATATTTATCCCGTCATTTGGGATGCAGGTGCAGGTATTTTTAGGAGCTGTTCAAATCCATTTTTTCTGTCTGTGTGACAGATGCGGAACTGGCCTCTATTTTGCCTCTGTTGCCCACGGATTTATCTAACTATATTTCCACACTGTCACACAGATGCTCTTGGTCACGACACTGTATGCTGTCCAGTAACAGCCAACGATTGCCTCCAAAGTGTTGCTTGCCTGGAACAATATCCTGAACAGCAAGACAATGGCAGGAAGAAAACGTGGTGCAAAGAAATAAAAGATTTAGAGAGGCTTAGGTAGGTCATGTACAATTTTCTTCCCCATAATTTTCTTCCCCATAACTCTGCTGTGTGAACACTTCTCCTTCTTATCAGGAAAAGGTTCAAATTACAAAGAAGTTTTATGATCTGAACAGGATCCCTACTTTTCAAACAATCCGATTCAAGTCCTAGGAGGCAACTTGACGTTAATCATCTGTTCGATACTATGTATGTCTCAAACCATGTCTTACCAGCTTTTCCACTTTTTTTCCTGTATTTTCCACTATTTGCTTACTTTTTTGATGCAATCATTTGCCTAGCTGACTCACTCTTAAATGCCTAAATGGAAGTTACAGGCTTCTTCCTTCGCCTGGTTAACCAGTCTTTGCCAAGGTTAACCAGTAACAGCCAGAGCAGGTTAATCTTTCTGAAGGCCCTAAGATCAGCACCCACTCCTTGAACACACACAACTTCATTAAGATGTTAACGCTAGAGACAACTAAAACCAAAACCATCGTTACCAGATCCGGGCATGGACGTGGAAGGTGAAGCTGACCGCACGACAGCTACAAGAACTATGAATGAGAGCAAGAAAAACACACCAACACCTTCGCTGTTAAATTAAAGAAGCGGAAAAGCAGAAGCTAAAAACGATCCTGTTGTAAGCAAAACCAAAGGGATCACGAAAAGATTGTGCCAGAGCGAAAAAACCCATCCCACGCTCAATAGTCAGGACCGCGGGCAGGCAGCGTTTGCCTTTGGAATTACTGATTTCTTATTACTTATTCCTTGTGAACGCCGCTCCCGGGGATCAGCGGCGCTGGGACGAGGCCTGGCCGAGCCGGGAGGGCCGCGGGGGCCGTCGCGGTGCCGAGGGGCCGCTCGCTGCCCGCCCCACAGCGCGGCGCGGTGCCGGAGGCGCAGGCCGGCTGCCCCCGGTGCCTCAGGCGGCCGCCCCGCACCCCAAGGGCCGCGTTCCCCAGCCCGCAGCCCCGCCACCAACGCGAGGGGCCCGGCCCGGCCCGGCCCTTCCCTGCCCGCCCCCCGCCTCACCTCAGCCGGGCGCCGCCGCAGGCCGCGGCCCCCCCCGCGCGCCCCCGGCCGTTTCCACAGCGACGGCGGCGGCTGAGGGGAGCGCGCGCGTGCGGCCGCCCCCGCGCAGCCGCGCTTCGAACCCGCCAATGGGCGCGCGGCCGCGGCCCCAACGGCCGGCGGGAGGCAGCGCCCTGCGAGGGGGCGGGGCTTATGGAAGCCACGCCCCCTGAGTGGGGAAAAGGGGCGGGGCCAGGAGGCGCGGGCGCGGGAAGGGCCGGGGGGCGCTGCAGGGCGGAGCACAGAGGAGAGGGGGGACACAGCGGGGAGATGGAGCCCGGCAGCGAGCAGCTGGGGCCGCCGGCACACAGCGCCAGTCCCACCTGCAGTGCCGGGGAGCAGGAGGAGCTGCCCTACGATGGAGACGAGGGGCTGAGCTGTAAGTACAGCAGCAATGCGGAGGGGCTGCGGGACTGCCCAGGGAACATGCCTCACATGCTAAGTGTATCCTGCTCTGAAGATGAAGCAGCCTGCAAGGAACAGCTGCCCAACGCAAAGATGTCCAACGGCCTCTGGCGTCTTTTTCCTGAAGGAGAGTTACTGAACACATGGCAGCTAATCGAGTGTGAGACCGTACCGGAGACATCCTACACTGAAAGCATTGGTGAAACAACAACCAAACCTGAGACTCACGAACACAGCAAAGGCTCTTTAACACCTGAACAGGAGGCAACGACAGTGGAAGAGTATCATCGAGAAAAGCAGGAGGATGGATGCACCGCTGGGAAAAATCCAAGTGTGCTAAATGAAAAATTTGTTTCCAAGCGATCTGTTTCGTCTGCTGGTAGCTGCGGGTGCAGACACAACAGCTCCCAGTTGAGGAGCGGATACGAAGACACACACCGCTCTCACAACACGAAGGAACAGAGAGAAGTGTTTAAGAAAACCGCTTCATCTCCCAGGCTCATACATGGTGACGTTCACCATTGCCTTCCGGACTTCTCTGAAATTACTTCAGAACTAAAAGTGCCAAAAATAAATGAAAATATTAAATCAGTTCCTACAACTGAACCAACAAAATCCTTCCCCATTTTGCTCAGTCAATCAGAAACTGTGGACAACATTCTAGAAAGGAACTGTTCCCGTTCTGTTGAAGTAGAGAACCAAGAAATGAGAATTCCAGAATTGTTGCAACAGCTCAAGGTAATTAAGATGCTTTAGAAGATTGTTAATACTTCTCAAGAGTGATGTTTACCATAAAAAGATATTCTGTGTCAAGTAAAATGTAACATGACTAATTCACAAAAGCATTCTGCAGCTATCAGCAAGTGTCCCCCTCCTGTCAATAGTTGCTTTCATGTAGTGTTGTGGGACTGAATTTCTACAGAGCTTAAACGCCCAGTTAATGATGCACTGAAGTATTATTTGTGATTGCAAGTCGTCCTATCTTTAGGAAATTATTAATTCGTTCCCTTACCTCTAAGAATATTCCTATTCTCCCAGCTGTTGTCACCTTTATATTGTGCTACCCATTTACACAAGTTCTCTGAACACAGATTTCCCTGATACCGAGTTAAACTATTCCAGCATTTATACAGTGAGATATTATCTGTACTGAGAACACAGCAAATGATGTGGTGCAGTTATAATACGCATTTCATTAACAACTTGTCCTATGTATTTCTAAGTTTTTTAGTTAAATGTTCGCAAGTGTTCTGGACCCTGTTTCTCTAACAGAAGTTCCCATTTTAACAGATACTGCCTCAGTCGGATTTTGCACCTCCAAGCTTTGTTGTTTACTCGGGAGGCGCTGGGACATCTCAAGTCTTTACAGCACCTGCTCCTAACACTACACAGAACTTGCCTGATCGAAGTAAATGAAATGGCAGTAACTATGCAAATGATTCATTTAATGCAATTTGATAGTACTTGCAGGCAAAATTTTTGGCAGAAATTCTAACTGATCTTCTCTTGTATTATATAGGATTACCACATGGGACAATGGTATCAGCATTTCCAGCAGCTGGTACAGTACAAGTACACTGTCTGAGTCCTTCTAATTTACTGCCAGAACTAACACAAGGAGAAAAGATGTCTCAGATACTGAAAGAACAGACAGATCAACTGAAAATTAAAGTAATAAAGAGCTCTGTTTCCATATCTATTTTGCATTGACGTTCAGATTGTATGCCCTTTCTGAATGCTCAGTTTTAAAATCCAATATAAAAGTATTTTCTCTTGAAGGTGGAAGATTTCACTAGACATATGACCCATGAGACATTCGTTCCACAAGACAATTACCTGGTAAATTAATATATTTTCAGTAATCAGAAATGTTCTTGAATTGTCTATAGACTTAAAATTTTCTGGCAAGATATTCAATATTTTCCTCAAATAGACATTTAAAAATCTTTTTTTTTTTTTTTTTTTTAAATCAATCGCAGATTTAAATTGAGTTTCAGAAGCAAAAAAATGAAATTGTTCATTACATGGCTGAATTAGATTTAAGGATTTACGATTCAAACCTATCAGTTAAAAGCCTTAAATTGCCATAGAAGCTATGAATTTTGACATGTAGAGTATCAGTTCTGAAGTCAGTTCAATATTTTCCTTGTACATAATTGAACAGCACAGTTTCCTGGGTGGGCATATGAGATGCAGTCCTGTTCTAATTCAGAGCAATAGCCCAATTCTTACCAACATCACTGCAAACAGCATCTGGCTTACATTGGGTAACTATGGTTACCATGACTTACTAATGAAAATGGAATTTACTATTGAATTATTTCTCACTGGTTAAGGCATTAAATCAATTGAGAAAATACCTGGATGCCTTGGAAAGGAGTTACTTAACTGCTAGAGAGGAGCACCGTGTTTTACAGCTGCAGAACTACAAGGACAAGTCTATCCACGTTGGAGAGTTTGATCCTGAAAGGTTAGAATATAAGTGCTGAATATTGCATCCATATATTTTCCATATTTTGACTGTCTTCGAACTATTACTTCATTTATCCATTAACATTCTCCAGAGGTGCAAACATCACCTTAACATTACATGGAGTAAGCTAGAAGTGATTTGGCCAAAATTCATGTCAGGCTTTACATATTGCTGTTATAATTAGGCTAATGGATTAATTCGAGTACTTAAAAGAGACTCAGTGAACTCCATTAATCCCCCCCCCCGAATATTGAATGCAATGCCAAATATGGTTATTATAAGATAAGAAATGGTAAGAAATAAGTTTCACTAGCTGTGTATTGTGATTGGTTTTAGAAAGGTGGAAGGGGAAATATTTAGACTTGGCACGCTGCTTGAAGACATCCAAGAGCAGACTGATGACTGCAAATACAGCTTGGCTCCTTCGCTTATTTCTGATGAATCTGCCCATTCATCAAATCCTCTTTGGGAGGTAATTCTGAGATTTCTGAGATTTATCATTTAAAAACTATATTATACAGTTTTACTGAAGAAAATCTCTAAACGGTGTAGTTGTATGTTTTCCTCTAATATTTGTAAAGCATGACAGTTTTGGATAGCATGTCACTTCAAAGAAATTTTGTTCCCCATTAAATATCAGCTCCATTAATTTTGTTAATTCTAACAGAAAATTAAGAGAGCTTTCATAGGCACTATTTTAGAGACCAGTCTTCTCTGAATCCCAAGCTAGAGACATTCAGGAAATGCTGGCTGGTGGAAGTCATGTACTTGTGATACCCTGACCATATACTACCATCCTATGGTTACTTTGTACAGAGCTCAGTAGTTCCAAGCATTACTGATCCTCCAGAAGAAGCCACATTTCTTCACAAGAACAAGGGAGAAAATACAAGTCAGACAAGTGATGTAATCCCACAAACAAATCATCTGTTTTCTTTCGAAGCTGCAAAGTGCAATCTTTGTCCTCACATGTAAGTGTAAAGTAGACAGCTACCAAAGTTATTAAAGCTTTTTCTATAACTATTTGCTGAGTACAGAAAGTCGGGATGTTTAGAATATCTGCAAGTAGGTAGAATATTCCCAAATGACACGTAGAGAGTTCTGAACACCCAAGAATTCCTTCCAGCCTGGCATTTCTACTTTGAGGCCTTTCCTGAAGCCAAACCACTACCAGTAGTTTCACTAGAAGTTATCATATCTCTGCATAAAATTTATTGCAGCCACACTAATTCAGGATGTGAAACAGTAGTCAAAATGCAATACTGCTACAGAAGAATCTGCATTAAATTTTTAATTAAAAAAATGAGGGATGCAGATATATTCATGTAATTAACCATTAAAACTTGGTGAAACAATTCTAGAGGCCATCTCTCCACCCTTTCAGAGAGTATTTCATAGGTGTTAATCATCTCAATGAGATTAGGAAAGTAAAAACAAATGTTTTTTGCTTAACCAATTCAGGTTACAAAAGAGAGCTGAATCAACTTCCAGAAGAGAAATGGAGCCTCTGGGAAAAGGTTATCTGCTAGCAAGCAAGCATTCTTCCAGTGTAATGGTAGGAGATCTGTTTGCATATTCATTTGAACTTAGATAACCATATTCAGCTTTAAAATTATTTATGGAATATTTTTCCCCTTTTTGCACTGCATGATGGCTCAGCTTTTGAGATACTAGTTTATCATAACACTGCTGAATTGGTTTCCAAACTTGTGAAATTTGTGATCAAGTTCACTTCTCTTAAGAAAGATTTAGCTGTGTTTACTGGCCTGCCTTGGTTATTTGTTCAGAAGGCAAAAATCTACAGGCAATTCCTTGCTTACAACATTTACTGTAATTTTGAGGCAATGAGAGATGTGAGTGAATATAGGCTAATCCTTCTCAAAGCTACATAGGACTTTGCATACTCCCAACTTCATGGATTAAGAAGTGTTCTTATGGTGTCCAGCCTGCTTTACAGTTACAATTGTAATAGATGAAGTTGTAGAGCTGACGGCAACTAAAGCAATACAAAAATAATGTACACCCAATGCTGCTGTTCACACTTATCCTGTTTGATGACTACACAGTAATATGAACAATACTAGCAGTTTGTTTTGCTTTCTGGGTGCTACAGAGATTCCTTTCACCAGAAGAAAAAGGTCTTAGATTCCATACTCAGGGTACGTTAAGTCAAAAGTGTAATGCTGATGAAGAAAATATGGAAGGGTAAGTGTATTGTGTGTTTTGGCTAGTCATAGACACTGTTTTCTACAGCTAAATGAACTGACACACGCATGTGCACCAGTCTTGTCTCTACACTGGATTCTGCCCAGAACACTGCACATTCAGTATGTATAAAATACAAGGATGACCTGTTTTCAGGAGTATTCCTGGTTAATCACATAAGGAACGTGATACAGCAGACCACTGGAGAAAGGGCAAAACTCCCATAAATTTCATTAAAGATTGGAATGATTTCATATTTAAAAAGCCCATCTCACTGGACCACTGTAAGGCCTGTGGTACTTAAATACCACAAACAAATTTTAATAGTGCATGAAAATAAGAGGCTTTGTGTCAAGCCCCCCACTCCTTCAGTAATAAATGACAGAACTCTGAATAAGTAACTACGAACTATTCAGCAACTACAAATATTTGAAATTACCATTGTCATAAAACAAATCTGGTAGGCCTGGAGCACAGTGATAATTCTGCATATAGTTCAGATGTAAGGTGTAAAGGCCAATCTGTAGAGTTTCGTTTACAGAAATCTCCATGTGATAAAATAATTCTACATGCCTTAATTGGGAGTTTGAAGTTTTGGCAAATTAAATCTCTATCCAAAGTCACATCTTATGGTAACATGCAGTGTAGAATACAACAATTCTCTAAGTTTGCTGGGAGAAGAATGCAAGCATAAGAGAAAAATGCTCTCAGACTATTTTACTGAATAGATAATACTTATCTAGTAAAACTCACCTAACTTCATTTTTTCCCCTCTCTGTCACTTAAGAAAAAATAACTCAATCTTCTGATCCTTGTTTTCATGAGTGGCTGGAAACACTTCCAAATAAATTTGAGGATACTTCATGCCCTGTTGAGAATACACACATCAAACATGGCAAACAAGGAGCTTTGATCTTGTTCTGTCAGAACGTACATCCCAAATATTCCTCTAATTCTGTAAAGGCTGTAAAAAATTAAAACCTTAACTTGGTTCAAAGTTACTAAAAAAAAACTACATAATCTTTACCATTGATAATGTTGTTATAGCGTGTTTAAACACTTATATGTAAATGTATACTGTTGTATGCTACATT